>NC_134568.1:251390016-252096266 GCF_050947875.1 Dermacentor variabilis
ATGGCAGTATCGTCTGACAGAAAGAGGCGCGTGGTCGGTCTTCTGGCAGTGAGGCGAAATAGTGAAGAGAGGCGCGAGCAACGTGCCTGATGTGTGCTCTGAGCACTTCCATAACAATGGTAACCTTGGCTGGGTAGTCATGCGCAATTGCAATATTTTCGGATGCTGATGTACACCGTGGCAGCCCTAGGCAAACCCTAAGCGCTTGGGCCTGAGCACTTTCGAGTGTATGAAGGTTAGTTCTGCAGGTATTGGTCAGCACTGCCAAGCAGGACGACGACGAAGTTGCTCTTTGCTGGAATCCATCTCGCTCGGCTAGCTATATTTCGTCCAATTTTCCATGATTTCCGGGGCGCTTTAAGCGCCCTGCCTTGCAGCTATGGACGCGGAGCCTCCCACAGCCCCGAAAGGTCACAGGACTACTACAGCGAGCTCTTCATTGACATATGCCACCTGGTCCACCAGCAGTGAAGGCTCCACTGAGACTCCTGCTCTCGGAGCCATGGGCGCGCAGCTTGCCAATCTGGCAGGCCAGAGGTCTACTTTGATAAGCTCTTCAAGGAAGCGAGGCACTTGATCCAGCACCAGCGAAGGCACTGAGGCTTACTCAGCCTCACGCGATGACTCGTCGGATGACAGCTTTGTGTCGGTGATGACCCGAAAGGCCAAAATGAGACTCATCAAGACGTCATCACCTGGGAGTACATCAACCCTGCAGGCAAAGCATGAGCGCTGGTCGCACACCATCCTCTTCATACCTGTGGACTCTTCATCAGCCTTCGGCGATTAAACAGGCAGACTCTTTCAGTTTTTCTTGAGAATATAGCGCCAAATGAAATTAAGGAGATTCGACCAAACACGCGGAAAAATGTCTTGGCTGTCGACACGACCCGGGGAAATGCGCAGGACAAGCTCCGACAGATAACAGAATTGTGGAACATCTAAGTGCGTCCTGTTATACCAGTGGAAGGAACCTGTACTGCCGGCGTAATCTATGACAGTGACCTGGCAATTACGAACTCGGAGCTGCCCATTTTGAATTAACCGTCGTACGACGGAGTGGTCATAACGCGCGTATGCCGGTTTGGAAACAGCCGCTTCGTGAAGATAGTGTTCAAGGGTGACTCTATCCTTTCGCATGTCAAAGTCGGTCGCTTCCGACACGTCGTTCGACCGTTTGTTCCCAAGCCGCTTCAATGCCACAAGTGTTTCAGGATCGGACATGTGAAGGGAGCCTGTGCAAAATCTACAGTGTGGCCCCTGTTTGGATCTGACTGCTGGTACGATCTGTTGGGAACTCGGCGCTGACGCCCGTGGTTGTACCTGGGTCGCAAGCCCCAAGGGTAGCGTTGGCCGGCGGCCTGGGGTACAACTGGAAGCATCCGAAGGTCCCGGCAAAGCATGAGTCGACAGGTAACAACGAAACAACTTGTTTATTTTAACATCGCAAAGAGTTGGCGGTCAGGTTGACCGAAGTAGAGAGACGGGAGAGCACTTTACTCAGCAGAAGAAATCGGAGCCCTCCTTTTGGCGTCCGGGGGCAGCTGTTTTTATACTCTCGCAGTTGAGGGCAAGAAGGAACCCCTCAAAAGACGAGCACGTGAATGTACAATGGGCTAATGGTGACGCACACTGTCGTAGCGATGCCGTAGCACCATGTCGAGCACGATCTCGTAGCACCCTGTCGTGGCGCTGCCGGTCGGACACAATGACTGTAATGAGAGGATGGTCCCTGCTTTGGCATCGCCTGTTTCGGGCACAATGACTGGAACGAGATCCCTGCTTTGGCATCGCCTGTTTCGGGCACAATGACTGGAATGAGATCCCTGCTTTGGCATCGCCTGTTTCGGGCACAATGACTGGAATGCGAGGATGATCCCTAGGCGGTCGCATCGCCGCAGTCGCGCCTGGAAACACCTGGCGATGAGTGTTGCGGCGACGACGATCGGGCCAAAATGTCTGCCGCCCCGCCGCAGTCGCGCCGGCAAAACCACGTGTCGCAGGCGAAACGCAACAGACCGCCCCGCCGGGGGAAGGAGATCCCGATGGACAGGGGACTGCATCCGCTGTCCGGAGGGATGTCGCTCGATGATGCTCATAACCGAAGTCGGGCGTCCCTCGACGTTTCTTGAGCGCAGCGCACAGAGAAGGCCTCGTTCTCTTGTTCAGGTTCGCACGGGACACTGCAAAGTGACTTCGGGAGAGTTCACCTTTTTTGTTCTCGTTCCCGGCAAGCGTTAGAACTACGCTGAAACTCAACCGCTCAGTCAGCAAGCACGGCACAACCCTCACTAAGCCCTGCCAGGCTCTTTCCCCTTTTTATACCACTGCCTAGTTCCTTACAGTAGTCTAGCATCACTCAGAACGCGTCCACAAATTGAAAAATTGCACTAGAAAGCATATCATCACTTTGAAACACTAAACAAAAGCAATATGTTAAAAAAAATCCTGCCTCAGGAAGAAAAACATCAGTAACAAACAATTTTGAGGCTGATTCCTACGTTAGGGGCTTCGACTTAAGCCATCGGCGTTACCGTTGAGACTCCCCTTTTTGTAACGCACCTCAAAGGAATATTGTTGTAAAGCGAGGCTCCAGCGCAGGAGGCGGCCATTTTTGGGAGAGATGGTCTGCAGCCATTGGAGAGGGCAGTGATCCGTCTCAATGATAAACCTCGAGCCGGCTAGATAGCATGACAATTTCTGAACGGCCCACACGAGACACGCACACTCTTTCTCGGTGGCGCTATACGCCTGCTCACGACTGGACAGCTTACGACTAGCATACAGGACGGGGTGTTCTACTTCTCCATTTTCCCGTTGGCACAGTACAACGCCCATGCCTCGCTCACTAGCATCGCACTGAACAATGAACCCTTTTGTATAGTCTGGCGATCGTAGCACAGGCTGGCTTGTTAGGGCACTCTTTAGGGCGCTAAAAGCTCTTTCCTTTGTCTCGTCCCAGACGACTGTTTGAGGCTCTGTCTTTCTTAGAGCATCCGTCAGGGGAGCCGCGATATCAGAGTACCTAGGGATGTACCTCTGATAGTAGCCGGCGACACCCAAGAACGACCGAATATCGGTCTTTGTGCGCGGTTGCGGAAAGTCTCGCACAGCGGCCACTTTTATTTCAGAGGGGCGGCGACGACCCTGACCAATCACGTGACCGAGGTAGACAACCTCGGCCTGTGCTAACTGGCACTTAGGAGCCTTGACTGTCAAGCCCGCTTCGCGCAGGCGGGTTAGCACTGCCCGCAAGTGTGTCATATGCTCAGACCAGGATGCGGAGAATATCGCTACGTCGTCTAGATACGGTAAAGCGAATTCTTGCTGTCCCCGCAACACTTTATCCATGAGGCTTGAAAAACAGTATGGCGCGTTCTTCAAACCAAAACTCAACACTTTAGGACGGAATGTTCCCATTGGTGAAATGAACGCCGCATACCTACTAGCCTCTTCTGTAAGTGGAACCTGCCAATAACCCCTGACAAGATCTAGGGTGGAAATAAACTGAGCGCTACTAACTTTCTCAAGGCGCTCCTCGATGTTAGGGATCGGATAAATTTGATCCTTAGTGATGGAATTAAGCCTGCGGTAGTCGACGCAAGGACGAGGTTCCTTGCCCGGTACCTCAACTAAAATCAAAGGGGAGGTATAATCACTCTCACCTGCCTCAATAACACCGAGCTGTAGCATTTTCTTTACCTCAGCCTCCATAATATCGCTCTGGCGGGGTGACACCCGATACGCCTTGGATCGTACTGGCTCTGGGGAGGTAAGTTCTATATCATGAGTAAGTACAGAAGTCCTACCAGGCCTCTCAGAGAACAGACCTTGAAACTCTTGTAATAGCTGGTGTAGTTCGGTTTTCTGCTCGGGCGACAGCGGTGCTTTACTGATAAGGTCACTAATGACTTGACCGGTGTCTTCCCTGTTCGTCACTGAGCCTAGTCCTGGAAGCTCGACTGGAAGCTCTTCAGGAACGTTTATCATCATGCACACCACTGCTTCCCTTTGTCTATAAGGTTTGAGCAGATTACAGTGGTAAACTTGCTGTGCTTTCCGCTTTCCTGGCAGACTTACCACGTAGTTAACGTCCGACAGTTTCTGAACAATTCGTGCTGGGCCCTCCCACTGCACGTCTAGTTTGTTGTTTAGCGATGTGCGCAATATCATGACCTCATCGCCAACCTCAAAACGACGGGCCCTGGCTGTCCGATCATAATAAACCTTGGCCCTCTGCTGGGCCTTTGTCATTGCTTCACCTGACAACTCCTGTGCCCTTCTTAAGCGTTCGAGGAGCTTAAGTACGTACTCCACCACGACTGGGTCGTCGCCCCTACCTTCCCACGATTCTCGAAGCATGCGAAGCGGAGATCGAAGCGAGCGACCGTACACCAGTTCAGCTGGCGAAAACCCCGTAGCCGCATGCGGCGCGGTCCTTAAAGCAAACATCACCCCAGGCAGACACAGCTCCCAGTCAGTTCGATGTTCAAAACACAACGCTCTCAACACGCGCTTCATGACGGAGTGGAGCTTCTCAACGGAATTCGACTGTGGGTGGTACACTGAGCTGTGTAGCAGCTTTACCCCACACCTTTCGAGAAAAGTTGTCGTCAAAGCGCTAGTAAACACTGTGCCCTGATCTGATTGGATTTCCGCAGGAAAACCAACTCGCGCAAATATGGACAGTAGTGCATTAACTATCTCAACTGAGCTGAGTTCTTTAAGCGGCACTGCTTCAGGGAACTTTGTCGCTGGGCAGATCACAGTCAAAATGTGTCTGTACCCCGTGGCTGTTACCGGCAGAGGTCCCACTGTATCAATAACGAGCCGTCTAAAAGGCTCCGTAATGATAGGTACCAATTTCAACGGCGCCCTTGATTTGTCCCCTGGTTTGCCCACCCGCTGACAAGTGTCACATGTCCTCACGAAATGGTCTGCGTCCCGAAAACACCCTGGCCAATAGTACTCTTGCAAGAGACGGTCCTTAGTTTTCTTAACTCCTAGGTGTCCGGACCACGAACCCCCGTGTGACAAGCGCAACAGATCCTGACGATAGCATTGAGGCACGACCAGCTGATCGAACTCCACTCCTCGGCGGTCTAGATACTTCCGGTACAGGACTCCACCTCTTTCCACAAAACGCGCAGTTTTCCTGGCGATACCTTCTTTGACATTGCAGCGCACGTTTTCCAGGCTGCCATCCTTTTTTTGCTCGGCTATCAAAGCCGACCGGCTGACTTTTAGCAACCTATCAAGTCCGTCTGACGTAGGCGCGATGAGCAAATCAGTAGATAGCTCTTCTAACTTTCCCGAATCGGGATTTTCCTCTCCAGTATCTGGCGCCTTCAACGCTACAGACTCAATTTTATTCAGTTCGGGCGTGCTCGGCATATCAGCTTGCTGCGCCTCTGACCCTTTTTCGTTGTTTGATAACGTCGGCCCCGCAACTACCGCCTTTGCAGCGAGCTCCCGAACCTTCGATCTGGTTAAGGCCTGAACACTAGCTTCACCAAACAAAAGCCCCTTCTCGCGCAGGAGGTGATCGGACCTGTTTGAAAATAGGTACGGGTACTGGGGTGGCAGCATAGATGACACTGCCGCCTCTGTCTCAAGCGCTCCGAAAGGTCCTTCAATAAGCACCTTTGCTACGGGCAGACACACGCTATGAGCTTCCACGGCTTGCTTGATCCATGCGCACTCGCCCGTGAACATATGGGGTTCTACATAAGACGGGTGAACTACATCCATCGTAGCTGCGGAATCGCGAAGCACTCGGCACTCTTTCCCGTTCACGAGGAGGTCTCGCATGTAAGGCTCGAGAAGCTTCATGTTCTCGTCAGTGCTGCCTATTGAAAAAAACACAACTTTTGGTGTTGTTTCCGGACACTGCGCCGAAAAGTGACCCGGCTTCTGGCACGTATAACACACGCCCGCTCGCCTCATCTCGAACCGCTTTCTGCGTTTGGCTGCCGCCGTCTCTTTACGTTTGGTCGGACTGCTTTCGCTCGCATCCGCACTACGCGTGTCCCCCTTTAATCTCATGGGCGTGAACTTCGGCCTCTCAAACTTTGAGCCAAATTCACCATTTTGACCGTCCTTAGCTCCGCGAGCCCGACGTGTCACAAACTCCTCGGCTAGCTCAGCGGCTTTAGCCACCGTACAAACGTCTGGCCTATCCAAGACCCAGTATCGCACGTTCTCCGGTAACCGACTATAAAACTGTTCTAGCCCGAAACACTGCAGAACTTTATCGTGGTCACCAAACGCTTTCTCTTCTTTGAGCCACTCCTGCATGTTCGACATAAGCCTATACGCAAACTCTGTATATGACTCACTTCTGCCTTTCTCATTTTCCCGAAACTTCCGACGGAACGCCTCCGCAGACAGCCGGTACTTTTTTAGCAGACTCGATTTTACTTTGTCGAAATCCTCTGCCTCCTCTCTATCCAAGCGAGCGACTACGTCGGCCGCCTCGCCGGGTAACAAAGTGAGCAAGCGCTGTGGCCACGTTTCCCGAGAGAACCCCTGCTTCTCGCACGTTCGCTCAAAGTTAACCAGGAACAAACCAATGTCCTCTCCAAGCTTAAACGGCCGCATCAGGTCCGTCATTTTGAACAATACGCGTTCTCCTGCACCGTGTGCCTGACTTCCATTACGAGCGCGTTCCATCTCTACCTCAAGACGCTTCATTTCCAAAGCGTGTTGACGGTCACGCTCTTGTTGCTCTCGCTCTTTCTGTTCTTTACGTTCACGCTCTTCTTTTTCTTTCTGTTTTTTACGTTCACGCTCTTCTTTTTCTTTCTGTTCTTTAAGTTCGCGCTCTTCTTTTTCTTTTTGCTCTTTAAGTTCGCGCTCCTGTCTTTTTGCAGTCTCTCTCTCTTCAATGGTCTCAAGGCATTCCGACAGCTCGTCATCCTCAGCCTCTAACTCAAGAATAGCCTTTATCAGTTCCGGTTTTCTTAGTTTGTCTGAGACATCCAGACCCAACTCTCTTGCAAGCTCCAACAATTTCGGTTTGCGCAACGACTTCAAATCCATGGCTGCTCTGAATGCTGCTTTCTCTACTGCTTACTATTGTCTTGCCGCAACTAACCCGGCAGCAACGACAACCACAATTACCAGCTCTGTTTCTAACACTAACAAAAGCCTGGCAAAGCTCAGAAGAAGAAAGTCCCGCACTCACCAAACCTCGCAGGCAGGAATTCCGCGCAGTCGTTCCGCTGCAGGCAACCAGTCGTCACACAGGGCTCGTTGCACTGCTCCCGGATCGTCGTTGAGCTGCTCAGCATACAGTCAACTGCATCTCTTCGCTGCTGGCCTCCGTTGTCGCGATCTCACCGCTGGCAGACAGTTGTTTGACGTCGGAGGCGATCCCACCGCTGCCACCAGATGTTTGGATCTGACTGCTGGTACGATCTGTTGGGAACTCGGCGCTGACGCCCGTGGTTGTACCTGGGTCGCAAGCCCCAAGGGTAGCGTTGGCCGGCGGCCTGGGGTACAACTGGAAGCATCCGAAGGTCCCGGCAAAGCATGAGTCGACAGGTAACAACGAAACAACTTGTTTATTTTAACATCGCAAAGAGTTGGCGGTCAGGTTGACCGAAGTAGAGAGACGGGAGAGCACTTTACTCAGCAGAAGAAATCGGAGCCCTCCTTTTGGCGTCCGGGGGCAGCTGTTTTTATACTCTCGCAGTTGAGGGCAAGAAGGAACCCCTCAAAAGACGAGCACGTGAATGTACAATGGGCTAATGGTGACGCACACTGTCGTAGCGATGCCGTAGCACCATGTCGAGCACGATCTCGTAGCACCCTGTCGTGGCGCTGCCGGTCGGACACAATGACTGTAATGAGAGGATGGTCCCTGCTTTGGCATCGCCTGTTTCGGGCACAATGACTGGAACGAGATCCCTGCTTTGGCATCGCCTGTTTCGGGCACAATGACTGGAATGAGATCCCTGCTTTGGCATCGCCTGTTTCGGGCACAATGACTGGAATGCGAGGATGATCCCTAGGCGGTCGCATCGCCGCAGTCGCGCCTGGAAACACCTGGCGATGAGTGTTGCGGCGACGACGATCGGGCCAAAATGTCTGCCGCCCCGCCGCAGTCGCGCCGGCAAAACCACGTGTCGCAGGCGAAACGCAACACCCCGGAGCGCGCAGTCGCGCACTGCAGACGTCTGCTAAGCAAAAAATATTAAGGGAGGCAACTATGATGGGTCTCATGAAACCGCATCTAAAGACTGCCCACGTATCAGAAAATAATTTGCTATCCTGAAACAAATTATTAGGGACAGCTTATCTCATAGCAGAGCTTCTGAAAAGATTCGGCGTCTACCACGTCATCGACGGAAGCGTACAACGCAACGTGCAATTCATGCACAGGTTGTGTCAACGAGATCAGCTTCAAGTACGAGCTGACCTGAGATCACAAGGAGGCCTCAAACGGAAAAGCCTTCCCTTGTAGGAGACTGGCCGGCGCTCCCGAGCACCCATCATTCCAAGGAGCCTACAGGCTTGATGCCTCCATCGATGCAAACTTCAGTTGTTGCTGTCTGCTTATGCCCCCGACAACGTTGCTTTGCCTCGAGGGGCCGAGATCAGCGTTCTATAGGCGACCTTTCTGTCGCCACGCTTTCGTTCTCTCTACTATCCCACGCAGCGAACTCTAAGTTGTCTAGGTTCTATGTGTAGACTGTCCAGAAACTTTAGAAGCCCTGATTCCTTCCTCAAATTGTACCCAACTGTCTGTCGTCAGCTGTTGGAATACGCCTCGGCTGCATGGAAGGGCAAGCGCAGCAGAAATTTAGAAGGCGCAGTGTCTGTTCTTGTCAGTCTGCGCGCGCCGTCTTTCTTCCCAGCCTGGCAGTTATTTTCTCACACTAGTGCGACGCAGTTACTTGCTACGCTCAGATCGCGGTTCCTGTTAAAGAAGAATTCGTATTTTCCTTTTTTCGCAGTCTTCTACACGACACACTTTGCTACTCCTACCACTTTTATAAAGCTCGCATTCCAACCTCACAGAAAGCTACGTAGACTGAACACAAGTAGTTTCATCCACGTAGATGGGTTCGCATGTTTAAGACGTGTTGCATGTTTGCAAGGACCCCGAATGTAGAAAAAAAGTTGTGGGGTTTTACGTGCCAAAACCACTTTCTCATTATGAGGCACGCCGTAGTGAGGGACTCCGGAAATTTCGACCACCTGGGGTTCTTTAACGTGCACCTAAATCTAAGCACCACGGGTGTTTTCGCATTTCGCCCCCATCGAAATGCGGCCGCCGGGGCCGGGATTCGATTCCGCGACCTCGTGCTCAGCAGCCTAACACCATAGCCACTGAGCAACCACGGCGGGTAACCGAATGTAGAGACGCCGCAAACGTAAGACAGACGAAGTTCTTACACTGCCTCGATTTGATTTTGTCTATGGCCATAACGTTCTTGGTTCAGACAAGGGTGGATGTTAGCGCGCTAACGTACTTTGGGCGCACGTTAACGAACCTCAGGTTTTAGGTTGTCTTACCTAATGCGTCGTTCTCCACTACGGCGTCTCTTGTAGTCCGTGGACTGCTGTAGGACGTTAAACCTCAACATAACATTTATTTTTAATTGCTTCATGACAGACATTTCTTTTTTTTCCCTCTCTCATTTGTTTATTTCCGCCAAATAATTCGCTAGACATGCACAGAGAGAGAAAGGCAAAGCAAAGACAGTGAGGTTAGCCATGTTCTTGGACCATATAGCCATTGCGGCTAGTAACAGGTCCATTCATTTTTGATATACAGCAATATAACATATGGCCTACACAAATTAAAAAATGGCAAAAAACATACAGCAGAAGCTCATAATTCACAATAATGGTTATTCCCATATTTAATAATAACGGCGTTAGTCCTGGTAAAAAGAGACTGGTTTTAACATTATTCGGAATAAATTACAAATTAGGGTCCCATTAAATTCCAGTAATCTCTTTTTATAAACCCGTTTACAAGCAGGCAGGAAGCCCACTCATAACTGTGCCCGGTAATTGAGAAACCGCGACATGCGTTGCATTCACTGAAGCATATATGTCTCGCGCTTCTGTGCAACAAGCGGCCGCCCTGCCCTCTCTTGCCCGACTTGTTGATGTTCAGTTCTTCCATGGCAGGCTACGCTGGGTAGCCTCCCTTTCACACACACACAGAAATAAAAAGATAAATCCATAGCAGCAGTCTTGAAAAGGCAGGAAAAAGCATCAGCGAAAAAGCATGAAACAAAAACTATGTGGAAAAGGGGAAATATACGAAATGAAGACCGCCGACAATTCATGGTTAAAGTGCAGACGGCGACACAATAGAGACATAACAAACGGGACGTCCGCTTCGGTTTGCGGAACTTTCCTGTGGTCTCGTCATGTGCGTTGTTAACCATGCATGTTAAACGAAAGCCAACTAGTCGAGCTTAAAACTCGTGCTACAAAACCTAGCCAAACTTGGTAGTCGCCCAGTGTCAGCCATGCTTTTGCGCTATATCGCTTTTCTGGGAATTCTCGCAGGGAATAACTACCCAAAAAACGGTGTAACCACGTTCCTGAATGAAATTAACGCTGCACAGTTGGTCGAGTCTCGACTTTGAAATCCTGATATTGAAGCCGGTTGTGCAACGACTAAACAGGTAGCCTATCAGCATGTGCTCGGATGAGTTAATTCTGCTGTGCGTGACGCAGGACGAAGTCTCAAGAGCAAAAGTAGGTTCGCGATATATGAGATGGCGACGTTTCACATGAGGTCTTTTCCGCAAGCTCGCTTCTCCACACACGTTCGTCGCCGTTGCCGAAATAGCGGACCTCGGGCTCGCAGCATCGTTGAGGCTGGAATTAACGTGTTTAGGGGGAGAGAGACCGTGGCATTAACGAACTGCCTTACATCTGTCTTCTGCTTGAAGCGTGAAGTCTGTCATATCCGTAAGATCAAAATAAGTTGGCAGAGTGGCCCTCTTGCGGAATTTCTCGTAGAGTCAGGGGTGGGCAAAAATAAGAACGAGTGGGTCCCCTAGAAGCAGAATATGAAAGTGATGGCAGGGGTCGAGAATGCGATCATGGTGAGAGAGGCACTGTTGGTGGCGCTGCCGCTTCTTGACGCCCACTGACTGATCTGGTAAACTGACCTGGTAAGTAGGGTTTTTCCAACTTACACCTAAGGATAAATAACCAATTTTGATGCATGCTGCACCGATGGAGATAAGGTTACCACTGCCAGGAATCGAATCAGCGTTTTCAGGTCCGGCACAAAAGAACACGACAGCCACTGAGCCACGTACTTCAGGACAGTTCATGTTCAAATGGAGGTATATCCATTACCCTCCACAAGTTCTTTAGTGACTCGAACTTAGCAAATGGTAGCCTAAGGCTGGCAACGCAAGTAGCGCTGGAGGGTGTGTTCGCTTGCATTATATTTCCTTGCGGCAGCGACCAGCCTGTTATGCCAAAAGTATGTGTTTTCTGAACACTTACCATCTGAGACTTTCTAAATGTGGCTGGTATGCTCTAAAAACATGGATTACGTCAATGAGAGTGACTGGTCCACAATAAGCTATTCTAGCGCCGCAACAGCGTGAACCAGACGAGATAAGACGGGAATTGAGGTAGAGGCGTGCTCACCGCCAAGTTTTCTTCACGGTGAAAACAAGCCGCAAAATTCGTGTTGAGTATTTCTGGACGACGTGTGTCCGAATCGGAAACACTGCACGCTGTCACAGGGCCAGGCAACAGTGAAACCTTGCTACTTTCACGGTTGACAGAAACCGCTTAAATACAGCGGTCGAAGACACAATCTGCACTATAAAAGTGCATTGAACAGTAAGCGCATATTTTTACGCTGAAGATGTATGGCACTAGTCGGACACGCATTCCGTAGAACGAAGCCGAAGTGACGAATATCATTAAACGTTCATTTATACTATATAGGCCAACACGGCACCGATTGCGGTCTGCCGTCTATCGGCGACAGCGTTCCCTTTACTGGCTATCTTACGCAGGAAAAAAAAAAGAAAATGAACCGACATAGGCTTAGAGATTTCTCCAACGCGGTCGCATTCCGCGCGTAATTTTCTTGTGCGCGCCCTAGCGAGTCGAACGGCATCAACGCGCTCTTTGGACTGGCACAGAGCGCGCGCGGTAGCACACACGCACCTTCCGCCACACGTATCGCTTGCCGCAGCACGCGCTTCCCGCGCCCCAGCGTGTTAACCGAGCTGCGACGCCCTGACAGCACCTCTTGTACCTCTCTTTCGGTGAAGCCCCGGTAGACGGAGTGCCGCGCTCGGCCGAGCCAGGCCGTGAGGGGGAGGTTTTGGAACGCGCTTTCATTCCCGGCGCGTTCGAGGCGCGGCGGCATGTGCCAAAGCACCTGCAGCGGAAGCAGCGAGCGCCTCGTGTTTCAACCGCAAAACTCTCGGTGACATGCTCGCGGAGGTCTCCTGTCGTGACGCGTTCTAGGGGCGCGAGCCGCCGCGACATCGCAATCGGCGTCGTTTCGCGGCCGGCCACGCCAGCAGTGCGGAAAGTGCAGCCAAGGGAGCCAGCCTCCAGCGCACTGCCGCTCCGCGGAGTCCGAAGCGCGCATAGCTCCCGACTGAAGCCGTCAGCGCCGTGACATGTTTTATACACAGAACTAAGGGGGAGCCCCGGTGTAGTGGATCGCGCCGACGAGGCAGCGCGCAATATCCTGCCAACGACTTCGCACCAGTCAATCTGAGCTGGCGTTGGCGGCAGCCACGACGACGACGGGAGCCAAAAGGGTACGTCAGGCTTAATCTCGCGGCCAGATCATATTCTCCGGACGACGGCCCGCTCTGCCAACCCCGCCTCCTCCCCACCGAGACCACGGCGTGGCTTCCACTCGCAGAACCCGAGGAAAAGACAGAAGAAGGAGAGCCGGCAATGGGCGCGGGAAGCAAAAGGCAGAAAAGACGAGCACGGCCGTGACAGACTCTCTCTGCCTTCGGGTAGATGTAAGCATATAAAAAGATCGATTCCGAATCTCGGGAGAAAAGGAGCGGAGTAGTTTTATGAATAGCCCCGGATTAAGAGACGGGAAAATTTATGCCACCGGAACGTCAGCTTAAATATTTTACCGGCGCAGCGGTCTCCCGTCTTGCTCCTTGCCCAAGTGTTCTTTATTACGTTTTTTTTTTTTTCATGTTCTCTCTTTCTGTGTCCTCGCTCTTATTCTTTTTTCGTTTCTTGCTGTTCACCCCTTTCCGAAATGTGAGCGCCGACGCGGCTCCTGGAAATCTTGTGCTGAGATAAATAAGAACGCTTTGGGAGTAGCGGCACAGTTTCCAATGCGGAATCAGAAGTCAGAGACCCCAGGGTGACGAATTGAAAGACGCTCGATATTTCATGGGCGCGCCTCGCCACGAAGCCGGCTGACGTCGGTCGACTCGCGCGTTCTTCAGTTCTCTCCACTGCTTTCATTCTTTTTTCTTTTTTTATTGTTTCTTCTAATTCTTTTTTTTTTCGAAATTTCTCGAGAGCAAGTGATTCATGCGTGGATTTAAATTGAGGCCAACGTCGCTCTATTACGTGCCAGAAACTGTATCTCGCGATCGCTTCTTTCTTGTTCCACTATTTCTCTCTCTCTCCTATAAGAAATTTAAGAAATTCCGGCGGCACCTTGTTTAATGTGAGTTCTTGATGTAGTAACCTTGTTTGAGCTCCATGATTGAAGAAGTGCCGAGGACCAATAAAAGAGAGAGAGAGAGAGAGAAGAGGGATACAGTCCCACGGCCCAAAAGTAGTACGCCAGCTTTTCATTATATACTTATTGAATGATTTCCCGGCTTGTTTACTGGAACTTAAAAAAAAAGATGTGCTTCTCTGTATCCGCAGCTGACTGATGACCGGATGGGAGCTATATATTCTGACAAAATGAAAAAAGAAAAGTTTCCGCTGCGACATGACTCCCACATACCCGACAGCTTCCAATATTTAATTTTGACGTGTGCCAAAGCAGCTACACCTCCCAATAATGGCAACACCTGAGAGGTAGAATAAATGGTAGAAAAAATATGAAAAACTTGTTTTGTTAGCGTTTCACTTCTCCGAACCGATCGCACGCACCCGTTGTAGACATTTGGCATTTGGGGCACGTCTCTAGTTGATTTACCACAGTGTAGGTGCAGCTGTGTGAATCCTCGAAAAGGAATGCTCTATACCGCATCTGGATGTACTTCATGAAGTACTTCTCTTTTGCGCTCTAAAATATTCCTGCGGAGATGGGTGGCGCAAACGTCGTAAGTCGAGTGATAAACAGGCGCCTTCACCTCATGACCCCCGTGCGCTTTGTGTGGCGCGTCCTGAAGAACGTATTATCTTCATCGAAGACGGGAAAATTATACGCCAACCTTGCCGATGACGCTGGAGCCCATGACCGTCGCTATCTACAGCTCGAGTTTATTGTGATTTCAGGCAAACTACGTCGGGATCTCGAGAACGATGTTCACGTCTTATTCTCCGAATAGCGCCATTGTGAAAAACGGAAAACAATTTGGGCTGACCGAAATCTCAACACATTCCCGTTCTTGCATTTTGTTCTCATACAGATGCCATTGCGGCGTCCGTTTATTGTGTCCGCGACCTTATTTTCAGACACTTTAAGTTTACGCATCAGTCATCGAGCTATCGCGACGAATTTAAGAAGCCTCCTCCCTTTTTATGCATTAAACCGCGGTCTCCACTGTTGCGTTTCGCCTGCGACACGTGGTTTTGCCGGCGCGACTGCGGCGGGGCGGCGGACACTTTGGCCCGATCGTCGTCACCGCAACACTCATCGCCAGGTGTTTCCAGGCGCGTCTGCGGCGAGGCGACCGCCTAGGGATCATCCTCGCATTCCAGTCATTGTGCCCGAAACAGGCGATGCCAAAGCAGGGATCTCATTCCAGTTATTGGGCCCGAAACAGGCGATGCCAAAGCAGGGATCTCGTTCCAGTCATTGTGCCCGAAACAGGCGATGCCAAAGCAGGGATCTCATTCCAGTTATTGGGCCCGAAACAGGCGATGCCAAAGCAGGGATCTCGTTCCAGTCATTATGCCCGAAACAGGCGATGCCAAAGCAGGGACCATCTTCTCGTTACAGTCATTGTGTCCGACCGGCAGCGCCACGACAGGGTGCTACGAGATCGTGCTCGACATGGTGCTACGGCATCGCTACGACAGTGTGCGTCACCATTAGCCCATTGTACATTCACGTGCTCGTCTTTTGAGGGGTTCCTTCTTGCCCTCAACTGCGAGAGTATAAAAACAGCTGCCCCCGGACGCCAAAGGGAGGGGCTCCGATTTCTTCCGTTGAGTGAAGTGCTCTCCCGTCTCTCTACTTCGGTCAAACCTGACCGCCAACTCTTTGCGATGTTAAAATAAACAAGTTGTTTCGTTGTTACCAGTCGACTCATGCTTTGCCGGGACCTTCGGATGCTTCCAGTTGTACCCCAGGCCGCCAGGCCAACGCTACCCTTGGGGCTTGCGACCCAGGTACAACCACGGGCGTCAGCGCCGAGTTCCCAACAGATCGTACCAGCAGTTCGATCCAAATATCTGGTTGGCAGCGGTGAGATCGCCTACGACTTCAAACAACTGTCTGCCAGCGGCGAGATCGCGACAACGGAGGCCAGCAGCGAAGAGATGCAGTTGACTGTATGCTGAGCAACGACGATCCGGGAGCAGTGCAACGAGCCCTGTGTGACGACTGGTTGCCTGCAGCGGAACGACTGCGCGGAATTCCTGCCTGCGAGGTTTGGTGAGTGCGGGACTTTCTTCTTCTGAGCTTTGCCAGGCTTTTGTTAGTGTCAGAAACAGAGCTGGTAATTGTGGTTGTCGTTGCTGCCGGGTTAGTTGCGGCAAGACAATAGTAAGCAGTAGAGAAAGCAGCATTCAGAGCAGCCATGGATTTGAAGTCGTTGCGCAAACCGAAATTGTTGGAGCTTGCAAGAGAGTTGGGTCTGGATGTCTCAGACAAACTAAGAAAACCTGAACTGCTAAAGGCTATTCTTGAGTTAGAGGCTGAGGATGACGAGCTGTCGGAATGCCTTGAGACTATTGAGGAGAGGTCAAAAAGACAGGAGCGCGAACTTAAAGAGCAAAAAGAGAAACAAGAGCGCGAACTTAAAGAGCAAAAAGAGAAACAGGAGCGCGAACTTAAAGAGCAGAAAGAAAAAGAAGAGCGCGAACACGCTTTGGAAATGAAGCGTCTCGAGGTAGAGATGGAACGCGCTCGTAATGGAAGTCAGGCACACGGTGCAGGAGAACGCGTATTGTTCAAAATGACTGACCTGATGCGGCCGTTTAAGCTTGGAGAGGACATTGGTTTGTTCCTGGTTAACTTTGAGCGAACGTGCGAGAAGCAGGGGTTCTCTCGGGAAACGTGGCCACAGCGCTTGCTCACTTTGTTACCCGGCGAGGCGGCCGACGTAGTCGCTCGCTTGGATAGAGAGGAGGCAGAGGATTTCGACAAAGTAAAATCGAGTCTGCTAAAAAAGTACCGGCTGTCTGCGGAGGCGTTCCGTCGGAAGTTTCGGGAAAATGAGAAAGGCAAAAGTGAGTCATATACAGAGTTTGCGTACAGGCTTATGTCAAACATGCAGGAGTGGCTCAAAGAAGAGAAAGCGTTTGGTGACCACGAGAAAGTTCTGCAGTGTTTCGGGCTAGAACAGTTTTATAGTCGGTTACCGGAGAACGTGCGATACTGGGTCTTGGATAGGCCAGACGTGAGTACGGTGGCTAGAGCCGCTGAGCTAGCCGAAGAGTTTGTGACGCGTCGGGCTCGCGGAGCTAAGGACGGTCAAAAGGGTGAATTTGGCTCGAAGTTTGAGAGGCCAAAGTTCACGCCCATGAGATTAAAGGGGGACACGCGTAGTGCGGATGCGAGTGAAAGCAGTCCGACCAAACGTAAAGAGACGGCGGCAGCCAAACGCAGAAAGCGGTTCGAGATGAGGCGAGCGGGCGTTTGTTATACGTGCCAGAAGCCGGGTCACTTTTCGGCGCAGTGTCCGGAAACAACACCAAAAGTTGTGTTTTTTTCAATAGGCAGCACTGACGAGAACATGAAGCTTCTTGAGCCTTACATGCGAGACCTCCTCGTAAACGGGAAAGAGTGCCGAGTGCTTCGCGATTCCGCAGCTACGATGGATGTAGTTCACCCGTCTTACGTAGAACCCCATATGTTCACGGGCGAGTGCGCGTGGATCAAGCAAGCCGTGGAAGCTCATAGCGTGTGTCTGCCAGTAGCAAAAGTGCTTATTGAAGGACCTTTCGGAGCGCTTGAGACAGAGGCGGCAGTGTCATCTATGCTGCCACCCCAGTACCCGTACCTATTTTCAAACAGGTCCGATCACCTCCTGCGCGAGAAGGGGCTTTTGTTTGGTGAAGCTAGTGTTCAGGCCTTAACCAGATCGAAGGTTCGGGAGCTCGCTGCAAAGGCGGTAGTTGCGGGGCCGACGTTATCAAACAACGAAAAAGGGTCAGAGGCGCAGCAAGCTGATATTCAGAGCACACCCGAACTGAATAAAATTGAGTCTGTAGCGTTGAAGGCGCCAGATACTGGAGAGGAAATGCCCGACACGGGAAAGTTAGAAGAGCTATCTACTGATTTGCTCATCGCGCCTACGTCAGACGGACTTGATAGGTTGCTAAAAGTCAGCCGGACGGCTTTGATAGCCGAGCAAAAAAAGGATGGCAGCCTGGAAAACGTGCGCTGCAATGTCAAAGAAGGTATCGCCAGGAAAACTGCGCGTTTTGTGGAAAGAGGTGGAGTCCTGTACCGGAAGTATCTAGACCGAAGAGGAGTGGAGTTCGATCAGCTGGTCGTGCCTCAATGCTATCGTCAGGATCTGTTGCGCTTGTCACACGGGGGTTCGTGGTCCGGACACCTAGGAGTTAAGAAAACTAAGGACCGTCTCTTGCAAGAGTACTATTGGCCAGGGTGTTTTCGGGACGCAGACCATTTCGTGAGGACATGTGACACTTGTCAGCGCGTGGGCAAACCAGGGGACAAATCGAGGGCGCCGTTGAAATTGGTACCTATCATTACGGAGCCTTTTAGACGGCTCGTTATTTATACTGTGGGACCTCTGCCGGTAACAGCCACGGGGTACAGACACATTTTGACTGTGATCTGCCCAGCGACAAAGTTCCCTGAAGCAGTGCCGCTTAAAGAACTCAGCTCAGTTGAGATAGTCAATGCACTACTGTCCATATTTGCGCGAGTTGGTTTTCCTGCAGAAATTCAATCAGATCAGGGCACAGTGTTTACTAGCGCTTTGACGACAACTTTTCTCGAAAGGTGTGGGGTAAAGCTGTTACACAGCTCAGTGTACCACCCACAGTCGAATTCCGTTGAGAAGCTCCACTCCGTCATGAAGCGCGTGTTGAGAGCCTTGTGTTTTGAACATCAAACTGACTGGGAGCTGTGTCTGCCTGGGGTGATGTTTGCTTTAAGGACCGCGCCGCATGCGGCTACGGGGTTTTCGCCAGCTGAACTGGTGTACGGTCGCTCGCTTCGATCTCCGCTTCGCATGCTTCGAGAATCGTGGGAAGGTAGGGGCGACGACCCAGTCGTGGTGGAGTACGTGCTTAAGCTCCTCGAACGCTTAAGAAGGGCACAGGAGTTGTCAGGTGAAGCAATGACAAAGGCCCAGCAGAGGGCCAAGGTTTATTATGATCGGACAGCCAGGGCCCGTCGTTTTGAGGTTGGCGATGAGGTCATGATATTGCGCACATCGCTAAACAACAAACTAGACGTGCAGTGGGAGGGCCCAGCACGAATTGTTCAGAAACTGTCGGACGTTAACTACGTGGTAAGTCTGCCAGGAAAGCGGAAAGCACAGCAAGTTTACCACTGTAATCTGCTCAAACCTTATAGACAAAGGGAAGCAGTGGTGTGCATGATGATAAACGTTCCTGAAGAGCTTCCGGTCGAGCTTCCAGGACTAGGCTCAGTGACGAACAGGGAAGACACCGGTCAAGTCATTAGTGACCTTATCAGTAAAGCACCGCTGTCGCCCGAGCAGAAAACCGAACTACACCAGCTATTACAAGAGTTTCAAGGTCTGTTCTCTGAGAGGCCTGGTAGGACTTCTGTACTTACTCATGATATTGAACTTACCTCCCCAGAGCCAGTACGATCCAAGGCGTATCGGGTGTCACCCCGCCAGAGCGATATTATGGAGGCTGAGGTAAAGAAAATGCTACAGCTCGGTGTTATTGAGGCAGGTGAGAGTGATTATACCTCCCCTTTGATTTTAGTTGAGGTACCGGGCAAGGAACCTCGTCCTTGCGTCGACTACCGCAGGCTTAATTCCATCACTAAGGATCAAATTTATCCGATCCCTAACATCGAGGAGCGCCTTGAGAAAGTTAGTAGCGCTCAGTTTATTTCCACCCTAGATCTTGTCAGGGGTTATTGGCAGGTTCCACTTACAGAAGAGGCTAGTAGGTATGCGGCGTTCATTTCACCAATGGGAACATTCCGTCCTAAAGTGTTGAGTTTTGGTTTGAAGAACGCGCCATACTGTTTTTCAAGCCTCATGGATAAAGTGTTGCGGGGCCAGCAAGAATTCGCTTTACCGTATCTAGACGACGTAGCGATATTCTCCGCATCCTGGTCTGAGCATATGACACACTTGCGGGCAGTGCTAACCCGCCTGCGCGAAGCAGGCTTGACAGTAAAGGCTCCTAAGTGCCAGTTAGCACAGGCCGAGGTTGTCTACCTCGGTCACGTGATTGGTCAGGGTCGTCGCCGCCCCTCTGAAATAAAAGTGGCCGCTGTGCGAGACTTTCCGCAACCGCGCACAAAGACCGATATTCGGTCGTTCTTAGGTGTCGCCGGCTACTATCAGAGGTACATCCCTAGGTACTCTGATATCGCGGCTCCCCTGACGGATGCTCTAAGAAAGACAGAGCCTCAAACAGTCGTCTGGGACGAGACAAAGGAAAGAGCTTTTAGCGCCCTAAAGAGTGCCCTAACAAGCCAGCCTGTGCTACGATCGCCAGACTATACAAAAGGGTTCATTGTTCAGTGCGATGCTAGTGAGCGAGGCATGGGCGTTGTACTGTGCCAACGGGAAAATGGAGAAGTAGAACACCCCGTCCTGTATGCTAGTCGTAAGCTGACCAGTCGTGAGCAGGCGTATAGCGCCACCGAGAAAGAGTGTGCATGTCTCGTGTGGGCCGTTCAGAAATTGTCATGCTATCTAGCCGGCTCGAGGTTTATCATTGAGACGGATCACTGCCCTCTCCAATGGCTGCAGACCATCTCTCCCAAAAATGGCCGCCTCCTGCGCTGGAGCCTCGCTTTACAACAATATTCCTTTGAGGTGCGTTACAAAAAGGGGAGTCTCAACGGTAACGCCGATGGCTTAAGTCGAAGCCCCTAACGTAGGAATCAGCCTCAAAATTGTTTGTTACTGATGTTTTTCTTCCTGAGGCAGGATTTTTTTTAACATATTGCTTTTGTTTAGTGTTTCAAAGTGATGATATGCTTTCTAGTGCAATTTTTCAATTTGTGGACGCGTTCTGAGTGATGCTAGACTACTGTAAGGAACTAGGCAGTGGTATAAAAAGGGGAAAGAGCCTGGCAGGGCTTAGTGAGGGTTGTGCCGTGCTTGCTGACTGAGCGGTTGAGTTTTCAGCGTAGTTCTAACGCTTGCCGGGAACGAGAACAAAAATGTGAACTCTCCCGAAGTCACTTTGCAGTGTCCCGTGCGAACCTGAACAAGAGAACGAGGCCTTCTCTGTGCGCTGCGCTCAAGAAACGTCGAGGGACGCCCGACTTCGATTATGAGCATCATCGAGCGACATCCCTCCGGACAGCGGATGCAGTCCCCTGTCCATCGGGATCTCCTTCCCCCGGCGGGGCGGTCTGTTGCGTTTCGCCTGCGACACGTGGTTTTGCCGGCGCGACTGCGGCGGGGCGGCGGACACTTTGGCCCGATCGTCGTCACCGCAACACTCATCGCCAGGTGTTTCCAGGCGCGTCTGCGGCGAGGCGACCGCCTAGGGATCATCCTCGCATTCCAGTCATTGTGCCCGAAACAGGCGATGCCAAAGCAGGGATCTCATTCCAGTTATTGGGCCCGAAACAGGCGATGCCAAAGCAGGGATCTCGTTCCAGTCATTGTGCCCGAAACAGGCGATGCCAAAGCAGGGATCTCATTCCAGTTATTGGGCCCGAAACAGGCGATGCCAAAGCAGGGATCTCGTTCCAGTCATTATGCCCGAAACAGGCGATGCCAAAGCAGGGACCATCTTCTCGTTACAGTCATTGTGTCCGACCGGCAGCGCCACGACAGGGTGCTACGAGATCGTGCTCGACATGGTGCTACGGCATCGCTACGACAGTGTGCGTCACCATTAGCCCATTGTACATTCACGTGCTCGTCTTTTGAGGGGTTCCTTCTTGCCCTCAACTGCGAGAGTATAAAAACAGCTGCCCCCGGACGCCAAAGGGAGGGGCTCCGATTTCTTCCGTTGAGTGAAGTGCTCTCCCGTCTCTCTACTTCGGTCAAACCTGACCGCCAACTCTTTGCGATGTTAAAATAAACAAGTTGTTTCGTTGTTACCAGTCGACTCATGCTTTGCCGGGACCTTCGGATGCTTCCAGTTGTACCCCAGGCCGCCAGGCCAACGCTACCCTTGGGGCTTGCGACCCAGGTACAACCACGGGCGTCAGCGCCGAGTTCCCAACAGATCGTACCAGCAGTTCGATCCAAACACCACCTAATATTCGCAAGGAAGCTACTGTACACGGTCACCAACGTCCCATTGACATATATATATATATATGCACACTGAACAATTCGGTTGTGAGGTACGCCTTATGGGGACGCACTCCATATTGATTTTAACCACTCAAGATTGCTTAAAAGTGCGTCTAAATCTCAGTATACAGGCATTCTTCAGATGGGGCCGCGGCGGCCCCATTGCCTTGACCCATAACGCCTATGGTCACATTTAGAAAGAAATGTGTTAAACTCAAGTGGCCTTGAGTACGTTACCCAAGCAGCAATTTGTGTTGTCAGTTGCTCCAGAAATTTAGTGGATTGATTCGTGCTTCCTTGCGCCCAGTGGCTGTACTGTTCTACTGCAGCCCAAAACTTGTAGGAGTCGTTTGCCGCAGCAGAATGCGACACAGTATTTAAGTGAGAAACACGTGTGTCCGGGCACGCAGTGTAAATTTGTTCGCAGGCAGTAAACAACGCGTTAGACAATCGTGCTTGTCAATATTATTCGTCAATTAAGAAACATTGCGAGTACAAATGAAGAACCATCTCAGTGTGGCGGATTTCTCATCTTTTGCATCCGCTGGAACACTGCAGGCTTCGAAGTATAGGCTCAAGGGAAGCTTCATATTTTCGGCAGCCTAAGCTCGTGTAAAGGTTTTCACGCACAAGTAAGGGACCTGCGCGACTATTCCGAACGACCGCCATAGACGGACTTGGGGGCTAAGCAACGCGCCTTATTAAGCGTGGCGTTAATAATAATAATAATAATAATAATAATAATAATAATAATAATAATAATAATAATACGTTTGTCCTGATAGCGTCTGGCAACTACGCGCGGGCTTTGAGCATACATACACTCCGTCGCCTCGTCGCCGAAGACGCCCGCCCGTGTAAACGGCGTGGATCGCGTAAAGTCCGCAGGAACTGCGGTTCACGCGCCGCCGCCAACGTCAGCGCAACACATGCGAAAAACGCACGGGAGTATCAAGAGAGAGAAAAAGAGTAGATCGCGAGTGCAGGCCAAACGGTTGGGGCGCAGAGCGCGCTAACCAAATTGGCGCCATTCATTGCAGCGCGCGCGCGCGGCTTACTTTACGACACGGCGCGCGGCGGCGGCAGCGCCAAGGGCCCTCCCTCTCCTCCCGTCCACGCCTGCCGGCGCTCAGCCAGTGACACTTTATGGAGGCCCGTTGCAACAGTGCGAGCACCCACTCGGTGCGAGAGTCCAGAACAAGCAAGGAAATCCTAAATTATGTTCCAAAATGCAAATGACTTTGATACAAGACAAGAAGAGAGCGGCGGCGAGCACGTTCCCCTGGCTGTCGCTGCCGCTGGTGGCGGCCGTTCTTGCTGCTGGCAGCAGCTCGTCTCTGCGAGCGCGCACGGGGTGGATGAAAGAGATAGGACGATCAACAATCATAACGACGAGTGCTAATAATAAAGCGCGGGAGAGGAGCCCACGAGCGGGGAGGCGGCGAAACAAAAGTCCGTAAATTACGAGGTTCTCCTTTTTCCTTGTGTTTCTGGCTCCGGGCGCAGCTTTCCCTTCTCTCGCCGGTGGTGGTCCGCGCCGTGCCTTTTTACAGCACGCCCAAATAGCTTCGCCAGGAGACACAGTGCAGACGCCGCGGCGTTATGCAGCGCCACGCGCGGCCGCGCGGGAAAGAAAGGAACTACGGGGAGCGCGAGATGCGCCGAAGGGCCGGCGTGAGAAACGGCACGAGCCGGTTTTAATTTTGGAGAAAATGCAAATTTGAGGCTTTATTTACGATTTTGGCAGGCCGTGCGGTAGGCTCCCGTGGCTGCGGGTTCTGCAAACACGCTCGTCCGCGCCCTCCTAGCACGCTCTCTTTTAAAAAAAAGTGTTTGTGTAGCCGGCACGAAAAGTTAATTGCTAATTTGAGCCTCGGATTCTGTTTTCTCTCCTGGCCGGCACTGCTTATGAGACGTGACACGCGAAAACACAAGAGCAGCAGCGCTCGGAGCAGTGCCTGTGTGCGGGCCGAAATGAAGTGCCACTTGGGCGACGAGCGCGAGGGAAAACAGGGCCCAGTCTCTCGCTCCGGCGGCCCTCAGGATTCGGCCCTGTCGCCCTCATTGAGTATGCGCCGCCTTCGCGTTATTTAATCGCAGCTCTTGTTTGCCTTTAGTCGCCCATGATAAGACGCCATGTGCGCAAAACAGAATGATCGTCCGACGGAACCAACGCACTCCGACGGGAACATCAAAAAGAAGCGCGAACGTAATATCAGGCAACGCAAGCTTCGGTGCGTTCGCGGCCGTTGCGTGTGATGCTTGAAGGGATGGAAGCTGAGAGACGGGATTCAGTAGGGGAGCGGAGTGCTTAAGTATTCTGACACTATCTTCTGGCTTTGTTTACAGTGTAGCGAAGTCGAAGTGGTCGTGAACGTCGAAGTGATGGATGTGTTTTGATACTTATGCGAAGAAAAGTAGGAAACAAACTGCACGAAGAGATAGAGGCTTTTATTCAATTCATACCTGGTCTGCCGAGTGGGTAGACAAAATTCAGGTGTGGCGCCGGGGAACCTTAGGCGCAGAGCCGAAGGCAAGTCTGCACGTAACGCCACGTTGCGAATACTTTCAATCGGCGTGGTGTAAACTTCGGCAGCGCGAAGCACTGGTGTGCGGCAGGAAAGGTAAAAAAGGACGAAGGAACGGTAAGAGAAGGAAAAACACGAGCGCTCGTGTTTGTCCTTCTCTTACCATTCTTTCGTCCTTTTTTACCTTTCCTGCCGCACATCGGTGCTTCGCGCTGCCGAAGTTTACACCATGAACTTGAACCAACAGGCTCATATCGCTATTCTTATGCAATCGGCAGTGGAGGTGCACGGACGTCACTGGCTGCTTGTCCACCGGAATCAGTAGATTGGCGCATGCGAATTTTCCGCACAGCCCGAGTTTTCTGTCGGTCTTCATTCTGCACTTTTGCAAGATTTGTCTACAGCTCTGCCATCACCAATGACTTGCTGGTCCTGGACAGCGATGGTGGCGTTTGGGCTGAGGTATATATATATATATATATATATATATATATATATATATATATATATATATATATATATATATATATATATATATATATAGAAGTCAATGGAAAGTCATATTTACAGGCCCTTTAGGCTGCAGCGTTTCGGTGTGGCTGGGGAACCGAAATTCCAAGATTAGTTACAATGATTTATTTACCACTCACTCAATAGTAGAGTATCAGTACCGCAGTTGTGCGTGGTACGCATTGAAAAATCGCTTGTTTAGTGAAGCGGAAGCAGTGGCGTGGTCTTTCGCCACGCGTGGGCCCGCAAAGCGAACGCTTCAATTCTCTTTTGTGCACATGAAGCTGTCGCGCAGAACAGCTTTTGTGAACTTGCAGCTTTTTACGTGCCGCCCTGGCAGCTGCTTTGCCTGATGCGAGCTTAGTGGTGCCATTTTTATGTCATGCACGAACGAACACTGACAACATTTTCCACCAGTAATCACTGCAGTATCTCTCGTAAAGCCTATCGCTGTGAAGAAAAAAGAACAACGCAGGGGATGCTTGCAAAGCTGCTTTTATAAGCCCTGCCTTTCTTTGCCATTGGCTTTGTTTATATCAAGAACAATCGCCTGCAAAGCCTTGTTGTTATTGTTGTTGTTGTTGTTGTTGTTGTTGTTCGGTGTAGCTTCGGGTCAATTTGAACAACGTCGGTGTAGCTTCGGGTCAATTTGAACAACTGGGCGGCACACAAGCGCTTTTTCATTCCGTCCCCTTCGGAAGGCGGCCCGCGACCTAGTGTCCAGTAGCAAAACGCCATAGCCCCAGTACCACCGAGCAGCGGCGTAGACAGAATGCACTGTGCGATGCTGCATTCCACAGTGTCACACGTAACCTTCAACCTGTTTCCTCCGGTTCGTCTGTGTCTGAACTAAAGCGCACTCAGAAAGGTAACAGTATCCCATCGCTTTCAGATAGATATTACAGCGACAGATATGGAGCTCGTGGTGATTCACGCAGAGTTTCCTCGCAACCACAGCCCGGTCGATCTTGTAGCAACCTACGCTATCATTTCATAGTGTTGTCGCAGACGGCAGCGTCATGACGTGATAAGACGCTTGGAGAACGTTGTTTTGTTCATTTAATGAGTTAAATGGAAATTCATCTGTCACCCATAAATCAGGTTATCTGATGCTAATTACAACTATGGGAGTCAAATAAAACACCTCCTCCCGAAATATTCGTATGCCGGGAATACCTGGCATAAAAGAAACGTGCGACAACACCCGGCATTCCTTCCCCACAATTCCCAAGTTAAATGCAAGCGCCCCCGCCCCCTCCCCCTAGGCCGAAAAAAAAATTTGGCTGCATTGAACAGCTTCCACAGTGAAATTTTTATCACACAATGACGCCTCTGTATCCGTATCTACTGTAAAGAGTCTCCTGATTATGGCACTTTGGCCGGTGGTGGGAACGTGCGACCGGCCAAGCAACTCGATAAAACGCAAGCCGTCGCGTTTAGGCGACTCGAAGCAAACACATACCCACACCCAAAGTACATTAACAATATCACAGGGGGAAAGGAAAGCGACCTATGTAGGCTTCGTTCACAAACAGGGACACTCACGCACATAATGTGGGAATGCACCTCGCTGCCGTTTTCTCATCCCCCGGTAAGCAGCGAGACGGACTGGACTGCCTGGCTCAGGTCCGCGGACGTCGACCGATAGCTTGTACTGGTGAACTGGGCGGAAAAGTCCAAGCAGGCCAAGGGCCTGTTGCACCTGGGTCGCAAGCCCCAAGGGTAGCGCTGGCCTGGCGGCCTGGGACACAACTGGAAGCATCCGAAAGTCCTGGCAAAGCATGAGTCGACCGCTAACAGAACAACTTGTTTATTCTAGCATCGCAAAAGAGCGGCCGGTCAGGTCGACCGAAGTGGAGAGACGGGAGAGCACGTTACTCGACAGAAGAAATCGGAGCCTCTCTCTTGGCGTCCGGGGGCAGCTGCTTTTATACTCTCGGAGTCGAGGGCAAGAAGGAACGCCTCGTCAGAGGCGCACGTGACGGCGCCACGGACACGCTGAGAGACACGTTGAGACGAGTGTAGTGACGCATCCGCCAGGCCGGCGCCGGTCAGACCTCCTCGCTTCACAGTAGGGGAGCTCCTCTCCCTGGCTGCCGCGCTTTGACAAGCGTGGGCACCAACATGCACACACACACACACGCACACACGAAGACACGTGGCATTGAAACATGCCTGGACGCGCTTGGCAGGAAGCGTTACGGCAGCGCTGAACGGGCCAAAATGTCCGCCGCTTTGAATGAAGCCCCGGCGTCCGTTGCATCCGCACCGGCTATACCGCGCGTCGTAGGCGAAACGTAACAGGCCTTACTTGAGCCCGATCCCTCAGCCACCTCCCCCCTTCCCTCTTCCCACTTTCAATAAAGCTTATCACCACCACGGCACTTTGGTATGGCTGATTAAATATCAATGTTTTTTTTAGATAATTCAATGCATTTCCTCAGAACAGGAGACAATATACTGCCCGTGGGCTGGTAACAAAAATAAATAAATAAGTAAATAATTTTTGGGTCATTTCGGGGCTTTTGCTTCGAAATATGCTGACTAATAGTCTTCAGTGCCTTCCTTGCCACTCTAAATGACAATTGGGATGACTTCAATTTCATTTGACACGTATTGGCATCTTTGCGTAGCTTTGTATGCGTGATCTGCGCGGCCATGCCATCACCCGCAACCGTTTACTCGCGCTTGGACAGTGTTTGAATCCCACCGATGGCAACGGTTGTTGGGAACTCGGCGCTGACGCCCATGGTTGCACCTGGGTCGCAAGCCCCAAGGGTAGCGTTGGCCTGGCGGCCTGGGGTACAACTGGAAGCATCCGAAGGTCCCGGCAAAGCATGAGTCGACTGGTAACAACAAAACAACTTGTTTATTTTAACATCGCAAAGAGTTGGCGGTCAGGTTGACCGAAGTAGAGAGACGGGAGAGCACTTTACTCAACAGAAGAAATTGGAGCCCCCTTTTTGGCGTCCGGGGGCAGCTGTTTTTATACTCTCGCAGTTGAGGGCAAGAAGGAACCCCTCAATAGACGAGCACGTGATTGTACAATGGGATAAGGTGACGCATACTGTCGTAGCGCCGCTGGTCGGGCACAAAGACTGGGAGGAGAAGGTAACTTCTACTCTCGTAGCGCCTCTGGTCGGGCACAATGGCTGGAAGGAGAAGGTGACTTCTGCTCTCGTAGCGCCTCTGGTCGGGCACAATGACTGGGAGGAGAAGGTAACTTCTACTCTCGTAGCGCCTCTGGTCGGGCACAATGACTGGGAGGAGAAGGTAACTTCTACTCTCGTAGCGCCTCTGGTCGGGCACAATGGCACATACACTCACACACGCACATGAAGACACGTGGCATCGGAACATGCCTGGACGCGCTTGGCGGGGAGCGTAGCGGCGACGCCGAACGGGCCAAAATGTCTGCCGCTTTGTTGCAGTCGCGCCGGCTAAACCGCGCGTCGTAGGCGAAACGTAACAGACCGCCCCGCCGGGGGAAGGAGATCCCGATGGACAGGGGACTGCATCCGCTGTCCGGAGGGATGTCGCTCGATGATGCTCATAACCGAAGTCGGGCGTCCCTCGACGTTTCTTGAGCGCAGCGCACAGAGAAGGCCTCGTTCTCTCGTTCAGGTTCGCACGGGACACTGCAAAGTGACTTCGGGAGAGTTCACATTCTTGTTCTCGTTCCCGGCAAGCGTTAGAATTACGCTGAAACTCAAGCGCTCAGTCAGCAAGCACGGCACAACCCTCACTAAGCCCTGCCAGGCTCTTTCCCCTTTTTTTACCACTGCCTAGTTCCTTACAGTAGTCTAGCATCACTCAGAACGCGTCCACAAATTGGAAAATTGCACTAGAAAGCATATCATCACTTTGAAACACTAAACAAAAGCAATATGTTAAAAAAAATCCTGCCTCAGGAAGAAAAACATCAGTAACAAACAATTTTGAGGCTGATTCCTACGTTAGGGGCTTCGACTTAAGCCATCGGCGTTACCGTTGAGACTCCCCTTTTTGTAACGCACCTCAAAGGAATATTGTTGCAAAGCGAGGCTCCAGCGCAGGAGGCGGCCATTTTTGGGAGAGATGGTCTGCAGCCATTGGAGAGGGCAGTGATCCGTCTCAATGATAAACCTCGAGCCGGCTAGATAGCATGACAATTTCTGAACGGCCCACACGAGACATGCACACTCTTTCTCGGTGGCGCTATACGCCTGCTCACGACTGGTCAGCTTACGACTAGCATACAGGACGGGGTGTTCTACTTCTCCATTTTCCCGTTGGCACAGTACAACGCCCATGCCTCGCTCACTAGCATCGCACTGAACAACGAACCCTTTTGTATAGTCTGGCGATCGTAGCACAGGCTGGCTTGTTAGGGCACTCTTTAGGGCGCTAAAAGCTCTTTCCTTTGTCTCGTCCCAGACGACTGTTTGAGGCTCTGTCTTTCTTAGAGCATCCGTCAGGGGAGCCGCGATATCAGAGTACCTGGGGATGTACCTCTGATAGTAGCCGGCGACACCTAAGAACGACCGAATATCGGTCTTCGTGCGCGGTTGCGGAAAGTCTCGCACAGCGGCCACCTTTATTTCAGAGGGGCGGCGACGACCCTGACCAATCACGTGACCGAGGTAGACAACCTCGGCCTGTGCTAACTGGCACTTAGGAGCCTTTACTGTCAAGCCCGCTTCGCGCAGGCGGGTTAGCGCTGCCCGCAAGTGTGCCATATGCTCAGACCAGGATGCGGAGAATATCGCTACGTCGTCTAGATACGGTAAAGCGAATTCTTGCTGTCCCCGCAACACTTTATCCATGATGCTTGAAAAACAGTATGGCGCGTTCTTCAAACCAAAACTCAACACTTTAGGACGGTATGTTCCCATTGGTGAAATGAACGCCGCATACCTACTAGCCTCTTCTGTAAGTGGAACCTGCCAATAACCCCTGACAAGATCTAGGGTGGAAATAAACTGAGCGCTACTAACTTTCTCAAGGCGCTCCTCGATGTTAGGGATCGGATAAATTTGATCCTTAGTGATGGAATTAAGCCTGCGGTAGTCGACGCAAGGACGAGGTTCCTTGCCCGGTACCTCAACTAAAATCAAAGGGGAGGTATAATCACTCTCACCTGCCTCAATAACACCGAGCTGTAGCATTTTCTTTACCTCAGCCTCCATAATATCGCTCTGGCGGGGTGACACCCGGTACGCCTTGCATCGTACTGGCTCTGGGGAGGTAAGTTCTATGTCATGAGTAAGTACACAAGTCCTACCAGGCCTCTCAGAGAACAGACCTTGAAACTCTTGTAAGAGCTGGTGTAGTTCGGTTTTCTGTTCACGCGACAGCGATGCTCCACTGACTAAGTCACTAATGACTTGACCGGTGTCTTCCCTGTTCGTCACTGAGCCTAGTCCCGGAAGCTCGACCTGGAGCTCTTCAGGAACGTTTACCATCATGCACACCACTGCTTCCCTTTGTCTATAAGGTTTGAGCAGATTACAGTGGTAAACTTGCTGTGCTTTCCGCTTTCCTGGCAGACTTACCACGTAGTTAACGTCCGACAGTTTCTGAACAATTCGTGCTGGGCCCTCCCACTGCACGTCTAGTTTGTTGTTTAGCGATGTGCGCAATATCATGACCTCATCGCCCACCTCAAAACGACGGGCCCTGGCTGTCCGATCATAATAAACCTTGGCCCTCTGCTGGGCCTTTGCCATTGCTTCACCTGACAACTCCTGTGCCCTTCTTAAGCGTTCGAGGAGCTTAAGCACGTACTCCACCACGACTGGGTCGTCGCCCCTGCCTTCCCACGATTCTCGAAGCATGCGAAGCGGAGACCGAAGCGAGCGACCGTACACCAGCTCAGCTGGCGAAAACCCCGTAGCTGCATGCGGCGCGGTCCTTAATGCAAACATCACCCCAGGCAGACACAGCTCCCAGTCAGTTCGATGTTCAAAACACAATGCTCTCAACACGCGCTTCATGACGGAGTGGAGCTTCTCAACGGAATTCGACTGTGGGTGGTACACTGAGCTGTGTAGCAGCTTTACCCCACACCTTTCGAGAAAAGTTGTCGTCAAAGCGCTAGTAAACACTGTGCCCTGATCTGATTGGATTTCCGCAGGAAAACCAACTCGCGCAAATATGGACAGTAGTGCATTAACTATCTCAACTGAGCTGAGTTCTTTAAGCGGCACTGCTTCAGGGAACTTTGTCGCTGGGCAGATCACAGTCAAAATGTGTCTGTACCCCGTGGCTGTTACCGGCAGAGGTCCCACTGTATCAATAACGAGCCGTCTAAAAGGCTCCGTAATGATAGGTACCAATTTCAACGGCGCCCTTGATTTGTCCCCTGGTTTGCCCACCCGCTGACAGGTGTCACATGACCTTACGAAATGGTCTGCGTCCCGAAAACACCCTGGCCAATAGTACTCTTGCAAGAGACGGTCCTTAGTTTTCTTAACTCCTAGGTGTCCGGACCACGAACCCCCGTGCGACAAGCGCAACAGATCCTGACGATAGCATTGAGGAACGATCAGCTGATCGAACTCCACTCCTCTGCGGTCTAGATACTTCCGGTACAGGACTCCACCTCTTTCCACAAAACGCGCATTTTTCCTGGCGATACCTTCCTTGACATTGCAGCGAATGTTTTCTAGGCTGCCATCCTTCTTTTGCTCGGCTATCAAAGCCGACCGGCTGACTTTTAGCAACCTATCAAGTCCGTCTGACGTAGGCGCGATGAGCAAATCTGTAGATAGCTCTTCTAACTTTCCCTTATCGGGCATTTCCTCTCCAGTATCTGGCGCCTTCAACGCTACAGACTCAATTTTATTCAGTTCGGGCGTGCTCTGAATATCAGCTTGATGCGCCTCTGACCCTTTTTCGTTGTTTGATAACGTCGGCCCCGCAACTACCGCCTTTGCAGCGAGCTCCCGAACCTTCGACCTGGTTAAGGCCTGAGCGCTAGCCTCACCAAACAAAAGCCCCTTCTCGCGCAGGAGGTGATCGGACCTGTTTGAAAATAGGTACGGGTACTGGGGGGGCAGCATAGAAGACACTGCCGCCTCCGTCTCAAGCGCTCCGAAAGGTCCTTCAATAAGCACTTTTGCTACCGGCAGACACACGCTATGAGCTTCCACGGCTTGCTTGATCCATGCGCACTCGCCCGTGAACATATGGGGTTCTACGTAAGAGGGGTGAACTACATCCATCGTAGCTGCGGAATCGCGAAGCACTCGGCACTCTTTCACGTTCACGAGGAGGTCTCGCATGTAAGGCTCGAGAAGCTTCATGTTCTCGTCAGTGCTGCCTAATGAAAAAAACACAACTTTTGGTGTTGTTTCCGGACACTGCGCCGAAAAGTGACCCGGCTTCTGGCACGTATAACAAACGCGCGCTCGCCTCATCTCGAACCGCTTTCTGCGTTTGGCTGCCGCCGTCTCTTTACGTTTGGTCGGACTGCTTTCACTCGCATCCTCACTACGCGTGTCCCCCTTTAATCTCATGGGCGTGAATTTCGGCCTCTCCAACTTCGAGCCAAATTCACCCTTTTGACCGTCCTTAGCTCCGCGAGCCCGACGCGTCACAAACTCCTCGGCTAGCTCAGCGGCTTTAGCCACCGTACAAACGTCTGGCCTATCCAAGACCCAGTACCTCACGTTCTCAGGTAACCGACTATAAAATTGTTCCAGCCCGAAACACTGCAGAACTTTATCGTGGTCACCAAACGCTTTCTCTTCTTTGAGCCACTCCTGCATGTTTGACATTAGCCTGTACGCAAACTCTGTATATGACTCACTTTTGCCTTTCTCATTTTCCCGAAACTTCCGACGGAAAGCCTCCGCAGACAGCCGGTACTTTTTTAGCAGACTCGATTTCACTTTGTCGAAATCCTCTGCCTCCTCTCTGTCCAAGCGAGCGACTACGTCGGCCGCCTCGCCGGGTAACAAAGTGAGCAAGCGCTGTGGCCACGTTTCCCGAGAGAACCCCTGCTTCTCGCACGTTCGCTCAAAGTTAACCAGGAACAAACCAATGTCCTCTCCAAGCTTAAACGGCCGCATCAGGTCAGTCATTTTGAACAATACGCGTTCTCCTGCACCGTGTGCCTGACTTCCATTACGAGCGCGTTCCATCTCTACCTCAAGACGCTTCATTTCCAACGCGTGTTGACGGTCGCGCTCTTCTTTTTTCTCTTGTTGCTCTCGCTCTTTTTGTTCTTTACGTTCACGCTCTTCTTTTTCTTTCTGTTCTTTAATTTCGCGCTCCTGTCTTTTTGCCGTCTCCCTTTCCTCAATGGTCTCAAGGCATTCCGACAGCTCGTCATCCTCAGCTTCTAACTCAAGAATAGCCTTTAGCAGTTCTGGTTTTCTGAGTTTGTCCGAGACATCCAGACCCAACTCTCTTGCAAGCTCCAGCAATTTCGGTTTGCGCAACGACTTCAAATCCATGGCTGCTCTGAATGCTGCTTTCTCTACTGCTTACTATTGTCTTGCCGCACTCTAACCCGGCAGCAACGACAACCACAATTACCAGCTCTGTTTCTGACACTAACAAAAGCCTGGCAAAGCTCAGAAGAAGAAAGTCCCGCACTCACCAAACCTCGCAGTCTAAGAGTTCAGCGCAGTCGTTCCGCTGCAGGCAACCAGTCATCACACAGGGCTCGTTGCACTGCTCCCGGATCGTTGTTGAGCTGCTCAGCATACAGTCAACTGCATCTCTTCGCTGCTGGCCTCCGTTGTCGCGATCTCACCGCTGGCAGACAGTTGTTTGAATCCCACCGATGGCAACGGTTGTTGGGAACTCGGCGCTGACGCCCGTGGTTGCACCTGGGTCGCAAGCCCCAAGGGTAGCGTTGGCCTGGCGGCCTGGGGTACAACTGGAAGCATCCGAAGGTCCCGGCAAAGCATGAGTCGACTGGTAACAACAAAACAACTTGTTTATTTTAACATCGCAAAGAGTTGGCGGTCAGGTTGACTGAAGTAGAGAGACGGGAGAGCACTTTACTCAACAGAAGAAATTGGAGCCCCCTTTTTGGCGTCCGGGGGCAGCTGTTTTTATACTCTCGCAGTTGAGGGCAAGAAGGAACCCCTCAATAGACGAGCACGTGATTGTACAATGGGATAAGGTGACGCATACTGTCGTAGCGCCGCTGGTCGGGCACAAAGACTGGGAGGAGAAGGTAACTTCTACTCTCGTAGCGCCTCTGGTCGGGCACAATGGCTGGAAGGAGAAGGTGACTTCTGCTCTCGTAGCGCCTCTGGTCGGGCACAATGACTGGGAGGAGAAGGTAACTTCTACTCTCGTAGCGCCTCTGGTCGGGCACAATGACTGGGAGGAGAAGGTAACTTCTACTCTCGTAGCGCCTCTGGTCGGGCACAATGGCACATACACTCACACACGCACATGAAGACACGTGGCATCGGAACATGCCTGGACGCGCTTGGCGGGGAGCGTAGCGGCGACGCCGAACGGGCCAAAATGTCTGCCGCTTTGTTGCAGTCGCGCCGGCTAAACCGCGCGTCGTAGGCGAAACGTAACAACAGTAATGGTAAGTGGTGGGGTGTAACTTTGTTCAACTTCGAGTCCCAGACGTAGCGTGTTGCAGACAAGGACAACACAGAAAAATTAAGACATACTTGAAGCTAACTCGCAGCAGCTTATTTCCAACGTAGTGGCCATCTTTTAAAGCAGGCAAATGAACTCACTGCGCTTGTCAAGCAATGACAACAAAGTTCAGCAAAAAGTTGAGCATAAAGTCCAACAAATATTTTAGCGCGCTCACAAAGTAACAATCAAAGTTCCCAAAAATAAATCAATAAATTATGAGGTTTGCATAGCGGGTTATGAGGGACACTATAGTGGAAGGGTAAGGATAAATTTTGACCGCAAATTGTTCTTTAAAGGGCTCCGGCGTTTTTCTAACTCCGGCGTTTCTTTTTTAACCATAATAGCATATTGCCATATTCAAATGACATTGACAGTCCTCTCACCGGTCGGGTGGTTGAATTCGCTTAGAAATTCATAAATAATTTTAAATAAACAATAAACGAGACACCGAAACCGAAACGGGTAGATGCTTCGTGTGACGCCATGATGAGTCGATGTGACGCCACGTCCTACACTACCACAATGTAAACACGCAGTACACATGACGCTAACGCCAAACAAGCGAAGCTGATGATGTCTCCTGACGACACAGACAGCTTTTACAGGTTTTCCCAACTAGACAGCGGCGATTTCAGCGGCGATTTCAGCGACGATGATGATGTAGTATCTGACGTCACAAACACAGCGTGGCCAGTAAAAAGTCATGAGTCGGTAACGCAACCAATCTTTCAAATTCATTTTCGAGAAAACTAAATGGCTTGCAGCCATATTGCTTGACACAGAAAATGAGAGTGCCAAAGAAAACGTATATTCAAAATTTTATTATGATCAGTGGTCACCGGAAATCGCCGGAGTTGTCCTTTAACGTGCATCCAAAGCCAGGTACACGAGCGTTTTTTTTTTATTTTATTTTTTTGCCTTCCGTACTCAACGAAATGCGGCCATCGCGGCCGGGAATCGAACCCATGAGCTCGCGCACAGCTGCACAATGCCACTGGGCCATCGCGACGAGTACAGTTTCCAATTTTATCCTCTACTTGTGTAAGTACATAGACATGCTCATTACTTACTAGACAAGCAAATCGATACAGACGCATCTATCCTCCAACCTTGATACGTTTTGCGCAGGCAACCCGCGTTAAGTGGTTTCCGCGTCTTGCGATTTCAGTGCATGCAGTCGTACAACATGGGCCACACTATTTGCATCGACTCGTGGCAAGGCAGCGTCCAACTTCCCATGGCAGCATTAGTTAGCGTCTAGTGCAAGTTGTTACTGACAGACCCCCAAAAGAAGTCTTTAGCGTTCACGAAACTTCCATTCTGTCATGGCACAGGTCACGAAAAGGCATAATAGTAACTAACGGAGGGAGAAAGACTGAAGTGCCTACATTTAATTCCGACACTCCATGCAAAGATGCACTTCGCGTTCAAGCTATTCATTTTCTCTTTCCGTTCACCAACTCTCCGAAGCGTGTGTTCGCATACGCTTCCTCCTCTTTCTTGGTGTGGGCCGCGCGCCTGAGCACTCACGGCAACGCATCCACTGGCGGGATGGGTTTCATCTGCCCTCCTTGTCATCCGCTAGATGCAGCAGAAACCCGCATACATCAGCAACATAGTTCCTGTCAGGCCGTGACAACAGAGGCTAAGCCTAACCATTAAGCTAAAAGGGCCCCTCACAAGGAATAAGCGTTGAAAGCAGGCAAGTTAGGCGCGTAGATCAGCGGTGGCAATTGAGTCTGCAAAGTATGAAGTGGCTCGCATGGCGCGAAAATAACTGGAAGTTTTAAACAGAAGCCCGCACCCTTCCTCTCGAGGAAGCCTCACTTCCAGCCAGTGAGTCAAGGTCACACGTACAAATGCAGCTTCGTAAAGCACACTCCTTGCAGCGTCCCCTATTATAGCACGTAACATCGGCAACTTGACCAATCCAGAACGCGCAATGTCGCCACTTGGAGTGCGCCGCGCAGAAAAACGAGGAAGAGAAGAACAAAACAGAAGGAGGCGGGGCTCGCGACATAAACGGTCGCTTGCCACTGTTTCGCGTCCCTAGGCTCCGGTGTGGGAAAAAGCAGGGAACAAACTAATTTGGGGACGCTAGTCGAGGCAGATGGAGAGAGTGTCTATGTTGTAGTGAAGCTTGCCTCCTGGCTGCATGGCAATGCGACATTTCAACTCCTCCTATCTCCTCTACATAATGGCCCAATTTGAAAAATTCGTGCCGTAACACGCTCCCCAGACTATTACGTAGAACTACCAATGTACAACCGAAATTTAAAATCCGGCGGGGCGAAGGGTTCTTTGTTATAAACTAAGTCGAAGCAATAAGGCGTGGTCTGATATCCCTCCAGCCAATAGTGAACATGTGTCTTCTTTTGGAAAAGATATTACGCAAAAAGCTGGTTAGGCTTAAATAAGCCTACATGCAAAGTTAACCAACGACGAGAAGAAGCAGTACAAGCTTCGCGAGAAACTTGCATCCTATATGAGGCAGGAAAAAAAAAAAACATTTTACTCTTGGCATGTCATTTCAGACAAGGCTTAGTTAAGCCTAACCAGCTCCTGTATAATAAGGAGGTTCTGTTACAATGCGTGAAACAGATAAGTCAGTACCTATAAATAAGTCAGCTTCGCCATAAAAGGAGAACTATGAGCTCGCCGTAGCAAAATTACAAGTTAGCACTAGTCGCTTAATATATGACATATACCGGTCGGCAATAGTCTCAGCGGCTGTGCGAAGATGGCGTTTATAGTTGCCTAAGGGCAGCCAGCATCACAGCCGCTAAGCAACTATCGCCGCTTCATTATGCGTCGCAATTAGAGGAGATAGACCGTGCAGAGCGAGGCGTCAATCTTTATATTATACACTCCTTCTGGTAGGCTGACTTCTATGTAACTGCAGCCCCCACTTTCGGTTCGCAGCCATTTCACAACCTGGTCATTTCTGCTGCTGGACGCGATGTGCCGAACTCGTTCGAAACAGGCCCTTCTATGTTGCACAATTTGTTCTTCTCAGACAAGCGAGATAAACACTCCTGTGTCTGGTCATTTCGTTCAAGGGAGGGACTGAACGTTTCTCACTAAATTTGCAGTATAGTAAATAGTGTTGGAATGTTCCGGTCATTAGCTGCTTCACGAACGCTTGCTAGGTGGACAGAACCTGGAATTCAAGTATATGGTCGCTTCCTCGTCATAACAGCAGGAAAAAGAACAACAAAAACATATCTGCGCGTTTCATAAAAAGCGTAACAGTTCGAAGTACTTAACAAGTGCTAAATGAAGAAGAAAGAAAAGAACAAAGAAGAAGGTCAATATTTCGCGTATGCGCCCCGCTACTCCTTCATTTCTCCCTCTCTCTCTTTTCATTGAGAACTTAGCACGCTTTTCTGACCAGCTGTGCTCCTTTCCATAGCTTACGAGTTGCCAAGCACATTTGTTTTACAGCTCACGGTACTCGCGGTGTGGAAAAAGACCTATAGAGACCTGCATTATCACTGAACCATCGCGATATAAATAGAAGTTCCATCGCCAAGAGAAACACTTCCTCTTACTGGCAGCTCTCGTCGATGCGCAAATCTATCTCGAGCGGCTGCCCGTTAAGTGCAGCCCGCGTGTGATACGTCGTGTTCCGACGAATGAGGGAGGGGGTGCACTGAGTGCTTCGAACGGGCGATAGAGGGCCCACCGGTCTGGTAGTCCGGTCGCGTCTATCCGGGCGAACCTGGCTGCTCCGTTGCGCGCCGCAGCTCCATAAAACTCAGGTGCGCAGGTGAAACCCCGATGACCTGGCGGCGAGACAAGGGTTGGGCAATGACGGCAGCCGCGCCGCCCCCATAGGGCCCTCGAATTCGGCACATCCGGTCATTCGCGTGATGCATCCCCTTCCTCGCCGCATCGGTAATGGCGATCCTCCGCATCCCCGGCAGTTCCGCCATCTTGAAAAGAAAGTAAAGACCCCCGGATCGTAGACGCGCGAAAAACTCTTCTGCTCAGATGATGGGCGTTCGCTCAATTATTTCCAGCTTGCCAGAATGGTCCTTATTAATGGCTGCCTTTTGATTCGCGAACTGCACGCGAGAACGCGCGCGCTCCCCGTGATAAATGGAGGAGACGCGGCCGCCAGCCGAAGGGCGAACCAGCCACCCAGGTGGCCCAGTCGTGAGCCTCGATTCATACCCGGTGCGACGCGCCGCGGCTGCTGTCGTGCATTTCTGCCGGCGCTCCTGCGCCACCGGCCGACTCGGCGTGCCCGGCTGGCCGGCCGGCCAGCGTGCGCGGTCCCGGCCAAGAAAGGCACTCCTCGCGAAGACAACTCGGAAATGGGCGTGACTTGTATGCGTCCGCCTGGTCGCTTACAAGCGAGATCGAATTCCAGCTCCTCCCAGATAAAGCAGCTCCAGAAGAATCATTACCGCTCATGTGGGCAAGTATGCTCCGTATCCGCTGACGTGTCAGGCACGTTTTCACGATGATCTGTCCCCTATCTTGCTTATACTAAATATACCACTAGCGGAGAGAGAGTAAGATTAACCTTATTTATAAACGGCTATTTGCCCACTAGGCTCTGCGTGGTGACGCGATCGTCAGTCTTGGTAAAGTTAGGGCATTATCCAGCGAACTGCTATAGCTTTGTCTTGTTGGCAGTCAGCTGACTGTTAGTTTTTTGAGCAAATAAGCATCTTACTTCTCGCAATGGTTTAGAACTATGTGAAAGGCAGCTTTCCTTTCGCTCGCTCCTTCAAGCTTGCCTCACGCTGCATTCCCTGGCGTATTTTTGCAGCCAACCACACCTTTTACGCTAATTTGGCGCTGAAGGCACCACCTAATCTAATTGTGTGACTTCCATAGCTCTCGCATCACCTCTACGAAGGAGCGCACAACCATACTTTCACACTCGCAAGCTGCCTGCCGATCCACCTCCAACTCGGAAGACTTACGACCCCCGCACTTCACATATTACGTACAAGATCATCCCTGACACACACCTGGTCTGGAACCCCGGACACGCATACCTGGAGGGTAACATGCAGGCACACGCCTCATCCCGTGAGCATACGCACCGGGCTGTACTGCACCCAGGCGACCGTGTCCCAGCGGATCCATTAGATCAGGTACAACAGCGCTACACAGTCCCTAACGTCTAAACCGCAGACGATACCGGTTACCACATCCCACCCTAACGAGAGAAGAAACAGTCAGGCAAATGCAGACAAACACGTATGCACACTGAACACTGCTACACGTCATTTTCCCAACACAATATGACTGCCAATGCAAGCTTTGCACAGCACCCTGTATACCGTAAAATATGGTGTGGGGATGCTCACACACCATACCCCTACCACTCATCTCCCAACCTACCATCGAGCAGTGGGGGCACCAGCTTACCATAACCTTCCCGGATGACCAGTGCAAGCTGGTGGACCGATTGAAGAAGACGGCTGGGCGCCAAGGCTTCCTGGTCTAAGGGAGACGTCCCACCAAAAGATGAAAACACCTCTCTGCTAAATAAAAGTTTACTCATCACTGCAGTGTACTTCTTTAACCTATCTGCAATATGGGGGCTTTACTTGACAGGTAAGCCAGTAACGCAAGGCACATCCACGTCTAGTCCACCCCCTCACGCGGCCTCCTTCCACCCACCGGGTGCCCGGGCCGACCCCTACATGATTCAAGATGGCCAGGCCAAACGATGCGTTTCGCATCTGGCAGTGGAACTGCAGGAGCTTCGCCTTGAAGAAAGCCTCCCTGCAGCAATACCTCTGCAGCCACGAAGCCAAACTACACGTCATCCTGTTACAAGAAACTGTAAACTGTAATGCCTACTGCCACATTCCCTGGATATCAGTGGTTACCCGGACCCTCGGGAGGACGCGGTACCGTGACAAGATCTCCTGTCTAGCGTACGACCTCGACAGGCCCGAAATCGAATACGTCATGGTAGAGATTCTCCCTGGCAGCGTGTCTCGACGAAGCGTGTACATCCTCAACGTGTACAGTAACCCCCGCAACCACAGACAATGGTTGAAACGCCTGTTCCAGAAAGCCATCCGCCTCCCCGGCTCCAACCCACTAGTGATCGCAGGCGACTTTAACGCCGCGCATCGCACCTGGAACTACGCGTACTACACCCCCGAGGGTAACGAGCTCTGCCAGAACGCGAACTACATGGACCTTACCCTCATTACGGGCAAGGCTTTTCCCACCCGCACCGGCACGTCCACGCAAAGAGACACCAGCCCGGATCTCTATTTCGTCAACAACATCGCTGACGCCCGCTGGTCCAACCTTGCGGTAGATCTCAGTAGCAACCACTTCCTACTGGCCGTACACTTCCCAACCATCGGCAGGAGGAGCAAGTTGTACACGTGGGTCGATTGGGACCTCTTCCGTAAGACTCGCGCAGAACTACTCCCTCCCGATGACGCCCCGAACCTCGAGACGCCAACGGCTCAGCTCAAAGCCGACATCGCTAAGGCCACCAAAACCATCGGTACGGACCTGTCAACCGAGAAGATGGACAGTCGCCTCGCCCAACTGCTCGAGGCCAAACAGTCCCTCTTGGCCAGCTGGAAAGACCAGCGCCTCAATCGCAGGCTCTGCAGACGCATATCCGAGTTAAACAACAGCATAGTGGATCACTGCCACACTCTTTCCAAAGAGCAGTGGGACGAGATCTGTAACTCGATTAACGGGCAGGTACGTAACGGTAAGACGTGGAACCTCCTTAAGCACCTGCTCGACGACACCAACACGCGTACTAAGCCGCACCAATCGCTCGCGAATATACTCCATCAAGACAAACGGACCGCGCCACCGGAATACATCACAAAGACCCTCATACAGAAATATATCCTGCTTCCCACGGGTCCGTTGACTCCTCATCCCGAATACACCGGTCCCGACAACACCCTCCTCGACGCCTCCTTTTCCGCCGAAGAGGTACGCCGGGCTCTCCACGAAGTCAACGACCACTCCGCCCCCGGTCCCGATGGTATCACCAACAAGCTACTGCGCAACCTGGATGCCCCTTCCGTCATTCACCTCACCGACACCATCAACGAAGTGTGGAAGAAAGGCGAGCTACCTGACGCCTGGAAACTCGCCCACGCGATCTTCATTCCCAAACCGGGCAAGGCGCCTAGCCTAGATCACCTCCGCCCCATCTCGCTCACGTTGTGCGTGGATAAAGTGGCCGAACACGTCGTCCTCAACAGGATCGGTCGATCGGTCGATTTGATGACATCGCGCACTCGTCCATCCTTAAGGCAGTCACAGACCTTGGCCTCGGGCGTAGGTTCTATGACTTTGCCCGCTCCTTCCTTACCCGGCGCAAGGCCGGCCTACAGGCAGGAGGCCTTGTGTCGGAAGCAGTCGAGCTTTCGACACAGTTCCGAACAGTCCTCTCGCCGATGCTTTTCAATCTCGCGATGATCAGACTCTCCGAACGACTCTCGAAGATCCACTGGTTAAACCACACCATATACGCGGACGACATAACCATCTGGTGCTCCGCAGGGTCGGATGGCTTCATCGAATCCGCCCTGCAGGAGGCCTTCGAAATCGCCGAGTCCTACCTACAACAACCTGGTCTCAAGTGCTCCCCCACCAAGTTGGAACTGTTGCTGTACTTGCCCAAACGCCGGGGCGCCAAGCCCAGAGGGTGGAAAACCCCGGCCGAACGCAACATCACCCTCCGCACCAGGGACGGCCGTACTGTCCCCAAGGTAGACTCCATTAGGGTCCTGGGCATGATCATTGAGTCCCACAGAGCCAACACCCAAACCGTGCAGAAGCTCAAGACCAAGACGGAGAACGCCATACGAGTCGTATGCAGAGTAACTAATTGTCACCACGGCCTCAATGAAGACAACCTGCTACGTCTCGTGCACGCGTTTGTTCTCTGCCACTTCACCTACGTCGCTTCCATGCACAAATGGCTACGCGTTCAGCGCAATAAACTCAACGCCTTCATCCGAAAGGTAGTGAAACGGGCGCCTTCCGATGTCCACTTCAAAGAAACTCCTCGAACTCGGCGTGCACAACACTCTAGAAGAGATCGACGAGGCTCAGGAGGGAACGCAGGTGAACCGGCTCACAATCACAAAGGCGGGCCGCCACATTCTACGCGAGCTCGTTTTCTACTCCTCGACTACCAGGGATCCGAAGTTGACGCCGGTTCCCCGCGATATCCGAGACTTCACGTTCGCTCCTAATCCGCGAAACATATATCCTGACCACAACAGAGGCAGGCGCCTTGCCCGGGCGACCGCCCTGCTCCAGCGCATAGACATGAAAGCGGACGACGTCACGTTCGTGGAAGCCTCCGCCTACCACAAAAGCCGAGCCTTCGCCGCGGTCGCTGTACCATCCACGCAATGAACCCTCAACTCCGCTACGGTCCTCCCCCGAGACCCCGAGGTGGCGGAGCCATAGCCCGTGCTCGACGGCAAACTGGAAGTGATCTACAGCGACTCCACAGAACGGCCATCAAAGGCTTAGAACGTGGCGTGGTTTCCGACCAGGTGTTACGCATCCTCCGTAGCGCGGATCTGAGCACCCTCAAGCACCACACTGTCATCTGGTTCCCCGCCCATCTCGGTCGGGATGCCAGGCGCCCCGCCCAACCTCAACGAGATCGCCCACGACACAGCGTGCGCGCTCACCGACCGCACCGTCGTCCCCGGGCAAACGCATCTCGTCGAGCTAGAGGACAATCGGCACGCGCTCATTACGTACAGCGAAATTACAAAACACTTCTACCTGGGGCGCCGCATCTTTCCGCCACCACAACACAAACTTAACAGGCCGCAGGCGCTAACGCTACGCTTACTAGACGCACGTGTACCCAAACCCTGCCAAATTGCACATTTTCTATACCGACGCGTATCCCAGCGACACGTGCTCCTCATGCGGAGACACGGCGACACTCATACACATGCCCTGGGAGTGTAGAAACGCCCTTCTCGACTCTACCTCAGACAAGCGGGAGAAGTCCCTCATAAGCTCACTACTCGCCGACTAGCAATGGGCCGCCCAGCAGGCCCGCAAAGCGGCCGCCAAGTACTACCCGTCGGTCCCTGCGTGGGAGACGTCCGCAACGCGCTATGCGCGTCCTGCAGGACCAGAATAAAGCTTTCCAGTCCAGTTGACGGGCATGTATACAGTTAACTTGTAGAGGTATGGCTCCGCATCAAGACTTCACGAAAGTAAACAACTGTAGGCAATTGGTAAACTCTCCTCCATCATTTTAACTATTCCGCCACTGAACTGCCCTCCTCTACACTCCCTCCCCCCCCCCCCCACACGTACTAGGTTCTCCTACAGGAACAGAGTAGAAACGCGCTACACTTGCACCTAAGACGACCTTGACAGCTCTTTGAACGCAATTTGTATCGAACGTTCTCCTAGAGACTTTGGTTATGTGCGTCAAATGGCGTCGCTGAGAGCTATATATATATATATATATATATTGCAAACTAATGTTAAACATTCGGTTTCGCACTTGTGCTGCCACCTTGTGCTTGCCTTCCGTGACGTGGGCACGGCCGCAGTAACGCAAAGTTACCGATATCTTGCGGAACTATCTTTCAAATAAGTGTTCGATACTTTATCGCAATAAGCAACTGCTCAACTCTGCTCCTGTTATAAGCATCTCCGCGGTCACATAGCCATTTTAAAGAATCGTTCTCTTTATTCATTTATTTTTTCGCCAACGAGACTTGTCCAGCGCAACAATATTTAGAATTCATCTTATTTTGATATATTGGCTCAGGGTGTCGCTGCAGCTCTCATATTTCCGGTGATTGCCTGGTCCAACGTCACAAGTGACGTCAAGTGAAGCAGCCATTTGGGTTAAATTTCAGTGTAGTGGTGCACTTAGCCTTCCGCATCATGTATATGTAGCGTGCTTCGGCGGCACTGAGCTACGTCACGCTCGTCCGCGAATGGAACTCGCAATCCAGTCCGTCGCATGAATCAAGCTACCGGCCCGCTGGCCGATCCGTCATGTGATGGCGCGGGCCTTGTACAGTCCAACTGCACGCGTGTTCTTGTCATGTCTGTACTCATACACATGTGACCTGTCATACACAGAGGTTGTTCATTACAATTAATTTAATTGTTTGATTTAAAATCCCGAAAATTCACAGTTGGTTAAGAGGGCCCGCAATGGAATGTGGCCGCCTTGGCCGGGAATCGAACCTGCGACCTCGTGCCCAGCAGTGGAATGCCACAGGACGGCACCTGAGCCGTCGCGGCGGGTGGTTGTTCGTTGCATATGGAAAAGAGGCATAGGCTGATAAGCTGCGTGAAAGCCAGGTCATTTGCTTGTTTCCTGTGTGGCCCATGGTTATTTTCGCCGTACGACCTTGGTAGCTGTATATTGAGGTCTGCAACGTTGTTTCACTCATTCGGATAGTGTAACGTATTCTACAGGGCGTGGCCTTCGATCACATTCGCAGCTCGATAGGCCGTTCCTCATAGCTAAAATGAAGCACGGACTCCGCCTGTCAGCCTTCAGCAGTTTTGTTGCGGGGCGAGCGCGGGCAGCGTCGAAGGCCTCGCGGACGTTGCGCTTCGCTGATCAGCGTGCAGTCCATAGGCGGCGAAAGGCGCGTTGCGAAACCTTGCGCTTAACGGAGAATATGTATCCGCTTCTGTTTGGTCCCTGTTAATCCCGCACTGTCTTGAAGACGCTTTCTGTATGTTTCGCTGATCCGACCATGAGCATTTCGCTAGCGTGCGGCCTGCTCTTGGAGAGAGATCTTGCGAGCGGAGCGCTCGGTGAGAACGCGGGGTGCCTTGGCACCGTCCCTTGGCTCGCTCTTTGAACAGGCGCGTCAAGCAGGTGGCGGCTACGCAAACACAAACACCGAGTGCCGACACGAAACGCAGCCACGAGTGACCGCAGCAATTGCGGCTATGAAATCTCTGCGGTGGACTCTGCGGTGGAGCCCTGAATGTCACGACGGCACTTTTCTTAGTGTACATGAACTAAACACACTCAATGATCTCACAGTAAATTGATGCATCGCTTCTCGTTTATTCTTTTCTTGCACTGTTATAAAGGCGCTTTTGAGGCTGCAACCTTCCTTCGTCACGTATTTCTGTCAGGCTATATATATAGATCAGAAGGCTGCTTTCGGCAAAATTTTTATCTTTAAACATCTGTGGTGCCTCAATTAGAGCTCAATGACAACTCATTTCGCGGCTGTGTACAACACGTGTCTATCGCTTCGCATTTTGTAATAGAATGATTGACTTGCCACAGCTAGCATGCGGTGCCCAAAATTTCCCCTTCATAACTATATAGGAGATAATAGTGCGTAATATTTATGATAAATGAAGTAATTTCAAATTACTTTATTCATGCATTGCTTCAATTGATTTAATTCTTCTGTATGCTTTATTATTATTTATTTTTCCTTCAGCCATGATATTAAAACACAGTCCTATCCATAGCCTCTCAATCAACCAGATCACCTTTCAGATTTTCAAGTCTGTATGACACTGGTTGTTGACACCGTTGGTTATACGATGCACACACTGGGCGTAGGAGGTATTGTGCTTGACTTTAAAGCGAGAGAGAACATTTATTTGAAGGAAGGCACAGAGGTCTGTGGAGATCACTCGACACGGACACTATGATGTATGGCCACTCATGACTAGTGGTGAAACAGTGGCAAGTTACCGTTCGCCGCGCGCGATGTCATTGCGAAACTCTCCAGAGTGACCCCTGCACCTACGAGTTCGACCGCAAACACTGCGGAGCGACGCTGATGGCGTGACCGATAGCTCGTTGCGGCCACTGCCTCCCGTTCTAACCAGGCTGCAGAGGGGCTTGAATTTCTTTAATGCAGACAGGCCGGTTGCGCAAAGTCCAGAGACTAATAACCCTATTAGGTCTCATCGCCGTCGGCCAAATTACACGCATCGACGGCAGAGACAGTGCTGCTTGGGAATCTTACACCGAAACCACTGGGCACAGGCGCTAAACGGCGACTTCGCGGTGTGGGATCAGCTCCTGAGAAAGCTGTGCCGAAAGGTTGCTAAAGATCCAACTATGGGTTGTACAAACTTCATTTCCTCGACGCATGCGGGCCCAAGCCTTTCACTCGGAAGTCTTGCGGTCGGGATGTTAGCACCACCACTGCTAGTGGGCGTGGCACGAGAGACAGATGAGTGTCGGCTCACGACGGGCCGGCGAGACGCGTCTAACCTTGACCGCGGTCAGCACGCCGTGTGCCCCACATTCACGTGGTCAGCGAGCGCAGCTGCTTTCGCCGCCGCGAACGGCCGGGAGGAGCGTCGCTGCCGCCGCTGGCGCAGCGGCCGGTTTCCGAAGGAGGCCCGATCCATCAAGTGTGTCGCGCGGACGCGTCTTCGGCGGGGGCCCCACAGAGGCGCTTTCATCGCGCGCGGCACTGGGACGGTAGTTTGGGGCCGCCTAGACAGAAGCACCGCCCCTGCACGGCGCGACGGCGCCAAGGCCAGGGCAGTTTCGAGGCCTAATGCTACTATCGTGACGAGGACATCAAGGGCCTCGCTACGGCTTCATTTGAGGGGCTCCTAATAGTCACCGTGTCTCTCTCTTTCCGGCCCGCCATCAGACAAAGAGCGGCCAGGCGGCATCGTTACCGGCGAAATGGGTTAGGTAGGCGTACAGCTACGGCGTCCCCACCGGGCCCTTCCTTAGGCGGCTCAGAAATCCGACAGTTCCCATGAAGGACGGCCGGAGCTCCCCCGCGAGTCTTCGATGGCCGGCTCCGTACTGGGACGCGCCGCGGTCGCGCATGGACGCGCGCTGCCGGCTCTGCCCATTAGCTTCACGCGATCAAGCGCACGCGAGTGATGAATGCGAGCCCTTTATGACGCCCAAGGCAAACGAACGCCAGAGCACCGAGCAAAGCCTAACCAGTCATACCCGCATCGTGACCATGACGCGAACGCTTGATCGCGGCTGGCGCCTTATGGAAGACCGGTTGCAAATGGTCGCCTACAGACGCTGTGAGCCACCTGCTTGTGCCCGTGGAGAAAGTGTTGTGTGCCGCGTAAACATGATTCCTTGCTTTACAGAACAAGTTACAGGCAGTGCTCAGTGAATAAATGCCGGAGTCATCCTTTTCGTCGAGCGTATAGCCACTGTCCTACAAGGAAAGCCGGGAAACAAGCCCTGTAGCTGGTATTGCAGCCAGTGAAAACCTCAAGTCGTTCATCCACGGCATCTTTCCACGACAGGTACTACAGCAGGATGCTGGAGCGGCTATCGAACAAATCTGGTGGAGCTTGGCCTATAACGTTCTTATGTGTAAATATAATGTAGTGCAATGATTAAGGTTACAACATTAACAGAAGACATGAAACCCTTTGTTTTTTATATATACTTACGACCGCCGTATCAACATGAGAGTTTGCTAATACACGGGATGATGACCCCAAAGCGAGATGCGATATGTTCAAAGACTACATACTTTCAGTATGTTCTTAAACACGCTGTTCCTAGACATTGTACTAGATGTGAAACCACCGGTGAAAGTGCCACTGCTGCAACAACGTAGCGTTGAAGTCAAGAAGTGGGCACATAGCTCACATAACGATAACATGAGGAGATGTGGTGGCCCAGTTATTACCCGATTATACCGACGTGCCTAATGTTACTACGTACCCGCAGTGGTTGCTCAGTGGCTATGGTGTTGGGCTGCTGAGCACGAGGTCGCGGGATCGAATCCCGGCCACGGCGGTCGCGTTTCGATGGGGGCGAAATGCGAAAACACCCGTGTACTTAGATTTAGGTGGACGTTAAAGAACCCCAGGTGATCGAAATTTCCGGAGTCCTTCACTACGGCGTGCCTCATAATCAGAAAGTGGTTTTGGCACGTAAAAATTTTTTTAATGTTACTCCACATAGTGCATGCAGCAGCGGTCAGCTTATAAGAGCAACAGAACCTGACGGAACCGTTGGCCGTTTCCTGAGCCTGCTAATTTCGCGCCGAGACGCGTGCAATGAGCAAAAGTCCTTATTCGGTATACCCAAATGATAAGCAACTATGCGTCCTTATTAACGCGCTCGTTGAGTGAATCATTCGTCGCCACAACTGTCAGACATGCGTACATAGTATACAAGACGATGCTGTCGGAAAGCAACCGATTTAGCGCTCCTATATAAGTTCGGCACCCCGATCACTGTAGATTTAGCTGCCGAAGGACGGTCCGCATCCTTTAGTCTGGCCTCTTCGAGATGCGCGAAATCAATTTCAAATATTGTATAGTAGTATGAAATAGTCATTTCTATTCCGCGCCGCGCAAAGGAGCTGCTGACTGCGCTGGATTGAAAAATGTGTCGAAAAAAGTGGGCTACCTTCTTAGACCTGCTCACCACAGCATTGAAGATCCGAGAAAGAAAGAAAGAAAGAAAGAAAGAAAGAAAGAAAGAAAGAAAGAAAGAAAGAAAGAAAGAAAGAGAAAGGGAGGAACGTTAGCCTGAAGTAGTTCCGGCTGGATACCACGTATGGGAGAGGAATAGCACCCACACTGCCCATTGATGCAGCACTCGCTATACATCCCACATCTATAACGGACACGGCATGCGTTATGAGGGAATACTGGACCATTGTGTTAATGTACTGGACACGGTTGACATGCCAAAATTTTACCGGGTTCACCAGGCTTTGCATTCCTCCTTTGGATCCCCATCTGCAGCTCCCTCTTCCGCATGGTCTTCCACGAGGACACCATATACAGTTCCGTGCCGACCGCAGCTAGGTGTGGCGTTCTCAAGCACCTGTTCTTTTCTTAATAGAATGCGCGCCGCGCTGCTGGTGATATATGTCCGGAGCTATAAGAAAATCAAACAACTCCTTCCTGAGTGTAATCGCATCACCGTGAGAGGAAAGGGGCTCTAAACGGCACAGGTCAGAAGGAACAACTGGCCGCGGTTGGAGGAAAGAATTCCGGGTAACTGGTGCGGAGTGAAGACTGCACGGGGAGCTCTAAACGCGTTAGGACATCTTTCAGAGCATATGTGAAATGTGTGACAGGTTATATACCAGTTCTGCGTATCACACCTGCGTGCGCACTTTGCGCGTTCTTTTCCACTGCTGATATAATTTACTTATATGTCACCTGGCCAACAGTACAGCATAGTCAACCAGAACTTACTCTTGCTAAACTCATCTATCTATCTATCTATCTATCTATCTATCTATCTATCTATCTATCTATCTATCTATCTATCTATCTATCTATCTATCTATCTATCTATCTATCTATCTATCTATCTATCTATCTATCTATCTATCTATCTATCTATCTATCTATCTATCTATCTATCCCTTTCGGATCACTCGTTAAGTGACCTGGAAGCTCTTTATCCAGGTATTACACGTATGATTGATTCGCAAGAAGTTTCACTGAGCTATAGAATACTGCAAACCCAATAAGAATACTGCTCTTGGCCTGATATTTCAAATAAGTGGGACGTGGAAAATTTCCCTTCCTTACGAGGGATCGTATCTCCATGGAAATCGGAACGTGTATATTTTCGTTTGATGTTTGTTTGAGAGAAACAGAATATTTTAACCTCTATAAGCGCGTGTTCGTGAATGTCACCTTGTCACTTGGAGATTTCAGCAGCGTACTAAATGCAACCTTCACATTCTATACACTTCGTTAACGCATCTGTGGGTGAAGTTACGCACTTGCCTGTCCAGATAATTTTTACAACGCGCTCGGCATTTAAGAGGGGGTGCTGATAAATATTGAGTCTAGTTGAGAAAAATATTAGCTAGTAAGATGTAACTGCCACACTACTCCACATATACCGCCAGGAAGTCAGTGTACTTGCGATATATTTCCTTGTGCTTCTTAAGCCTCTGCAAATAAAATGTTTTCATGTGCTGGCGTAACATTTGCAGCATTAGTTGCCTCCATAAGGCTCCTAAATCTTTGTCGCTTTAGGTGTTTCTTGCGATTGGGAAAAAGATGATAACCAGAAGAAGCGAGGTCGGTCGATGGGGCAACACTTCAAAGCCTAACGAGGTCAGTTCTGCCGTTGTTTCACCTGCAGTGTGTGACGAGGCATTGGCACGCAACAGGATGACACCTACAGACAGCCTTATTCGACGGTTTTTCCTGATGTTTATCCTCAACTTCTTCAATAAGGCGCAGTGATGTTCCGCATTGATGGTTGCACCCTGTTGGAGGTAGTGCACTGGCACAACTCCCTTCTTATCACAAAAAAAAAAGAGTTGTCATTTGTGTCTGCACTGACCTTTGCACACGGAACATCTTGGCTTGTGGTTTTTTCTCTACTTCAACACCGAAATCGCCACTTTTAAGATTGGCAACACACGTTTGCAGGTAGTATATGAAGGGCCTCTGTCACCTAAAGTTTGTGAAGTCTGATCGTGGATTTGCTTCGCACCTTATACTTGGGGGAACAAAAACTTGTTTATCGTACGATGCTCCTCCACACGGAACTTGTGTGGAGGTATTGATTGCTGTGTTCACTTTCGCACTTCCAACCTATATATATATATATATATATATATATATATATGCATCATTGAATATAGACAGATGGGCCAATATTCCTCGCAACTTATAGCTACCTACCCTCTTTTTTTTTCTGAGTAAGGCTCAATACTTATCAGTACCTCATCGTAATGTAGATCACTGTCCTCTCTTTGCGCACTCGAGAAAACAGACCGAAAAGTGCAGTTTTATTGCATATTAAAGAAATATGACATGCAATATGTCAACTTATATGATGTTCTTTTTTTTTTTGCAACAGTGCATTCGGAAGGCATATTTCTTTGAAGTTTTCGTTAAAAAATAAAAACAACAATGGATGTCTAAGCATCGAGCCTTACCGCAAGCGTTGATCGTTGCGAAAGAAAAACTTCAGATTGAACACTCTACAAATATTGCAGTGAATAAACCAAGGAAACAGACAGACTAATTATATTTATACTACAGAAAGCTTTTGAGTGGGGAATACAACGCTCGGTTAACTGCGTTGGTATTTTTACACAAAGGACAATGAAACAGACATGGAGGAACACATGCGCAATGTAATAAGCACTGTAACAGCACGCCCGTGTCTGTTTCGCTGTCCTTTGCGTAAAAATTGCAACGCAGTAAACCAAACGATGAACAACATTGTGCCAGCTCGCCCCTGTTGAAGCCTTACGGCAACAACAGAATTCATGTCATTCAAACTTCTTCCTTTCTTTCCTTTCCTTTCTTATCTTGTTTTCCTTTTCTCTTTTTTCAATGGAGGTTTTTTTTTTTTTTCAATGTTAACTGCACTAATTCATATATAGGGAGAAGTGAACATTCTGTCATAAATAATAGTAAAGTGAGCTAAATGACTTTTTTTTATCCTCAATCAACATTTGTGTGCAGCCTCGCCATTCGCGTGAGCATCGGCCCACAGATCTCATGCGCGCAAGGCAGTCTTGCACCCACCGCGGTAGCTTAGTGGCTATGGTGTAGCGCTGCTGAGGTGGCAGTTTAATTCCGGCTACGGCGGCCACGTTTATTTGGGGGCGAAATGCAAAAACGCTCGTGTCCCTAGATTGAGGGTCACTTTAAAAAACCTCGGGTGGTCACAAATAATCCGGAGGCTACGGTGTGTCTCATGATCATATGGTAGTTTTGGAACGTATAAACTCCAGAGTCTTCTTTTTTTTTTTTTTAGACTCCAGGCACCCGCTATTAGGTTGGACGTCGGCGTCGGTGTTGGCGTAACCGCGCGAACGCGCCTGCCACTGCTCGCGCCTTCGTCGTCGTCTTCTTCCACAGCTGGCTCCGATGCTGCTCACCAGGCTAGTGTTGTCACACTGCCCCTCCCTCTGCGAAGGCACTGACGGCACTGGCCCACTGCCAGTCGGTGCGGTGATTTCGGTCTCAAATCCTTGCCTCAATATATCGCGAGATGAAAACACGTATACAGCTGCGCTCAAATTTCGCATTACGGAGTGCCGTAATCGTCGGATATTTTTTTTTCATTTATTCTAAATTTCTGAAAACAATAGAGCTGCCTACCGGACCAGTGAATGCCACTCAGAGGATAGTTGCATACGTATACTGGTAGAATAGATGCGTGGTATGTGTCGCGTAGGGCCGGGTGTCTTGTCGTTTCTGATAGGTTAAATGTAGCGTGATTCTGTTTTTTTTTTTTATATATAAGCTGTTAAAACTTAATCGCGGCTTTTGTAGCAATAGTGAACTCCTGAAGCTGTTTAGTGACTTGTAACGATGTATAAGGATTCGACTCAGGGTGTGTGACATAACTGCCTTTTTTTTTCTACAAGAAGGTAGAAATTCGGAAATGAAATACTCCCCTTCATCCATGTAAAAACTGCCCCATGATATCGTGCAGTATGTAGTCCCTGAAAGCTGCAGTAAGGAGACGAGTTTTTTTTTTTTTTTTTTTTTTTTTTACTCTCATAATGAAGTCAACTGTTTAAGAAAACGTCTTCGAACGAAAAGCGCAGAAGAAGGGACACGGTGAGCGGCAAAAAACACGCAGAGCAATGTATGTTTGCCATTTGCCGGTGTCGATCTCGTCTACTGCGCTGTTTTATTCAAACATGTTACTTTTAACCAACTAGCTCTGATTCAGATCTTTGCCTAAGAAAATGTTACTTTTTAATAATTAGAACAATATTTACCGGAACTAGAGAAAAAGTGAATTAAAAAAACACAGAGGAGTGAAAAAAAAAAGAGGTGGGCGGCGAAGCCTACTCTTCCTCCTCTTATCATTTGCCTCTTTCTCTTTCCCTCTTCTCTTTATTTTCTCTCTTTTAGTCATTACTGTTCCCTACTAAGAATATTCAATCATTTGTAATTAACTGTGGTCATTACAAGCCATCGTTAGACATGTTGGTCATACCCTAATCATTACAAGTCATTTCAGTCATTATTAGTCATTGTTGGTCATTACTAAGAATTTGTAGTCATTTCTAATGAATTGTAGTAGTTACAAGTTGTCGTTAGACACATTGGTAAATTCGTAGTCATTGCTAGTCATTACAAGTCATTTCAGTCATTAGTAGTCATTACTGCTCACTACGAAGCATCTTTAGTCATTTGTAATCAATTCTGGTCATTACAAGCCGTCGTTCGACATGTTGGTCATTTCATAGTCCTTACTACTCATTACAAGTCATTTCAGTCATTATTAGTCATTACTGCGTACTAGTAAGCATCTTTAGTCAATTGTAACCAATTATGGTTATTACAAGCCGTCGTTAGACATATTGGTCATTCGGAGTCACTAGTAGCCATTACAAGTCATTAGTAGTCATTATTAGTCATTACTAGTCATTGTTAACCTCTACCGATATCTATTATAACATTATCATTCACTAGCTGTCAGTATTAATAATTTTTCATTCTTTAATCTGCATTTACTCTGTCTTCATATGGCGTGATGACTCTTCGGCGGACACTCCGGCAGTCAGGTCTGCTGACACAAACTTCACCATCAGCCTAGAAAGGCTTTCGCCTTAAAAAAAGAACAGAACAGTTATGTCACCAGACTGTATGATATACTTGTCTTGCTTACCTTCCTTTCTTTTTTTCATCAATTTCTTTTATAGTGCACACGAAGCATACCATATTAAATTTTAATTCCACCCCCCCCCCCCCTATCTCTTTTGCTCAGTGAACCCTGACCTCTTGGTATCGTAGGGCCGCATTTCCGCATAGAATAAGAGTCACGTAACGGTCGCCAGTGGATGAAATTGTAGCACTTGTAGCATAAGGTGGCCGGCCTCTTAGAAAGAACTGTCGGTGGAATTACTGGTTAGTCTGCTCTGGAGATTCCACGTGCCGCGGACGGCAGGCGCTTTAATTTTGAAGGTTGTTTCATGAGTTGGGCGAGAAGTGGCGCTCGATACAAAGTTCCGACCCTAGTGCTCCAAAGTGAATCACTCGCGGATCGAAGTTATCCTGACGTGCCGCCCCTGAAAGGGGATCAACACTATGGGTCAAAGATACTCATTAATTTTTCCGTTGAGATGATATATGAAATTGCATTTAATAGGAATTAGGTCGTCAATACCAAGTTAGGAGTCTGAAAGACGCCTGACATGGAAACGAGGTGCGGGTAAGTGGCTACACATACCACACGCGTCGTGGTGACTGAATTCACCTGTGTAGCTGTTAACATCGGTTCATACGATGGCTTGCTCGGATATAGGGAAGAATATTTTTCACTCACACTTAAATACAAAGAAAAAGCTTTGCGCAACAAGATAAACCCTGTCTGTCACAAGCACTGCCAGGTTGTTGCCAAGCTGAGACCTAGAAACTCCAGGGACTGAATTCACAGAGCTACTCTTTTCTATAAACTTTTTGTCATTTAGCGACAGCCTTTGCTAATTACTGTTTTCGTTATCACACTGGCGCCTGTTGGGAAAGAAATGTTGAATTTCGCGCTTGAACGGCGTCCTTGTAAGAATTAGCAACAGTTACTCTTATTCGCAGTGGGCATCGCAGGTATCGATGTATAGTGTCTTTTTCCGATAAGCCATTTTCTTACAAGAGATGCTTGTAGGCCGCTTGTCAAGTATCAGGCCACACTCCCTACACTACCGGCTGCCTCCTTTCCCGAATATAAGTCAGTGCAGAAGCTGTCTAGCATTAAGCATGCAATCTGTTGTTTTGTTGCTGTTGTTTGAGGAAACAAGGGACTTCGTTTAATGGGATACCCTATAGAGTTGCGTCTTCCCGGATTTATCGTCCTTTCCTGACTCCCTCAACAACCTTCATTTGGACTTCTCGCTCCCACTGCCTCAGCCACTCGCTTCGTGCTTACCAAAACACATTTGCATTCAACACAGTGTAAAACCCGCCCACTTAATGGCCACTACGCCACGTTGCCAATGCTCTTACCTTCAGGCGCGTGTAACGATAATGCAGACAGACTTAGTTTCCTTCAGTGCGACACGCAGCCAAACCTTGTCCGTCAGTCCCAAGACAAAAAGATACAAGAAGCCGAGGCGCGGCACCCAGGAGGACGGTCGCCGCCGCTGCCATTTGCGTCCATCCAGATTCGGTGTCACCCTGTCCCCTCCAAGTTGGAACCACTCCGGCCACACGCACACCTCTGTCTGCGAGGAAAAGAGAAAGAATATATATATAAAGCCAGAAACGAACAAAAGCCGTGGCATCTAAAATAGAACAGAGAAGAGGGAGGCTTTTGGAAACAGGACGAATGGGATTATCAGCGTGACAAATGACTCGGAAACAACTCTGACTTGATCATGTCGGCCGGCGCAATCGCGGGTCCTCACCCCCCTCCCTCCCTCCTCGCGTCGGCGGCGGCCAGCGCCAGTCGTCCCTCAATTGCGACCGGCGATCCTTCAAAGGCCAGGGCGCCAACACCCAGACCAACCGGCGAGCCGTCGCTGACGAGGACGCAGTCAAAACGATCGAGATTAGGCAAAGGCTTCTTCGGATGGGCGAGCGCGAAGAATTCACATCCTCCATAAATCAGTGTCGTCCGGAGTTGGGACAAGATGAATCACAGTAATATCGAAGGTATTCCGTCAAAGAGACGAGCGCGCTGGGACGAAGGGCCAGCCGCGCCGGCCCGACACCGCGCGGCCCTTGTGACTGATGGCCGACGGGACTGCGGAAACAAAAGAAAAGGTGCGCGTCACGGCCCCCTTCGTCCCCCAGCCGCCCATCTCCATACGTAATTGCGCGTCCCACCGCTGCCGGCCGCGCCAATTGGCACGTTCGCGCACCGCGCCGGCCGTTTCAACGCGCGGTCCCCCTCGCCACCCGTCACAAGGACAGTTCCGAAGCCGCCGAATATGACGCCGTCTTGCGCACACTGCTTTTCTCGCAACACATATGTGTCTGTAGCGCGACTAGGCCGCTACTGTGTCCGGCCGCTTTGCGACAATAAAAACCGCATGCCCCTACGTCACGCTTGTGTCTCCTGTGGTCTTTCACTGCAACTTTAACGCTAGATATGGCTACACATTTGACCAGGGATGGACCGCGGGTGGTTCCCAGAGAGGTGCACTGGGGGAAAGGGTATCGGGTGAGAGTAAAAGTTTGTATGACGGTGCCTAGTGCCATTATAATTTAGGCGTATAGTACTTCTCGGCCGACTAGCAAGCCTGACGATACGGTGCCCCACAAACCTACCGATACACTGGCTTCCCAAGAATGCGGTTCTTCAGTACAAATGACTGTTCTTGGCTGTTCCAGCGGGGGTGATTAACCTAAATGCAGGATCAAATTAATTATGCGTAATTATAAAACAGGTGCGTTGTTATTGCGGATCGCCAGGTTTAAAGGTAGACTTAGTGACTGTGCATTCACCACTACTCAGTTTGTCTTAACGTTTTATGATTTCTCTGCTGATCTCATTATATCTCCCTTCTTAAGCGTGCCCGTGTGCACACTTGTCACCTCGTTAGCAAATGTTCACCAGCTACAACGAGAACAACAATTTCGAGCGAGCATGAAGCGATCCACCCCTCACGTGCAAGAAGCATCGGATTTGAATTTAATTCTGGAGTTTTACCTGCCAGAACCACGATTTAATTACGAAGCACGCCGTAGTGGGGTACCCTGGATTAATTTTGACCACCTGGGGTTCTTTAACATGCACCCAATACACGATCCACGGGAGCTTTTACATTTCGCCCTCAGAGAAATGCGGCCGCTGCGGCCGGAATTCGATCCCGCGAGCTTGTGCTTAGCAGCGCAACGCCATATAGCCTTGGGTCTACTATATACCGCGTGCGCGCGCGCGCGCGCGCGCGCGCGCGCGTGTGTGTGTGTGTGTGCGTGCGTGCGTGCGTGCGTGCGTGCGTGCGTGCGTGCGTGCGTGCGTGCGTGCGTGCAACAAACTTGCTGATGTTCCGCTTTAGTGGGGCGGTGTAACTTAAAGCTTCACGATACTGCCAATTGCGCTCCACAAAGCGCCAACTTACCTCACATGGTGGGAGCAAGGAAGCGTAACGGGAGTTTCATTTTACGCCGGCCTTCCAAGTCGTATAGGGGTTGGACGGCGAACCATGCTTCGCGGAGGTGCGTGCGTAAATAGGTAAATTGAAGAAATAATTTGACTCCACTTATATGCGTCTACATGGGCATGTTAAATATAGGAACACGGTACAAGACCTTTATTACGATTTCCTTCAAGTTTTCAATGCAAACGTGTGCCGGAAGGTTTGTAACTATCAAGCTAATTAATGTAATCAGTATAATTAGTGAATAGATTGATTTAGTTTTGTATAAATTGATGTCCGACTGGGCAGATAGTTCACCTGTAGTGACCCAATTCAGGTAAGTTTTGTAGGCTTCTTTTTAATTTCAAAGCAAAAAAAGTAAATAAACAACTGCATTCCTATAGTGCTCTATCAGGACGGAACATAAAACGCTTTATTCAGATCGGACAGAGGAAAGTAAACCACAAGCATTGCAGTTTCTACACAAACAATCTTGATCATTTATCACTTATCTTGGCAGAACCAAATGATAGCTGATGTTTGTTGCTAGAGTATAGCAAATAAATTAAGCCAGCCCTCATTTCTAAGGCACCAGATATAGCCTCAACATGTTTTTGTCAGCGTACGTCAGTTATCGCTCTGTGTCAGTTTATGAACCTCCATATCACTGGGAAAAGGAGCCATTGGCTCAAATACTGACCAACCCAACAGCATTGCTACGAAGTGAAAACGCGTGCAATAGCTGTTAGAGCACGTTAATCAGCACCGGTGTTATAAAGTGATCCGCGTGGTTTTCAAGTGTCGTTAATCGAACAGCATACGCGTTTCTTCTAGACGCAAAGGCCTGCAGAGCTAAGAGTTCGAATTCCTGCTTACTTTTGTTATTTCGTTTCAATATACAGCAGGCCAGCATCCTCGTGCAGTCAGCTTCCCGCCATCATGCACCGAAGACGAGGGTTTAGCAGCCTTCCCATCTCTCGGAAGCAAGGACGGACACACTCTTGTCGACAACTGCGACGGGGCTCCACGACGACTGGCGGACAGCCGCGGAGGCCTTATCGCGCCGACGCGGTCATCCCGGCAGCTTCGACCAGCAATCCTCTTAGCGCGACGGAAGAAACAGGTTGGAGTGCGCTGTGCTGGAAGCGCTTAACGGCGCCGGGAGCAGCGCGGCCCGTTGCAGCGCAGACACCAGCGAGCGCGATCTCCGCAAAATTGGGTAATTTGTGGGCATCCCGGCGCGTCGGTGGAAAGAAAATTTGAAGCGCGGCCCGCTCAGCTGGGTAAAACAAGAGTTAAAGACGTCCCCTTATTGTGGAAGGCCGATAAGGCGATCAGAAACAATGGGGACGACGAGCGGTGGGGCCGAGGTAGAGCTCGGCGAAGGCTGATTTTTAAAGCCCTGGCTCCTCGTAAATCCCCGAAGAAGCCAAGCTTCACGCGTGCACCCGCCCGCTGGGCTGCGGCCGTCGGTAGCGGCCGCACGCACACTTTTAAGAGGTTTTCATTGGAAACTTCATCTCTCCGGCGGTACGTCCATCGCGGCCCGCTTTTGTGTGTGCGCGTTCCGGCGCGACGCGGGGCCCGAAATATCTGGCCAGCGGGGCTAGCCAGGGCGCACGCCGCCGCAGTGGTCGGCGGCCAACAATCAGGATTGATACCCCATAAAAGCTGCCCCATCGCGCGCTCGGCCGAAACAGAGAGCATGCGACGATTTATAGGGGGCCAACGAGCCAAAAACACAAAAGAGCGCGGCACGAAGCGCGGCGCGCTTCAAAAACGTACAAACGGTAGGGAGCACGCGGGGACCGTGCGCTCAGCAGGGGGCGTTCGCGGCACGAAATGTTAGCGCCGATAAAGAGGAAGGGACACAGCCCAGGCGCGGTCGAGGGAAGAGGTCCCTTGCGAACGGGCGATTAAAATCGAACGCAGTAACAGTAGAACGCCAAAGGCGCCCAGGAACACGGAGGGACAAGAGGAAGCCGACGCCTTTCGGCGGTCCTTTCGATGTTGCTGCCCCCTTTCCGCCTTTTCTCGACCCTTCTTTTTTTTTTTTCACCTTGCACTCTATCCCTCGTGTCCTGGCGATGGCGCTTTCGCGGGGTCTTCGTAATCAAAGACAGCCACTCCTGACCCTGGGATTTCCGGCGGTCTCGATGATTGAGAACGAAACTTTTTCTCCTCGGTTCAAAGGAGGCGCTAATCGGACGATAAACTCCTGGCGATCGCGCGCATCGCTCGCGAGGTAACGTTAACACCAGCCACGTGTGCACGTTTTACCAGCGAACTTCGCGACCGGCGAACAAGTGAAAAATATGCCATGAAATCTTAGTGTCTGTCGCCACGGGAAGCTCAATAATGTCTCTCCATGCATGATGATGACTGTCTGCCATCCAGATTTGCTATGAAAAAAATTCTCTTACCTTTACGAAGCACAGCCCATGCCTCTCTAAGTATCAGCATCCGCAATTTGTGTCCTCGTCATCACAGCACCGAAAATCCCGTACACTTCTGGGTTAGCCCAATTCAGGAGACTGCCATCACCCAAGCTTTTGTGAGCTCGACCGTCCGCAAGTCATAAACATTGTGAATAATAACCGCAATGTGAGTAAGCGCTGTCTCTGTGTATCTGTTTCTTTCTACGTCCTCGTTCAGTCGCGCTTATGCACTCTATCATGGAGTATTTTACTATTAGCTGCGTAACCTCTGCACATTTATTAATGAGAGTGAAGTTCGGAGATAACTGCGCGTAAAAAAAGACTACAGAAAAAGATAAGTTGAACTTTATTAGCAAATTGTTCTTCTATGTACAATACCTGAAAGAAAAGAAAGGCTCTTTTTGCCGTGAGCATTCAGAAGCAGCGAGTAGGGCCAGAAAGAACGCAAGACAGGAGTTATTCATCGGTATAGGATGGACTACATAACGTATTCTAAAAGAGCCAAATGCAAGTTTCAAGAAGTTTTAGGAAGTTTCAAGAAGGTTTACTCAGCCCAAATACGAGATGACACGCTAACATTCGTCACGTTACACTGATGTGCCGGCGCTGGGTTTTCTGCGGGAAAGTTAAAACAAAAGGGGGAGGGGGGGGGGGGGACTTTGACCGTCATTTTCTCATTTCGTAATCAACCTCTTACCACGAAACTAACCGAAATAGACTTCTGAAACAATACTTTATCAATCTAAACGGATTTGGTGTATCTTTCTAGTGTCCCTCTTGAAGCTGTTCTCTTACCCCTCCATTACTTTCTTTACCTGCTAGCTTTTTTTTTTCTTAACCACGCGCCATTGAATGTCGTCTACGTATTAGGAACGGCGAAGAAAGATGAAGAGAAACAGGAACTGAGGCAAAGAAGGGTTCAGTGCGTTTCGCCAGAAAAGGAGATAGAGAGAGAGATAGAGAGAGAGAGGGATGGAACTCTCATTCCCGCCATCGCACCTGAGTGGAGACAGAAAGGTGCAGTTCACATTGGTAGGCCGCAGGACTGGAACCCCGTAATACCAATCACTTGTCAGGATCGCGGAATCGAAGGGATGGACTTGCGACGCAACAGAGACAGCTTCGGCCTGCTCGACACGCCGGGATCGCGTACAAAAGACGACGCATGGGAGAAGGCGGCGAACCGGTCCTGGAGTCCGGTCTCTTCGCTGTCTGCGTACTTCTTTTCTTGTTTCCTTATTCCCTACCCCCGGAAGGGAACGTCTTTGAAAAAAACCTAGGGGCCGTCTTATCGGGGAGATACATATATCAAATTAGTCATCATGGATCCGGACAGCGGCACCGTATTTCACCCAACAAATGACACCCCAGATCAGTTCGTCGCCAGTCAAGGAGCAGAGGGGGGGGGGGGGGGGGGGGGGGAGAGAGACACTCGACCCCTACTCAAATTTAAACTTTCCGCTTGTGTCACTTCGTTTTATTTTCTTTATAGTTCTTTTTCTTTGCCCTTCCTTTCCCCGGGCGGCTTGTTGTCATGCGATATCTTTTATTCCTCTTTTCTTTTCTCGTCTGACCGCGTTGTCACTTTCTTCATTTTCTCTCCCCCCCCCCCCCCCGCCCCGCTTGTCATATAGTTCACATAGGAGGGTGGAGAACGCTGAGCACCTTCACAAAAGTGAGGAGGGATAATTTTTCAAAGTCGGTTCTTTGACGCCTCCGTCCAGGAATGCAGTTGCACGCGTGCGCGCGCTCCGTAGACCCCGGTGCTCGGCTGATTCCTCTCTCCCTCTCTTCTTTCCCGCTCTTATTTTTTCTCTTTCTTTTTTTTTCCCGCAGAGCGTTTGTCACGTCCAAGCAATCTTTTCCCCGCTCCGGCTCTGGACACCGCTTGCGTATATAGTGTCTCCGCTGTACGCGTAGGCGCCACCGGTGTTTCACACTATCTACAGCGCTCGGCTCCCGAAAGGCGGAGGGCTGCCGCGCACGTATACATTCTTCGACGGGGGACCTTCCTAAACCGACTCGACTGATCGTAGGGTACTTGCAAACTCGAGCGCGGAACGGTTTGCTACGGCCGCAGCGCGTCACGTATACCATCGCTATTCCCGAAATTGCCTCAATGAAGGCGACTCCCGTAAATTCGGCATTGATTAATTTAACCGCTGTAAAGAGAAACAGAAAGCGTCAGGATTTTGAACGCTTTCTTTGATTCAAACTTTCGCATAATTGTACCCTTCCTCTTTTTTTTCTGCCATGCCGAGGTGGACTTAATACAGGTCGACTAACTCTTTCACGATGCTGTCTCTCGCGCAAGTCAGAAGAGAGCACTGTGATCGAACCACGCGTCGTTTCTGTCGATGCCTGTAATGCCCAGACATTTGCCGATATGTACCGTGTGTCTTACGTGCCTCATAAAACACTATTGCATATTTTTGTCTTTTTCTTTAGGTATCGAATGGCCGTTTCCGAGACGGAAAAAAAATGAGGAGTCCATCCTGTCAGGGTTTATTATGCAAAATTTGTATTGTATAAAATTACTTCGTTAAAGGCGCAAGGATTCAGTCGTCACACTAAGATACAAAACGGAAATCGGGATAAAAGCGTGTTTTAATTGATTATGCACTTGATTTATATCAAGCACAGCAAACGTTGTAACTTGGTTCGCGCAGCTTTGCTAATGCGAAGACGTCATCGGCAGCTCGGTGCAAGTGTTTGACGTCGATGACCTGTTTCTTGGTGTGTGCCGCGGTGGGCCTCTTGGCAGCAGTCACTCAAATTGTTTCCTTTTCGTGAGAAACTTTCGGGAAGGGCAAACTCAATAACGCAATGAAAACTTATTGATCGAAACTCGCCTTGGGGGGCAAATACTTCGTAGACTGCATGATACATTGGCACTCATACGCTTAAAAAAAGAAGCTACAGTGTTACTTTGAACGTAGTTCAAAGTATTATAAGGGGTAATAGCTTTTTATTGCCTACCAAAAGTGGAAGCTTTGCGCTGCAACACTGAAATAGTTTTCTTTTTTTTAATGGAAAGTTATGTTTAATCGTCGGTCACTTTTCTACGCTCTTGGCGAGTTATGAGCAGCATCGGTGTTTAACCCGTGCCTTCAAAATCATTCTCGTCGCATATATTTCAGTGTAGATATTTGGACTTATTGGTGTAACATTTTGCAGTTTTTTCTTGTAGCGCAAGAAGCACAAGGAAGTAGAAGAGAAAACAGACACACACAGGAGCTAACTTCAAGTAACTTAGAACTTGTTAGAAGTTAGCGCCTGTGTGTGTCTGTTTTCTCTTCTACGTCCTTGTGCTTCTTGCGCAGCAAGAAAAAACTGCATATCTTTCGCCCAGCTGACACTAACCGTCAATTAGATCACCAGTTTGAATTCAATTAATTTCATGAAATTCTGGGTTTTACATGCCAGAACCACGATTTAATATTGAGGTACGCCATAGTAGGGGACTCCGGGTTGATGTTGATTGAGTTCTATAACGTGCACCAACTGCATGGTACACGGGCATTCTCGCATTTCGCAAGATTCGTGGCCGCATTGCGCAAGGAAATGCGGCCGCCGAGGCTGGGATTCGATCCCGTGCTCTCAGATTTCGCAGAGCAATGCCAAAGACACTACGCCACCACGGAGGGTAACCAGTTCGAATTTCCACTCCAGGGAAAAAACAAATTACATATTTTTAGTACACTCTCATTTCATCGCGATTTTTCTGAAAACATTTCAACAGTTTCACTGAACTGATATTCTGTTTTAAGTACTGTGAGTGCACATGAACTTTTACAATATTCAAAGAACCTTTGTTCGTACTGCTGGTCTACGTAAGATGCACGAATACCTTAAGTTGCGGCATACTTTAACTGTCAGCAGTTCGAGCAAGACACGATGGGCATGGTCAAGGATTCGTCTACATCCGATTTTACCGGTGCAGTCATACGTAATACGTGCCTGCCACCAGTGCAGCTCTCATTCCCTTATCATTTTGAACCAATCTTCGCGATACAAGCTATCCTCCATGACTCCTGGCTAGGTGACATTGCAAGCTCGTTTCAGAAAATTTGCTTCGTCTGCAACCGCAAGAGTTTCTGACGTCTGTTCCTTGAAGCAGATTATTAGAAAACAAATATAACATCATATTTAGTTCGGCTGCACTTGAGCTTTTATTTTTCGGTGTAGACTGGCACTTAATACAAGGACTCGAAGGTAACGAAGGACGAAGATATAACGTAGGGAGCAACAAGAAAAATTGCGCATGTTCTTTTTATATATTGGTTAATAGGCATCTGCTACCATTTATATTAGTGGTTGTACCTTCCGCTAATGCAGACAAGTAGGTAAACTGCACATATTTGGGCTTCTATTTAACATTCAAATGTATAGCAAACGAATTCAAAGAACAAGGTCCGTGTGCTTGCGTCTAACATTCTGTACTTGTAACTTTGTACTTGAGCTCGGTAAGCATTTAATCCATCGCCAAGGCTTCTTTCGCTTCACATTGCCATTTTGCTTCAACCCGCAGTATAGTCAGCCACGGCAAAGTTATCTACTATCATGCTTTCCGCAGAAGAGGCTTGCTTCTTCAGTTCGGAGCTCGCCCCGTGTCCCTCCGTCTTTGTTGTGATCGTTTGCTTCATGCTAAACATCAAGTGAATGATGTACTACCCAGCATAAATATAAGTTTTTCTCCCGCGTTCTCCTGAGGCAAGCACTAACTTCGGCGTCCTCACGAACCCATTTTCTATCCAAAATATCCCCTCAATCCCGCGGATATCAATCGCAAACACGCGAGTTCCGATGTTCGACGTGTGTGTGTGTGTGTGTGTGTGTGTGTGTGTGTGTGTGTGTGTGTGTGTGTGTGTGTGTGTGTGTGTGTGTGTGTGTGTGTGTGTGTGTGCGCGCGTGTGTGCGCGCGTGTGTGTGTGTGTGTGTGTGTGTGTGTGTGTGCGTGTGTGTGTGTGTGTGTGTGTGTGTGTGTGTGTGTGTGTGTGTGTGTGTGTGTGTGTGTGTGTGTGTGTGTGTGTGTGTGTAAAACATGCTTTAACGTGCTTGGTAAAACATGCTTTAAAGTTGAATAACAGCGCAAGGACAGCAGAGGGGACAGAAGAGAGAACAGAGCGCTATGTTCCCTCTACAGTCCTCTCTGCTGTCCTCGCGCTTAAAGCATGGTATTAAAATCTTTAAGTTCACCTTTGACTAATAATAATAATATTTGGGGTTTTACGTGCCAAAACCACTTTCTGATTATGAGGCACGCCGTAGTGGAGGACTCCGGAAATTTTGACCACCTGGGGTTCTTTAACGTGCACCTAAATCTAAGCACACGGGTGTTTTCGCATTTCGCCCCCATCGAAATGCGGCCGCCGTGGCCGGGATTCGATCCCGCGACCTCGTGCTCAGCAGCCCAACACCATAGCCACTGAGCAACCACGGCGGGTCTTTGACTAAGGCTAAAGCTACCTTTAATTTTTCGCGCAATAACGTAGCGCATAAGTCGGTCGACAAGTGGCAACGCCGAATGAATGCAGTGCCTTCGTGCGTGTGACTGCGTCTGCGATCCTCCTCATTCACTCTTTCTTTGTTTCTGTTTCGCTGTTTCCCGGAAAGCACGGTTTTCCCCATACGAAGCCATCGCATCATTACGAATGAATCGGATTCGCGCTCGTCTCAGGGCAGTGAGTCATTGCGCAGTCCATCACCATTTTAGCAACGCGCTTCTCACTGCGCGTACACACGCGGGGAGCCCAAAGTGCATCGATGAGGGGCACTCCCAAACGGGTCTCGAACGATCAGGCAAGACAGAGCTGAGCCCCTTTCAAGCCGGTCAAAACTTTCGCGTGTTAAACCGAACACTTTACGTCCACCGCTGGCGGTCATGTGTCCTTCAGCTGTTGCTAGCAGAAACGTAACTTCGAAGAGAAAAAAAAAAGGGGGGGGGGGCGTTTGAAATGGGGCTGTTAAGAAGGCAGGCAAAAAGCCATTCGAGCGGATTAGGTGGGCGCCGCGCGTATACACACATAGGAAGCACATAATCGCCTCCGGACGACATCAAGGCGTCTGTTTGTCGTGGTCCTGTTGACTCAACGTGCGCTGCCGACCTGGCAAAGCTCGGCTTACAAAAAAAAAAAAAAGTTTAAAATGGAACGCATCGCTTTTGTAGAGCGCTCTGAAGGAAGGACACACCAGAAAAATAAACGAACGAAGAAGAAAATAAAGCGGGCAGGGCAGACAGGCTCGCGCGCGCGCAGCATGGATGGCCATTGCCACCGGGCGTCGTCGTCGTCGGCGGCGTCGCCGCCCATTGTCGCCGGGCCAGCGTCATCGCCTGACTGGGCTTAAGTATAATAAATCGTCTCCTCAGAGGACGGCCGCTTCGCTCGGAGCCGTGGGCCGCACGTTGCATCACCGGCTGATTTATGCGCCGCACGTCAAAAATTGGCATCGCCCGATCAGTCGGAACCGCGCTGCTCATAAATCTGGGCCAGCTATTCAGTCAGCACGGCCTCGTAAGGCTCCAGCGCGCGGCTAACAATGACAAAAAGATGTTCGTTAGCACCGCCTTCCGCGGGCAGTCTTTTTTTTTTTTCACTCATTTATTTATTTAAGCAGCCACTGAATAGCCGCTCTTCTTTCTTTTTGTTGTGCTTCTTCAGTATATATGGCTCTTTTGCGACGCAACATTCGGAACATCTTTTCCTTTTCGTTAGTCAAAACGAAGCATCATGTTGAGAGATTGGTGGAACCGTGTCCTCTACTATCAAAAAAAAAAAAAAAAGCCAGCACGACTTTTCTGTCCAGTGATCCTTTTCCTTCCATTATAAGCTTTCCCTCAATGGTTCCATCGGCGTCTCTGTCAGTGTATCATATCTTTACTTCTTGCGCAAGTGGAGTTGTGAAGTTCGCTGTGGACGAATCCAGGAACCGTTGCCTATAAAGAAGCACCGCATTCCACCGATCGCGATATTCGACCAATTTGGATAAAAGAAAATAACATTTGGAAACAAGCATGTAGGAGGCCGCTATATATATATATATATATATATATATATATATATATATGCTGCGCAAATGGTAAATGGCAAATGGAAAATGTGCCATTATGGTAACGTTGATCGCACCCTCTGTCCAACATGTGAAGGAAGCTCCAAAACTATGCATCATTCGCAGGCCCGACCCGACACCATAAACAGGCGAGTCCAAGTGGCATCTAGCCAATGCTGGCTACCCAGAGTTCAAATCAAACACGCCGCACTGAGTAGCTTTCTTGCTGAACATTCAGCGACGTGGATCATTTATAGTGCTTTTGACGCACCACTCGGTGTTCCCTCCTGTGGCGCAGGGCATATTCTAGCACATGTCCAACTTTCACTGGTCTAGACGAGCTCGCGTGGGCGACTCGAGCACGCTCGCAGTGGCTCTGCAGATGCCACGTTTTCGCTCGCGACACCTTGCGGCCACCAGCAGCTTTTCAAGCGCTGTCAGTCACACGCACAGTGCAGCAGCACTTTGAGGAGGGGGGTTCTCGGCAAGCCATCGCGCGCCGTGCTTCCCCCAAACGCGAGGGGCGAGGTTGCAATGGGGCGCCCTCTCCGGGGCTGGCCATAAATCGAGTACCGCGAAAGACGATAATCTTAACGCGCCCAGCGTGCGTCGCTGTCCGTTCAACCCTGCAAACAACGAAGCTTCGGTCATCGCGTTGAGTAACACTAAGCCAACACGGGGCAACACACACGCACAGTCGCCCGATCATATTTTATCAACCTCTCCCCATCCCGCCTCACGCATTCTTTTTTTTTTCTTCTGCTCCTTTTTTATAATGACGATGCGAACGCCGACGACGACCCGAATCGGCAATTACAATGGAACGAGCATCGCGTTACGCACGGCCTCGAGTGACTAATGGCGAATATTCCGGAATAACCACCCCACCCCCAGACGCCGATGTCCATTCGTCAGGCGGCCCGCTCGTAACCATACATCAAGTGTCGCCCGCTCCTTTCTTTCTGCGTCCACCTTTCCCCGCTGCTCGTTTTTATTTCATGGCGCGCGCGCGAGGAAGGGGAGGCGCATACCAGAACGACGAACCCTAGTGTTCCGCGCGCAAACGGACAGATGGCGGTGATGGCGACGCGGAGGCGTTCGTCACGTTTACTGTCGTCTGGCAACCTCTCGCCCACAGCACGGGCAGACAGCCCGAGCGGCCATGTTGGAAACGGGAGCCCTCCCTCGCCATCATTTTGGAATGGCGTTCTTTTATGGTAGGGTTTGAGTGATGGATTCGACTTGACAAGCGCACACCCCTCCGCTGGCAGGGCGAGAACAATGCAAGAGCAAAAGCAGAAGCGACCAACAGAAAACGATCCACGAGCGAGGCTTACAAAAACGGAACTGTCATGGCGGAGGAATCATTTATTACCTCTCTTTCTTTGTCACTTCATTCCTCGGGCTTCTCGTCTCCCCTTTTCACGCAGATATGTAAATATATAAAGCGAACGTATAAAGCGGCGCGGATGTATACATAAATATACCTTCTCCCCCGCCGTCGTAAATCCTTCTTAACTGCCGCAGGAGTTGGTGCGTCCCGCCGAAACAGGCAGGCAGTGTCGTTTCGGCATGTGTCGCCTCGCATGTGCGCATGTGCGTGCCGCGCCGCTGGATTATGCGGGCGGCGCACGCGCATCGGCTGTTGCGTCGCTCTGCGGGCACGCTACGCGGACGCTCATGATTCCACGCCGCTTGGTGGTCGGCTCGTAGACGGGCGTGACCTTGCCTATAACTGTGTACGGCACGATATTACCAAAGTTTGCCATTTCTGGAGGTCGCTCGGAGAGGCCTTCGTGCTGCGGTGGACATAAATATAGGCTGATTGGTGATGATGTTTCCGACGTTTTCAGCCTTGAAGAAACAATTGACGGGCAAAAACAGCGGCCTAATATCAATACGTCATCCAAGATAATAGCAAACGCTAGGCATTGTATAACGAGAGCGTTAATTGCGTCTTCTTTTTTTTTTCTTCTGAATAAAGCGTACAGTGCATACGTACTATGTGTGCAATCGAACTGTCCGCCATGAAACGCGTGAGCGGTACGGTTTACATATATGCAGTGATACGCAGCTTAGGCCTCTTACGTGCCGATCGATTACTTAACAAGCGTTGCTGTTCAGTTCAGGTCCTGGGCACTTATCATTCAAAAGTTGTTGGAAGGACTGTAGAGATCCTTTCGCGGTCAAGTGATCGACCTGCTCGCGATTTCCACCGCCTTCCCGGTTGGCGGGACCATCGTGGCGCGAAGCGACCGTTCCCTGAAAGCGACCGCTGCGCACAGCGCGCGTGCTCGTGGCGCGGCCGCCGAAGGCGCGACATGGAAGACAATGGCGACCGCCACCGTGGCAGGCGACCTGTCCCAGAGGCAGGCAGGACTCGTGGGGGCCTTTGTCGTGGGTCCAGCGAGAAGCCATCGGCGCTTTTGTCCGCAAGCTGAATCGACGGCAAAATGCCGTTGACCGGCCCGTGATGAATGAGTGGCGGACGTGTCCGCGCTGCCCGGCTGCGCACTGGAGCGATTAGCTTTAGCTTTCCGCCGAAGCGCGCATGCGGACGCCGGACAGGCGTGCCCTCCCCTTCCTCCCCCTCCCCATCTATCCACATGACTCCGCCTGGTCCACTGCAATCCATGCGGCGCGCCACCCTTACCTGGCTCCGCAAAAGCAGGAAGTGGTCAATGAGTTCTGTCTATGTGTAACTCAAGGCGCCGTTTCCATTAGAGCTGCGCACTGGGGCGCATCCATCATACGCGGAACTCGGGAGTCTTTTTAATTGCGCGCGGAAACTGCCGGCGCACTTTAAGCCCACTTGGGAAGGTGATCTGCCAGGGCTGCACTCGACGGCACCCCTGTCGACGCCACCCCCTTATGGTCCACCGGCGGCCAGCACTGCCACTCGCTTTTCCGGAAGCGCCGCTCGTTTGACGTCTCCGAGGAACAGCTGCCTTTTGTGTGCTACCCTAGTGTGACGCTCAAGAAAACTTGTCCCTTCTTTACAGGTGGTTAAAGCGCTTTCTCGTAAGCTACTGTGGAAGGTGCGCGAACTACAACAATATCACAGGGTGTTGCAGCTGAGTGGGCCGAGCCCAAAAGAAACGCAGGTGCGCGCTATGGGAGCGCAACCATCACAGGATTGTTCACTCTTCTCTTGATTAACTCACCCTATTTTTCTCGGAGAACCTGTTTAATATTCATGAAATTATAATAAGCTGTCTTTCTAACTATCGGTTTAAACGCAGAAGCTTCAATGCAAGAACAAATGGTTTCGCTACATATTCTTACCCGCCGTGGTTGCTCAGTGGCTATGGTGTTGGGCTGCTGAGCACGAGGTCGCGGGATCGAATCCCGACCACGGCGGCCGCATTTCGATGGGGGCGAAATGCGAAAACACCCGTGTGCTTAGATTTAGGTGCACGTTAAAGAACCCCATGTGGTCAAAATTTCCGGAGTCCTCCACTATGGCGTGCCTCATAATCAGAAAGTGGTTTTGGCACGTAAAACCCCAAATATTATTATTATTACATATTCTTTTTTATTTAAGTAGTGCTACAATTTAAACATATATTTTTAGCTTTTCATTACAACTTTCAACAAGCGAAAAGCGCGAACTTGCGTTGAGCAAATAGTTCAACGCAAGTTCGCAGAGCGTGCTGAAAAGCACGTAAACAATTCGTTTCCATGGAGATATCTGTCACGAGTTTAATTTTTCCGAACTCTAAAAAAAAAAAAACAGATCTGAGAAACGACGCAGATCTGAGAAACGACGAGATCTGATTACGCACTTTCGCGCTGTGATGTTGGTTTCCTCGAATATAGTTCGAACAAATTATCGTTGTTGTAAGGGCAGACAAGATGTATAAATGGCCTGCAAGGGACGGTGACAAGTCGGAAACAACCGCCCTGGTTTCCAGCTTTGCTATGAAGCCTTCCGTGCTGTAGCGATGAGACCGGAAAGAGTAACGAAATGGAGCACTTAACTAATTTTGAAGCCCTTAATGCTTAATAATATAATGCGAAAACGTTATATGGCCAAGGAAGCGGAAAATCCGGCGAGCGTCCGTCGTTAACATTCGATGGTACCAAAACCCACGTGACCAAGTGATGACGTCACTTTCTCGGCGCTGGACCTGCTGCTCTCGCACCACGAAATCCCACGGTGAAAAGCCACGGCGCCGGACGTACGCCATGGCCCACACCTAAAAAAAAATATGGCGTTGCCCAATTCGAAAACTGAGTTGAGCCACGTTCAAAATCGCCCTGACCCACTCCCAGCATAGACTTGACCCACCCCAAAATTTACTTCGCCCAATTCGAAAAAGTTACAGAGGCACTTAAGTCTCCTTACATCCATTCAATGCGAAAGCGTATGACTCTTCCGCGCGATACTTTTCACTTGGTTATGTGCTCTAAAAGTTTGGGAGCGGATCAAGTCGGTTTTGAACGTTTGTCAGCTCATTTTTCGAATTGGGCAAAGTCAATTTTTTGGGTGGGGGCAACGGCGTCCGTCCGACGCCGTGGCTGTTCACCGTGGGGTTGCAGCAGGTCCAGCGCGGGGAACGTGACGTCACCACTTGGTCACAAGGGTTTTCTTGGCATCCTATGTTAACGCCGGACGCTCGCCAGATTTTCCGCTTCAGGAGGAATATGAGGCTTACGGCCTTAAAATTTAGTTGACCCGCGTTGAAAACCGGCCTGGCCCACTCCCAAAATTGACTTGGCCCACCCTCAAAATTGTCATTGCCCATTCGAGCACATGAACAAATGAAAATTGTCGCGCGGAAGAGTCATACTGGTTTCGGGTTGAGTGCACGTAAGGGGACTCAAGTGCCTCTGTAACTTTTTGCTATTACAAGACGCAGCAAAGTTCTAAAATGAAGGTCAAGGCCGTCGCTTTGAAACGGCTGGTCGCGCTTATGGGCTATTCATGCCTTATTTCTTTTTAGAGGCACGAGTATCGAGTGACACTCTTGTTTCTTGCGCAGCACTCCAGGTTCACCTCCTGAGATGACCGGGTACGAAGTTCAAGATACATCAGAAAAATATGAAAAATAGTACAGTACAATATTCATGGTTTCGTTATAGATATGTTATCAGAGCATAAGTTTAGTTACAAACTGAGTTACTGAGGTGCCCGGAATAATTCGAATTAATTAGAAATCACTGATTACCGCACACCAAAGCACAGAATCGTAGACTTTAGATACCCGCCACGTAAGCACGACTTTGCCGAAATTCCTGGAAACGCGCAAGTAGACAGCGGAAGTCATGACGTCACTAATGACGTCATACACAAGAAGGCATGATATTTAATCAACTAATTAATGGAAAACAGTTGCCTGACATAGACTGAACATCTGCCTAGGATAGCGGATGTGACGTCACTGCCTCCATCTCTCGCTTCTCCTCTTCCGACGCGCACCTGCATGCTCGCTCGCTCGTTTAGTCGCGACAGTTGCGCGCGCTCGCTGGTTACATGCTCATGACGTCAGCACCGGAGAAGGCGCGTAAGGTGCGCTTCGTGCACCGCTGGCTAGGGGGCTACGCCCCGCCAGGTCGCCCGCGCTGCGCTTCCTCCTCGCCCTTACTTGTTACTCGCCCGAATATCGTGCCAGGGGAAAGACTTTCGCTCGCTTAACCTAAGGAACGCCAACGCCGAGGTGCGACTGCCGCTAAGAGACACCTAAGCCAATTATTAGGGTCGCCTACCAGTTTTCTCGTTCTTTATTTTTTGTGGGGCGGGTTCGGCATGACAATAAATATAGTAGCATTTATTGCAGTATGTTGGCGACGGCTACTGCATTTCACTTGTTGAAAGTTGTAGTAAAATAAATGACGCAGACACTTGACTGGAGTTGTCTAAGCATGCGTAAGCACTGTGTTACTTGCTCATCTCCACGCAGCCCAGTTTCACTATCAATTTTATCGTATTCGATCCGACCAGTATAAACACTGATCAGCACTTATCGGTTGTTATCAACCTTATCGGATTCGATCCGACCCTTATCAACCCTTATCGGTCCTTGTTAACCTTATCGGATGTGATCAGACCCTTATCAACCCTTATCTGTCCTTATCAACCTTATTAGGATTGTTCCGGCCATTACATGCCCTCTAGCACCTTTCCCATCCGCGTCGAACCATTGTCAACCGTGATGAGACCCATATAATTCATCACTCCTTAATACTCATCCCTTCTTATCCTTATGAACTTATTGACTGGTTATCTGTGTTGCGCGACGCGAAGCGCATGAGCCCTCAGAGATGGGGGCATTTCTTCCGGTGAAGGAACCCCCAACGGCAGGTGCATCACGCTGCAGCCGGGACGCATCGGTGATGCGGCGTGTTTGGCATCAAATTTCAGCAAAAGTAGGAATTTTCCTAGTGTCTACGATGCTCCAAGTCGGGTCTACATGTGGTCCTAGATATGACTTCTATTCCACCGTCACCAAATCTTTCAAGAAAACCTTCGTAGAAACTGTTCTCCTTTGACATGTTTTGTCCCGCCGGTACAACACCTTCATATGGTTCAGATATATTCGCCTTCTGCAAGCGTGGTGTTTAAACCAGTGTGAAAGACACTCGGCTTCCAAGCGTAGGTCGTAGGTTCTATACGTGTGTTCATTTCACGATATATTGGCTGGCGCGGACAATCGGCCTCATGCGACACGTTGCAAACGGAACGAAGTGTGGCGCGACTGCCCCCGCTAATCGGGAGATCGCGAGAGGCAGCGCGTGGTTGATGCGTGGGCGCTATTCTCAGCAGCCGCCGCAGACCGACATCCGCAGTGCTTTGTTTCCATATATGGTATGGGTCGACGCGCTCGCCGCACGCCATCGGTGAACAGACGACGGCTAGCTACTCTGTCGCCATCTAGTAGCGGTCGTCGCTTTTCTCGCGCTTTCGCCATACCCTCCTTCTCTGCTTTCCACCCCATGGTTCCGCTGCACCTTCCTCCTCCGCTTTCCTCCTCGCGCTCTCATCACCATCGCCGTCTTTCATCCCCCGCTGCGCTCCGCGTTCGCGCTTTCATCCATCGCTGTGCTCGTTCGCTCGGTTATACGAGGGACCTGACGCTCGCGGCAGGAACAGGTGCCTAAGAGCTTCGCTCTAAAAGCCAAAAATATATATTTAAATTGTTGCACTACTTCAATAAAACAGAATATGTAGCGAAGCAAGGGTGGGAGTCTTTAATGTGTTCCATTTATACTTTCTGTCAGTGAGCTACGCAGATTGTTCATTTAAACCTTGTATCGGGGCAGAATCATTGCTTTGTACCAGCGCCTAATCACGTGCGTTCTTTATTTCTTTAATCGCTGTTGTTCTTTTTCTTGTGTTTTTTCTTCAGAGCCGCATTATTTAGATCTGCTTCGCGTTAAGCAGTTGTGACGCGCGGTATCGAATCTCGTCCACGGAGGTCGCATTTCGATGGGGGTGAAATGCAGAAGCGCCCGTGTACCGTGCATTGGGTGAACTTTAAAGAAGCCCAGGTGGTTTAAATTAACCTGGAGTCCCTCACTACGGCGTGCCTCATAATCAAGTCGTGATTTTGGCACGTAAAACCACAGAACTTAATTTTTAATTTTAAGAAGTTGTGGCTTCTCTGCTGGAGTTGCAGCTAGCCTTGTGGGTTGCTGTAAGGGTACTGAAAATGCAAAAATTGAAAAGGCAATTTATTTATCCCTACGTGGATGAATGCCAAAACATTGCGGCCTCGTCGGCAGAAGCGCGGGGACAGCCGGTGGCACCACTGGCGGAGTCAGGTAACCCGAGCGCCACGTCAGCAGAAGCGTCGCGATGTCATGTGACCAACGGCTTCCGTCAGCAGCTGCGCACAACGCAAGGTCGTGGGTTCGACTCCCACCAAAGCTGGGGGGTTCGACTACCAACACCGATCGTGGGTTCGAGTTACTTAATTAACTATACCTTAATTAAAATGTCTTAATGAACGCCAGCAGTCGTGGGTTCGAATGCCTTAATTAACCTCGCCTTAATTAACACCGAAGGTTGAGGGGTCGTAACCTTTTTGGACCATCGTGTGGTCACGCCGACAACGCCGGACTTTCCGCCGCATGAGCCATTTAGTGATTTTGCATTAAAATAATAATAATAATAATAATAATAATAATAATAATAATAATAATAATAATAATAATAATAATATGCTGTCTACGCACACATCGAAATTCACCAAAGGATCTCTTGTAGTTGCTTCCATTGCAATAAACTTTCTGCGCTTAGAAATGATTCTGTGCAACAATAATCCTCTGACAAGCTAAAAGGCATCATAAGTAGTACATATGATCAATGAATTTTTGTTAGTATTGCATAACTAGTGATTATATTAGATCCAAGCGATTCTAAGCGATCTGTGTGGTGCAGGTGGAGGTTACGATGTTTCTTGCATGTATTGCAGACTGAATTACGTGAGGCCATAATCTTTTGCGGAACATCTGGGTAAATGTAAACGCTAGGATACTGCAGAAAAGTAGAAAACTTGACAAGAAAGACGTTCACAAAGTGAGTGAGTTCTACCTTAAGAGAAAGCTATTACTATCCTACCATGGAAATTCGACCAGGACAGGAGGCAGCCGGGGTGGTGGTTAGTCCTGTTGCGATTTACATTTAGCATTGTTTACCAGGCATCCCTTCTTGACAATTAATTTAAAAATTATGGGGTTTTACGTGCCAAAACCACTTTCTGATTATGAGGCATGCCGTAGTGGAGGACTCCGGAAATTTTGACCACCTGGGGTTCTTTAACGTGCACCTAAATCTAAGCACACGGGTGTTTTCGCATTTCGCCCCCATCGAAATGCGGCCGCCGTGGCCGGGATTCGATCCCGCGACCTCGTGCTCAGCAGCCCAACACCATAGCCACTGAGCAACCACGGCGGGTCCTGACAATTAATGCTTCACCGGCAAGCGTGCATCTAAGAAAGGCGCTTCACACTGTATAATCGTTTTCTCAGGAGCAGCGAGATGGCTACTAAATCGGCGTAACCAAAGCTGACGGGCGAGACGAGCGCCTGCCTGGACGAGACGGCACCCGTCATAGACGGTGACACGCAAACAAAGCCGCAAGAGGACGAGGCGACCACAGCCGCCATCGCGGAAACCACAGCCACCATCCTTCGCGGAAGCAACAACTATCACTGTAAAAATGTTTACACCCTTAAGGGTGTTTTCTTGTCGCATTGGCAACGGCCTTAGCGTTAGGGCCTTACAAAAATTTATGGAGGCCGACAAAGGAACTCTAACTAGACGTGCGATGGCAAAATATGTAGGTGAAGAATATGTAGTCATTCCGACATCCTTGGGCGCATAGAAATATCCGACAAGAGAATTTCGCAGGCAGAGATATAAAATTCTCCTATCGGATATTTTCCTTTTGTCATCGCACGTCTGGTTAGAGCTACGTTGTCGTTCTCTATAAAGTTTTGTAAGGACCTAACGGTAAGGGTGCTCACCAGTGCGACAAAAAAAAAATGCCCTTAAGGGTGTAAACATTTTTGCAGTGTACCGTGAAATCCACTCTACGGGAGCCTGACCCTGACAAGCATACTGTCCCGAATGGCCCCCTAAATTGATCGAAGGGGCCAACGTCGAGGACTTCCCTGGGAACGACTTCGACATCAAGTTCCCAGCTTGTCACGTCGTTGCCTCGTATGCCGATGCGAACGTGCGACATTGGAGGCGGAGCCCGGCGAGAGAATGCGACGTCATGGGTGGGATTGTGCGAACGGTTCAACGATTGTGGTTGGCCGAGAAGAACAGTTAATTTCCCTACGAGAGAAAGGGGATAAAGAAGCGCATAAAAAGTGAGTCTTGAGTGCTGTGTGAGCGTGCTCCGACTCGTATGCGTGCTCCTGCTCATGTTCATACTAGCACTCGAACTCTTGCTAGTACATGTAAATTTGTAAATAAACCCTTTTCCTCGTCTCCTGTACGTCGCCCCGAACCTCTCGATCGCCCGGCACCTGGCAGATCCCCAACCAGGGAAACTTAATGACCGCTCGGACACCCGAATCACCACAGTCCCCATCCCTGCGCTTCTGCATGGTAACCGAGACCCTTTGCATAAGCACGGTAGCCATTGCGGTTACCACTGCAGCTACCGCCCCCCCCCCTTGTTCTTGTAATATACGTATATGTTTCCGAACTACAGGTTGAATCTCACAACTGTTCTAAACAACATGCTCTTATAGAAATCCAGGGAAAACACGGGGAATCTGGGAGATGGAAATTCAAGACGATGAGCTTGTTCTCGTTTTGCTCATGCTCTTATAGAGAAATATAGAGACAGAGAGCAAAAAATGCAGTCGCCTTAATTATATTTTCTTTTCGTCCGACTACGCACCTTGTGCCGCCGATTTGTTTTTGCTTTCCTTTCGTTACACAATTCGAAGCAACGATACCTCGCTAATACACACCGACACTCGCACTGGCAAGCGCACGCAGAGCCGAAACAACCTGTCAGCGCGTGCCTTGCTCTTGCTCGCCTCCAAGCGATGCGCGTGGGAGCGAGAAGAATGGCTCCCGATTAGTCACTCGAGATGCACCCGTGTCGTCCTTGGCTGTTTTCTCGGACATCCAGGGGCGCCCACACGGCTGACGAGCGAGACGCGGCGGCGGACGAGTTGCCCCGCTGCGGCGGCGACTAGCCAAGCTCCGCGCTAGACACCCTTGCCGCCAGGTGCGGGTCTCTCGGACACTGAGTCAGGAGGGGAGCTGGCACCCTCGCGACGCAGCATAAATCAGGCGCGATCGGGTTGGCGCTCTCCGCGCGGGAAAAAGCGCCGCGCGCGCGCGCAGTCCCGGGTGCGGCCGCGAATAAAGCGCACGCCGCCTAACCTGCGCCACATTACCCGAGCTTACGTGTCCGAACGGTGCCATTTCTCTCGCAAAGCGTTCGCTTTTGCCTCAGCCGCGTCCAGCCGTTTCGTTCTTTTTTTTTTTTTTCCTCTCTCTTGTTCTTATCGCGTTATTTATACTGCCGCTCCCGGCAGGTTTCCCCTTCGTCTTCTTCCGTTATTTCCCTCTCGGTGGAGCGGCACAGCAGCGGCGGCGCCAGTCACCTCTTTGATTTACTGCGATGGCCTCATCAAGCATTACGCTCCCCCGCTGCACGGCAATCCGCGGGATCGTCATCACCATAAAACCAACGACCTTGCGCACTGCGGCCGCCTCGACCAATGGCAGCGCTGTGAGCATTACGGCGACGTCCAATCAGCCGTGACTCATGCGCGCCACCATGCGGCGTGTGCTAGAGTTATGTGACGCACCGCCGGGCGCTCGTGCGCTGCCGCTGTAATCAACACCTCCGGAGAGCCAAAATGGCTGCCTTCCGTCATCCGACGCGTTAAGCAACCTCTCCGGGACAACCACCGCGGGGGCGGCCGGGGAGAGGTGCATGAGAAAAAAAAAGAAAAACGAGAGAGAGCGAAGCAAATTCACAAATTTGTGATGGAATGGCCGACGAGTCTAGAGCCCCGAATTTATGGCCGAACTGGCACACGTCATACCGTGGGGATCCTTTATGGCCCCGGGCAGCAGTCTTTGCATGGGCCGCTTTCGCATGCGAGAAAATGTTCGGCCAGGGGCTACGCTTGCGGCAGTGAGAACGCCTGATCAGTTTAGGAGAACACGCGTCCGGCGATTCACGCTTCCGGTCTCTGAGGGACGCACAGCAGCCTCGTGACGCTTGTGGCGTGCTTCGCGGCTGCAGCCGTATATACGGGGTGTCCCAGCTAACTTGAGCCAAACTTTAAAAATATGCAAATGCCAAGTAGGTGGACGGAACTGAGGTAATGTTATGTGCCGTCGCTTGGAAAGATTCAAATTACTTTTTACATACCGCCTAATCAGATAATTATACTGAATTAATTCATCAGATTCTCATTTATTTATTTATTTGTTTATTTATTCAAGTACCCTAAAGGCCCGGCAGGCATTACATAAGGGGGGGGGGGACAACAGTAAGTACAAAGCAACGCAGTGCTACGATGTGTAAAGAGGTCGCTGACCGTTAATAGCATGTTGAAAAAAAAAACCTAAAATATAAAGACACGTAGCAACAATCATCAACATACATTTAATTGTTATAGAGAGTAGCGTTATATATACACACATGTATAAGAGCGACATGAGAAACTCCCGATACAGTTTTCTGTTGCTCAATACGTGCTACATAAAAGCTTTTCCGAGCGTGAAAGAAGCCAGCGAATGCGCGCAAAGTGCCGCGCGACCGACCGCTCGAGGCACTTTGCATGCATTTGCAGGCTTGTTTCACGCTCGGCAAAACACTTTTATGTAGCACGTACTGAGTAACAGAAGGCTGTATCTAGGTTTTTTTTTATGTCGCTCTACAATATTCTAATTGACACTTTTCATCTGATCGAGATATTCCAGTTGTTTAATTAATTGAGATTAATTATCGAATTAGGCGAAGTGCAAGAAATAATCTGAGTACCTCGAAGCGACGGCAAACAACATTACTTTCGTACGGTCCCCCTACTTGGCATTTGCATATTTTTAATGTTCCCTTCAAGTTACGTGAAACACCTTGTACTTGAACGTCGTCTTTTTTATTGGTGCCATATGGTTCCTTTATTTATCTCTTCTTTAGGACCATGCATGAATGTGCGATACGAAGCGAACAGAATTATGGGGTGCGCTCTTGAGAAGCAAGTAAACCATTAACCGCATTATTTGTTGTGGAAACAGTTTTAAGGGTCTTTTGCAGTTTTAGATTGTGTGGTATACAGCGCGAAGCAGGGACAAGGGACGCAAGAAAAACGAGGACAAGCCCTTTTCTTGCTTCCCTTGTCCCTGCTTCGCGCTGTACCACACAATCTAAAATGGAAAACCAACTAGCCCTAACCGTCACCCTTCTAAGTCTTTTGCAGGTTCTTGCTCAAGTTTATCAACGCATAAAAACGCTAAAGTTCAAGCGAAGCATCGAAGAATTTCGCGCAAGTCCAAATGCCCCAGTCTTGAGAGAAATTTGTAAATTAAGTAGAGCACGCACTGACGATTTCATTAACGCCTTGTATCACGACAGCGAGGTGGAAGCGCCGCGTCGATACTCCCCGTCGAACGGGTGTGTCTTTCGGGCGTCCTTATCTCTCTGCACAATCCTTGAGCGCTATCCGGATAGACTCCCCCACGCGGCAACGGTAAACACACATGTGCAGTCCGTGTTGCTTCCCTTCAGACGACAGCAAAGGTTCCGGGCGCCTGTAACCTTGCGCGCTGTCGAGATGCCAATTCCCGCAGTTGGGCCCCGCGCAACCGCAAACAGCAAGCGCAGACAACCAGAATGCGCCGAGACAGGCCGAGAGAGCGGCCCTTTTGCTCTTGTGCGGCGCTTTCTCGGAGGCCGGGACGTCACGCTGTCCGTCAGGAGGCGCCCTCGTCGGCCCCGTTGCCCGGTCAGAGACTTCCGCCCTCCTCGCATACCGAGCCGGAGTCCTAACACAAGGCCAATCAGGTGGCTGGCAGCGGCCGCCGCGCTCCCAAGGGGAGCCACTTTCCAAATCAGCCCGGGCGTCCGGCACCCGTGACAAGGAAACAAGCCAGAAGAAAGCCGCCCTGGTCACCAAGTCCGGCTGAGGCGCCAGTCCATCAGCTGCCAGCAGCTTAGCGGACCGGCCGCGCGTCGACGCCTCGCGCCGACCGCAGGCGCGGCCCCCGGGACGCCGCGCGCAGGCCCTGTTTTTGACAGCGAACAGAAAAAGAGAGGAAGTTCAGCGCACAAGAACGATTCGGAGCGAGGAAAACTGAATGATTGTGAGTAGTTTGGGCAGGCACATGGCGCGGCTCAGCCTCGTCTCTAAGCGTTCGATAACAGGTGTACGTTATCGAGCACAAAGCGCACGCAGAGAACGTCAAAAGAATAAAGAACAACAAAAGAACAGAAATGATCACGCTAGCGAATAGAAAAAAAAGAAAGGCATGCAAGTCTCTGTTGACTTAAATCTACTTGCTGCGATAATATTCATATACTCCACCGCTTTCACCCGCCTTTGTTAATTACAATTTCAGGCACTTTACCGTCGTCCTCTAATGCTTAGAATCTTGTAAATATATTCTTGAGTGAAATGGCGATCGTATACCGCCACCGAATCTATTTGGCTCGGCAATTCACTTCGCGCATGACACGCAAGGACAACCGTTTCGAGTGCATAAGAGTGTTAGTGCTTGCTTGGAAGATAACTGTGTTCGCATCCCAGCGACGTAAGCAGATGTTTTTATCTTTGTCGTTAGTCGTACTCTCAATGTTTTCCACACACACGTTATGTAGACATATTCTTCAACAGGTCTCAGAGCACACGGATGCTGTCGCATATACTATAAGGCCTATAAATAAGCACATGATGCCTCCCCCGCCCCCTTTGCTTTCCCCTTCCTTGGTTGTTCTCTGCCCCATTGGTTCAACTCCGGAAGAAGTTTTCGCGACGCAGCCGGACCGAAACAATGCAAGATCTTTCGCGCTGCCATTCACGTACGGAATAACGAAAAACTACATTGACGCCTCGCACAGCGCACATGCTACTCGGGTATAAGAACGCAGTCTCAAAGGAGCGGTATCTTCCGTTGTGTCTAGGTCTACAACTTCCTTTCTAGCTTCTCTTCACTCATGATCACATTGTTAAGCGACAAGCTAGTGAGTGCATGAGAGAACCGAAATCGACGTATTTCTCGCGAACCATGCCAACACTGACAGAAAAATGCTACTTTCCCTTCGCGTGTTATCAAATACACCTAATGCGCCACTTGCGTCACGTTCTGGCCGTGCGTGCGAGAAGCAATGGAAAGGGCTGCGCTGCGTTCCCTTCGCGACGTCACATTTCCCGTGCGAGCGCGGTGCGTGCAGTGAAGGAGGCGCACCCCCCTCCCCCGGTCGTCCCCGAAGGCAAGGAGGTCTCGCGCCGCGGCGCAGTTTGAGCGCTGTGGTGTGCGCGGAGAGAGCGCCTCGGTGGCGCCGTACACGCGTCGTCCAGGTAGTTCGTGTGACAGCAGCTGCTTGAACCATGTCCATTTATCTCCGCCAGCCGGTTGGACCAACGTGCGACCCACTAACATTGAGCGGCTGGGTGCCGCAGCGCTGTTACGACCTGGTTGATATCCGCGAGCATGCAGCCAGCCGCTGCTGGAACCCCAGCGTTGTTTTTTATTTCGCGCTCTGCTTCAGAGGGCGAGCCGGGAGGGGAGGTGGCGCGCACGGCGACCGAGCATTGCCGCCCGCCACCGAGCGCACTTTTGCTAATTGGAGCCGCGTCGGATATTAATCAACGCGCGACGAGGCTAATTACCGTGCCGGCCCAGCACGTATACCGGGAACGCACCTCGCCGGGCTCGCCACTTCCATCAGTCTGGCGACAATGTTTCACTCGGGACGCCTGGCATATTTTCTATTCGTACGCGCGAAGCCCCTCGTCTTTTGGAGCAGTCCCATCTGGGCGACCGTTGCCGCGCGCTTCGTCCTCAGTGCTCACTGGCCGCCCAGCGCCAAGGTCTCGGCATGTCTGGCCTCTCTTGCCACCGCCGCGGATCGGGCAGTCAGTCTGCAATGCGCATTCCCCGGGCGCATTATGCCACTGAAGACATAACAAGCGATAGAAAAAAAAAAAGTTAAGCATGCTTACGCATTCTGACAATGATGGAGCTGCTCTTGCCAGCCTCCCCCCCCCCCCCCCCCATGCTGCACAGAACTTTCCTCAAATGCGCCAATTCAACATGTTTTGCCATTTTGTCACCTTTTGGTATGAGAGCGCCCCGTCACGCATTTGAAGAGAGTCATGTATAGAATTTTTGTCCCCACCGGGCGGAAAGCAAACGCCTACTGTGTTATGTCCATAACATGGCGTGTGTGCAACCGGTGAAGCCTATCGTGGCGGCACTTAGCGCACCGTTTACGCTTTTTTAGAGCGCAGCTTTAGGCAACCGTTCCTGTAGCGAGCGTTGGCGTGTCTCGGCGTAGTACCTCGGCGTAACCGAGCGGACGAGCACTGCAAAAGATGAAAGCGAACGGAGAGCGCTGCGGGGGATGGGGGGGGGGGGAGAGATGCAAGGAGTAAAGCGGAGAGGAGGGTGCAGAGGAACCATGAGGCGGAAAGCGGGGGAGGGTATGGCGAAAGCGCGAGAAGAAAAGTGTAGTGTGTTGACAATAGCTACGAGATGGCGCCAGAGTAGCGCGAGTTGTCTGGGAGGTGTGTCAGCGGCTGCTGCTGTGAATCGGGCCCACGCGTCGCCCTAGCTCTCGCAATCTCCCGATTAGCGAGGCAGTCGCACCGCACTTCGCTCCATTTGCAACGTGCCGCACTAGACGGATCGTCCGCGCCAGCCAGTATATCGCGAAATGAAAACACGTATAAGCTGTGCTCAAATTTCGCATTAGGAAGTGTCGTAATCGTTGGTGAATTTTTGCTTGACCAAACCTCCCCACTTTTATGACGTGACGCCAAGGTGCACTGCTGCCGCGATAGCGCTAACATCGGCGTAACGTGCATTTTGGTTCTCTGCTAAGTATCCTAAACTCTGTTACTTTCTTCTTAGGAGTTACCTGGATAACTTGTGCTGCAACTTTGCTCCCGATTGGTAGGGCACAATATACTCACACCGAGGTAAACTTGAACCAGAACGTAGGATACTCACATAAGAGTGTGGCGATTTCACGTATCGTGAAACCTAGATTCATTTCCTCGAGACGCTTGGCGTGAGGACCACAGCGTACGTGTGTTTTGCTTTCCAAATTGAATCTGCAATGAAGAGTCCACGTGTCATCCTGCTTGGAAGCGAAACTCCCTGCGGACTCAAGTAGATTCGAATTACTTCATCCAAGTATTATCTCGACATCGCTCTGGTAATACGTTCATAAAAGACGCTAAACAGAAACACTAAATGAGCTTAGCTTAGAATAGTATTTCAAAAGCTTATTCCGTTAACTTCGCCGTAATTACTTACTTCCTAGGATAGAAAATCAAGATTAAACGTCAATTTGGTTTTAATATCGCGCCTAATCCCCCAGCGTCTTACGTCAATGTGACGTCACGAATTTCAAACTATTTTGTTTTAAAAAAATTAAATTATGGGGTTTTACGTGCCAAAGCCACTTTCTGATTATGAGGCACGCCGTAGTGGGGGACTCCGAAAATTTCGACCTCCTGAGGTTCTTTAACGTGCACCTAAATCTAAGCGCACTGGTGTTTTAGCATTCCGCCCCCATCGAAATGCGGCTGCCGTGACCGGGATTCGATCCGGCGACCTCGTGCTCAGCAGCCCAACAGCATAGCCACTGAGCAACCACGGCTGGTCAACTACTTTGTTACATTATGGCTGTTGTTGCGCCGTAAGAATTCTCCAAGCTTACCAGATTCCAAGCTTACCAGAGTCTTTGGAGACCCTAAAATACAATGCAGTACATCTTTACTGAAAAAAAAAAAAAACTTAGCTAGGTGAGAGCAGATGCGGTCAAGAAATGTGACGTGCGGATACTTCAACGCCCATTGTTCGTTTTTGCGTCTTCTCTGTCTTACCAAGCTCACTGCGAGATGCGTCTACGGCCTTTTCTAATACAGCTCAGCTTTTTTTTTTTTCTCTTCAGGCGTCCTTTTGAATAGTGCATTGTGCACGCGCAGGGAGCAGCTGTGCTGGATGCAGACTTGCGCTGTGAACACTGGCTCGCACTTCAGTCATAACTTCAGCTACAGGAGATACACCATCGCGATGTTTCAAATGTTAACGTTTCGAACTTCTGGCCAAACAGTGTCTTGGGTGCTAACGAAGTGGGGCTCCTGGTGACTTCAAAGTGTGCGAGTGCAGGGAGGGCTTTATATGCGCAAATTATGCAGGTGATCATCCAGCCAGCTATACAGCCGCTGCTCCACGCGACCTGCATGCAGACCTCTGCTGTGCAAATACGCGGCTAGGCAGCAATATATTGAGTGTGGAGCTTCTACGTTAGCCCTCACCAACAGGTGGTGAAAAAGACTTTATTCGAAGAGCTTGGCCAGCGACATCCCCCTCCACGGATATTTTAAGTGTAATCTGTGGGGAGACAAGCTTATCCGTGTTCGAGAGATGCAACTTGTTGAAGCTTTCAATGCTGAGGACCTCTCTGTGGCTAATGATAGAATAGGTCGGTCAGTCGGTAAGCATTGAGTGTTTTCTGCATTGCTAACTGCAACTGGGATTTACTCACTGACAGCAAGTGATTTGCAATTGACATAATTTACTTTTGGCCACTGCTTCAGTAGCTGTTAAAAAAATGTAGGGTTTTACTTGCCGAAATCATGATCTGATTATGAAGCACGCCACCGTGGAGGACTCCTGATTAATGTTGCCCACCTGGGCTTTTTTAACACGCACCTAAGAACAGGGGAGTCTTTTGCACTTCACCCCTACCGGAATGCGGCCACCATGGCTTGGATCGAACCCGCAACCTCCGGCTCAGCAGCACTGCGCCATAGCCACTAAGCTAGCGCGGCGGGTCAGTAGCTGCTTTGACAATAACGTTGCGGGCATGTGGAGGTTGCCGTCATGAACTCGAAATGTGGAACAGTATTTAAAGCCAGCAGCACTCGAAAGCGCAATAACTGTGCTCTATGCCTCCTCGCTGTTGCTGCAACAGCGTTTTCTGGATATTGTAGCGAAGTGACGCAGCCGTGAGATATCAGACGCATCAACTCACCAGGGAGACGGAAGAAGAATGGGGATGAGCTCTGGCAGGGGAAAGTCCAAATCCGCAGGTACGACGACGAGAGTAGCATTTGAATAACTAGGTTTATTCACTTGGCATCTGCCGTAAGTTTAAACTGTACAAAAATATCTACAAACAGAACGATGTCATACCCGTCGTCGTCGGCCTGCCTGACCGGCCTGGTCTCCCCTGGTGAAGATGCGCCGTCTGCTGCTCTTCACTTGCTCACTCCCAAAACTACCCCAAACTATTCCTTAAATAAGTTTCCCCAGCATCCAAGGGACCCGCGCGCGGCAGCACTGTCCGCGGCGCCGTCGAGGTCATTTGTGTACAAAGGTTTGCCCCGCGTCAAGGAGCCCACAAAATTCCCGGAAAGACAGCAAAGAGGGCCGCGGTACACTCTCTTCGCGACAATATTCTGTTCAGACGTGGTCACATTGGTAATCACATTATGTGAAAAGGACCAGCCTTCACCGCTGCGAGCTAAGTCTCTGCATTGCATTCACTTCAATACAAATTTTTCTGCGTAATAAAATTGTCTACGCAATAAAGGATGTTTTTTTTCCTTTCTTTCGGCGAACTGCCGCGGCCATTTGCCCCTTCAAGCAGAGGTAATTAGAAACATCGATGTCTCAACCCTCAACGTTGCCAGTGAAAGTGGGGCACCCGTTTCGGTGATATTATGTAGTGGGCGCACATGAAACTTTGGAGCTGACACACGTGCCATAAACAAGCAGCGTTTATTCCTGTTTTTTCCCGCCCTGCAGACAACCTTGATTCGTACTTCGTAGTGCTTTCTGCGAGCCACTAAATTTGCAGACTGGACGGGAAGGGTGTGTGTCGTGACATAAAACGCTCATTTGGACGTTGCCGATTATTTGCGGAGCAACCACCAAAAACGGCCAAAGTTAGGCCATTTCTAGCTGTCCGTTGAGCTGAATACTTTCAGTTTTTGAGCCGCAATTTCCTCATTTCCTTCCCTTCTCTTTCTCCCTGTTATCTTTGTTTTCCCCTTTCCCATTCCCCCGGTGTAGGGTAGCCAACCGGACGTTATTCTGGTTAACCTCCCTGCCTTCTACTTTTCTCTTTCCTCCTCCTCCTGAGGTGATAGTATTGCAATATCCCCTATCGTTCCTTTTTAAGTCTGTACAAGGACCCCGATATATTAATATTACAATATTTCCTATAATAATAATAATAATAATAATAATAATAATAATAATAATAATAATAATAATAATAATAATAATAATAATAATAATAATAATAATAATCTCTCAGTTGAGAGGTCATGGAGTCGCCGTTCTTATACAAGCACTGAATGAAATGTACCCGTATGGCTCGGTTACCGCAGCCATTCAGACTGCAGCACCAGCGGTTACTACGGCGTGGCACATCTACATTTCAGCCGACCTCAATACAGACGGTCTCTTTCTTTTATTTTCCTTTCTTTCTTTGTTTCTTTCTTCTTTTTTTTACTGGTGGTGGGTGGGTGAGGGGATGGGGCGCCACTCTCATTGTTTTGGTACGTATATGTCCACCAAAGGCAGAAAAAAAGCAGTACAAAAAAAAAAAAAGCCGAAGCAGGGAAAAGAGCCTGTGTCGTGTCCTTCAACAGACGCATGATATATGAGACGCTGCAACGCTTGGCACCGGATTAATTATCACCGCATATGGCTCGTACGAAGTGCAAGGTATTGCCTGTGCACCCCCTTCCATCGTTTTTGTTCAGCTTCACTTGCAGTGCACCAGTGCACCTTCATCGATGGCAAATTAGGGTCATGCATGCTCTGCTCTGGTCGAACTGCGAAGCAATTTCGTGCCAATGTATCGCAGCTCGAACTTCAATCGGGAAAGTATGAAACAACAGCAATAATGCAAATTCCAGGATAGTTACCCTAATGATGCTCTAGGATAGAAGGCGTCCACGAGTGTTCTTTCCATCTGTTTTCCTTTTTTCTATACTCGCCGAAGTGACAGTTTTTAAACGCAATCCATGTATGCAACGAATAAAAAATAAATTTTGGAGTTTTGCGTGCCGAAACTACGATATGATTACGAGGCACGCCGTAGTGGGAGGCTCCGGATTAATTTCGACCAGCCGGGGTTCTTTTAACGTGCACCCAATGCACGGTACACGGGCGTTTTCGCATTTCGTCTCCATCTAAATGCGACCGCAGCGGCCCGGATTCGATCCCGCGCTTTCGAGCTTAGCAGCGCGACGCCTTAGTTTCCCTGCGCCACCACGGCCGGTGCGCGGCGAATAAAGAAACGTGCCGCGTCATTGCACGCCACTGCAGCTGAATATTTCGCGTGCGTGTCCGCAGTACAGAGATCTCATGAGTGTTTCGATGCATGATGACTGGACTATGGAGAAGAGTGGCTCGTGTCGGCATATCGAGAGGTCCAGCTGGCTGCCCCAGTGCCAACGTCAACTTCAACAGAAGTTTACAAAAGCTCCTGCCTGGCCAAGGCATCTGTCACTCTGTGCACCGCCGTTCACAAGGCTCGGCGCTCTCTCCACTCCTTTGGCACTTCGTTATTCGTGATCTCCTTTCATGCTGCTTACCTCCAAGAACTCATATGCTATGTACCTATTGTGCTCAATCCGGCAGAAGGTCGCAAAATTTCCGCAACACGTTATATCCTTGTATGCATAATCACGTACTTGAACACGTCAGATTAGCAGATGAGACGTCCGTGTTCATTTTATCAGTGGGCACCCAATATAGTGTAATGGTTTTTGACGACGCGTAGAGCGCCTGTTCGGTACTCGATAACTGCCCTGTCAGATTTTGTTCCGGCGGCAGAATGAAGTGCCTGCGCTTTGTATTAAGTTTTCGGATTGAGTAAATATAAAAGCTAGATCATAGATAACAATTTCGAAAGTTTGTCATGACATGCGTGTTTGGCGTTTTCTTCTGAAGAAAGCGTTACATAAATTTGCGTGAAGGTTTCGTGTTTCTTTTTTTCACTTCCCAGCTATGCTTGGTTTAAGTGTATCGTTGTTAGTGAAGTCCTCAATCGCGTAAACAACAATGGCACATATTTATGCCACGCTGCCACCTCTCCGCGAGGGGTGCAGAGCTCGAAGGGCTTCATGTTGCAGTGCAGTTATCGTGGTGCAATAATCGCGCATTTTCCAGCACATGCAAAGTTAAATGGCGCAAGCCGTCCGACAAGACCAAATGGTGGGGGCGTTTCCTCTCTGTTGACGCTGTTACTTAGCTTTGCGAAGCCGACCCGACGTCCGGTCCCTTTGCTAAGTTAATCGCGTTATTCCATTCCTATAACGCTTGCAGAGAAGACGTGTGCTATCATTCGGTATTTCCTCGAGCCAGTGACACCATCTACGGACCTTCATAGCCATCCCCTCGGAGTTGTCCGCAACTACTGCCGCAAAATGTATTAATAATATCCTGCCCCTCAACCGCCAGGATGGCTTCTCTGAAGTGGATAGCGGTAGGGTGGTGGGTGCGGGGAGGTGGCTGATTGCGGGAGGCACTAGTATCTGACACGTCGCATCGCTGACGCACCACTAAAAGGTAGGACTTTATTTAATCATTTTGGTCACCGTTTCGCTGCATTGTTAACGCGTTGTAACAACCATGACAAGACGTTGTTGGAGGAGTTGGCTCAATATAGTTATGAAATTCAAGGAGCGTAATATAAAAAGGACGAGGACAAGACAGACGATGTACCTGGCACTCACTGCTATCGCCTGTCTTCTGTAATAACCATGTTTACAGTTCATTCACTTATTGGAGAAACGATCACTCTCCGTCGTGCTCGACCAGTCGGACGACCAGTCTCTGTTACAAAAATAATTCTACATTATCGACGGGAGTCACCATAACATCAGTAGGCCGTGCAAGCATTGATGAGCATTTTGCAATTCAGTGGGTTATGTGAAAGCTTACAATTGTGAACGCTTCTCCTGGACTTCTCTTTATTGTTTCGTATTTTTATTGTGCTTTTCTAATCTCCCCTCCTATCTCTCTCTCTCTCTCTCTCCTTTGTATCGCATTTCCCCCCGCCCCATTGCAGGATAGTAAACCGGAAACTCACCTTTCGAACCTCCCTGCCTTTGTCTCTGTCTCTCTTGATTGCACTCCTAAGAATGCAAATTAAAATTACTTTCTAGCTAAAGAACGCACTAGCACTATGTATAACGGGACACAATAGAAGATGCGAGAACATACATACGTCAGGCTTTAACTGTGAAATGCAGGCATTTGTCCCCTACTCCTGGGTTAGCTTTAACAGTGCTTGTAGTCATCTACGTATTATTTGCGTCAAAATGGTTGTCTGCAGCCTTACGCTCGAAATGAAACGGCATGATGTCCTCGTCTCACTTGCCATCGATCGCAGCGATTCGGAGATTGCAACGTTTCCAAATGTGGGAGGTGACATTGCATCAGCCCTACAGATGTTCTCACTGTCAGACATACTAAATTGCCATCGTCTGTCATGCATTGTCTTCGGTATTATCGGCAGTGAGGGTCAGTTCATGCTGTCCAATTTCTATCCTCAAGGCCTCTGCATTAATGCTTTTGTACACGTTAAAGTGGTGGGGATGGTGGAAAAGACTTGAAGTGAGCGAGTCGTCAACGGACGACCATACATGTTCCAACAAGATTCTGCCCCGACGTACCTTGCTTCAATCACGCATGAGTGAGTTGCTCTCCGAAAATTTTCGTGACCACGTCTCTCCGAACATCTAGCCTCTAACCCCCGTATTCAGAAATGCATCTTAATTCGAAGCACATGCTTGACTTGATATAAATGATGCCTGGTGCGAACGCGCCCAAGACGCTAATTGCGTTTCCTTTTGGTGCGTTCACGACAGGCGTGATTTAAATCAAGCCGAACATGGGCTTCCAGTTAAGATGCATTTCTGAATACGGAGGTAACTCTCTGGACCTGAAAATTGATGGACCTGATGGACTGATGTTTAAAGAAAGTCCAACAGGCATTCTCACAGTGTCAAAGACAACCTGTGGAAACGATTGCTAACATTTGTAGAGAGCACCTTATTAAGACCTGAAGACCTTCTGGAGCCAAACCGAGCCCATGATTGAAGCTAATGTCAGATTCAATGAATTAAATTGAGTAAAAGGGAGTTGTAGACGTTTGTATAAAGCTTTGTTCAAATACATTAGTTCTTCTAACAGGGAAAGGGCGTTTTGCTTCGCTCAGGTGCTTTTTCTCAAATACCTGCCGCACCCTCTATAGCACACGTGTGATACTCCCGAGGAAGCAGCGGTGCCATGCGCGCGCTAAATCACGCTCAGAATCGACAAATCGTTTTCATAAAGAACTATGGATTTCTTTCCGACGCACTTGGTACCCAAACTAGCAATTGTTGATGCTTGAATAATCGCACTTGTAAGATAGTCTTTGGTGTCTCGACACAACAGTTACGGAAGGTCGCCTCGCATTCACATGCGCTGCAAGGCCTAGTCAGCCTACCACCTATTCATTTCTTAGCATTGCTGCTATACTCTGTAAGTACGTAATTTACATAACGTCCCGTCAGGCATACATAAAACATTCGGCAGGAAATAGAAGCCTGGTAAAGCGCACATTCCCCCCTCCCCCCAAGTTTACACAGCATTTTCAATGCCGTTTGTTACAGCGTTGCATACTATTAGCGAGAACTGAACATTTTACGGAGCTTAATGAACATGCATGCGACAAAAAACCAAAAAGGAGAGATTCGTATTGCGACAAAAAGGAGAGATTCGTATTGGCGCGTTCTGCTGACTTATTTATGCTGTGCAGAGAGAGAGAGAGAGAGAGAGAGGAAAGGGGAAAGGCAGGGAGGTTAACCAGAGGGGAAGATCCGGTTTGCTACCCTACTCTGGGGAGAGAGGGGAGGGGGAGGTAAAGTGGTAACAAAGTAGAGATAAAGAAAGGAGCGTAGGCATACAATCACAGTCGGTCACTGTCGCCGCATACTGCCACCGCACAGCACAGTAGCACTTGTAGCACTATGAACATCTGTTCAGGCTACAGCCGCTTGTCCAATTCTGTCGCCCTCAAAAACCGCAACAGTGCCCTCGTCGCTCTCTGCTGCGATGGCTTGTGATGGCGGCATTTTAAAATAAGTTCCTGTGTGATAGGTGAAAGCGTGCTATCGCGATTGCGAGTGATCGTCTTTGTAAATTATAGCGAGGACAGTCACAAAGAAGGTGCTGAAGAGTCTCCTCGTTACCACAGTCCTCACACGAGGCGTCGTCGGCCCATCCAATTCGGAAAGGAAAGACTTGGTGAAAGCCACCCTTAGCCATATTCGACAAAGCAGGGTAGCTTCGCGACGGCAGAGTCCAGCTGGAATGCAAAGGCGTAGAGAGGAGTCAAGATTGTGGAGTGGGTTGTTTTGAAAACTTCCTGCGTTCCACAAGGAGAACGTGATGTCACGGCTGAGCATTCGAAGTTTTCTAGCGGCATCTGTCCTTGAAAACGGTATCGGCTCCTCTTCGTCCCCTTGAAGAGCCGACCGAGCAGCGTTATCGGCGTGTTCGTTCCCTATGACTCCGCAGTGACTTGGAAGCCACTGAAATGTCACGTGGTGTCCTTTCTCAGTCAAGGTATGGATTAGTTCTCTAATCTTAAATACCAGTTGTTCGTGTGGTCCGCGCCGCAGGGCTGATAGCAAAGATTGCAGTGCTACCTTCGAGTCACTGAATATTGACCATCTTCAAGCTTGCTCTTGGCTGACGAGACGAAGTGCAGCGCGAAGAGCTGCAAGTTCCGCAGCCATCGGTGTCGTTGGGTGACGTCTTGAAACTGATAGTCGTGGCTTTCACTGGGAAGACCACGGCTCCAGAGGAACACTGGAGAGTTGCCGATCCATCAGTATAAATATGTACGTGTTCGGCGTACCTCTCGTGCAAAAGGAGCAGAGTTGGTTGTTTCAGAGCAGGTGATGACAGCTCAGATTTTTTCCTGATTCCTGGTACGGTAAGGTACACTGCGGGTCGAACCAAGCACCATGGAGGAATCAATGGCTTAATTGTGGGGGTGAAGCCTGATGGAAGGCAGGAGTAATACTCCGATATCCTAGTACAAAATGATGCCTGCGGCCTTTCTGACGGTAGATAGATAGATAGATAGATAGTACTTTTATTCGTATCAATTGTCATACACAAAAATCAGGCCTACCAAAGCCTCACCAAGGGCTTGAGTGGCAGCGCCTGGCAGACAGCGAACATTAGCAAAACAAAGAATAGAGATATTGCAACAAACCCGACAAGCAAACAAAAAAAGAAAATTTAACAACTCAGAGAGACAGATATGGAGACAGAACTATTACAACATCAAAAGGGATGACAACAATATGGAATTAAGATAGTAACACTCGATTAAATAATTACGTGGTAGGAAGCAACGCAGAGACGTACCGCAAAATTTTTTTCAGGGTGTATTTTGTTCTCATGCGGAATACACTCGGTGGCATAATATTGAAACAGGCAGGTACATAGTATTGACGTGTGCGCTTTCCGTACCGGGTTGAGGAGCGAGGAATGCAGTAACGGTATTTTGGTCTTAAATCACGTGCAGGAACATATGGAATGGTGAACTGACTGCACCAAAAATGTTTAAGCACAATAGTTTCTGTTAATAAAGCGTTAAAATTTGGAAACTTTAATCTTCTGAAAATATCAATGTTATTACCGATGGGCAGGTCGTAGGCAATATTTTTTAAAAGTAAACGCAGAAGCGAATTCACCCTGCGCTGCCAGCGAACAGTGCAGTGACCATAAACAGTGATTCCGTATCTTAGTACACTATAGGCTAGAGCGTGTGTAACACATTTACGGACAGAAAAAGGCATAAAATATCTAATATTATACAGGACACAAGATACAGCACGAAGTCTCTGACAAACGAAAGAAAGGTGCGAGTTCCAAGAGAGATCACTGTCGAAGATCAGGCCAAGATATTTGACCGAATGCGCATATTTTATTGGAACACAGTTACAATGAGAACAGGAGGAAGTATGCAAATAAACAGGATGACTCAACTCAAATTTTTTTAAAGGGTTATGAAAACATATAAGTTGTGTTTTAGAAGTATTAACATTGATAAGGTTAGACTTAAACCAGTCCATAGCTTTAACAGCTGCCGTCTGTAACACTGTTACAGCATCAGTGTATTTCTTTGCGCGCGCAAAAATGACAGTGTCGTCAGCATATTGGAACAATGAAACAGGCACATTGTTAGCAAGATCATTAACGTATAGATTGAATAACAAAGGACTCAATATAGAACCTTGCGGGACTCCAGAATTAATTGCCGTGAAATCGCTATGGAATCTTGAAATCGACACATATTGGCGCCTATTTTGTAAAAAGTTAGTAAGTAAATGTAAAAACGAACCTCGAAATCCCAATGTAGAAAGTTTATCAAGCAGAAGAACGTGGCAGATGCTGTCAAAGGCCTTGCTTACGTCAAGAAAAAGAGAGCATACGACTTCATTCTTATCAAAAGCTGAATTTAGTATATCAGAGAATTCTTCAAGAAGATCTGTTGTTCCTTTTCCTGGTATGAAGCCATACTGACTAGGTGATAGAACATTGTGCGTATTCAAAAAATTCGTCATGGTAAGTAGTAGATGCTTTTCAAAAATTTGGCCAATGCATGGCAAAATAGAGATAGGTCGGTAATTACTCATCATGTTTCTGGAGCCACCCTTATACAAAGGTATAACTTTAGCAGTTTTCATTGATGTCGGTATTATACCCCTGGAAATGATACTATTAAGGATAACTAGTAGGACACCCTTAATCGCCTCAAAATTTCTGCACAATTCAGAAACAGTGAGGCCGTCATGACCAGGAGATTTGCTGCGTTTAAGACTGAAAAGTATACACCTTAAATCACTTTCGGTAATGTCAGGAAGGAAAGCAGATTCCATCACACTGGGAGGCATAGGACAGTCGTGAGGCGGGGTACCAGATGCACCAGAAACCAGAGAAAATAGTTTGTTAAAGTCATTCGCAATGCTCTGTCCATCTTTCTGGAAATGAGATATGAAATATGTATCATTATAAATAGTAGCGCTCGCTCCTTTCAGGTTATTTACCAATAACCATGTTTTCTTGCTGTTAAAACGTGCGTCTTTAAACTGAGACCTAAAGTGGTTGCGCTTGGCCAGACGGATCATGGCATTAACGCGGTTTCGTTCATGTTTAAACTGCAGTCGTAGTTGAGAACAGTTTGGAGCACGTCTCGTTCGAGCCCAGAGCAGATCTTTTTCTTTAATAGCTTCCAGTATTACGGGCGACATCCACTTATTGTCTAAATTTCGTTGCTTAACGATCACCATGCGTGAAGATTCGGCTTTGTGTGAACGAAAAACCTCGACGAAACTGTCATATAAGTCTGCAGGGGACACATTGTAAATAAAAGAATCCCAATCATACTTTGCTATTCTTTCATCGAAACGCTTATAATCAAGTACTGACACGCTTTGCTGGCTGCGCAAAGGTGCAGGGTGGCTGGAGCCATCCGTTAACGAGCAGCAGACGAAATAGTGGTCTGCAAGCTTGACTTCAACCACAGCAGACCGCACCAACCGGTTTTGAGAACGCACATTTATGTGGTCGATGCAAGAAGAGACCAGCTGCCCAGATAAGTATTCCTCACGTGTAGGGCTGTGGATTTTAGTCTCTAGTCCCCACTTTGATAAAGTGTCAAGATAATCTGCGACTGTTGGCACAGTTGGGCGTAGAATATCGATATTCATATCCCCGATAATGCACACGTGTTCTTCACTGGAAAATGAAGATAATGCAGAATCAAGCTCAGCTAAAAAGATTCGACCGTTACAACACGGAGGGCGATAAATTGCGAGTAGAATCAACGACAACCAAGGTGTACTTAGGCGGAGTGCGACTACTTCTGCTTGAGTAAAAGGAATACTAATTTCAGAAACGGACCAAGAATCTTTAACAAAAACTGCGATTCCTCCTCCTGTTCGTTGTTGACGAGTATGAGAATGTAACTGGCATCCTGGCAGCGAGAAATGTGATAACACGTCTGACGAAACGTTCACTTCCGTGAGAGCAACAACGTCATAAGTTGAATAAAAAGGATTAATCAGCGCACGAAAATGGTCCCAATGTTTCCGTATACTGCGAATATTAACGTGAGTAAACTGAAATGAATTGCCTATGTGATGCTGAAAGAACTTCTGGGCTTCAGAAAAATCGGAACACTTCACGAAACCAATGTCAGACATGGTTATGTTAGTTTTTCAAGATCCGAAAGCTTGTTGATACGAATGAGAGGTGCGCCTTCGGACTGTTTTGCAAGGACCTTGCCATTTTTGGTCCAGACGAACTGAAAACCCTCTTCTTTACCACGTGACCTTGCTAGACGGAACAACTCGCGATTAGCCCGAGATAGGTTATCGTTGAAAAACAGCCGAGGAGACTCATCGTCATGCACGAAATCACGAAGGCCCTTCCGGGCCCTGAGCCATTTCTGCTTAACAGAAACTGAGCGAGTTTGCACTAGAATCGGTGGAATATAGTCGCCTCTGGATGGCAGCCGATGCACTGCCGAGATATCTGCTTGTTCAAAATCGGTTATGTTTAGCTTGCCTGCCAAAGTACTTAAAAAAGAGTGTAAGTTTTCATCAGATTTGACAGGAAGGCCGTGAATCTCGAAGTTACATCTTCTGCTGTATTGTTCGAGGTCATTAATTTCCCCACTCATCCTGTCAATCACCTGTGTCTGGGAAACTGCTGTTGAAGCAAGCGATTGAACTTGTGATCGAAGGTCTGCAAGCTCATTCCGATTAGCGGCCACTGTAGCAAGCACCGAGTCGTACTTTGACGAAAGGAAATCGATAGCGGAGCGTATGTCATCGACTGCCGAAGCAACCTTTTCACTAGCTTCCCTGACCAACAACAGTTCCTCAATTTTCACCATCAATGTTGAAACAGTTGTAGTCAAAGAATCTAGTTTCATATTCAGAGCAGACAGTTGCTGTGAGAATGAACCTTCACCTGGGTTGGATACTTCGTCTGGTTGCTTAACCGAATCAACCTTGCATGAAGGACACTTCCACGTTTCGCGTGTTACTGTACTCATCTTTTTGTAGGCGTTATCAGAAACTGACGAGCAGTTTTTCCCCAGGTGGAATTCGCCCTCACAGGTAGAACAACTCATAAATCTACCATCTTTCGGTATGGCTTTTGAGCAAGAAGTACACAGTGTTGCCAGATGGTGGGAAGGGGCGCGGACAACGTGCCTAATGTGGCCAAACACTTCAACCGCAATGTGTGTTTGTATAGGTTGGTCCCGGGCAATGGCAATAGTCGCTGCAGTCGATGTGCATTTTGGCAAACCAAGACAAACCCTGAGAGCCCGAGCTTGAATAGCCTGTAGAGCACGAAGATTTGTCTGGCAGGTGTTGGTCGGTACGGGCAAACTGTATCTCAAGAAGCCCAGAAAAAAAGCCCTGTACAATTCCAACATTGCATGCACTGACATTCCCCAAGTCTTTCCTCCCAGAAGCGTGAAAAGTTGGGAGATTGCTGCCAGACGCTGTTTCAAGTAGGTCACGTGCGGGCTCCATGAGAGATCTCTATCAATGATTATGCCAAGAAATTTGTGCGTCTTCTCATAAGAAATTATCTGCACATTTATTGAGATGGCGTAGGGTGTCATTGGTTTGCGAGTGAACGCCATCAATGCACATTTGTCTGACGAGATTTCAAGACCTTGGTTGCGGAGGTATATATTAGAGTAGCAGCTTTTTGAAGTCTTGCATGTATCTGAGGACGTGTTACACCTGAGTTTCATATACATATGTCGTCGGCGTACATTGACATCTTGATCGCTGCTGGCAGATGATCAACGAGACCAATGAGCGTGAGGTTGAATAGGGTAGGGCTTAGAACACTGCCTTGAGGAACACCTCGGTACGTGTAGTGTCGTGCGGTTTTACCATCACCGGAACAGACAAAGAACGATCTCATAAAAAGGTAATGAGAGATCCATTGGAAAACTCGACCACCTAGGCCAACCATCTCAAGAGCATCGAGGATAGCCTCGTGAGATACGTTATCGTATGCCCCCTTGACATCCAAGAACAAACCTGCAGATAATCTTCTGCGTGGCTTTTGATGCTGGACGTACGTAGCGAGATCAACATATGCTGTGCAAATTCCTATGCAGGTACGGAACAATACCTATAATATTTTGCACTCACCTCGGGCCGCCGGAGTGTTGGCGTGCTCGCGCAAAAACTCCTTATTAAGCGAAAACTGAGCCACTGACGCCTCTTGGACGTAAAGGATGCACTACCCTTACGCGAGGAGCGTAGATCGACGCATGCAGGAGACTTTCCTACGTCATGAGAGCACGTTTTCTGATAGTGTTGTCAAAGCATTCAATTTGGAAAGTCCTTGGGCGTAGTCTAAGTCTAACAAGACTAAGAAAGTATGCTTTCCATCGCTAATGTGTGTATTTTGCGTCAAACGTACAAAGAAAATTTCCTGCGCTTTCCTATTGTTCTCATTACGAAAATTTTAATGGGGAATGCAGGTTAGTAACCAGTAAGTTTCCAGGCATTAAATCGTCGCGAGACGTACAGTCGTGAGTAAAAACTTGCAGATGACAGATGCTGCGAATTTTCATATTTTATTTCGAAGCCAAGGCATGCGTGGCTGAAAAACACGAGCTACACTCCTACCTGCGTCAGTTCGACAAGTACAATGGTTTGATACCATTACAGTATGCAAAACTGTGCTAGAAGAAATTTAAAATTTTCACAGGTGCCGTGCTTCCTAGACTTTTGATCGCGACTGTACGATGCACGGTCATGGCGTACTATAGCTAGAGAAACCGAGCTGATGGGACAAGACGACCGCATTATTCGCGGACCAAAGAAAAGGCGACGGCGCAACAGGCCTGCGGGGTGTTGTTGCCGTCCGCTCACGCGGCTTCGTTCCGCAGCCTTCATGGCAGCGCTTTTCACGTACAAACGAGAATGCGGGGGAAAGAAAAGTCCAGTTCTGACCAATACGGTGCTCTGTGCTCTCGCGTTAAGCTCATTTTCCAGTGTTCCCAATCGCTGACGCGCGCCAGCGAGCATGCCAATTAAATATTCCATAGTTGCCGCACACGAGCCTGCCAAACGCAAATTTTTTGCTCGAAGACCCGCAGCATCGGCAGCAGCGATATCGGGCTATATGGCGCGGTAAAAACAGAAAGTTGTAGCCTTCGTGCGCGGGCCCGCCGGAAAAAGTGTTACAAAGAACACCGCAGCACCACACGCGTGTACAGAGGCGCACTCCAACGCGTCGCATGTGGAGGTGCGCAAACAACGAAACTTGGCTCGGGGCTACCGGAGTCCCGCATTTCTCTTCATTCTATAAGGATGACGGGGACAATGGAGAGACCCAGCGCGGTGCGCAAAGAACTGCGCGTCCCACTAAATTAATTTCGAAGCGACGCGTCTGAAGATAAACAGAGCTGCGTGCACCAATTGGCCAACTGGGACGCCACGAGTACACCTATTGTTCAAAACGCTAAGCTAATTACTCAGAATGATTAGCCTGAGTGCCGATTCGTCATGTCCGCTGTGACTCGCGTGTGCTGCCCGTTTGGCCTTCTTTTGTCCTTCTCTCTTCCTTCGAATCGGGATGATTTTGCTGCTGCTGCCGCGGCCGCGTCCCTTGTTTTTCTTCGCTCGAAATGTGTGCCCATGCCACCGTGCCGAGCGCCGCTCCCCGATACGCGGCCAGCGTCTTGGAAAGTAATTAGCCCTCAGGAACGTCGCTACTGCAGAACTAACGCCTTTATTTTGTCCAATCTAGGCGATAAATGCGATGCCGTAGTTAAAGAGTAATTTTCTGCCGTACAAAGTACAGTGAATAACAAGGTAAATTCCTTTACTTGAAGCCCAAGCAGGAAAAATCTATCAGCGTTGCTGCAGGCATCTCTTCCGCCATCTCTTCACCCCCCCCCCTTTTTTTTTATTATGCCTAAAAACATGCGCTGCTTCTTAATGCGTTTACATACTGCGACGCATATCATTTCTCTGCCGCTGCTCGGCTTTAATGAATGAATATGTATACCACCACCTGACGGCCAATGTATGCGTGAAGATTCATTGGTGATTTAACGTTAAATGCGAGGGAAATGCGTTAGCATTATGTCCCATCTGCTTGCGGTTCCAGATCCCCTACATGAGCCGCGTTCACCGTACTGTAAAGGGTTGTTCAGGAGCTCACTCAACATAGGTTCTGCCTCTTCGAGGAGCGATGTGTAACTGATTTTGGTCCGGAGCAGACCACCCGCAGTTGTTATTTATTTATTTATTTATTTATTTATTTATTTATTTATTTATTTATTTATTTAAGATTTCCTTACAGGCCTCGTATGAGGCATTGGAAAGGCGGGCGTCACAGTAGGGCTCAAAGAGCATATACAAGGGGTATATAACAAAGCATAATATACATATATGAATATTAGACAGTATAAAACTTGTATACACAACATTTTCTATAAACATTAGAGAATTTCACAAACATAACAGGAGACGGTAACGTACATATTAGAGAAAAGAAAGGAGATACAGTTCTTGCATCAAACAATGTACAAAGTAACCACTACAATGCCGTATGATCAAAACACAACACTAATAAGCAAAATAACGAGCTCACAAACAAGAGAGCAGACAGAACGCGTATATAACAAGAAAAAAGAAAGGCATCATGCATTTCGTTGAAGTTACGCAGCTGAACATGAACGTATGAGTTGGCTGAATTTATGAGGATTTGTTTCGGAGACGATGAAATCAGGAAGCGCGTTCCGTAACCGCATATATATATATATATATATATATATATATATATATATATGGTTATGGAACGCCCTTCCTGATATATTGAATGACTGGAAGGGCGAATTGAAATCGTTGATATATGCATCGCTATATGCCTCGACCAAAACTTTATAACGTTTCTTTGTGACGGGAACGGGAGGGGAAGGGGGGGATTGTTGTCTTTAGTGAGGAATACGAGCGAGCGACATGCATTACAAAGCGTCAACCTATAGAGACTGTGCGCGTGTGTGCGTGCGCACACGGTATAGTGTTCTGGACACCGGGGACCGTACTTTGTAACAATTCGTTTTATATTCCGTTCTCTCTATCTTTCTTCGTACCGACTGGACCTGACGTGGTAGTCGTGATAGCACAGTAAATATAGCGTTCCGCTCCTTAGCACAATGTCGCGGGCTCGAGTATACCGGCCGCGGCGGCCTCATTCCGGCGAGGGATTGCATGCAAGAACGGACTTGCACACGACACTTTTTGTTGCACGACAAAGAACCCCGTGTGGTCTAAATTAGGCAACACTCGTCGAATACGGGTGTCTGTCCGTGCACGTAAGTTGTTTTGAGACGTTAAACCCTGTAACATAATTTCACTCTTTCCGATAGCAGAAGCCGCTCGGCCCCACTTGGCGAGTGACTCTTAGAGCGGAGTGAGTTGTACCCACACTTTCACATGGTGGTACGATACTTTTTATGAAAACTGGTAAGTCCTGAACTACGCGTGCGTGATTTTCAGATACGCTGTTTGCCATGAAATGAAAGTTTAGCCTCCAGACTGCATCCACTTCTAAATTCCACTCCCTGATGTACTTTATTGCGAATCATTCTTTTCAGCGCAATATTCCATGAATGCTCTGGATTCCAATACTTGAACCTTCTCAAGAGACTGTGTTCAAGATACCGCCGCTAAAGATGGTGCGGCTGCATGCGTCATGGTGGCCCAGGCAAGTTGAATCTATTTCCTCACCTAAGTCGTCGACCACGCCGTACTACTACTACTACTACTACTACTAGTACTACTACTACTACTACTACTACTACTACTACTACTACTACTACTACTACTACTAATAATAATAATAATAATAATAATAATAATATATCATCGCTTACAAACATACCTGTGTGCCATGGAAAGCTGATTAGGCAATATTCTCCTCTCCCTTAATTTTAGAAAGTGCCAAATATTCCGACAAGTATATCGCTTTGCTATCGTCTCGAAAATATACCTCTGGCGAACTCAGTCAAGTATCTGCGTGTAATTTCTGACCGCTCCCGTAGCCGGCGCAAGTACATTGGTTATACAAATAAATAAAAGATTACAAGCTGTTGGCATGCTACGTAAGCGCTGCAACAGCTGGGGATATATATATATATATATATATATATATATATATATATATATATCGGCTGTTCTTTTTTAAGAGATAAACTGGAGAGAAATCGGGGCCGTCCTTGTCTAGTAGCCCGAAGTCCGGGAGTTTTCTGGAAGCTTTTAGAGACGGTTACCACAAGCAGTGGTCTCGTTTTGCACACAACAGTTCTATCACACCTATTTAAACAAACGAAATCACTTACGGGAACAAGTAATGACAAAGACCGCTGCTCGCGAATCATGTGACCAACTTGTCTCTACAAGTTCTCATTGTCAGGCGTAAAATAAACCACATTGACAATAACAACAAGTAGAGAGGGGTTATAGAACACCTGAGAAACTACTCAGGTATTCATCCTACAGACTGGTTTGTTACTCGAAAACGCTTCTTCGGAAGTGGGAGGGGGGGGGAGGTGTGGCGGGCGATTGCCATCTATTTACGGTGTGCAAGGGCACCTAGACATCATCTAGGAGATGATATTTACCCGTGCACAGCGAAATATATTTCCTATGATATATGAAATTAGATATTACTGGATCACTTAATGGGTCTAGCGATAAGCGCTGTCATTACGACTGATGTCTCACTATGCGAAGAAAATTCTGGTATTGGTAGTTCCTCTCCTGCTCATGGCTGGTCATTCTCCCGTAGGATTCTTGACTTCATATTGCCCCGTTGTAGTGCCGGTCAAGAACACAGTAGGAAAACTGTGAATGAGGAAACTAACTTGAAGAAACTAAGTTGCACTCGAAGGAGCACAGTCGGCGGTAGGCGATCATCGAAAATCTGATCAGCGGGCCAAGCGCGTTGGCTTTTATACATGAGCCGTCGAAAATTCCAGTGTAATTACTGGTGCCCGTGTGTCTTACAGAAAGTACTACACAATTCGCATCGCGCGCATACTATCAGTTTAGACAAGGTTCGGTGACAACAGACAACGGACAGAAGCATCGATAACACTCGAGAAGCTTCCGATACAAGCAGGCGCGCTCTGCGCCGAGCGATAACGTTTAACATTTACTAGCCGGCGTAGAGCAGTCATCGGAGAAGGATAAACGAGCACACGTGTCAATACTCGTATTTATGACTAAATTTCTATTGGCCTTAGGCAAATCAATGTCGTCAGTCTCAGTAGTTATCATAGTAACGTGTTCATTCGTTATGCATACAATAATTGCTCACTGCAAATCGTGGTTCTTACCTTTTACGCACATTTTATTCTCTAGTTCTGCTAGTCCTGCTTTGGGTGCCATTAAGACTTACTCATGAATTAAAAGGCAGATATTCTGGCGACAGTAGCCCTCCGGGATCCTGTATTTCAATACTTCACGCGTTAGCTTACATATCAGCTGTTATAGGTTCAGGAGGCGTGAAATTATGCTATAGACTTTTCAAACGCCACTATAATATCTCATATTACCTTGTCGCCTAAATGTCTTTCATGCTCAAAGAAGTACTGTTTGCACGCAATTACGGTGCCGTAGACTTTCTTTGAACTTTTCTCGCCATAGGGCTGCTGTATTGCACTTTCCCCTGAGCCCAATCAGTGGAGACGTTGAGACAATTGAACTTTTTTTTTCTTACTCTGTCGTCTTTTCTCACATTTAAGGAAAAACGTTTTAAAAGTACCATTTCGACGACTTCGATTGATTTTTTTCATTCCTGACATTCATTCTGTGGCAGCCTCTTCTGTCGGGACGCTTTCATAAAGATGTTTGCTCTGCCATTGAGGAATTTCTAATCGTTGCACGGCATTTCCTTGCTAAGTTGTACATTGCGTTATATACATTTCCTTGATTGTTTTCCAAATATTTCCGTAGTTTTTTAGCCAGGACTAAATGTTTTTCTCTTCTATTTTTATCCAAATCTTGTCCAATCCCACGCAGTCAGTATACGCCATCAGTAAAGGGAAACTAAACCAAACCAAGCAAGCGCGACTCGGCCCATTGACTGCGCGAAGCATGAAAAGTGCGTAGAAACCATCGTCGATAATTCTTAATGCAAGCGAATAGCTGAAAGCTTTTAGAAAGCTGTTCGCTTTATGAAAGGAACGATGCGCTTAAAGGCGTATATTTATCGCAATGAGGATATTTAGGTTGCGTTTGTTGTTTCATGGCGAAATCCCGTAGAGAACAGAGCTGTTAATCAGAACATTTGTAGGGGTAGTGTAGGTGGCTATACATATAAGCCGATTTGTCATATGTGTGCTGTCGCCATCTACGGGAGTACTTGCGTGGAAGGCGGCTATTCACCCTCGTTTCTGGCTGCCCGACCCTTCTCCCGTAGCTGCCACAGGGGGGAGCCAGATGGGGGAGAAGAGCTACGCTGTCTTTCCCCGGCGCACCAACATAACCACTAAAGCTTCAGACGCCTCGAAGCTCGCGCGGCAACACGAGCGTTTAAAAGAGCTATAATGCAGTCGAACAACGAACTCGCACCTCTACAGCGCATTGACCAGTATAATGAAGACTTGGTTACGTACCGGCCGAATTTCTTTCATATTTACTGTGTACGCCTCTACAGCGAAGACCACTACAACGAAGAAGTTTTAAACATCCTCGACGGCAGATTTCTGGCATTACAATGAACACCATGTCACGGTGTCGCCACTGACTTTGGCAGTTGCGGCACCGCGACTGCGAATTCGATCAGGCGAAGTGCACCCCCCCCCCCCCTGTCAAAAAAAAAAAAAAAAAAATAAAGAAAAAGAAACAGAACAGTGACTTCACAGTTCTTACTTGCATTCATGTTAAATTGAGGTTTTTCTTTCGTTGAACTTCTTTAGCCTGCACGAGCTCCACAGCAAAGTGACCGGTATGACGAAGAATTTTGGAGCTCCCGAGCGAGTCGTCGTAGAAGCGTTCGAATTCGCTCGCGTTCGAGGCTGAACGCGCTACCTTTGCATGTGCGCCTCTGTACCGACAGTAAAAGTCCAACCACCATCACTGAGCGCCGCCAAAAAGAGGGTAAAGAGCGAAAGAAAGCTGTTCGCTCTAAAAGGCACATACATGTTACGTAGCGAATACTAACTAAATTGAGCGTGCGAGCTCGCGTTGCCCGAATTAGTCGGTAACTCTGCCGAACCACTCTGCGCTTATACATCATTTCGCGCATCCGAGCTTTAACGACTGCCTCGGAACTGCACTTTACATGCGAGTCTTTTTCGCCCCTGTACCGAAACGCCGCTGCTCGGCGAGAGTGCTGGACATCTTCAGTGCCACCACTGCGGAAACGCGCAGCGCGCTTGTTGTCGTTGCCACAGCGCGAGCCACGAAATGCGCTTCGAAAGCGCTGAAGCGCGAGAGTCACTTATCTGCTGCCGCCGAGAAAATAAACTGACAATTAAGCTCCTTCTTTTAATGCGCCGAGGCCTAATTTGATTCGCATACGTTCTCTCCTACGACGATGAGCCTAGCCTTTTGGCCAATCATACGCAGCTGGTCAGTCTCACCGGCTTTTCGTTGCAATACACGCGAACGTTTCACGTGCTGCCCATTAGGCCTTTTATTTTACCTTTTCTTTATGAACATATATATCATTACTTCAGTCGTCTGGCTTACCGCTTTGATTACGACCCGGTTCTGCGATACAGCCGAATGAGAACACAGCACTGTCCAACGATGCCTCCGCTCTGCACTTTTGAGGTCTGGATACTGTCCGTCCGTTTACCAGTTCGGACAGTTATCGCTTTGCAAAGCGCTGATAAGCCTGTAAATGATCTCTGACGAGGGGCATTCGCGAGCATGTCTAGCACTGCTATAATATAGTTGCTTCGCAGGTGGGCTATGCAGCACCCGCGCAGTTCCGGGCTGTTATATATATATATATATATATATATATATATATATATATATATATATATATATATATATATATATATATATATCATAAAATCACACGAAGGACAGCATAGAGAAATTAGTAAAGTATGTGTAGTTCTTAATAGTAGTAAAGAAATCATAAATGGATGAACAGAGAAGAGAGAGAAACAAGCTTTAATGGTATGCTGGAGATGTTAGCCTGGCTGTTCGCCTGACATGCTCCTCCAGGTGCTGGATGACAATCAGGATATATACAGTGATAAGCACTTTACGGCACACACACACGCGGATCTGTGAGTTGAATCTTACACCTGAAGTAGTTTGTGTAGGCCACGTTGAGCCTTACGCGGTGAAAGCATACTTGGTCTTGTGTATTGAAGCCTCGCGGCATGTAATAGACGCACGATGGATCTATTTTGTATAGGGGTCCGTACTGGTAGCTAGCATCTGTCTAGAGGGATCGTTGGAGACGCCAAGCGTGCGCAGATGTGTGTGTCGCCGCGTCTTTTCTCGAGAAAGGTATCTGGGCAATTTCTCTCGGAATGTCGTGTCCAGCTATGGCAGCATGGTCAGCCTGGACATTGCGTTGTAGTCCGCAGTGGGCTGGTAACCACTGCAGCACAATGCTGTGAGGCAATTCGCAGGCTTTATTGCATAGGCGTCTGATGTCCATTGCGAGTTGTTCCTGCATGCGTGGGGACTTCAGGTGCTGCAGGACCGCTCTTGAGTCGGTGTAGATGGCCCAAGACTCAGCTGTCTGGTCGATGATGTAAATAAAAGCTGCCCGCAGTGCAGCTAGTTCAGTGGCTGTAATTGAAGTGCGGTGGCTGAGAGTGGCAGAGATGGTAACAGTCGCAGACGGAATCTACGCACCAATGGCAGATGATGTGGACGTAACGGAGCCATTCAGCGTAAATATGACGGTGAGCCCTGTAGCTGGTGTTAACATGCTGTAGAGCTAAATATGTCAGCGCTGGACTATGAGTCCAGCGCTGGCACGCAATTGACAATGGACTACGAAGAAATTTTCCACGGTGGTTCCATCGGCATAAAGGCTTTGATAATTCAGCGAGACCGAGCTCCACCCCGCAGGACCGCTGTCTGGAGCAAGCGGATGACCCGGCACTCAGGCGGCAAAACGCATCTGTACTCGAAGATACTCCTGCTGCAGAAGCACTGGAACCAATAGGTGTCTGCTTTTTGCAAGGGTTCGCATCCTTGATGAGTTTTTCTGTAGGCCGAGACACACCCTCAGGACTTTTGCTTACGTAGATGTGAGTTTTATGTTGGTTTGGGAAATGCCCTGCAGCACAGGAAGGCTGTATCGCACGAGACCTCCACAAGGAGCCGTATACATGCGTAGCAGAGAATTTACGGAGCAGCCCCCAGTGTTGCTTGATAGCATACGGAAGATTCTCGCGTATGACCCAGTTTTTTCTTTAAGTATTCGAATATGGGGCGTCCACGTCATTACTCTGTCGGTTATCACATCGAGAAACTTGCCACTTGACACGTACCGAATGGGAGAGTGTGCAACCTTTGACGTGTGGCGCGGGACATCACGCCTAGTGAAAGCAATGGCGGCACATTTTTTCACGTGACATCGTTAGACCTCGTGCAAATAGAAAATGTTAAACAGAATTGATAGCTTTCTGCAATATTGCTCGTAGCACACATTTGTGGTGACCACAGTTCCAGATGCATATGTCATCTGCATATAAAGAGATTTCAACCGACCTGGGAATGCACTTCTCCAATCCAATAAGAGACATGCTAAATAAGCTCGACCTTAAAATACCGCCCTGGGGAACTCTTCGATATACTGTGTGCGGAGCTGTGTCACCTTCTTTTGTGGACATGTAGACTGACCGATCTGTGAGGTAGTCTGAGATCCAGTGGTACATACGACCACCAACTCCAACGTACTTCAGAGCGTACAAAATAGCCTCCTGAGTCACGTTATCGAACGCTCCATTGATGCCGAGGAATACGCCAATAGTGATGTTGCGTGCAGCTTTGTTGGGCTTTACGCAGTTGACAAGAGAGAGAGAGAGAGAGACAACCCCTTAATTGAAGGCAGAGATTTTAGCCAGCGTATAGACATCGGCTGATCACGTTGTCTATGATGCTGCGGCCTTTTCTGAACCTTTGCATTTGCGAAGGGTAGACATTCATGTCCATTAGCAACCAGTCCAGGCTCGTCAATACCACCTTCTCCATAAGCTTTCCCACGCAACTAAGAAGAGCAATCGGATGATAGGAGCTTACCTCTGTTGGAGACTTGCCAGACTTGAGGACAGGGAGAACACGAGCTCGTTTCGAGCAAGGTTCAAGACGGTCACTTTCACAGGTGACATTGAATATGGTAAGTAGGAACTTCTTTGTCTTGTCGCCTAAGTGTGTCAACTCGGCGTAGCTGACGCACTCAGGACCAAGAGATGATGTCTTGTTCGCCAATGTCAACGCGCCAAGTAGCTCCGTGATTGAAAAAGGTTCGTCTGCTTCAATAGCGGCCGCTGTCACTGAAACCTCCTGTGCCGCTCGGGGCAAAGTTTCAAGCGTCGCTGCAGCAGTGATCTTGGAGCAGAAAGTCGCCGCCACGTCCAGCTTGTTGTTGTTACGGGATAGTGCAATAGAACTGAAAGGATGCAGTTGAGTCAGCTTTCAGGCTGCACACAGTGCTCCATATTCTTGACAGTGGTTTTCTGGGGTCAAGTTTGGAACCGAAGGTCCGCCATTGGCCTCTTGTCTAGCTTGTCCAGGTGACGTTGGATATGCCTTTGCATTCGCCTAGCGTCGCGAATGTCAGTCACCTACAGATAGTGCCCTACGAGCACGCCTCTCAGCTTTACGGCGCATTGCCCGGAGTCTCTGATACTTCACGTCAGCCGTTGAATGAGTTCGGGGTGGTTTCAGATGTTTAGTGCTGCTTTGTTCTGCTCAATTTAGCGCACCAGCAAACTCCTTGTACGCCAATTCAGATAGGTCTGACTCCTCGATTGTAGCGTTGTATATATCCTAGTTAGTGCAATTAACCGCCCTTCATTATGTGTGCCTTGTAGGACAGCCCAAAGAGATGTAGGTTGGTACGAGGTCACTGCCATGACTTTCGATGTTTGCGGACCAGGTCGCCATAGGCATGAGGTGCGCGGAGATCATGGTGACGTCGAGTGGCCTAGATTGGTAATTCTTGAAAAAGATTACATGCCCGTCAGTAAGAATTGCCAGGTTATTTCGATGTGCTATGTCAAAAAGCCGTCGACCGCGAACTGAGGACCTCCTACCACTCCAGGCGGAGTGATGCGCGTATAAGTCCCCGGTTAGTATGTGCGGTCCAGGTGTTCCATCTATTATGTCCTGCAGCCTATCCACATCAGATGTAGCCCGAGGTGGCATGTACGCCGCAATCACCGTAAAGGTCAAATTGTCCATTTCACTTTCATTGCAGCATACTAGTTGGATGCATCGGCTGGTATGGTATGAGCGATGAAAGTTAAATCATTGCGAACAGCCAAGAGAACCCTGCTGATATCCGTTCCTTTCGTTGAGAGTATGATGGTATATTCAGAAAGGCTAATGCCGGTGCGCACACGGGACCCGGATAGCGATCACCGGAAGGGGCTGCTTGAGTACAAATTGTTTGAAGTCGGAGTGACGACGGCGGAGGCTGCAGGCGTTCCTTTGAAATATAGTGGCCTTGTCCATCTGTGGCCCATCTGCGGCCACTTTTTTTTTCATGCACTTTCATTGTCATTCGTTTATGATTTCTTGACTTCAATTAAGAACTACCGATAATTTACCCTATGCTTTCTTTAGGTTCATTGTTTCATTGTTTGTTGGCTTCTAATAATTTCACCATTAAATAGCGGGCCCCTCAGTTCTCTCTCTCCCCCTCCCTCCTCTCTCTCTCTCCGTGTATATATATATATATATATATATATATATATATATATATATATATAAAGAAGAAATCTCTTTAATGACTCATGAATGTGATGCCCAGTCGACTACTTGTTTTCGATAACGTCAACTGCACACTTCCAAGGGTTTCATTTCACTACTTCCTTTTCTGAGACCACAACGCACGGTAAGAAACATCACGTAAACGGACGCACAACTTCCTAAGTGTTTTAACGTGAAGCTTTCTTTGCGAACCTTCGTGATCTTCCCTGCTCATGGCTGCTGAGTGCTGCTGCAGTCGTGCTGAAAAACTCATACTTAAAAAAAAAAATAAGTTAATTACGTTCCCGATGGTAGGATGGAGCATAGGTCCTCCAGCACCGCAGCCCGATAACCGAACCATTAGGCCACACTCGCACCTGCACTGCTGTCGTGCCAACCCCAGCTAGCTCGTCGAGACGGTCCCCGCAGCCCACGTCGCAGACCAAGGGCGCGCAAGAGCACATGCACGTGCTCCCGAGCAGATGCAAATAGACTGCGTTTGAACGGGGTGAGGGTCTTGAACGGGGTGAGGGTCTTCGGTATGGCCTTGAACTGAAATTGCAATTACACAGAGACTAACGCAGGTTTCGGCACCCTGTATGTATTGATAGAACGCTTGGCTACATGTAAACTCACACAATGGGCGCTGGACCTGCTGGTATTTTTTTCTCAACGTAGCAAAGCAGGAGACAAGCAGGTACACCTGAGCTTCCTCTTTGAACACGGCACTGACCCAGTAAGGAGTGAGGCAAAGTGATACTTATCTATGCGCCTTTCAGTAGTAGGTCACCCTCAAGTATGCACTTCAAATGGGGGACGCTAGAGAAGGACGCACGAGTGTATAGGCCACCAGACAAGCCAGCTCGTTTGCCAACAGCGCACCCACTGCCGTAGTCGACCCGCACGGCCGACACTGCCGGCTTCCATCCTGCTCGGAGTCGTCTGCCAGGCCAGATCACAGTCCCGCGATTGACACTCAGCACGCGGAGGAGCATAACCCTAAACCCTTTTTTTTTTTTTCGAAGACAGCCGACCCCTCCTCGACTGAAGGCAGCCTACCAGCGCCCCGGTATACCAGACAGCCCCGAGAGAAGAAACGGGGTGAAATAGAAGAAGCACAAATTCCAAGGAACGACTCCTGGAAGAGTATTTTTAATTAAGAAAAGCTCCCTTGGCCTTTCAAACTTCAAAAGGAGCCCGTCAAACACTTTACGCGAATTACGCTCCGGCCCTCGCAGTTACGCCTTCATCTTGATGTCCTTTTCACATCCTGCCGTCTTCCACGTCCCCCACGTACTCGCAAATCGCAAAAAAAAACAAATAATATAAATAAGAACAAAAGAAAAAATATAGAATTAGCAGAAAGCAATAATCAGGGTGAAAAAAAATAAAGCGAGACCGGAAAATGCGAGACGAAAGGGGGCGGTGGGGTGGAGGAGCGTGGGCCGCGCCAAATCGAAATGAAGACGACAGAAGTCGGCACCACAAACGAACCGGTAACGGCATGGCGCGCCGCACAAACAAAAGCGACGGCCAGGACATCCGGACGCGCGTCAGAAAAATCTTTATACGTCGCTTCGTTCACGTCTTTTGGCACGTGGCTCTCTCCGACTCTTCTCCGCTTCTGGCGAGTTTCCTTTCTGTGCGTGCGTGTGCCGCCGCCGCCCGCCTGTTTCTCTTTTTAAATGCACTCCTCGGATCACGACGTTTCCCTGTAATGTTCGTAATTATAATAACGAACGACCGGAGGACGACTGCCGCGAAACTATCATACTTTTTTTTTTTTTGCCTCACTCGTTTTGACGCTCGTCGACGTCACCGTCGCCCCCCTCACTACTCGCCCTTTTGCTTGTGCGAGGGTTCACAACGACGACAGCAAAGGCTAAAAGGAAGAAGGATTTAAAAAAAGACGAAGAAGGAGAAAACAATCAGACGAGAAATATAAAGACAGCAACAGCGGCCTGTCTGTTTTAGTGACGCAGAAATGGAGACACTGTCAAAAATGTCGGCTGCCAAGATCTTCTTGTGCCCTCTTTTCTTCCATTTCTTAAACAATTTGAGCAATGTCATTTTTGGGCATTTCTTTTCCACATATGGGTGATACCTTTCTGATTTTATTTCCTCGCCTTTGATCCTCTGATGTTTACATACCATCTTTTTTTTTTATGTTCAGGCCGGCTCGGCACGCTTATCCAACGTTAGCTTTATTGACGTGCCTCGGCTCTTGATTACAAGACCTCGGTTTCTTTGCACCGAATCGGAAACGGTCACTGAGAAACAGCGGCGGGAGTGAAAGACGATTCCAGACGGCGTGCCCTCGCGTTAACAAGAAAGTTAAGCTGAATTTGTCGCTGCCTGTCAACGTTTTTTGCATTTTTGAATAGGAGCTGTCACGAGAGAACCAAACGGTAATTCAGCAACTGGTATGCCGCGTGTTTGAGCGAAAACTTTCAAATTTTTCTTTAGGACTGTCTGTGGAAGATAGCACAGTTCTGGTCCTTGAGCTGGTCTACTCAATGAGGCGGACAAAAAGAAAATTGAAACGCATGATCGACAAATTACCAAAAATTCGCTCATTAGGTTTTTAACTACCTACGTTATGACACATATTGGAATTTACAAATTCTAGCCGAGGAGTTCGCAAGGCGGATCCACTTGAAACGAATTCCCACGATGACACCAGTTTCGAGATATTAATTCCCAAACTTTGCGGAAAAGTGCATTCACATTCCAGTTATTTTTGTGGTTCAATGCATACAACGACGTTTTGTTAAGAAAACAATGGAACGACAGTGAATTATCATCGCAAGTTTGACGGCGCGTGTCTCGTAAATGGTGTCATCCACGCAATTCTTGTCTTCAAGTGCATGTGCCTTGCAGTCGCACCTTCTAGAATTTGTAAATTTCAAAATGTGCCTTAAGGTCCTTACTTAAGAACTTAATTAGTGAATTAATGTAAATTGGTCGATTATGCATTTCTTTTTTTTTTTGCCAGGAATGTCTTCCTCATCTAGTGGACCAGTTCATGGACTAGAATTGGGCTACCTGCCACAGGTAATTCTCAAAAAAATTTGAAAGTTCGCTGGAACACCCTGTGTACTGCTGCTGCTGCTGGTGTTCGGAGTGCTAACTGCTCTGAGTTGCACCACCTGCTAATATTGGTATAGGGGTTGTGTGGTCGCCCTAATGCGTTACAGTTCATAAATTACATTGTACTTGCTTAAAAAAGACTATAAAGGCCACAGGAAAATGAACACTTGAACTGATCAAAGTGGGCAATAAAGGAAAACGTGGAGACAACCTTTCGACAAGAAGACAACACCTGGCCATCGTTTTGCAGTAGCTTGCCTTGCTATGTAATTTCTGCAAAAAGGAAACGCAAAGGAGAAAAATTAGGAAACATGTAAGTTAAGAATATTAGGACAACCATAGTGCCTTATTTTCACAACAGCACTCTTGTGATGTGGAGTCAAATGCAGGCAGCATAGGTTTTCTGAAAATTCCTAATCTGCTGTACTTTCGGATCTAAGTACCTGTCTAGGCACTTCTGTTTGTTCTCATCGATAATTCCTGACGACACTTGAGCTTAAAGGCCATTAGCAGTGTACAGCTACATTGACACGGTAATGTATGACTGACTTCTGGTTGATTATTACGTGTGCTTACTGCAGAATATGCGCTTTCTGCTCTGACCGGAGCACGTAGCGACACGGGTTGTCGGCAGCCTCAATGGGCTCAGCAGTGCGCCGTGCCGGGCCGCATAGCAGCCGCGCCCGTAGTCACTGCCCATACAGCTCGGTCCTGGGGAGGCGCGCGTTGATGGATCGGAGGGACGTTTCATGCGGGGCCCTGAAGGAATGCCGCGCAAAGACGCCGGCGTGATCGAGGCATGCATGCAGGTTTCCTGGACACGCAGCTTCCATAAATAAGGGTCCCGTTCGAGGCCGTTATCTGATACGCGGTGAACGACTGGCAGCGATAGGACGACCCTTGCCGATGGCAGCTCAGAGAGCGGCGGCGCGGCCGTCGCGGTGCGCAGCGTGAATAACTGCATAATAAATCACGGTCCAAGATACAATGGCTCTCCGCCCTGGTTGGTTGCGTTCTCCGCCGAGCGCTGCGTTAAGGGCAATAAATCAAGCGCACGTCACGCCGTGCACCTGTTATTTAAAGACAGCTCGGCCGGGAGGGGGCCTGATTGAAAGCGAACCTCGGCAGCGCGGTTGACCTTCGCAGCCCACCGTGCCCCGCAGGGAGAGAGCTCCATTACGCGCTCTGCGCGACTTGTCGGCCGCGGTGCCGCATGACGTGACGCGCCGCAACTGCGACACATCAGAGACGCGCCTGCGAGCTGCCACTCAGGCGTCCGCTTAATTACCGCCAGCAACAACGCGCTGTCGGCCGACTCAGCCGCACGACTTCTGGCTGCTGCTGCTGCTGCTGCTGCTGCCGCCGGGCTTTGCTGGGCGCCGCAGCTGCGCCGACGCCTTCCTCGCCCATTTTTTGCCACCTTTAGCCCTCGGCTCGCGTTTCGCCTCGACGTGACGAGCGCTCTCCGTCGACGCGAGCGCCCGCCGCCGAGAGATGGGACCGACCTCGTCTCGCTCAGGGCCCCTCTTCGAAATTCGCCATTCGCTCGGCCCCTGTACGTGAGGCTTTTCGAAGACGCGGGGTCGCAAAGGCAGTGTATATGGCACAAGTCTAGGTGGACGCGCGCCATCAGCCCGTGCAAACGGGCATGTGCGGAGGAGCCTTCGCAATCATTACGTTTCAACCTTGACACTGCGTATGCTAGAAGGCTTCCTCGTTTTGCTGTGATAAGCACCTTTGGCGATGTCGCCCTGCTCCTGCTTGCATCTTGATTATGACATGCCGTGTCGGGACTGCTCTTGATTTACTAACCAGTGCTGCCTAACTCCGGACTTGCCCCGCCAACTTCCAGCTCAATAAGCTTGTATCCTGCTTCTTCTATCCGCATGCCGGCCGGAGAATTCGTGCTGCATCGGTCCGGCTGGCGGCTGATGCGTTCACTGCGGTCATCGGAGCGCGCCAGTCTCCCGAGCCGTGGCGGAATCGCCCAGCACCGTCCGGGGGACTCGGGTTGCGCCCGGCGTTAGGCGACTTGGGTGCACACCGACAGCCCAGCTCAAAAGAGATGACTTATGTGGGAAGACTGCCGCGACGGACGTCATCCCGCGTAGGCCTCTTTGTCACTTCCGCTGGTTGTTGTTGTTGTGTCGTCGCGACGACCCTCCGGGCCAGAAGCGGCGGCAGCCCGGAGGGATGGGGGAGAAAGCGGCTGTGTTTATTTTGAGTTGTACACGGCTCGTCTTTGTGCCACACGAGTGTCGAGGTTTCCTCCGAGACTCCGGGAAGAGGAGGGCAAGCCGCGGGGAACGCCTCCCCCCGCCGCAGTAGCGGGCGCCCCCTTCGGCGTGTCAATCGCGCATAAAGGGGCACCCACGTGGATGGATTGCACGTGCTTTGTCGCGCTCCACGCGCGCATCGCCAGGACCCGTGTACGTCTGCAGGCGGTCCTTTGTTCCTGCTCCGTCGCCGAGTCGTGCTAGCACCGGAGCTAGAGAGAGAGAGAGAGAGAGAACATCCAGCCTGGACGAGTTGTCGGCACGGAGTGAACTTGCGAGATCGCGGACATGTGTAGCCGAACAGCGCAATAAGCGGAGGAGCGCCGCGAGCCCAGGTTGCTGCCCGTGGCGCGTGGAAAGCGAGAGCACCGGCGGCCAGTAGGCGGCGTCGCTTTAGGCGGCCGCTGCCAGAAGGACGCTCCCTCGGCTGAAGAAAAGCTCGCCCGCTCCTCCTCGGCGATGTTTGCGCATTGTGCGAACATGAGCTGACGTACCCCTCCCGAAGAGGAACATCATTGTGCAACCACGTTGATTTATTCCTGTCCTGCCTTCTGTTTCCTGGGAAATGACATTAGAGCGGCGGGCCACAATGAGCGGCGGCCGCAAAGAAAAGCTGCACCGTGGTGGCTCCGGGGCCCAGGCGCCTGTCGGGGCCTGGCGCATTGTGTCAGTCGTCGCGATGGATGCGTCCACGAGACATTCGACATTCGTTGTGGACGGATGCCGTTTTATTTAGGCAACCCGCAGATGGAAAGCGCGGCCGTTTTCTCAACCTCAAGGGCGGCGACGGTGTCCCTTTTTTGATTTCTTGGAAAGGATACTGTGTCCTTTGTGCGCGAATGACACTAAGTTTCTGCGAACTTTTAGACGAAATGGCTGCCAGTTTCTGAATGAACAGAAAAGAATAACTGCACGCGGAGATATATATCCCGTTCGGGAACGCAACTCTGCAGTTTTTTGTGCAGTACCATGCTGTCTCACAGGGCTGTCCTTTGCTTTGCGTCTTTGGGAGCGATACGTTGGGTCCCCTGTGTTCGTAGTATCTGGGTAGTAAATGCGCCGAGGTTCCGACCACCGACTCCGCGTGGCCCTATGTTGCTACACCGGCCATCCTATGCTGGGCATGAGCACGATGAGAATGAAACTGCACTGCACAAATTTCCTTCTATATGACAGACAGTTCTAACGTAATCAGTCTTCTAATAACAATAAAACATGAGAAAATCAAGAACAATTGTGCAAGATAAGCCAGAATAAACGTCGTCAGCAACTTTTTTTTCCTCTCTCTCTTTTGTGTGCGTGTGTGTGCTGTGCAAATAGGCAGTACGTTACGACCTTTAAGAATACGGGTTCTAATCGTTAATATTCTGGCTACTTGTAGTGATCTATTGTACTAAGGAAAGGGAAAGACAACGGGCAGTGTAACTGTCTCACCTCAAAAAAAAAAAAAAAAGGGCATTTGATGGTGTTTTTAGCGAAATTGCATCAGCATATCTATTCCACTACATGAATCATTTAACTTGCGTAATATTTTTAGACAGCCATAGGTTTCAAGGCCTGTGCGTTAAGGAAATATTTTACAAGCATTGCGCCTGACAATTTCACTCCTTTAAATTCAGAGGAAGCATGGAGAGACCTCTGAGATTTCTTTCACCTTGTAAAACATGCGTGGCAACATGATTATGGACATTAGTCATTTTTATCATGCTCTAGGCATAGCTTAATGAGATTTATAATCAGAATGACGGTGCATGCTTCAGGACTACTAATGCTGGCTATAGATGGATTCATTTCATTGCGGTAGGGGTAATGAGATGGCAAGCAGGTTTCCTTATATATATATATATATATATATATACGGTACATATAAAGTAGCTCGCTCAGGATACTATCTCAGTAGTTGATCCATGCAGGTTAACTACACATTAGTAAGCAATTTCGTAAATAAATTCCGTAGCAGGGCGCGATTTGATCTTTGCTGCAGAGAACAGCGAAATATAAGCTCTGCCTCAAGCGCAGCCATACAGATTTTCTGCTTTGATTTTATTTCTCTTGTATCATTGTCCCCAACTGTACTATACATGTCCCTACAGATACTATATTGTCAGGATGTAGTGATACCCGCCGTGGTTGCTCAGTGGCTATGGTGTTAGGCTGCTGAGCACGAGGTCGCGGGATCGAATCCCGGCTACGGCGGCCGCATTTCGATGGGGGCGAAATGCGAAAACACCCATGTACTTAGATTTAGGTGCACGTTAAAGAACCCCAGGTGGTCTAAATTTCCGGAGTCCTCCACTACGGCGTGCCTCATAATCAGAAAGTGGTTTTGGCACGTAAAACCCCATATATTAATTAATTAATTAAGGATGTAGTGACGGCAAAAAACCAGTTAGTGCCAAAACTGTGAGTCTCTAACTCTCTATTCGGTGAACTTGTGCCCACAAAAACAAGTAACACTCAAAGCGCAGCGACAGCGACGAGCAGAGTCGTCGGTTGGCGAAATCTGATCTGTGGGTCGAGGAGGTCGAGTGCGTCGGCCATTTGTGCGTACCCATCACACATTGCAGCGTCATAGCTGGTGCTCGCGTGTATACGTTCCAGACCGTACACCATTATTCGCGTCGCACGCGTAGTCCGCTTAGAAAAAGACTCTTTCGCCAAATTTGGGATGCATGTAGGTGCGTCATGCGCCGAGCGATAACTTTGCAACCATGTTTTAGCGGCTAAAAGCGGTCGCCGAACAACGCGAAACAATGTACGCGCGTAAACATGCCACTAACTGTATACATCAAACTAGCTTGAAGTTTTGCTGCGGCAGTAACACATTGGAGAGACGGGTCTGCATGTGTGACTTGTGTAACGTAGCCTCGGCGACTGGGTCAGGTGCACGTGAGCCATGGCGCAAGGAAGCTCGCGAGACTCGGGCAATCGCCCCGTCTCCTCAGCTGTGAGACGCTGCGATAATGTATCGATATAGCGCCGCGACCCGCTGTTCACCAAGTTTACCGCCGCGATATATATGACGGTGGCGGGACGCTTTCGCCTCCCAGATACGCTGTTCGATATGGGACGGCATCGCGCCTTGCGCCACCTTGCGCTGTCTTGAAACAAGTGCCACCTCTAGTGACATATGCTTGGATATCCCCGTCTGCGTCTACCTCAGGGCTTTGATGTATCAAATACTGCGACAACGGCAGCAGCACCCGACGTAATCCGCTAGCAGCTATTTTCGTACATATGCGTTTGCTTAGATATGCATTTGGTTCTTCTTTCACGCTTATTATGTTTTTTCTTGTTTTCTTTTTGTAAACGCCTTTTGTGAAGGTAAATTTAGAAAGAGGAGGCTGTGTTGGCTACAGGTGGACCCAAGCCTTGCGAAAGCATACTTGTACTTGCGCGGTCAGAGCGCCGCCTTTTAACGTGACTAGGACTAAACGTGCTATATAAAAAGAAAGCACGCGATGAAAAAGAAGAAAAGGAAAACCTTCAGTAAAGATTCTTTTCGTCCGGTTTCATTTATTTCCTGCCATTCGTCTCTCCCAGCGCATGGTCCCTGCGATAATGGTAGTGCGCGACGCAATGGCGGAAGCGCGAGAGGAAAAAGAAAAGAAAATAGGTATATTTCAGTGACCTTTTGATTCCCTTAACTCAATTACTACGAACGGCAGTTGTGCAGAATTTTCTCGCGACCTGCTTTCCTTACCCGGTACACTTCTTTTCAAGCTGCTGCTGCATCCTTTGCCATGTCGTCTTCAAATAGCCCGCATCAGCTCCCAGGCTGCTTCTTTTCGGGCTTCCGCCTTTTAGGCCACGGTCATTCGATGGCCCGGCTGCCGCTCTCCATCCTCCGATCCTATGGCGAACGTCTTCTTATTCCGTTGCAGCATACTGCATTGATCGCGAGCATATATATATATGTGTGTGTGTGTGACATGTGACATGTGTGTGGGTGCATGACACTAGCCATATGATCATCGTTGCAGACTTCAATGTGGACCTTTCAAAACCAGACAAGAAATGGTTCACCGAGTTTGTGCTAGAAGAGTTTAGTTAGAAGTGCCACACCAGCCCAAGTCACTCAACTACTCGGCAACTATCGTGTATATATAGATTTAACTTTGACCGAGAATCTGTCTAAGGTTGTAACAGAACCAATCAGTGTATATCACGATAATCACAAAGCTATCGTCACTACGATTACCAAATGATGAAAGTAAACACATGTACCCTTGTCTAACCCCCTGTGATTTCAGATATCAGACTATCAGACATCTTCCTTTCACATTCGTGCCATCGAGGAAGTTTTGATTGCACATGCTATTGAAACAGTAGCGGTTGGTACGGGATAACTCCCAAGATTAACGGGAACATGCTACATCGCGTGCATGCTTCTTACACGCGTATTCGTCTTGCATCAATTCGCGTGCTTCCCATCGCCTTTCGGCAGGTTTCTTGTGCACTTGGAGCCAGCGTGAACATCGCGCAAAGTCGTTCACGCATTAATTGTGTGCACCGAAGTAAAAGGTCGATCTACCGCAAAAACTGTCCTACACGGGTAGCAAAAATGAATGACGTATATGGTGCCGTTAGCAGAAGACGTATTAATCCGTGTAATATCGTTATTCGTGGCTCTCATCAGATGTGTACGTTACATCACTGTCGACCTTCCATTGGCGATGTTCGGCCTCTTGTGCTTCGGCTTGCTCTTCCTTCATCCTCAAGGCCTCGGCCCGTTGCGCTCTGGCTACTTTCCTCACTGCGAAATTTCGTCGCGCGTGTTGCAAGCTTGCTAAAGCTTTATTCAGCCACTTCAAATATATATATATATATATATATATATATATATATATATATATATATATATATATATATATATATATATATATATATATATATATTTGTACGGCGCATTTCGTTACGTTGTAGAGGCGGTTCAGAAACGAGCGATCCAAATTTTTGTGGCAACGTACATACTGCGTGGTGATTTTTTCAGCGTTTAGAGAAAGCCCTCGAAATGTGAAATAAAACCGCATGACCGCGCTCACGCACCATCGTGTTACGGCACCCAAAAAGTTCACATACTATATATATATATATATATATATATATATATATATATATATATATATATATATATATATATATATATATATATATATGGCACTTTACGAGTAAAAGCAAGCCGAAGGCGCGAGATTTCTCTTCGAAGGATCTTCTGGACGTCTGCACATAAATGTTTGGAAGGGAATCTACGTCTCCTCGGGGCACCGAGTAGCCCGTTTCATCCGTAGTGCAACGCTGACCGCACTATATATAGTGCTCCGCATCGCTCAACCCGCCGCACTCTCCAGAGAACGCACCCCTTCCTGAAAGCACAGGCTTGCCTGGCACACCAATCTCGTTCTCCCTGGGTCGCCCGAAGTCATGCTCTGATTTGAACCACCCGCAAGAATTTTGGGCTTAATATACCGTATCAGTTAAAATATAGTGATGGTCGAGAAGAGAGAATGAGAGGGAGGGCTCAGCAGAAGAGGGAAATGACGATGATTAAGTACACGCCTCGTCGCAGTCACAAAAGTGATCGTAATGGCGATGAGCCATTACGATGTAGTACATACGCTTAAAGTGTCACAGCGTAGCATTCCTTATTTCCACATGGATGCCTACGAGTACAGCAGGGACGGAGAGACACATTTCTTGTAGCTTATTGTTAGCACTAAAAACCATACTAAATTTGAGATGTTGCGTTGATTCCTTGCGCCGAGGTTATGTCAACCTCTCCAGAGATAAAGAAGAAGAAGAACAGCAAATAAGAACTTCCGTTTTTATTGTTGCTTGAGTAACAAATTTGGGATTTTGGCACAGCCGGTTCTGACGTAGCCTACCTTCCCGTGCTGCTCCATCTAAAAAATAAAAAGTGACTTCCAGCGTTAAGGAAAGAGGCCTGCCACAAAGCGTAATCAAACATGTTGTGCTATTTTGTTGTTTCCAGTCGGCATACTACTTCGAACGTTTCTCGAGAACATTGTCAGTGTCGGCGAGTAGTAAAGTACCTGGCATACCAGAACGTGTACAAAAATTATGGAACTTCTTGGTTGCAGAACAAGGCAGCAAATCCTCCGTCATTTCCAAGGAGCCACTGAGGCGCCATCGGTCACCTAAAGGTGGAATAAATTCATAAATGTTTATTTGTCAGAGAGGATTGGCCTGCGGCCTAAGTGTGGAGCGGCATTATTTAGGAGTTGGCGAAGGGCTGTATCAGGGCCCTGTAGAACTCCCTTTGTCACGCCCGATAAATATGCAGCAATATATGAGTGGCAGCTGGAGGCGGCCGGTTACACCTACTTTAAACAAACCTCGTTCCGTTTTTTTTTTCTTTTGCGTTTCGCGTTTTGGGGCATACGCGCATGAGATCGATAAATTAAGAAACCATTACCGCTAAAGGCTGGGCAGGCGCATGCGCGTATTGAAACTCTCCTAAACTAGCATTATTGCAGCTACATACTATCACAAGATTTCTGCGCTCGCACGGTGAGGTGCGATAACTAAAACGGCGTCGACGATCCTACACACTTCTAAACGCGAAGCATCGAAAGAAAGACGCACTGCTGCAGAGCACGGCGAAGCGGCAGCCACCGCGCCGTGCAATGCTGGGTTATTTCTGAGCGCGAGGCCCCAGCCCCGCGGCGGCTCCTCGCCGAGCGCAGTACAGCACACCGTCGAGCGACGGTCCGTCTGTTACCAGCCTTGTCGGACTCGAGCCATCCCCCGGCTCGGAGGTGTGCTGCGGTTGAAGCGCTCAAGGGTTCAATAGACGACAGTGACCGATCGCCTTCAAATGAGCCACTTTACAAATGGTCTGTCCCGGCGGTTCCTGCGCCGCTCGCCGGTCGCTCTTTCTGCCGGCTGGGAAGTCTCGTGCGCAAGCAGGCGCGAAACGCGAACGGGCAAGACGTCGCGGGATGGCTCCGAACAACCTGCAGCATCGCTCAGGCCGAGGAGGAGCGACGGTCTCTTCGTGCGGGCACAGCACGACCACCGCGCACGCGGATCCTCCTTCGATCATTGCTTTCTTTTGCGCACGATGTGTTGGCCGTCTGCCCTCTGGTGGAAATCTTTGGCCAAATGGTTCTTCCAGAAGGAGGTCACGCAGCGGCGCGTGCAAGAAGGACGCCACGAGAAAGAAAGATAGCAGTAACAAAGCGTAGTCGAAGCTGCCATCGCAGCGGCACCGGTGGTGCTGGTGTACGCAAAAGACCGCGCGCGGCCTCAGCGCAGCAGTGGCCACGCTGCAGTACGCTTTTCTGGCTTGAGACGCGAGCAGCGGTTGCCGCCTTCCGGCATTCGCTTTGAATACTCACGCGCACTAAGCAGCAGGCGATTCGCCTCGCCCCCTCATCGACGTGGCTTGCGCGCAAACGCGCAGGAGCGTTCGAAACACGTGGTTTTCGCAACTCGCAAGTTCGTAGGACCATATGTGCCCAGTTTGGGCACGCAATCAAAAATAGCAAGAGAGAAGGTCAGGAATCTTGCAATACCTCCGAGATACATTGTGATGAAATCGCCGCGAGCTAGAGGTAAAGGGTCTTGAAAAAAAAAAAAAAAGTGCTTACTAGTCTTTACGGAAGCAGGATGAAGTGCTAGTGTGGGGCGCAATTAGTTTGAGGGAGCAAAAGAGAAAATATGGCGCGTGGGTGGTAGGAATTCTTTCATTTGACCAGGCTGCTTGTAAGGAAGTGATGAAGGGACTCAATGAAGGCAAGAGAGGAGTAATGTTCTAGTGAGGAAAGGAATGGCGAGGGGAGCGAGGGGCGAGGAGGGAAGGGGCGCATACAAACGAGCAAGTCGAGAAATTAGGGTGCGTAAATGGATATTACGAGCATTCCCTTTCACATGGTCAGGTGCCACCAAGCTCGTCATGTTCGCATCTTTTGCGTTTATTCCCGTTCCCTAAAACACGTGGCTCATGTTAACGAATCATCGAATCTTAAAATATTTTTTATCACCGACACGTTACGTAGTCCGTGGTCGAGCAATTTCGATGAACGGAGTTGAATTTTCTCGCAATTTTCTCGCAGTGCGAGTTCGGTTGTTCGATTCTGACATTTCTAATTCAATTTCAAGCCGCTTGTACACGCCTTTCCCAAAGCTAATAATGGTCATCAATCTTGTGGGCATTTCCTTTCCTTGCCGCTGGGCGCCCGCTATATACTCTCCTGCCAGGAACGACATGAATGAGATCTCAGCGCCCCATGGTGTTCCTGAAAGGAATGTAGCAGTCTTCACAACGTTAAAAAAAAGAGAGAGAGGCGAAATGTATGCAAGACTGATTACAAATATTGTGTGACATTACACCCTATGTGATATACAAATATTTGTGAGTGCACAGTGATATGGAAACACCAATGTATAAGATATGTTTACTGTATGCAAAAACTGCTGAACACCATTTGTGCATTTGTCCGTGAATCGCTCCGGACAGCATTAAACCGGCTAGCTAGACTGAAGACCGTGTTCGGAAAACAAGATCCTTGGACCACGGCCATGCACGTCACTGGCGCAAACACAACGAGAGCATTACTGCAGTATACTTCTCTCCCCTTATTTCCCTCTTTTCTTCCCTCCATTCCCTTCTCCCAGTGGAGGGTAGCAAACCCAACCTGCGTCTGTTTAAGCTCCCTGCCTTTGCTCTCCCCCTCCCTTTCTCTCTCCCTCTATCTCCCCCTTAAGCCATTTAAAATTAATGACTGCAGAGACAATCTCGGTAATAGTGAAGAAAATATTAAAGGTTAGGTTCTGCGGCTTTCCGTGCCAAAACCGAGATCTGATTATGAGACACGGCGTAGTGGGGGACTCCGGATTAATTTTGACCACCTGGGATCCTTGAACGTGCACCCTATGCACGGTACACGGGCGTTTTTGCATTTCGCACCCATCAAAATGCGGCTATTGCAGCCGGGATTTGATCCCCCGACTTTTGGCGTTGCACTGCTAAGTGCAACGCCAATGCCACTAAGCAACCAATAGCGGGTCGAAGAAAAGATAAGAAGATTCTTAAGCAGTCACGGCATCCTTAAGCAGTCACGGCAGTTATCCGAACGGATTAGAACCTTCCTCGTCTGAGCAACCCCACAGGCACAGTATACCCGTAGCCCGTACGTTACCCCACATAGCCTTTCATATGTTTCACCTGCGTACAGCTGACTGAGCGTCCTGGGCTGGCAAATGCTCAGCCTTAGGTCACATAGAAAAAAAAATGAACGGAGGTCACGGAATCACTGTACACATTATCATAAATCATCTGAGGAACGTTAGCTGCTGCAGACAATATAAGGTACCCCCGCTCCCCTTCCCACAAGCAATCTCTTCCTTAACACTGAAGCTCCAGCACAACCATGTAAAATGTTCCGCGTCCCCAACTTCGTTGACGCTTGTCCCAAACAAATGTTAACGAACATTCTGCAGCACTTTAGCCCTGAATGATGTTAATTGAGATCGTTTGCTGTGTACGTGTGTACGAACAGCTGCAGCATCGTGCGCGCGAGGCCTCGGTGTCCCTCTATTTCATTTTTATCTTTATACCTCTCTATCCCCGATCCCACTGGTGTATAGGGTGTTCCAGACCGAATTTTTTCTTGTGGTTGATCTTCTTGCTTTTCCATTTCTTTCCTATCTCTCTCTAACTCCAGCGCAAGTCAAGCCTGCTACAATGAGTAAACCAAGGTGTCTGATTTCATCGCAGTTAAGCCCCTTCATACCACAAGGCTCGTACGACGGTGACCAAAGCGATAGAGAGTGGTAGTGAATTTCACCCCCTATTAAGGTGGGGACTGGTATTGATGTGCATTCACTGATGACACTCTTCCGGCCCTTTGTTTATTCTAGCATGTGTTCCTTCATTACCAGAAATTCCATCGTAAATAAGTATTCATTAAAACGTGATCTTGTGACATATAAAGGGTGTCCCAGCTGACTTTGGCCAGAGTTTGAGGATGTGCGGGTGCCACGTAGCTGGACGGAACGGAGGTACTGTTGTTTGCCGTCGCTTGGAGGTATTCGGACTATCTTTTTCATTCCGCCTAGTTGAATAATTGATCTTAGTTAACGAATCAAATATAAAAGTGTAGAGCGACATGAAAAGCTCCCGGTGCAGCTTTCTGTTGCTCAGTACGTGGTACATAGGGGCGTTTTTCCGGGCGTGGGGGACGCCCGCGAATACACGCAAAATTGCCGAGCGACTTGCCGCTTGAGGCACTTTGCGTGTATTCGCGGGCTTCTTTCGCGCCCGGGGACGGGGAGGCACCTTTATGTTGCGCGTATTGAGGGAAAGGGTGCTGTGCCGGGGGGTTTTTCATGACACTCTACAATTTTCTCATTGACACTTCTCATCTAATTATAATATTTTTGTTGATTAATTAATTAAGGTTAGTTGTCTAGTTGGGCGGAATGAAGGTGGTAGTCCGACTTGCTCCAAGTGACGGCAGGCAGCGTTGCCGTTGTTCTGTCCAGCTGCGGGGCATTTTCATAGTTTTGGGCTCTTCCTAGGGTTAGCTGGGACACCCTGTATATGTTTCCAAGATGCTTAAGCGTAGCCAGCCGCTATCGACAAAATCTACTAGGGGCCAAGTAATTGAAGTGCATTGCAGGCATTATTATGACTGCCTTCCGAGTGAGACGCGTCTTCATTTCGTAGTAATTGCAACAGAATACAGACTACACCAGGCGATTAGAGGAGCCAGCATACTTTTCACCGAGGAGCAGTATCGATGCAGATGCACAACCACCTGAGACTATACGGTCCGATCCGTCCACCTCGTCTGCTGGCTGGTTCAAATAACGTGCATCCAAGAGCTCCAGCTCGAATAAGTGGTTCTATGACCACGGTACCGAGTGTTCGGAGCGCATTGCAGGAATGCTGAAGTCAGTAAGGACGTCCTTAAATTAGATAGGGTGCGTCAACCAACCACTTGTCTTCGTTTAGGAGAGTTGCCGCTGAGCACATGTAGCGCGTTTATTTTCAGAGAAAAATATGATTGATGCGGATCCTTCGGGGAAAAAAAAAGAAAGACATGAAAAGAAGAATTGCCAAGAACGGATTCGCCATCCCGAAGAAGCCGACTTGGCAGCGCTTGGGACTCCAAAATCCAGAATTTAGAAAGCGAAAGTCTGGGCTTCGCGCATGGATTGCTTATTTGGAGCTGGCTGAGGAACGACCAAGGACGAGCGCAGACCCTTCCTGCGAACGACAAGAGCCCACATGTTAATATACGTACTATAAGCTTCGTGGAGGCATCAGTGGTAGCTGCTAAAGCAGTAGACTAACCGCCGCCACTACCGATACTGTGCAAATTTTTTTCTTTGCCGTTGATTTTGAAGTTCATCTCATTAAGAGAGACAAATGGCTAGGCAACATGCAGTTTGTTGCTAGTTTGTTGTTGCTTGTTTGTTCCAATGTGCGGGTAGCACATTGGAACACCCCAATGTGCTACCCGTCCGCTGAAGCGCGTGACGTACTTCTGGGGCGATGGCCTTGTAATGCAATCCATAACTGAGGTTTTTTAGCGCGCGAAAAGGGACGAAAGACAGTGGCAAGACGTGGACACGGCGCTATGTGTCCGCGTCTAGTTTGCCGTATAGTTTGCCGTGAAAGAGCGTGCAGTTCGCGATGACGCCTTGAAAGCGAACGGATGGCGACCCGTTGCCCTAACGGGATCTCCCATGTTCGGCTGCAACCAAGCAACTTCTCGTCAAATCGGAGGAAATGGATTCTCGTATGGTGCCTTCTGAGTTCCAAAGTTCACAAGTTGGCTTGTATTGAGGCGATAATGGAAATCCTGACACCAATATGTAGATTATATTCGCATACGTATAGACATATTGTCAGTCGCCAGCAATATATCTAGGTATCGTAGCGAAATGAGCACATGTGGGTTAGCTCGTGACTTAATTCATCGAAGAAACCAGCTCGAAGAGGAGGAAGAATACTCATTTGTTCAGGAAAATTGAAAAGAAGATGCAGAGCAGCTTCTTTCTTGTACAGGCAGACTTCGCGTCAGTTGCGCCTGCACTTGCTTCAAGGAAACGGATCATGGCAGATGATCGCGAAACAAAACGCCGTGACCGCAGCGAATACCGAGTGGCTGCGAGTATAGGAGACACGCCAATAGGCTCTGATGCCACAAGGGTGCGACGAGCACGTCGGGGGACGAACGCAGGGCGACAGGGCGCGTCTCGGACGACGCGGCGGCGCCCCACTGCGGCGCAGAAGACGCGGCCTTAAATTCCGCCTCCGCGAACCGTCCTCCGGCGCGCAAATAGGATCGGCGTTTTTCTCGGGCGAGGCGGGACGGCCCGAATTATCGGCGCCCTGGGCCCCTGGCGAAATGCAGGCGCGTGCGCGACACGCCGATTGGCGGGGGACGATCCGTGCCGTACGTGCCGAATGCGTCTGCGTCCCGAATTACAGCGGCGGAGCCTTTGCCTAAATAAGATAAGAGCACGCCGGAGAACGAACGACACAACTGGCGCTTCTTTCTCTTCGGCGCCCATTTGCATTCGCCGGCCAAGGGAAAACTCATATTAGCGCTTCCTTTACTCCGCGGCCGCGCAGGGCCGAGATTCCCGATCCGTTTTAAACGTAATATAGGTAGCCATAATCCGGGCCCTTTGTATGTGGGCGCACGGATCCACCGAGCGCGGCCATAAAATATTCCCCGCCAGTTGCCGGCGGTGCACGCGCGTGGCCGCCGAAGACGGCTGCGCGTTTTTAAGAGCGTATTAGGTGCCGTGTTTGACTTGCATGAGATATGCGCCCGCAGTGCGCCAGCGCCTGTGTTTATGGCCCGCTGTAATGGGATAGGCGACATCTGCGGCCCCGCGTCTCCGCGCCCAAGACGACCGTACAAGTGTTCTCGGTCGCCGCCTTGACTTGTGCTGGAATGCTCCACCGGCCTGAATAGTAATCGCCCGACTACGCCGCGTCCACATTTCACCAGCACTTCTCTTTACTTCCGAACGTACGGCGGGCGGGCCTTGGGTTGGGCTACTCGGACCCGGTCCATAAGCTTATCGTGCTTCTCGATCAGAACTTGTACTCGAGCTCGTAAGTCGCCACGGCCACTGCAGAGTCCGACGCGCGGCGCTCGTAACCGCAAGTAACCAACCGTCTTCCAGCCATTACAACGCAGGCTGGTAGACGTGAGTTGCAAACCTTCCGTTTGCTCACAAGCGCCGACCGCCGTGGTAATGTTACCGGCTATGAGCGTCTGCAAAGCATGTCCTGGTCTTTGCCTCGATTGTGGCCTGTTTGAGCAGCTATGTAAGTCAGCCGCAAAACGCATGCCTTGCCGTGGCTGATCGTAGGAGTTCCTGGCGGGCCTTGGGTTGGGCTGTTTACCGGGCTTTCTCCAGGCTTATCCCACCATCACGCGAAGCGACGAGCTAGGCCGCCGATACAGTTTTCATGGGCACACTGGGTGAGAGCGTCCTCCTGATAGAAGACTGGCCCGATCACCATGCAAAATGCGATGCGGGTTCGTCTCTGGGTTCGCTGTGCTGTGGAAACGCATTACCCCTGCATAATACTTTTGTGCGCGGGGTGGTTTGAGACGTTATGTTAGGGAGTGCTGCCCTGGCATAAAGAGCATGGGCTTGTTTCCTCTTCTCTCTCGTGTTTACGTGCCTCTAAGTGCACGTCTTCCTTACAGCGTTCGTCTGCTTCCGTCCGCCCTCTAAGATTATCCTAGAATAAAGAACAGGATACCTTCGTTTACACGGCATCATTGCGATCTATATGAAGCATTTGTAGGCGACGTTTTGGTGTTATATGAATCTGTCAGACGTTTGCACATATCTAATCGACGGCAAATACTAAGAATAGTAACAAGTTGGAACTAGCAATATCGAGTTGGAACTGTCAGCTTAAGCTTAAATCTCTTTACTCACTAAAATTTTCATCACGTATACCAGGACTGGCCATGAGAACTTCCCACAGTCATTAACAGCTTAAAACTAAACAACCACTGGCTTAAGTAGAAGTTCTCAAATATAGCAAACACACAAATGACGTTTTGTAGCCGCTACGGCCCGCTAGTAGCAATAAAAGGCTACACACGAGGACTAGGCTACTTATGTTTACGTAGTGTACAGTGCAACTGTATATCTCGTGATCCTGCGCCAGGTTTATCGCATGTGTGGTCTGTATCAAGAATTCATTTTATGCGCTGTACAATAAGGGAAATACATTTGTCATTGGAAACATATTGATGTTAAGAGCACACGTGAACATAGACGCTTCCATGTCGGGATCATGCACAAGCGGAATGCCAGTCAATGTTAAGGTATGATGTTTATGCGACGCTCCGCCAAGGCGTTTCTGCTTGCTTTGTCTTCCTTGGCGTCGTTTTGATGCGGCTGAATACTTCTTTTCCAATCGCACCAATCTAGCATGTCTCACAATCCTTACACTGTATTTTGTAGATTGTCTCATGCATATCTCGATACTTCCAAAGCTTTTTTCACTCGAATGAGCTATTGTTTCGACTTTCCTGTTGACGCGTGAGATATTCTAACACCGGAGTTGTCAAACGTTCTCCCACATGCCTCGCTGATTCCACAGAACTATTACGTCAAACTGTTGCCTTTGCTTTCGAGTTGTTGATAAGCAAGACTTCACCCTGCCGTCAGCTCACCGTCTCGTTAGCTCAGATGGTAAAGCGGCTGCCTCGGAAAGGCAGTGCATAGTTCGAGTCTGAGACCAGGACGAATTTTTCTTCAATTTCGAGGCTTTTCTTCGGAGGAACCCGTATGGGTTTCCTTTGTAGAAATTGCTACGATTTGATGGATATCTTATTTTCGCTTTATTAAGGACATCAGTGTGTGCTTGTTTTATTCATTTTTTTCCCTGTACCGTGTCACGGTTAGCAACACAAGAGCGGAGTTCTTGAATCTTCAGTCGCTGCGAAGGCTGGCCGTTGTTGAAGCTATTTCGTTTGTCTGTTTGTTTATTTGTTTGTTTGTCTGTCTGTCTGTCTGTCTGTCTGTTTATTTGTTTGTTTGTTTGTCTGTCTGTTTATTTGTTTGTTTGTTTGTTCCACAATGGTTGCTCTTGCCGACGCTGTTAAGCACGCCGGAGACACCTTAATCTTTCGTCAAGCATTCGTCTCAGTAGTCATAAAACCAAGTAAATGAGGTAGCCCTTCAGCACACAAAATTGTTTATTTTGTCGAAGACCAGTTCTGCCGAGAATGTCAAGAAATGCGATCAGAAGCACTACTATATATGTGCGTAATCTAATGAGCGGAAATGCGCCCCCTTCTTGAGCTCATCGAGTCTCTCTTATTCTTTTTTTTTCCTGAAATGAGTACTAAGCTCAAATAACATAGGTATTAGGTGCTTGAAACAGGCGGATTTCTTTAGGGCAAAAGAAATGTAGGGACGCCGGGAATGTGCCGCCGCGTGGACAGATGCAATGGCATGCAATTTTATCTCGAAAGCGGTGCTCCCATCCCTTTATAGTCGACAGACTCGATGTTCTAGCCGCAATGCGTTGGTCTTGCGATAATTCAGCTGCTTATCCCAGTGAATAGCTCGTGGAGACAGCAGCACCACAAGCACGGCACGATGATCGCGGCCCTTCTCAATGCCTTTCTTCCCGCAGCCCGAGGCACCTGATCGTCATTTTCAACGACCATCGATTCGCTATTGCTCGAGACCAAAGAACGGGAATACCGACCGGTCGTCCAGCCTTTGGACGTTAGCCGCCCTTTGGGCACCGTTTTCTGCGCCGGCTTGTTTACGCAGCTTTCTGCATTTTCGATCTCTCCCCATCCTGCCGACCGCTGTTTTATGGGCGCAGAGCGCGTATCTATTTTTACTGCGTGAGACGGCGCCTTTGTATCTTCCTAAGCTGTAGCCTGGCATGCGTCCAAGTGCTAGCATCACATTCCACATTCCAGTGCACTGCGAATACAGTGCGCTTATATATATATATATATACATATATATATAAACATGTGTGTGTTTGTGTGTGTGTGTGACGTCTGGCGGAAGGTAATACGGGAGAAATTACCACAGACTGCACAATAGTACGTCCCGCCAGACGTTACACACACACACACACACACACACACACACACACACACACACACACACACACACACACACACACACACATATATATATATATATATAAACATGTGTGTGTGTGTGTGTGTGTGTGTGTAGAGAGAGAGCGTATTTATGTGCTGGCTGTTCTTTTTCTCAGTAGACAACTTGCTGCCGGCTTCTGCCTCGCCTAGACTACTCGGGTATACTAGGTATGTGGGACTGGGTATGCGCCTATTATTTGCAAATACACCAGAGGCATGAATCCTTCAATGTATATAGACACGTGTCATATTTCTCTGTGCCTTGTAGCACTCATCAGCATTTTTCCCTTGACAAGCGTCACATTACATCGCCCACGTCCTCGTGACGCGCAGGCAGCTAATATCTGTACAGGCACCGAGGCTGTCTATATTCGTGTCATCCGCTACTGCAGCTGCGTGGCTAACTCAAGCAAGCTACGCGTCATTTAGACTCCAACTTTGCGTTGGATCAGCGTGTCTTTCTTTTTTCGTTGCTGTTGTTGAAGTAGTTGTTTTTACTTCGCCACACGTCTTTTAACTTATAATGGTTCCTCAGCTATGCCCGCAAGAATGATTCTTATATATATATATATATATATATATATATATATATATATATATATATATATATATATATATATATATATATATATATATATATATATATATATATATATATAGAGAGAGAGAGAGAGAGAGAGAGAGAGAGAGAGAGAGACTGCCTTCTTTTGCTTCGCAGCTGAAATCCCATGATCTTTAAAAAAACACAAACGCCAATACGACTCTATAGCATCAATTAATTACTTACAACAAAAGTTCCTCGAGGAAGTATGGAGGGTCAGACGGGTGTCCAGCTGCAGGCGTTGGAAGTAATAAGCCTTGGGCTACTCCATTTCACTCATAGGGAAAATATATATGTGCTTAAAGAAGAAAATCAGAAATACATGCAATATAGACACATGATGGAACACTAAGCTGTGACATAGCTATTTATCCTCATTTAGTCTTGCCAGTAAATCATCACGTCGCGTTGGTCTGAAATACTGCACCGCCTAACTATAACACACTATTGCCGTAGTCGTAGAACTACTGTATTACATAGCCGTAGAATTGACACAAAATATAGGTATATCGGCGTACCATCGCGATATCCCCAGCTCAGTGTGGAGTCGAGCTATAGTAATTCGACTTGCGACATCGGCTGCATTCGCTTCGACCAGCCGCGGTAGCCCAGAGGCTACGGCGTCGCGCTGCTGGGTGCCTGTATGGTGAAGCCAAAACATTATGTACAACTAGATGCCTATAGCGTTCAGGAAATGTAAAATAGGTCAAGATAGCATAATCGCGAGTGTAACGCCAGTTCGAACAAGCCGACAGAGCGCTGTGAGCGCGATAAGCTTGAGTGCATAACCTTATCACATGATATCGATGAATCCCGGTGCGTGCTTTCCTTGTTTAGTCTATAAGTTCCCCAGTTTGCTCGGGGCACGAAGTAATAGCTTAAAGCATGAAATTCAAACCTCTATATATGACTTCTGCACCTCTGATCAACCTGTTTTTCCAAGCGCTGAGCTGCTGAAAGGAACAATCGCATTGGGCTCACAAGACGCAAACCCAGGCGCCTGCTACAAAGGGAAACATCGGTAGCTGAATCAAACCACATTACTCGGTGAGGTAGACAATGAGAAACATACATAGTGCCTTAGGCACTAGCAGTATCGGAAACGCCTCAAACCAAAAGCGCAAACGCACTAGAAAATCAATCCGCTCGGAAAGGGAGTGCATGGTCTAGATATCACACCCACTAACCCCCAAAAGAAAAGAAAAGAAAAGAAAAGAAAAAAAGAAAGAAAGAAACAAAGAAAGACAAAGAAAGAAAGAAAGAAAGAAGTCGGTAGAGTTGAGACAGAAAAGGCTTGATCCACCGGGAGGTCGAATAAAAGAAAAGACAAAGAAATGGTAGTCTTGATAAAAGAGGAGGAGGAGAAAGAAACACGGTGCAGCCGGCACGACTTGTAAGCCACTGCGGCCACTATAGAAAGACGAACACAAGCGCGCTTAGGTATAGGAGCAATAAAACAGAACGAAAATACACGTACTGCAAGCGGCACTGGCGCGCACAGAAGGCAGCGTCCAATAAAGCAAGAAAAAGGCACAAACCATCTCGCGAGAGGCGGGAGAATCGAAAAGCACCAACTCAGCTCGGGGACGCGCGCGAGGTGGGAGAGTACGCGCGCAGCGCCTGCGAAGAGCCACTGCCGCTCCAAAGTCGGCGGCGGCGTCTACGCGGAGTGCGAGTCTATCTAATCAGCATAGGCAGTCGCGCGTAGGAGAAAAGCAGGGTGCGGTGGCCCTACACAATGCGTAAACAGCGCGATCATCGCGGTGTCGCCGACACAAAAGGACGGAGGACTTCGGAGCCCGGGAGAACGCCGCCGCCAGAGAAACGGGGTGACAGACCCGGAGACCCGAGGTCCTCCCGTCTTCCGCTCGGCTCCGTTGCGAAGAAATGAACGTAGAAACACGCCAAGGGGAAAATGGAAAACGGCGCTGGGAGCGCAGAACAAAGGAACCCGAGTGGGCGGACCGGTTGAAGACGTGCCGCCGATAATATGCCGAAGCAGCCCGCGATGTCGTCGACAGGTCGTTCAAGAGCGGAGATCCATTTCAAGCACTGGCCGACCCGCGGACGGAAATGAGGGTGGTTTGCTTTTTTTTTATTTTTATTTTTTATATTTATATATATACGCCCGGTGTCCGTTACGACGTCACGCACTCCGAACGGATGACTCCACTGCCGGTGGAAAAGCGAAGCGTTGCCGGGTGAACCGAATTCGTTAGGATTTATAACGATCGGCATTGTGCTTTGCTTAGCCGAAAGCGAGACCGACTGATGAGACTGCCGCGGCCATCGCATGCCGTCGTGCTAACAATGAAACGTGCGTCGCGAGGACGTACGCGCTGTCATTTCGTGATTTTCTATCCGTCTATACAGCAACGGCTTTCGCGCCATTGCGAAACAAGTGGCCACCGATTCTTGAAAGGTACACATATTCAATTATAGTTATCGAAAAAAATCGCTGGCTGGATGTAAAAAAAATGTTTGTAATATTTTTTGCAGTAATTTAGCTTCTGTGGTTTAACGTCCCTAAACTAACTACACAGTTAGTTTCGGGCGTGAAGAATATCACGTGAGACAGTACACCCGCAGATAACCTCCATCGGGCATTTGCGAACACGCTCTACAACTTTACACATTCAAAATTTTAAACGTTTTCCATGTCACTGAACAGACACTTCGAGTGTATACGGTAATAAAGCCGCATTACGTGCTCTTCGAAGACGGCAGGCAGAAGATGGTTCAGCAGCTCGAAAGGAAGATCGTGGTGGTGTAGAAAGTTCGCATAGAAATATGCTGGTTAAGTTTGAGCAGATGCATCCTAGTAGTTCTATAGCGGCGCGACTATCGCGCGCCTCCAAATCAGGCGAAGAAGTTGCGCTCACGTGCAGGTAGCGCGAGATGTTGCGACGCTGGTTTCTCGAACCTCGACCGGCGTTACTATTGGGTATTGGGTAGCCTGGCGTTGTGGGCAAGCTGCAGCATCCGGTAGACCATGGCGACCAGGCAGGGACGAGACGATTTCTAGTGCGAAACTTGCACGGTTTGTTCAAAGGTTGGTGAAGGATATGGAAGAAGAGAATGAGTGAATTGAAAAAGTACATTACGGGGCCGCTTAAATAGGCCCGCTGAAATCGTAGGCGGGGTCTTGCTCACGTCAACGCATTGAGTCTGGTCGGGGATGGGCGGCTGATCCTTTCTCCTAGGCGACGTCGCACGTGCTTGCCTCCTCTGGCAGCAACCAGCGGCTCCTGTTTGGTTCGCGGAAAGGGTCTCCCCTAGAGTCGGACAGTTCGCGGAAAGGGTTCTCTCCTAGAGTCGCACAGTTTGTGAAAAGGGTTCTCCCATACAGTCGCACAATTTGTGAAGAGGGTTTTCCCCTAGAGTCGCACACACACACAAAGGGGCCTGTCATCACTGCGGGGCGCCTACCATACCGGCAACAACTCGAGACAATGATAGCAAATTAGGGATTCTTCCTCCGTTTCGATTAGGCATGGTCTTTGAGCATCCTTTTTGCCCGGGGTGTTACACGCCAATCGTAACCGAGAATAGAACAGGCTAGCACGCTCGACCTGAGCGGCCGCGGTATCGGCCTCTCCCGAGATCCGGCTGCACCATGGTTGGCCAGCCTAGATAAACCGTGGCGACGGCGGCTACCTCTACGCGCTGCCTCCCACAAAATCGCACCCGGGTGGCCGAGCCCAGCCATGTCAGCGCCAACTCAAAAATTGGTGACCCGGACGAGTGAGCCCAGCCATGCCAGCTGGCGTCAGCGCACCTACTCTAGCAAGGCGAGTGACGTGGCCTCACGCGGTCAGCAGCGTCCCACGGTTGTAGGGTGTCCGGAAATTCTTCATCGACATGTTGGACATCGGGTTCATGCAGCTGGACCGTCATTTCCTTCTCAACAAGGTTCCAGGCTCCGGCTGCGTTTCAGGCTCCGGCTGTCGACCATCCTTCGGCCCCGACGTCTACGCGGACTTCCGGCAGTCGTCCTTGCTGACTACATCACCTCGAGCGCTCTCTCACAATAGCTCTCGACATTTCAACCGTTGCGTCATTCAGCGTCTCGTCCAGCATCACCTGCGCCCACCTGTACCGATCGTCAGCACGCGCCGGCCCCCAGCATCAGACCTCTACTCGGTTCGTGAGCCTCCTCCCCAACTCAAGGGCAGCTGCGCGACGACTCTTTCCAAGGAATTCACGGGGTCAAACGTAAGCGCTTTCGGCTATGCTACGGCCCACCACTCTCCTTCCTTGGACGTTCCCGCTAGCTGTCCGCTTTCCGTTCGGGGGCACCTCACTCGTCACCGATACAAAGGCTCCTCCATTGGCTCCACTAGGCGCACATTTGACTTTCCCAGGCACGGCGACGCCACAAGTGCAACCTTCCCCATGCATTCAGCGACTATCGCAACCCTGATGCTATGGTCGTTCGAGATTTCATCGCAAGCAGCAGCAGGCGAGCCTTCCGAGGGTCTGTGCTCACACCTCCCGCAGATGCATGGCCTACCGAAGTTTTGCCGGAACAGCTCTGCCGTCTGGTTTCTTGAGCTTGAGAATCACTTCTACGTCTACAAAATGAGTGACCAACAGTTGCGCTATCTCCACGCAAGTTCCGAGTGGCCAGAGGGTCTGCTTTTCGAGCTCCGACTTCTACAGGCCCGGATATCTACGAGAACCTGCGACAGGTCGCGATTTCGCACTATGCCTCCCTCACGACCTACGCTGCCGGTGCTGCCTGGTACATCTCTCTCGGATTGCGTGAACTTGACACTGCCAACGACGACACTATCTGCACACGGTACCTGGACTTTACCACTGGGCTTTATTTAAATCGTGCTTCGCACTATAGGAGGGGTGCCCTGTAGCAGCGCTACTATCGCCTCCAAAGCAGGCGAAGAAGGGCTCACATGCAGGTAGCGCGATGTGGTGAAAGTTGGGTAAAGTGCAGCGCAGTAACTGTCTTTCAGCAGAGGACACCTGCGCGGTTAAGGTGTCCTCTGCTGAGAGACACTTACTGCGCTTCACTTCACCCAACTTTCACCTCCTTCCATTAAGAATCTCCTTGCGAGAACAGAACAGGCTAGCGCGCTCGACCTGAGCGGCGGCGGTGTCGGCCGCTCCCGAGATCCTGCTGCACCATATGGCTGGCCGGCCTAAATAAACCGCTGCCAGCGGTGTGCCTCTTCGTGCCGTCTCCCACAAATTGGTGACCCAGACAAGCGAACCCAGCCTTCCCACAATATTATTGCTGTAGCAATTATATCGACACTCCAAGCGTATTTTTGCCATCGCCGTCGCCGCAATGTTCCGTATAAAATCCAAGGGCGATAACACCGTCGCCGTGCGTCGTATGATGCATTTGCGAGCGAAAGCACGCGATGGAAGCCGGCGATCGCGGCTCAATCTGGCGCGCGCGAAGGAGAAAGCGGAGAGCAAACGCGCCGTTTTCCGTCGCACGAAAGGTCGTGGGGTTATATGGGAGGGAGGGCGGCGTTGTGCTCCGACAGCAACTGCGCATTTCGCGACCGCGTGCAAGAGGCACTGACGATCGTGGCTCAATCTCGCGCGCCATTTGTGGAGGACAGCGGGGAGGCAGCGCGGGAGGTAGGGGGGCGGCTTCGACTCCGCCAACAAGTGCGTACTTTGTACGGCCGCGCGCGATCGTACGCGGCTTATTTTGAAACGGATCTGCAGGCGGCTCATACTTTTGTGCGCGCTGTGTTCTCCCCGCTCTTGCGTTGAAGCGATAGACCGTACGAAGGTCACTTCGCTCGCTGCTGCTGCCGCGCTTGCTCACAGCAGCGTCCAGCGTTTTGACAGCGAGTGTCCGCGCTCATCGAATGTGATGTGCTCATGTCTGCTTGTGCGCACTCACACCATGGTTGTTAATTCAGTTAGTAAGCGAATGTTTCCAAGTTTATGCGGCCCATAAAGCTACTATCGTTACATAGCATAGCTGTCTACTAATTTGCTATCGCAATCGATGCTTCGCCTTTCAGGCGAAACTGCGACTTGTTTTGCAGGATCGTGGGTGTAGGCAGTGGCGGGCGCGTATTTTTTTTTCTTATTCAGATACCCTAAAGGCCCGGGCCTTACGGGCATTACATAGGGGGGGAGGAGGGGTTAACAACAGGATATTTCAAACACAATTAGGGAGAAAAAGCAATATAGAACACGTGGTAAAGATTACCGAATACAACAACAAGAAAACATAAAGAAGAAAGAAAGGAAAGAAAGAAATGCATACATGATAAAAAAAAACACGGTACAAAGCATGTAGATGCACTCACAATGCGTCAAAGGCACAACATTCTGTTTTTACTCAACATGCGCAAAACTACGCTTCAAACGACTTACAAATGAGTCATGATCATATATAGAAGCAATTTCTTTTGGCAACTTGTTCAAGGGATAAATAGCAAGAAAGAGCAGTGATGTCGAAGGAGATTCGTACGCGCGAACATTGGACGCACTTTGAAGGGATGGTCGAGGCGGGGGAAATTTTGTTGCGGGGGTTTTATATGGGATGCTGTAAAGGATGACGGGGTGTGATACAATCTGTGGAAGTGGGAAAGCAGTGCTAACACTCGTCGTGTTTCTAGAGAAGGTAATTGAAGGAACTCTTGGATAGCCGTGATGCTGGATGTTCTAGAGTAGGTTTTATAATGATGAAACGTGCTGCTTTATTTTGTAAAGATTCAAGCTTATTTATTAGGTAAGTATGATCTGCATTCCATATTATGAAAGCGTATTCAATCTTTGAGTGAACTAGAGCTGTGTAAGCTAATAATTTAGTTGACTGATTTGCGAAATACAAGTTTCACCTGATGAATCCAAGTGTTTTATTTGCTTTCGAAATTATTTCATCAATGTGATCATTCCATATAAGGTTTGAAGTTAAATGGACTCCCAAGTATTTTAATTTATACACATCCTCTATGCATATGTTGTTCATACAATATGAACTTAAGTGAACGTTACTGGCTCTGGTAAATGTCATTGTTTTTGTTTTAGAATCATTAATTTCCATTTGCCATTGCTCGCACCAAAGTGAAATTTTGTTTAGGTCGGCCTGTAAAATATTAGTATCTTCATAGGTGATAATTTCTCTGTAAAGAACGCAGTCATCTGCAAACAACCGAACTGTTGAGGTCAGGTTGTTACTGACGTCATTAACGACAATTAAGGATAAGATGGGTCCAAGTACGGAGCCCTGAGGAACGCCAGATTCAACTTGTGCTAAAGTGGAAAACTGATTATTTACGGAAACAAATTGGTAGTGATTTGTTACAAAACTAGAGATCCAATTAACAATTTTACCATGTAAAATTGCATGTAGTATTTCACCAATAACAATTTTGGACCCATGTGAGACGTTTGTGATCGCTTGAGCTTCCAGAAGAGCCTGCAGTGTGCCTTTCCCGGGATCAAGGGGTGTCTAAACATACGGAAGGGTCGGAGACTCGAAATAATTGAGTTGAGTTCATAAGAGAGTCACTCGAATCTCCGACTTCTTTTTTTTCTTGAAGTTGACAGTCCGAAAAAAAGAAAAAAGCGTTAGTCTTGCGGCACACCTAACTATACTATATGTGCATTTCTGCCATAATAACTTCAGTCTGAAGTCACAACATCCAACATCGTTTATATACATTAAGCACGAGGTCGCGGGATCGAATCCCGGCCACGGCGGCCGCATTTCGATGGGGGCGACATGCGAAAACACCCGTGTACTTAGATTTAGGTGCACATTCAAGAACCCTAGGTAGTCAAAATTTCCGGAGTCCCCCACTACGGCATGCCTCATAATCAGATCATTGTTTTGGCACGTAAAACCCCACAATTTAATTATTTTATATACATTATTTCTGATGCACATAAAGATCTGATAGCACCAAAGCATACTCATTCTTTAGGTTTAATTATGCAAATATAATTAGTTCCTACATAAGTCATATTTAATTCGTAGGCACTCACTCACACGCGCACACACACGCGCACATGGGTAGGAAGAGAGCGATGGAAGTGCGGCCCTGCCCGGTGATATCTGTTAAAATCCTACCATTGCAGATAAACTTTTTTTTTATACATGCTGCTCTTGCCGCTGTTAACAAGCATGATCGCCTTAATAGCCGAAAGAAGGCAACACAAGAGGAAACGATCACGACAAGGGCTGCAGTGAGCTGTCGTTTTCTCTTCTATTGTCGTTTCCCTTGCGCTATTAAGGCGATCATGCGTTCGTAAAAGCTCGCCCAAATTTCAGTTCTTCTATGCTACTAACAAATTTATCAGCCGGATGCTTGACGTCATTGTTGCCAGTACAAAGCTCGCTGCTAGTATTTTGGCAAGGCAGAAGAAATATAGACAAAAGTGGGCCATCCAGGCACGAGATCATTGCTTGTTTTTCTTGTATTGTTGATACTAGAGCTTCACAAGTTCAACTTTAAGCCGGCAAAATTGCAGGCTAGTTCACAGATATCTTGCTGTTTGGATGGATGCCTTGACAAGCAAAACATAGCAATATGATACGCTCCATACCTAATTCACCTTTCTACTGAGTCTCTTCCAGAAAGGCTCTTTCGAACTTTCTAAGAGCTGCCTCACATGGAAACAAAGCAAGACGTCTGGTGTTCCACAACTTGCTTGGCCGTGGTGGCCTCGGTAGCGTCGGGGATTACTCTCGAGCCTGGAACTGAGTGTGAGCCAGAGACACCGCCATACGAGGGCATAGTCACGTTCTCAAGTGACAGAGATCCTGGCGATGTATCCGCCATAACTACGGCGGCGTGCCAGAATTCTTGTGTAACTTAGCGGCCGATTGCTACGTGCAGCCGTTGGACGAGCACCCGCTCCCGCCTAGGCGAAGCTTCCGACGACTGAAGAAAAGCTTGTTGGAACGGCTGCAGGCGGCCGCAATGCACAGACGTGCCGGCGTGAACGGTGTCTCAATGACCAACTCCAGACGAGCGGCTGCCTGTGCTGGCAGCGGGGGAGTACGGACGCGGTGAACGTGACATCAACAAAAACCTCCTCTTTCAGCTCGTAAAGAGGAGTCTTGCTTGATAAAACACCTTTGCGTCAGGAACCCTCAACGTCGGTCTTCGGTGCGCTGCTTCTAACCCTGGCGTGCGCACAGAATACGGATTGCATTGCGCAGTTGTTAGTGGGGTATGGAGACAATTGATAGAGAAACGGTCGAAGACCTCCACAGACACCTGGAGGCACGTGTTGTTGCGGCCTTGGAATTTTTCTTGACGCCATGAGATCCTGCTAAATAGTCGGTACACCTAAGAGCGGAGCACAACCCTCGTTTGCAGTCAGCCGCCGGATACTCAAGAGTGAACACAACACAGTCGCTTAATTTCTTGTGTCTCTTTCCCTTCTTCGGCTCCTTGTTTTTTTCTTTGCTTTTGTATTTGTGAACGAGGCTACTGTTGTATTGCAGCAAGGAATCTTGGAGATTTCTGTCTTGGTGCATGCTGTGTCTCGCGATAGACTGTGCTTCCAGTTCCACTGCAGAAGAGAGAGAGAACCGGAGGCATATTCAGGTCAATAAGCTTGCTGATCACTCTACACTGAGGGTAGGGAAATAGCAACGTAAATGCAGAAACGATTATGTCAGATAGTTACGCTCGCACGACACTGGATTTAGGCTTTACAGGATTTGATTTCAGCTCCAATCGCTTAGATCCATGTTATATGTGCATCCAGCGGAGAAATACCTACATTGCCTTGCACCTCGGATTGCACAGTACAGCAGCGCTCATAGTAGACTGGTAGGGTTAGCTAAGGCATCGGGGGAAAAGGTTACGAGTTCAACCGGTACGTACAGTTGACCAAGCTGCCATTAAAAACCTCATGATGAAATAAACGAAAGCCATCGTGCGCCTGTGGCGCGGCAAACACTAACATGCGGTCAAGCATGTCAACAGCTAATCCAAGTATCACTGCGCACTAACGCTTGCTCGACGTTCCGTAGTACTCGGTTCGGCATTGAGAACGCGCTCATCACCGCTACAGTGGAAACGAGGCAACACCGTTGCACTTTTTTTCTAGCTGGATCGTAAAAGTACCATCTGCGTGTCTCTGATAAGCCGAATATGACAGACTTCTGCCAAAGCATCACGCGCACTGGAAACTTGGAAGCGGCACGCAGGGCAACATAAAAGCAAGGCACGAAGAGAGGAGCAAAACAACACAAATAGAAGTGCCGGGCGAAACAGGCATCCAACACCTGTGCCACCGGCGTGTCGCCCTCAACAACCAACCGACCAGGAAAGGTTCCGCACATCCATCAACAGCAATGAGTTAAACGAACGCGCTGTGTATGCCTGTGCAAAGTAAATACGGTCGTACAATAAGGAAAAGGCAAGTTCACGCAGCAGGGCGCGGCATTTACACTAGTCTACGTGTGTATAGGGCCGGGCGAGCGGCTGATCTATTTATGCGCTCCGAGAACTGCACGGAGGCTTTACACCAGCGCGCAAACAAGCGAAAAGAGAGAAGCCGTGTTCAAAATGGACGGGCTTCTCGACACAGTCGCGCGGGGGGGAACATGAACTCACAAGAATGCAATCTGGCCGCCGGCGAAAGCGCACGCACGCACACATCGTCCCGTGAACAAAATGAGCGAGCTCAAAATGGCCGGCCCATGGACGTGCCACGGCGGAGTTTCCAGATTTGTGGCCATCGTCACTTCTTCCCCTAATTTATGAGCCCGGTTTCCTTTCTTATACGCTTCTAAATATATAAGGCGCGGGATAGGCGTACGTGCCGATGGCATTGGGACGCCTTTGTCGTCACTCGTCCGATTCGAGAAACGGCCCAAAACAAATCCGGAAGCGGAGCCAGAAGAGTCCGAACGGCCCCCCCGGAAAAGCAGAAGAAAATATAGATTCTTTACGTTTACGATCCGGCGAGCGCGAAAAAGCGCCGGAAGTTGGCCGTGCCGAGCTCAGTTTCTTAGCCCGAGTGGCGGGAAACGGCCTCCCTGGCCGACCGTGTTTCTCGCTTCTTTATTTTCGCGCTCCTCTCCTCACCGAGGGCGGCTCTGAATGACGAAGCAGAATCTATCTCTCGCCCCTGAGCCCGATGGGTCGAGCGTTGCGCCGAAAGCACCGCGAGAGCGGCGCCGCCGCGCGTGTCAATCACCGCCGCCCGGGCGGGCTGCGATGATGGGCAATGGGCGCCTGATGTTCTTATGGGCTTCATACGTTCTTTGCTAAGGGAACTGGAATGGTGCTGCGGCGTAACCGTTGCTCTCACGCCCTTGTCATGTGGGCTGCCGAACAATTCGCTGCCAGTTTTAGGCATGCTTAAGTTTCTCTCGAACGTTGAAGCCTCAGCGTGGGGCACCATAATTGGGGCCACATAACGTAAAACTATTCCAGCACGTTTTTATTTCAATCTCCTGACGTCAAATTTGCGTAACCGCCGGCGCAAGCATCGGGCGATCACCCGCAGGGTTGTCTGAAGAGACCAATCAAACGCTTTCCTCATTCATAGGAGGTCACTTTTGTTTGCTTTAAAAACGAATAACGTTGCCTACAGCGAGTGGCTTGTCTTATCTAATTGGTTGACAGAAAGAGAGGAGCACGTTCAAGTGGAGAAGGATTCGATAGGGCCGAGCCAGTGCACTGAAAATCGATAACCGGATGAAGAGGGTGGTGCCGGCGTCTGCGATTGGTCCGCTTTCCCTTACTTAGCTTGAGGTGGCTAGTCGAAAATCGCGGCGGAATGCAACGGAAGGTTAAGAATGCTGTTAAAACGAATCCTCAGCAAAGACGAGTTGTCAGAGCGAGGTGTTAAACGTGCCGAAAGTGCTCGAAAACGTTACACGGCCACGCAATATGTTTTATTGTACGGAAATAAACCCATGCTCTACGGCATGTGCGAGTACCCAGTGCCTGAGCCATCCGCGGCAGTCATCTTCTATTCCTATCGGAATCGGGCAGCCAGCCTATGGCTAATCAGAGAAAAATTCAGTTTTGTTCGGCATATTAATGCAACTTTAATGCGTACACGTCCCTTTGACGCGGTGAGTTTTCGCGATTTTGTGACGTCGCGTAATAGGCAGGTGAAGTGGGTGCAGCCCAAAAACTTTTGACCAATAGCCGAGGGCTAATGGCGAAATGATGTCGAATCAGACGTAACTATTTTCCTTTTGTTCGGTCCAATGATGCATAATCAGTGTGTAGGCGCCGTATCAGCTATGAAGCCATCTCGGTTTTCGTGACGTCGCGTGACAGACAGGTGAAGTGGGGGTGCTTCTAAAAGGTTTATGACCGATCGCGGAGGGCTGATTGCAGAATTGGAAGAGAAAAGTTCGGAATAGCTTTAAGTTATAGCGCCCTTGCTCTTACGTCCTTTTAAGTACTGCCAGTTTGCTGCCTTGGTTCCCTTGAATCCCGAAATTTTTATGCGCCGTATTACGCTGCCAAATCTTTCGCAATGCTCTTTCGATGACGGAACATAATGAGAACGTTTTTGTTTTCGTTTTAAATAACAAATAGCATAAAGAAAGATAATATCGCTGTTCGCGAAACGTAAAAGGCGCATTCAAGTTCGAATTTTGAGGAAGGGTGAGGGAATCGGCATGAATGCGAAAAAGGAGAAGAAATTGGAGATTCGTCGTACAAATAGAAATACATGTCTTGCAAACCTCAAGATAGAACATGCAAAAAATAGAGTTTCGGAGCAAAGGTCAATCTTGTCTTCATGGCAAATATCTGCAAGAGACCAACATTAGCTGTGATATGATTTTTTTTTTTAGACAGCGAAGTTGTATATGGGGGGGGGGGGGACTAGTTTCCAGCGGCGGAGGTAAAGCAGGCTTCAAGCACTCTGCAAACTTGCAAAAATAAGTTTAATAGCTGATAAGAACAGACAAGAACAGATACTAACTACACTTTGAGCCGCGTCGGCCATATCTACGTTAGCATCGCCCTCTCTTTGTCGGCATTCCAAGCGCTTGCGTATCTCCTTTTCTTTCCTGCCGCCCTCCGGTGGTGGCGGTTCCGTCGGAACGTCACGCCTGTCTAGTTTCGTCCGGCTCCTCGGGGCGGCGGTCCCGTCGTCCACGCGAATGTATATAAAAAGCACGGTGACCGAGTCCGTATCTATGTTCAAAATTATGTCTCACCTCTGTGTCGTATGCTAAGCAGTTTGGTCATCCACCTTCACAGAGTGGAATGGCTCATGATTCTTTTTTTCATTTGTGTGCTTGTGTGTTGTATTCACATCATTAAAAATGTGTCATTCAGAGTGTGCGCAGAGTAGTAATGCCTCTGATGGAGTCTGCTTTCCATCAGGCCTTTTGGCATTTGGGACCACCTGTCTTCTTGCTGTATGGCGGAGCCATTTCTTATTTATTTAGGCGCTCCCGCAGTGCCACTAAAGCATTATTACGATGGGCAAGCGCTTATAAAACAAGCCAACATTTTATTGCGATAGCAATTATATGGACACTCCAGGCGCATTTCTGCCGTCGCCGTGATGTTCCGTATAAAGCACAAGGGTGATAACATTGTCGCTGCGCGACGTCTGCTGTATTTGCGAGTAAAAGCGTGGGAGGATGAGCCCACAATGGCGGCTCAATCTCGCTCGCGCCAGCGAAGAAAGCGGGGAGGAAGCGCGCCGTCCTCCGTCGCGCGCCAGGCACGGGGTGGGGGCAGAGGCGGATGTTCTACTTCGGCGGCTGCTACGTATGGCGTGGCCGCGCGCGGCCACGCGGTCCTTATTTTGAAAGCAATCTGTGAATCTACACTTGCGAAACCGCAAGCGGGCGGAAAATATTTTCCGCGCATGTACAAGATGTTCACGTTTGTTTCGAAACTGCAGCAACCACTGCCGCTTTCGCCCACATCCATCTAGTTCGCGCACGTTAGTCCGCGTGGTGGCGCTGTTCAGCACACTATTTCCAGACATATGTTCATTCATTGACCCATCAGTTATTAAAAGCCATCATTTCGCGCAACTGTGCGTGTCGTCGTTAACTTTCGTCTACCAGGGAAGATCAAGAAGACATAGTTTCGATAGTTTTAGCTAGTTGCTTTTCCTAAAAATAAACAATGAAAAAACACAAAATGTTAAATTTTACGACCGGATGTTTACAAGCTAGTGCAGCTTCCGATGAATCGCTTTCCGCTTCACCATCGCGAAAAAATCGGTCCGAGACCGATCGGGCTCGCCGCCTGGTTTTCCGCCCGTTTCTCCGCCTAGGCCGGCGGATTTTGTCAAGTTTCTTCCGCTTCCGTCTGCTTCGAGACCAAGTGTGAACGTAGCCGTAGTGCGCGGCGTGTTTTCGCCGCTTAGTTCGCGTGGAAGCGAGAGGCAGCACGAAGGCCAATTCGCTCGCTGCTGCTGCCGCGCTTCCTCACTCCAATGTTTTGACAGCGCGTTTCCGCGGTCATCGAGTGAGATTTGTTCACAATTGCTTGTGTGCTAGTGACACCATACTTGTTAATTTGGTTAGAAAGCGAATGTTTACAAGTATGTAAGGCCGATAAAATTACTATCCTTACTTCGTTTAGCTGTTTACAAATTTGCTATCGCAATAGATGCCTCGTCTTTAGGGCGAAATTGAGGCTTTTTTTTCGTTTCACCAAGTACGCAGATAAATTCTTCCTACCTTTTCAACTGTCCAGAGATAGCCACGTTACCGATGGCTGCAACTGTCTAAGGGAATTATGAATACTTCAATATCCTGAAGTAATATGGCCTAACCATACATGAATGATATTTGCGTTACGAAACATAAATAGTAGGTTGGAGATAGGTCGATTGACATATTTTCGTTTTCATTGTTGTAAATCGAATAAAAGAGCATAAGGCGTTTTCACCACTGCCACTAGGTGAACCCAACTAAGTTCTTGCTTACTTTCTGTAACGCTTACCGCTCGTATACCGCAAAAAATAAACGCAATACCTATAATATTATGTATTCATACCTTTTTATCGTGAGGGACTTTGTCAAATGCCTTACAGAATTTTGCGGAAAAAATCTACCTGACAATTCATTTGCAAGAGAATGAAGCTTTGTGAGAAGGTGCGTCCCCGTGAAATATCATTTTTCTAAATCCACGTTGTTTCCTTTAACCGTGCCCCCAAGGCAAGTTTATAAGATTGCCTTGAATAAAAAAAGGAAAACCTATACTCGCAGACAATTTTTATGACAGCGAAAAGAAAGTTACGGACGAAAAGCGCGCATAAGCGAGAGCACTCCGGAATCCGTTTTCTCATCCGCGTTAGCTTAAGCTGGGGAAGAGAAAAAATAAACACCTTTTTTAAAACAGCTATATATGACAAAGCGCCCCACTGAGAGTTGAAGTTGACTGATTTTGCGGCTTGTCCCTTCCGCGCCTGGGCAAACGCGAAACCGTCGCACGTGGAAGCTGCGTCGATTACCCCACCGTCTGTTGCGAGAAACCAAAAGCGCTGCCAAGCACTGCTGGTCTACTTGGCGCGGTGACACATGTGCAGACGCTCCGCCACCCGTAGCATTCCCTTCATTGCAGCAGAAAGTTGTCCGCGAGTACAGTTAGGACAGAGTGTTCTTCTAAAGACTTATTTACCCTAGTAACTAGAGACCCGATTTGCTCTCGCACCCGCGTTTAGAGCAATCGCGCGTAGTCTCGAGCCCAGGCAGCATTTGTCGGTGAGGCCCGCGCAGGGACTGCGGGTTTGATTGGCTTGATAGTTCACTTTTTTTTGTTGAAATGAATATTAGGAGAGGTTGGCACCTTTATGGCGGCACCGGCTACTCCTTGTCACTTAGCAAAGGTAAACAAATATGCGCAAAAAGGGAGAATAATGTCACAAAATATGGCACTCACTAGAACGGGAGATGAATAAAAACTATAGTCTAACAGTAACGCATGTAATTCTCTCACATGTAACTAAATCTAACACATGTAATTACTCTGCAAGCACAGAACACAATTACACATTGCGTAAAAATTACAATCCCCACATAAATCAATTTTTAACCCACAACCACATTTATATCACTCATTTAGCTTAATAGGATCAACCGAAATTTAATATTTCCACAAAATGTTGGTGTCCTCGAAAAACTTCTTCAAAGCAAGAAGTGCTCTTTTATGAAGGCCCGCAGTTGACCATGGACAAAGTATTTTTTTTTTTAGAATGAATGATCTTCTGCCTAAAAGCAACAAATTTGCTTGCAATACCCTTCGTTGTGGATGGTATTTATTGCACTCGAAGAGGAGATGATACACATTTTCGTCTGGATGGCCACAAGAACACTGCGGACTGGAGGCACTTTTTATCCTGCATGAGAAGTGTCTCGTAAATGCAGTACCAAGCCGCAGGCAGTGCACCGATGTTTCAAATATTCTGTTTTCTCTTAGATTTTCCGGAATTGATAGGTTTATACATGGGTCTATAAAGTATAACGCCGAGTTTTTAGATTGCTGATCAAACCAGGTAGATCAAACCAGGTAGATCAAACCAGGTAGACAGGAAATCTGTCTCAGTAGCAGACGGACTTCACTACGCAAAAGGGTAAGATTGATTGTCTCTGTGTTATTGTGCGCCCGATTCGCAGCTGCGTCCGCTGTAGTATTACCAGGAATATTGCAGTGCCCGGGTACCTACTGAAATGTAATTACTTGATTCATTGCGCTTGCGTTTGTATGTTCTTTGAGCGTCTTATAAAATAGTAAAGTGTTCAAAGAATTTTTCTTATTGCTTTCTAGTAATGTGAGAGCGGCTTGGCGAATCGCTAAAGATAACCCATTTTTGCGAATTCTTTTCTGATGTTATGAAACGCAAAGCACAAGGGATTGCAAACAGTTCTGTCACGGTGGAAAATGTCTCTCGGGATAATTTGAATGTTTGCTCTAGCGCTAAATGTGGAATGACGAATGCTTAAGTCGGGGGATTTTTATGACACGAACCGTCTGTATACACGTGGATGTACTGGGGATATAATGAGTTAATTTAGAAGAGTGCCATTTTCTGTGTAGCTACCATGAATATGTCTCTCTTAGATATAATCTCGTCGACCGATAATTCCATTTTAGGACTTGTCAACATCCAAGGAGGGTAACTTACATCCACTTTGCATTATTCAAATCTTGGTAATAATGGTTTATGTTCTTGAACAACATCATGAATTTTGCTTTTGTTTCGTTCGCTAAGCACGAAGTTTAATGGATGCTTCTCGTGTTGGGTTAAGATGCCGTAAATATGTCGTCATGTTTCAACCGATCGTATGACTCGAAATGGTGGGTGACGAGCTTCAGCAATCACTAGAGAACTCGAGGTAGCCTGCGGAACCCCAAGGCACACTCGCAGCCCCCTTGCCAGTAAACGTTGAAGACGTTCCTCAGAAGTTTGCGCTAAACCATGGAGAATAGGTGCTGAATAAGCATTTTTTTTGTTTTATGAGTGTGTTATGAACTTGTAATAGTAAACAGACTGATCGCTTCCCCCCCCCCCCCCCCACGTTTGTGCCAGCCAGTCGCCGAGAGAGAGGGAGAAACGACTTTATTGAGCCGAGCTGAACATCTTAGACGCCGTCGATGGAAGTGCTTCCCTCTTCACGGGACCCATATGCTTCCCTAGCTGCCTGGCCCCTGGAGATCAGGACGAGCTGGTCTTCCATGGTGGTGCTGAAGTACGTTTATTACAGCATTGATCTGCTTTTCAATTGCGCGGATGTGTGATGCCCATGTCAGCTGGCGGTCAAGCATAACTTAAAGAAATTTATTCTCTTTCACGAACATCAAAGTTTGCCCATTAAGCGAAAGTCGGAAATTATTCAGCTGTCGTCTAGTGAAAGGAACTACGGCTGTCTTTGCGTATGAAAGAATCATGCATCTTTCCTTTAAAAAGGTGTCGATACTATCAAGACCATCTTGCAGCGTTGTTTGAATGTCTTGTATGTGCGATTCAGAGGCCGATATGCAGATGTCATCTGCGTACAGAGTATATATGATATGGCTGCCATGACACAGTTGAATAAAAGCGGACTGAGAACACTGTCCTGCAGAATGCCCTGCGTGATGATTTGATCATTACTCTCTCCTTCAATTGTTTCCATAAATATTTTTCTTTTGCTCAAGAAATTTGAAATCCATCGCAGTGTTCGACCGTGCAGACCAAGCACTCAGATCTCAGAGCATCTTAGAGCAGGACCACGGTATTTTTCTACAGGATGACTCGTGAAACCCAAGTGCACTCGTTGCCGCATTGGTTTGTCTTCTCTGAAATGGAGAATAACGGTTTTCAGAGGGCGCGATTCTATCGCTCCGTCTTCTTGGCGGTTGTAGCGTGCCTGACAACGGGCAGATGTCACGCCAAAATCCTTTAGGAAGTCAACCAGTTGTTCTTCTGTATATTCAACTGGGACAATGCGTATTGTGCCAACATTTTTGGTGTAAGGTGCCCGAATAGATGGCTTGACTCCGAAACGAGCCACTTCACTCATCGACGGTAGATGTCTTGCAGATGAGACAAGTAACGCTGACAGAGAAACTTCCATCTCTATTGACGCGAAATAACTGTACCTTTTTCTTTGTTGCGGAAACAATTTCTGACGCAGCACCGTTTGGATTCACTTGCCAGAACTTGCGGCCTTCCTCGAGGGTCGAAAAACAACTATAATTCCCTCAGGTCGATTCTTTTTATACACTACCAAGGAGAACGGCGTATCATCACAGTCTATGTCTTCATCTTCACTTAGCCCATAGGTGGATGTCCGGTCTTCGTCAACCAGTGATTTCTTGGCTTCACTTTCGCATGTATCAGCCATATTCACTGAACGTGCGCAGGAACGTAGTGCAGCGTTGAAAACTAGCGTCGCCAGCTTGATGACATTAGGCACGTGTTGTGTCACTTCCGAGTGCGGCGCCGATTCTGCGGCAGTCATGCGCCTAGGAACGCGCTGTCGGACATATGGCTCGTGCCGGTGTTCTTTGCTGCCTACCGCCGTGGTATAGGCGTAGATGCGCTGCAGAGCCCAGCGATATTGTGCGTGATCTTTAGCACATAGGCATCCCACGGGGTGTACGTTCTCGTACATACACGTACAGCTTATGGGCGAGCGAACGCTGGCGGCAATCATGCGCTATAGAACAGGCTGAGTCCTATCGCGGCCACTCGTGCGCCTGTTGCCGAAATCTGCGGCGGGTGTGTGTGTGTGGGGGGGGGGGGGCGTGTGTGTGTGTGCGTGCGTGTGTGTGTATGTGCGCGCGTGTGTGTGCGTGCGTGCGTGTGTGTGCATGCGTGTGTGTGCATGCGTGTGCGTGTGTGCGTGCGTGTGTGTGTGTGTGTGTGTGTGTGTGTGTGTGTGTGTGTGTGTGTGTGTGTGTGTGTGTGTGTGTGTGTGTGTGTGTGTGTGTGTGTGTGTGTGTTTCTGTCTAGTGTCCAGTTCGCTCTTATTTAGTCATCCGTATGGAATACCAACGTGCGTGATCCTATTATCAGGAGGTCCCCCTTCGTAAATAGGCTGCCTATATACAGTAACTGCGTAAATTGGCATGCAAGAAACAAGCACGCAAAATAATAACCAGAAGTTTATCAAGGCATAGGGCATGGTGAACGTAGAAAAAAGCTTGCGATTTCATCTGGGCCACACGATGCTTTGGTTTTCAAGTTCAGTACGCGTTGATATTTATCAGATCGCTTTTTTCTTTCTATTTGTCGAGTTTTCTGCTGTCGTTCCACCGTGTGGCCTCCTCCAACTCCTTCGCAACTTAACAGAATGGTGTAACCGTTAGAGGGCGAGTTAACGTATATTCAGATATCTAAAATAGATTAACTTAAGAGGATATCATTGCTTTGAGACTTCCATCCTAACGAAACTTACTTTATATACGGGTGTGCGAATATTCGAAATTTTATTGCAATAGTTTCTGCCATTCGAATAGAGAATTCACTAATCGAAGTTGTCGAGTATTCTTTTTTCTAGTGTAATGTAAGGGATAAAGGCTTACTCGTCGAGGGAGGCAATACGATGGATCTGAGTGAAAGAGAAATTGTGGGATTTTATGTGCCAGAACCATGACATGATTGTGAATCATGCTGTAGTGAGCGACGCTGGCAATTTCGACCGCGTGGGGATTTTTTTTTACGTACACGCAATGCACGGCAATGCGCTGGCCGCTAGGGAATGCGCTCCGTGCGAGCCACGCGTTCCCGTTTCACGTTCATAGTAGAATGATCCAACTCTTGCTTGGTGCAGTTCACTGAGGGTGAACAACTATAATTCCCTCAGGTCGATTCTTTTTATACACTACCAAGGAGAACGGCGTATCATCACAGTCTATGTCTTCATCTTCACTTAGCCCATAGGTGGATGTCCGGTCTTCGTCAACCAGTGATTTCTTGGCTTCACTTTCGCATGTATCAGCCATATTCACTGAACGTGCGCAGGAACGTAGTGCAGCGTAGTGCAGCGTAGTGCAGCGTGCAGTAAGCAGCTAGTCAACTACGCGTGACCAGCGCCGGCGCTGTGCGTCATTTCAATGACTGCTTACGCGGCAGCCGTTCAGGACTGTTTATGAGCGTAGCTTTGCAAGAGCATATGTTTCATTGTATTCACTTTGACATGCAAAACGTTTCCGTCGCTACTCGGTGTTCTGGTGCATCTCTTTTTAAGCTAGAGATTCCTTCGCCAGAATGATTCCGCCCAGGCAGAGTACCGCTGTTTTTGCTGTCCGTCTTGTTCTGTTAACATCACCCAATGCGCCAGGGGGATCGCAAATGTTGCTTTCTGATTGGAGCGAGGCTGTCTCCTCAACGCACGCACCGCCGGAAGGAGCTTCAAATATTTAGGTTGTCGACAGCAAGGCCTTCGATGTTGTTTCCCAGTGAGTAACTTCAGACCAGAAACTTTCGAACGAGAGACAGTGACGTGAAGCTTAGCGATCCGTGCACTCGGACGGACGATTTCGATTGACCACACTATGCTTGCCGCTAGCGATGTGAGTGTGAAAGCAGTGGCACGGGGTCGACATCTTGCAATGATATCTTCAACTCTGCACGACCAAGTAGCTATAGCTGATGAAATATTCCTTCATTTCGGTTTGCACGATACTTGGCTCCGATATATATATATATATATATATACACAGCAGTGAACAAAAAGGCATGGCATTTTTCATTTGGGTTCTGTGAGACAAACCTCTCCGAATGAGAAAGCTGGCGCTGCGTTATGCCAGACCGCTAGCCTAAGGCACTGGATTCTTGCACACGCACTGCCATCTTACGTTATTCACTCGCCATAGCCGACACACCTTGCATACACCTTGTATATTACAGGAATGTATCACAAGGAAACCATATATATCAACCAGTATGTGAAAACACATGCGCTGGTTAGAGGAATTTTAGTGATACGTGGAGAAGTTAGCCGAGCAAAGGTCTTGACATGCTTGTACATGTTAAAAAAATAAAAAACAGATCAAAAGACGAGAGAAAAAAAATCATGAGTCATTCCACTCTGTGAAGGTGGTTGACCAGCAAAGCTATTTAGCACACGACACGGAGGTGACACATAATTTTGAACAAAGGTGCGAAGACGTTTATTTTCTTGATGGGTGGTCGTTATTTCACTCGCAACTGCAATCATTCTTTGATACTGTTAAATCGATGCACGTACGCGGCTGGGAGGTCGGTTGGGCCGGATTGGTGTGGCATAGCGAGGGATATGTCTGCAACACGGAACGCGTAAACCACTCCCCTTTCGGTACCGACACATCCACATTGACATCACCGACAACGACAACAGGGGTAGAGTCATCGCAGCTAATTCACGCAAAGTGAGTAGCCATGAACCCCTTACGGGCCTATGAATCATTGCATTTTTTGCTTGCTTACGGGGATATGAGCCATTGATGATGATAGTTGGTGTGTGTGTGTGTGTGTGGGTGTGTGTGTGTGTGTGTGTGTGTGTGCATGTATGTATGTATGTATGTATGTATGTATGTATGTATGTATGTATGTATGTATGTATGTATGTATGTATGTATGTATGTATGTATGTATGTATGTATGTATGTATGTATGTATGTATGTATGTATGTGTGTGTGTGTATGTATGTATGTATGTATGTATGTATGTATGTATGTATGTATGTATGTATGTATGTATGTATGTATGTATGTATGTATGTATGTATGTATGTACCGGGTGTTTCAGCGAACACTTTCAAAATATTTGAAAGGTTGCCTATGGCAGATAGCACAATTCTAGTTCATGAGGTGGTCTACTCGAAGCCGCGGACGCGGACATTACTTGCAGAAAAAATTGAAACAGCATAATCGACTAATGAACAAAAAGCTACTAATTAACTTTTCAACTAAGTACCTGATGGCCCATATTGCAATTTACAAATTCTAGCCGTACAGTTCGCAAGGTGGATCCACTTGGAACGAATTGTCAGAATGACACCAGTTTCGAGATATTAATTCCCGAATTTTGTGGAGTAATGCATTCGCGTTCCAGTTACTTTTGTGCTTGAATGCATAAAACAACGTTTTGTTAAGAAATTACCTGGAACGGCGATGCATTTCTCCGCAAAGTTCGGTAATTAATCTCTCGAAACTGGTGTCATACTGAGAATTCGTTCCAAGTGCATCCGCCTTGTGAACTCCACGGCTAGAATTTGTAAATTGTCATGTGTGTGGGCCGTGAGGTAACAAGCTAGAAAGCTAATTAGCGATTTTTGTTAATTAATCGATTATGCGTTTCATTTTTTTTTTCAAATAATGTCCGCCTCTCCGAGTAGGCCACGTCATGAACTAGAATTGTGCTATCTGCCGCAAGCAACCTTTAATATATAGTTGACGTGTTCGCTGAAACACCCGGCATATATATATATATATATATATCACCATCATCAGCCCCATTTCAACACAGATGCTTATAAACTTGCTATTGACGAAGACAAATCCTCGGCGGAAACATCCGATTAAATTGTTTGTATTCGTAATACATAAAACGCGATACCTCGTAAGACGCATTCTTCTATAAATCAAAAGGACATAAAAGCATCGCTGGTGGCTGAATAAAATTTCATTTCTTTTTACTGCAAGAGCAATTCTGTGCTGTGAAAGCGTTTCGAATTCGTTGCATTTGAACACGTTGCCTCGAGAGGTCGCCTGCTATAGCGTTCCTGTTCGGCGCGCGTGCTTGCATAAACGCCACCACTGACTTCTACAGAATTGGCTGTCTGGGTTGCCCCGGTCCAGTTTTGGGTTCAGCGTGGCGCTTTCTTTAATGTTTTTCTTGCTTATTTAATAAGCGCTTCATAAGAGTTGAGCTACCGTATGTGCCACAGGAGGCGTAAACAGAGAAAAAACGACCAATTTTATGACATGACGAGAAAATCGGCGCGGCAGGGCTCTAATGCCTATGTAATGTTTATACTCCGACGTCCGAGACCTTTGTAGCTGGCATACGGTGAAGCAGCCGCACTGTGAATATAGCTTTGCTGCAGAAGCCTACGTGCGGTGGGCCCCTCTATATTGGCCAAAAGCGCACACAAGAACTTTAATCGCAGCCCTTTGTAAGCGGTGCCTGTACACCTTAAAAACTTGTTAGACGATTTCAGTGCCAGCCATTCTATGTGGGGAGATCTGACCTCACATTAAACTCAACATATGTCATAGCATTATCCATGAGGGTTCCAGGTTAAATGCATATTACATGTCTGTATATCCAAACGAGGCGGAATATCCTACAGTGGATATTCAGGTTCGTCTTACTGGATATGCAAGCAAAGTTGGACATACCGTCTCTTCAGATATACAGCGCTGCTAGCGATAGGAGACGCTTTTCACAGACGCTAAATGTGTCGTACATATTTCATTAAGGATTCATCTTGGTTAGCGTTCTCACAGCGGTGATTAATGCTTAACAAGTTAGCGGCAAAAGGTGCTCGTCCTTGACGCGATGGGACGGCTGTAGTAAGACTCTAGGTCAGTTCTCCGACGAGGTCTTAGCGGAAGTGGCAGACATCCACAAAGGGGCGACTATTTCCACGCTCCGGCTGGTAATCGAATTATTTCTGTTATTATCAGATACACCGAAAAGCTTAAGAAGAAAACATTGGGTACTGTCAGTATTGGCCATGCTGCCAGGAGTCTGATCAGTTGTCGGTAATCTCGGTGGGAAAGCGCCCGTTCACGAAGTATTCGCCTTGAAACAGGGCGAGAAAGCTGTGACCGCTGCGGCGGAGCTTGTGAACGCGTGCTGGTTTCGCCAATCACTACAACCAGCTCCGCCCGAGCTCGATGTTTGATGCTTGATGTTTAACACATAAATGCTGAATTAATGCTTGGCGCATTTACGGGCAACATGCACGTTGGAATCGCCCACTGTGGCTGAAGCTACAGAGGCACTGGTGCGCGGGCACCTATACAATATAAAAGAAGGCCTACATGCTCTGGCTGTGACGTGATATATGAAGGGCTATCCTTCTGCTGAAAAACTTCTGTTAAAGAATAAAAAAAGTTAGAGGGACACTAAACAGAAACGCTAAACCAGCTTAGGCTGATAAACTATTCCTTTAAAACTCGATTTTCGCTAATTTTGCTGTATGAAGTTCCTTATTACCGGACAAAAGAGAGTCTAAACGTTCATCTTTGCTTTAATTTTTTTGTCGAAACTAGCGCTGGTACGTCACCGTGACGCCACGAATTTCAAAGAAATTTCTCTTATTTGGGCCGTTTTAATACTGTAAAACTTCTCTAAACTTCCTAAGTGAAGTGTTTGGCATTTGTAGAATACAATTTACAGTATTCAATGTCTTAGTATTCTATAAGCTTAATTTACTAGAACATTTCAAATTATTTTGCTGTTTAACATATGGGAGGCACCCGCTCCATTCCAGTGTACGGGTTGCCGGCTCTCCTACATGACGTCTCGACCCAACGAGCGTGACATTTACTTATATAGAACGGCACATGATGCTGGAGTCTTTTTCGCACCATTCTGTGTACCTGAGGTTATGCCCTGTTTATATATATTTAACTTATTTTATTTAATGCAGCTTGATCACTGTAGCATGTGATCAACCAGCGTTCTCTTTCTTCCTTTCGCCCTTCCCCAAGAGTGTAAAAGGCATGTGAATAATAATAATAATAATAATAATAATAATAATAATAATAATAATAATAATAATAATAATAATAATAATAATAATAATAATAATAATAATAATAATAATAATAATAATAATAATAATAATGGCTACCCTCACTGCCCTTTATTATTTTGGTTGAACCAAGTGCTCTTTGCATGTACGACGACGTAGTTAGCGTCTCTTTGTGTACACCAGTGCGTAATCAGAACCATGCGCTCACTCAAAACATGTGCCAGGGCCATTTATGCGCATTTCCAAGTAACTGGCTGCACAGTCGTCTACACCAGAGTGAGAGAGAGACATAGATCGAGAGAGGAAAGGCAGGAAGGTCAACCAGAGGCCAGTTTCCACCACGTTATCCCAAAGCAAGTATAATCAGCGTGGGTATTCAAGAAAGAAGGGGAAAAAAAAAGGAAAACGCCTGGCAACGCAAATTTCCAGTTTCCAGAATTTATGGCTATATGGCACTACTGTCCTTTAGCGAAGGCGCCCCACTTTCGTTCTGCGTGAACAATAGCACCTTCGAGGAAAAGAAGAGCCTAACGACTCCGTGTGCGATTTTCCACTGCTTGTATACCGTACGGTTGCGGCACTGAAGTCTAACTAGCCGAACATTCCGCGGCAGCGTCATGCAAGGTTCCCCGCGCGCAGTGAATGTATAGCGAGAGTGGTAGCGGCAACTTCCCTGTCGACGTCACCGAGCAGTGCAGTCTAACTAACGTCACAATTGCGCAGCCAGCAGCGCTCTTAGCTTCACATGGGACAGAAAATAATAACAACGACGGCACGAAATAATCGCCTTTCGCCCGAGCTGGCGACGTAGTGCCTGTTCCTGCCGCCCACAGAGAGAAATAAACCCTTGCACGCTCTTAGGGCTCCGGAAAATGGGAGTGCCGGCCGCCGCCACCGCAGCGGCCGCGGTGGCTGCAGGAGCCGCGATGGTAGCCGCATCATTGCCGCTCGACACCTGAGGAACGTGGCAGAGATGGTGGCGACCATGCTTCCTCATTTCGGGGCCCAGACGGCGGTTCCCCCAGAGCGCGATGTGTCCCGTGGGGGTACGTCGACCGCCACCTCCACCACCACCAGCAGCAGCAGCAGCAGCACTACCCGGACTTGGTTACACTTACGGATCGCCCCCCGGAGGAACTTGCGGCGCCGAGCTCGCGAAGAGAAGAAGCCGCCTGCAGGCCCATAACGCAAAACAAAGAGGCCGGTGACTGCCGTATAAATATGACACTGTTCACGGCCGGCAGCGAGGACACCTGTAGGCCTCGGCCAATGGGCGAACGTAACTGTACCCCGTACAACTTGCTAACGGCCGCTCGGCGACGCGTGAACAACGTCTTTCTGGCCGCAATTAAAGCAACCTGCGGCCGCCGTATACGGCTGGTGGCTCTCTAGATATGCTTTTTCGTGCCCGCGGAGGTAATAATTGAAGAGTGACCGCTAAGTAGAACGAATGGCACGGTTTTTGCTGCCGTCGCTGGCCTCGACTTGCGGGCTGGTTCAGGCGGTCGTGCTTTGCGGATCTCGCCGAGCTCTTCTTGTTCACGCGGCTTCTTATCGGGCTCCTATAGATGAGCACGAGTGCAGCGCGTCATTCGCGCACGTGAACGTCCATGACCGAATGGGCTCGGCCTTCTTCGAGCGAACTATTTGCTTTTTGCTGGTACCAGCCTACGTCGAGACGACACGCGTAAAAATGAATCTCTGCTCGACATTTGACCCCTGAAAGCTGTTTGTGCAGCTAAGAAAATGGCCGTCTGAACATTTGTGCCATAGTAATAACTTGCATGCTGATGTGGCACGGACGCACTTGAGTGTCTGAGCCGCGTTTTTTGGTGCCCGTGCTATTATTTATTCATATAGTTCGTCTTTACTACGTGCCAATATATAGCAAAGCTACAACGCTTAAAGAAGCCGTGATAGTGTTCGTATTTAGAACCTCTAAAATCCAGGAGTACTTTATCTTTATATGAAGGTTAAACACCGCAGATTGGCCAGGAGCCTAGCTTTATGTGCAGCAAGCAGTCGCCATCATTCAAGAAAGCACACCGCCATTCCAGTGTATGTTTTTGTAGAGTTTCTGCGCGTGCGTGCGGGGGGGGGGGGGGGGGGAGGGGGGGTGCTTGTGTGCGTGTGTCTGTGGTGGTGGCGTTTTTGGCTGGTTAGTGGATGTCGAGTGGGTTTCAAGGGGGAAGAAGGAGGGGGAGAAAGAAAAGGCGAGGCTTCGCTAAATGACAAAAAGCAAACAGTCTCAAATGTTGCCTTTTTTTCTCACTTCAAGATAGAAATTTGGGGAAATATTGCGCACAAGAGAAGCCTGATGCGTTAAGCTGCAATCTGCTGCTCTGCTTAGCTATCTTACGTTATGAAGATAGGCACACAGTACACGTTTGATAGTTTTTGGCCCAAACGATGATATGTTCTTTTCCTTCGACCTCTTCCTAACCTTACGTGAGTCCTCTTTACAGCAAAGGACCGATGGAGAAAGCAAGCGTACTCTGAAATCTCCCTTCGCCTGTCCTCACGTAAAGAACGGTTGCCGTACGCCTGGTTTCGAGAACATCTCTATTAAGCTTTACCCGAACGCCTTTATTCGATAGAAAGACAGTTGGATGGTCACATAAACTTTAAATTTAATTGCTAATATAGAGACGTATAGACGTTTTCCTCCAGGTTTGTTTACTTAACGTTCCAAAACTTGACACGTTCCAGCATCGCTAGCACGGCGGCGTTGCGAGACGCCCCTCATACTGAACGTGCGAATGAAACGAACGCCGACTCCTGCTCACGGTGTAACAATATTATGAGGTGTTCCTGATGGAATCGTGCTCGCGCGGCTCGCGCTTCTCCGCTGGCGGGCGACACCGCGCACGCGCAAGCAGATATCACGTGCGCCAGCACTGAGGTGAAGCGCTCGTTCAGGGCCTGGAGCATCGTAAGGACGCATGAATGTAGCTACGGAGCAACCTTACGCTGAGGAAGCACCAAGGAAGCCTTCACCGACAGCCCCTTGGTAAGGAAGCTTTCAGAGCGGCATAAGGTGGCCTCACAGCAATGAAGGCTTCTTTACTGAGGTAAGGAGGATTTTATTGTTTGGGCCTTAGGTTTTGTGTGGTGCACGTGTCATAGCTGGTGCATTCATCGCTACTAATAAGGTGAACATGGCATTTATTCAATGCAATGCTCCAGCACCTGCAAAATTGTTACGCAGTTGAAGCAACGACATGGTTTTAATGCTGTCATATGTGATGCAGTACCTTGTTCAAATAAAGGACTCGAAAATGTGAAATAGAGGTATGAACTAGGCGGGTGGCATAAACTACGCATGAACTAGAACGCGCAGAGGGAAGTGAATGAAAAGAAAGAAAGAGCTATTAGATGAGGGTAGTAAATGGACACACATACACAAAGATGAACAGACAAGACACGTGCCTTTTGTAAAAGGCTCACTTACAAGCAAATGGACAACCTGCCTGCAGTGACAAAGGCAACTCTCTCTGCATATCTCTCTCTCACTTACACACACACAGATGCACACACGCAAGCATGCGCTCACACATACACACACTCATATGCACCACACACTTTCGGCGGAGGTGGTGGGGGCACATCTCCAGATATTCAGCTACGCCGCCGCTGGGCACGTGCCACTGTGCCGCCCTACGATGAACCTCGCAGACACCAACTTGGGTCGCTGGATACGTACTAATGGGTCTGTGCCACTTTTCACTGCCCAAAAACACTCTTCAGAATTTACGGTGGGTCGCTACATTGCTTCAGTGCTGATCGCGTTAACGTCGACAATCATCGTGAGATGCTTTCTGCCGGATTTTTCTTATTAGTATTTATTTTAAGCGAAGCTTCTTTGTCAATTATCCTGAGGGGTTTAGCGTGAGTATGGGCGTGTGCATGTTTCCTATCGGGTAGAAGACCACAAAGCGGTCGCGAGGCAGTCGAATAGGCTTGTGCGCATATAGCCATCTTTACAACTCCTAGAGATATGCCGGCAACCGCGGCTCTGTTCTCTTCGGCATGATGCAATGAAACGCCAAACGCTAGCGTAATATCCTTATGGCAACAAGTAATATAATCCCCATATTAACGCGGGGCCTTCTTTGCCTGCCTTCTGAGATTTTGCATGGCGGCTCGGTCGGTCTCTCCGAGTAGACTGCGCCAATCCCTCAGGCTATGTGATTCGCGATCGCATGGGATCACGTGGGGCGTGTTTTGGGGCTCTCTGCGATCGCACGGTCACGTGGGTGTGTGAGTGAGAGTACGGAGATGATGATGATGATCATCATCATCATCATCAGCAGCAGCAGCAGCAGCCTATTTTATGTCCACTGGAGGACGAAGGCCTCTCCCTGCGATCTCCAATTACCCCTGTCCTGCGCCAACCGATTCCAACTAGCGCCCGCGAATTTCATAATTTCCTCGCCCCAGCTAGTCTTCTGCAGTCTTTGACAGCGCTTCCCTTCTCTTGGTACCCATTCTGTAACCCTCATGGTCCAACGGTTATCTAACCTGCGCATTACATAACCTGCCCAGCTCCATTTTTTTCTCTTAATGTCAATTAGAATATCGGCTATACCCGTTTGCTCTCTGATCCAAACCGCTCTATTTCTGTCTCTTAACGTTATGCCTAGCAATCTTCGTTCCATCGCTCTTTGCGTGGTCCTTAACTTGTTCTCGAGCTTCTTGATCAGTCGCCAAGTCTCTGCCCCATATATCAGCACCAGTAAAGTGCACTGATTGTGCACCTTCCTTTTCAATCATCATGGTAAGCTCCCAGTCAGGAGCTGACAATGTCTGCCGTATGCGATCCAACCCATTTTTATTCTTCTATGAATTTCCTTCTCATGATCAGGGTTCCCAGTGATTAATTGACCTAGGTAAACGTACTACTTCACAGACTGTAGAGGCTGACTGGCGATACTGAACTCTTGTTCCCTTGCCCGACTATTCGTCAATATCTTTGTCTTCTGCATATTAATCGTCAAACGCACTCTTATACTCTCTATGCTAAGGTCCTCAATCCTTTGTTGTAACTCGTCTGCAATGTTGCTGAATGGAACAAGGTTGCTGAGATATTCACCGTCAATCCTTACTCCTAAGCTTTCACAGTTTAATAGCTTGAATACTTCTTCCAAGCACACAGTGAATATCATTGGAGAGAGTGTGTCTCTTTATCTCACCCCTTTTTTATAGGTATCTTCATGCTTTCCTTGTGTAGAATTAGGGTAGCTGTGGAATCACTGCAGATATTTTCCAAGATATGTACGTAACCGGTCTATACTCTTTGATTACGTAATGTCTCTATGACTGCTGGTATCTCTACTGAATCAAATGCCTTTTCGTAATCTATGAAAGTCATATAGAGAGGCTGATTGAACTCTGCGGGTCTCTCGATTACCTGATTAATGACATGGATATGATCCATTGTAGAGTATCCCTTCCTGAAGCCAGCCTGTTCTCTTGCTGGGCTAAAGTTCAGTGTTGTCCTTATTCTATTGCAAATTATCTTGTTGAATATTTTATTTAATAGTGGGAGTAAGCTAATGGCCCTATAATTTTTCGATTCTTTAACGTCTTCCTTTTGTGGATCAGTATTATGTTTGCATTGTTCCAGTTTTATGGGATCCTTGCAGTCGATAGACACTTCGTATAGAGAGCCGCCAGTTTTCCAAGCATTATGTCTCTTCCATCTTTGATTAAATCGACTGTTATTTAATCTTCTACTGCCGATCTTCCTCGTTTCATGTCTTGCAAGGCCCTTCTGACCTCTTCGCTAGCTATAGGAGGAGTTTCTGTATCCTGTTCATTACTGTTTCGAATGGAGGTATCCCGACTCCTCTGGGTATTGTACAGGTCAGTATAGAGTTCTTCCGCTTCCTTTACTATATCTTCGAGACGGCTGATGATATTACCCTGCTTATGTTTCAGTGCATACATCTTGGTTTGTCCTATGCCAAGTTTCTTTCTCGTTGATTTCAGGCTGCGTCCATTTTTTTAGGGCTTGCTCAGTCTTTCACACGTTATAGTTTCGAATATCACTTATTTTCGCCTTGTTGATCAGGTTTGACAGTTCTGCGAATTCTATCTTATCTCTTGAGTTGGACACTTTCATTTTTGTCGTTTCTTTATTAGGTCCTTTGTTACTTGGGATACCTTGCCTACTGGTGGCCTTGGTGCCTTGCCTCCCACTTCAATTGCTGCATCTGAAGCCAGCCTAGTTAAGGTTTCATTCATTAGCTCTATGTCATCCTCATCTCTCTCTTCTAAGGCTGCATATTTGTTTGCTAGTACCAGCCTGAATTTGTCTACTTTTACCCATACTGCCTCTAGGTTGACCTGTTTTTTTCTTGACCAATTTTGCTCTTTCTCTCTATAAATTGAGGTCAATCCTAGCCCTCACTAACCTATGATCACTGCACTTTACCCTACCTATCACTTCTACATCCTGCACTATGCTGGCATCGGCAGAAAGTATGAAATAAGTTTCATTTCATGTTTCTCCATTAGGGCTTTTCTGCAGCCGCTAGCACAGTGAAAACTGTAAAAAGTACGAACAAGAATGACAGTTTATGTCCTGCTTGAAACATTGTGGCATAAATGAGTTGAAAAGGCGTACAAAAGGTTGCGAAGCCTGAATCCAGGAGTTATTCATGGGCGTAACTAACTGTCGCAGTAATAATGTCAACTAGCGATAGCCGTAACGCATTCCTTCGTAAATTGAACGTAGAGACCTATATCAAAGAGCCGTTTTGTTTTGAATGTTACGTTCTACTTAGTCATTTCCTTCTTTATCATTTTTACGAACCACGCAACAGTTGTGTGTCTTCAACATAGTAAGTACGACGAAACTTTCGAGTGGGGTTTTCTCACAACAGTAGACCAGCTGCATGCCGGCAGCCGCGGGGGCTCATTCAGCTTTACTTCTAAGCTCTTCTTGTTTCTTTCTTCAAGACTATATGTCAGTCGTTCCGCAGTCAGCAGTGATAACCCAGCGCTCAAGATCGCCCCCTCTTTGAGGCAAAGTTAATGACGAACCTTACTTCCAGGGCGCCACAAAAAATGGAAGCCTTCGGAAAAGTCGGCAGTAACTTCAGTCGATCTTTCGAGACTGCTGCAGCGCGCCCTCTTCTTGGGGCCAAAGAGAAAAGACGCCTCGATCGGGAACTCATTCGGTGCTCCTTGTTCGAGCTTCACTTTCAGGCTAGCGCGACGGCGCGGCCAAAATGTGGGCGAAACACCCTTTAAAGACTTCTCGGAGTGGCGAGAGCGCAACGCGCGCGCGAGAGAGACAAGCGGCGCTCATAAGCATCCTAATTTATAGTCATCCCCTCGCCCCACTGACAATGTTGCCGCAATAAACAAGCGCGGACATCTTTCTTCGGGGGGCGCCAGGACAGGGTGCTCTGCGAAAACGGAGTAAGCAAATAAAAGCGAGGCCGCGCATCTGCAGCGCCATTTCTTACGGCAGCCATCCGCACAACACGCGCGAGGAGACAGACAGAATCGCCATAGATCAGCGCACAAACAATGGCGGCTCAGCAGACGACAACGACACGCACGTTCTAAATCTCGTCGCCAGGGGGAGAGACGAGCCCGAAATGCGCACACGCGCTCCCAGGCGCCAGCGCCATCTGCGACGCGCCCGCCATCTTGGCGAACGCCTTGATTTGTGATACGGGCGAGCGGGCGCAGTTTGTATGTTTTAATATCGTTCCATGACCACAGGCAGGGCAGACATACCGAGCTACATCAACGGACAGATGGACGCCGACAAGGCGGCCGCCGCGCCGCGGGCCGCCAACGACACTTTGCCGGGCGTGAAGAAGAAAAAAAGAGGAAGCAGCCAGAGGGGCCACAGAAGAGGAGGAGGGGGGGAATCGTGTCGAAATTTATGGACGCCCAGCCTTCCCCGAAGGCCGTTACGGAATTCAAAGATTCGGCCTGTGTCTGTCCGTTGGCGGAGGGCAGGTAGGGTGGCTCGAGGTACGTTGTAAACATGTCGGCTCGTAAATAGGGTAACAAAGAGTCTATGGATCCGGTGGACAACATTGATTCCGAGTACCGTAATATTTCTCGAGGAGGCAACGCGGAACAGAAAAGGAAGAGGAATATCGTCGGTCTTTTTCGATCTCTTTTTCTCCCCGAATCAGGCAAGCCGGGCCGAAGCCGTTTCCCCATAAATTACTCATTATCGGTCTCCTACACACACGCGCGCACACACAACTCGCTGTGGGACGGCTTCATCTGAGCGCGCGCATGTTGTCGCCCTGTTAAACCTGCCGCTTTACAGGGCGACACGCTTTTCTCTCTCGCTCGCTCTGCCTCTTAGCCAGCAGGCCCCGCTTTCCGGTCCTGGAGTTGTGAATGCCCTTTTATTGCTATTATTATTCCCGGTTCCTTCCCACATTTTGGCCTCACGCCTTGCGCGCGTACACGTAAAAGACGTTACAGGACCGAGACTCTAGTGTACACACGCATCGTATAGCCTTCTTTGCTTCCTGTCGCAAGTAGCCTAATATGGCACGGCGCGTTCGCAAAAACAGAGCACGAGTATCAACATCGGGGCACGCGCCATGTTGTCGAGGTGGCCTCATTCCGTAACAACGGAGGTGTTCCTGCTCTGTAAAGTAAAAAAAATAAGAAGATGAATATTGGTGAAGCTCCCATTCAGTAACTCCGCTGAAGCGTTCTTGACTCTTCGTGGTCGCGAAGTAGATAATGCCCGTTGAGCAAGCTCGAGGTGTCTTTAGTAATCTAAAATTAACTTCATATATTTATCTCTTCCCACATCTTAGCAGTAAAAGAAATTAGCTCAGCAAACACAGCAACAATACACTATTTAGTATGTTGTGCACTTACGGAAGTTTGCACAATTATACGAATCGACGGCTGAAAAAGTATTTATTATATTGTTATACTGAGGCCCTGTCTATGCTTAGGACTGCGCCACAAACCTAGGGCGCTACATAACGGTCTGTGGTCACTTGGGACTGAACTTGTACCATGGCCATTTTGTAGAATGTAAGAATTCATTGGTGTGAAATGTCGCCTACCAAGTACAGATATATATAGATATGTATATAGCAAACGAAAATGAACAAAAAAGTTTTGGGATTGATTGATTGATTGATTGATTGATTGATTGATTGATTGATTGATTGATTGATTGATTGATTGATTGATTGATTGATTGATTGAACTGGCGTAATGGCCCCTCTAATTTGCCACTAAAGTGCCTTCCATGGAAGATGACTGGCGGCCGTTTAGTTTTGGAACAGTGTTCGCTCCCAGCTTCAGCGTGCTGTGTTTCCTCATCAAAAAAATAAAAGAAAAGGAACTGAAATACTCAATTGGAGACTTCACGCTTTCAAGCTCCGTTATACCCTTGCCACTATGGCACCTTACATTGCTCGGTGCGGGATGTCTTCGTCCACGAGCGCGGGTCCACCAGCGCCACGACTTACTCCTTACTCCTACTCCGCCATGCACGCGTGGTCCGATGTAAACGAAGCACGCGAGCGTCGCACACAGCCATACACCCCGTGCTCCGCTCCAGCGAAACCCATGGAAATGAGGATGTAAAGCCTCGTCAGCACCATTGCAACAGATGTCCATCGTCTCTGGGTGCGAGTGCCGTTTTTCGTGAATTCGCGACACAGTGGAAACCTAAGCACCCCGCCGCTTAACTTGCATTTTGGTATAAATTTGTGATGGAAGGGATAATGTTAGAGCTGTGCGAAAAAAATGGTTTTCCTTATTTATTTTCATTTTTCTTTCTTTTAGGGACTAGTTTCATCTGCTGTGTCGCTCAACAGCGACGCAAAATTGTGAGATGGCACGTGGTCGACTCCAGGCTCATACTCTATGCGCACAAGCCAGCCCAAATGCTCAACGAAAATAATGTTTCGTTCTCTTTCACACGCGCTCTCCTTTCTCATTCGGTTTTTTGCCCCGACGTGTAGCTCTCCGAAGATTTTTCCCGAAAGTATTGCTTAGGGCAGACACACGAAACTAGCCCGAAATTTGCATGTGTTAATGTGGACACGGCGCATATTCGTTAGATCGCGAACTTTGCGGCATTAGATCTTAAAGGGCTAATTTTCATTTAATTTTCATTTCATTTAATTTTCATTTTCAAGGGCTTTTTTTCTTTCCTTGCATTTTCTTAGCTTGAAAGTAGAACGGAGATGCCGCCAACACTTTGTTGTCGTTCTCGAGGGCCTAATCGGATCGCAGTGCTGGAGCTTCCTCATGAGAACTCTGTATATCCTCCCCATGTGTCCTCTCATTGAACTATTTCGTCAAATCTTAGAGAACTCGAACGTTTGCTAAAGGATCACGTATTTCTTCTGAGTTAAACAAAACCGTAGTGAGGCTAGGCTGAACAGTTTCTAAGTTTGCGCAACACCCACTAGTCCCAAACATGCAAACAACAAATCACAGGGTTATCGCGTACCACGTTGGGGAAATTTTTTTTTTTTTAGGTACGGTGATTTGGTAGGTGAACATTGTAGAAAACAAACAGCGCGAAAGGAACAGAGGACAAAATAATTAGACAACACGCCCGCTATACTCACAACTAAACGTTCTATGAAACTGACCAAATGTACACACATACAAATGCACGTGATGCTTGCAAGATATCAAGTCGTATCAGCTTCACAAAAGCTTCACATCACATACAGCCTAACATGCGCGTTGGATCTGCATCAGTCTGTTTCTACTAACAGAAGGTTGGTTTTCTGAAATAGGGCATCGCAATGACCACATCTACAATACGCGGCGACGTTTGAGCATGTCGAATTCTTGACAGCAGTGTAATGCTTTCTCTTAGGCTTAGGTGTACACATTAAGATAGCGTCCCATTTGCCCGTAGAATACCTCACGGTGCAATAACGGCATAGCATATACCACAAACACAGAGCAGAATATATAACGCGACATGTGCTTGATTTGGCTCGCGGGCGGGGTGCCGGCTTAACAGGAAGCTTCAGCTGGGGTGCTCCTATCTAAATACATGTAAAGGGAGAATTCGTTTTTCTCGGCAACCACTGCACCGAATCTGACGAGGTTTGTTGCACTTAAAAGAAAAACTTTAAATCTAGTGACTGTTGGTTTCGAATTTTTGAGTTAGGTTGTAACTTTTTTTATGAAAAATGGGCCAAAATTAAAAATTTTCAAAATACGAAACTATCAAGTTTACAACTCTGTAACTCAAGAACGAAACATGATAATACAATTATGTGAATTGCGCCTAATAGTACATCTAAAACAGACAAAATTGATACGTTACACGTGAATATAAAGAAACTCAGTAATATGGAAATACAGCTTTTGCAGAATCCTTGTAACCAACGTAACACATTCACGTAAGATGTAAAATAACACATTGAATTTGCCCGCTTTGAATGATCTAGTGGACGCCATTTACAGAACCGCGATATCTGTTCTTGATGCAGAGCTATGAATTTGTAAACTTCATGCTTCTATTTTTTTCAAGCGGTCGAATGTTTGAAAATGTTTTTAACAAAATTCAAGCATTAAATCAAAATTCAGCTTCCAAGAGTCACTATAATTTGTCTTTCTCTCTCAAATGCAAGAAGTTTCATTAATATCGGTCCAGAGGTTATCTCAGAAAAACGTTTTTCCGTTTTACATGTATTTGAATAGGCCGCGTCGGAGTTGGGCCCGAGCTAAAGTTTCCTCTTAAGTGAGTTGACAAGATGGCACATTCAGCATCGCGGTGAAGACTACACGAATACCGTATTTCTCAGCAATTTTCTTTACTCCATACTCAATATGCATATGGTATGATCGCAAATTTTTCTTCGACTTTTTCCGTTGAAGTATCTCGCCTTTCTTGATTCTAAGGCCTTCACTAACCGACACAATTAGGGATTTAGGAAATCCAGCCTACTCAAGCTCACCTAGAAGCAGCGAAAAATAAGGTAAGCAAGTTGCTGACTGTACGTTTTCACCGGGGAACCTAAGCACGAACTCACCGTAGTTGCTTAGTTGTTATGATGTTGGGATGCTAAGCACGAGGTCACGGGATCGAAGCCCGAATACGGAGGCCGCATTTCTATGGGGACGAAATGCTAAAGAGAAAGTCTACTTAGATTGAGGTGCCCATTAAGAAATCCAGGTGGTCGAAATTATTCCCGAGTCCCCCACTATACGGCGCGCCTCATAATCAGATCGTGATTTTGACACCTAAAACCCCATATTTTAACCTAAACACGTAGCAGCAATATCTCTTTTCACTACTTTTGAGTGCGCCGACAAATAATTTAAAATCAGTATGGGTATTTTTGAGTTGCAGTGCCAACACACGTTGTGCTGAGTGAACCTTAACTCTGAATCTACATTTGAACTGGATTTCATTATTCGTAGGAAATTCACACGTAAAGCTCGGCCCCATTCTTTCGTTATTAAACGAAGTAAGAATATCGGCCGTTCTTACTATGCCATCTCGTGCGTGGATGGTCGCCGAATAATCAGCGACGAATAAGAATTCTCCGATTGTCACTGCTGTTAAGGAGTTCTGAAGGCCCAGATCAAATTTTCCGAGATAGATTTCGCAGAGAACAGGCGCGGCTTACCCGCAGCTGTAGCCCAGTAGGTATGGCGCTGCGCTGCTGAATTTGAGGTCGCCGTTTCGATCACGGCTGCAGCGACCGCTTTTCGACGCAGGATAAAGGCAAAAACACTCGTGTACTTGGATTTATGTGCACGTTAAAGAACCCCAGGTAGAGAAAATTAGTCCAAAGTCCCACACTATGCGGTCTGCCTCGTAGTGAGACTGTGGTTGCGGCACGTAAGACCCCAGACTTTATTTTTGTTTTGTTTTTCAGGCGTCACTTGGCAGACACAGCAGACAGGGTGTCTCTGGACCAGCACACTTATATCCCGAATAACAAAGGTCGATTGTAATGAAAAATAACAATGGCTCAAAAAAGGACTTAACCGGCACATTGATTTCACTCCTGAACTTTAACTCGTCATTGTTTTCGGTAATACGCTCGCTCCTTGACACTTGTCAGCAACTGACCCTGTGGACGGGAATACTGTAAATCGGTGACGTCAACGCTGAGTGCGATGCAGCATTGAACTTCGCCTGAAAGTAAAATAAAAGCCAACTATTTGCTTTACTTTTTTTTGAAGAATCCTATACCCACGTAACCATGTAAGCTAATCATGTTTCATTGCTTTCTTTTTTCTGTTTTTTTTTTCTAGTCCGCGCCTGTCGGAATGCGACCGCTGCGGCCTGGATCTCGCGGCCTCGTGCACAGCAGCACAGCTCCGCAGCCACTGAACAACCGTGACGCGTTCAGCAGCTGTTATTTCCTGTAACCACGTGACACTTAGAGAGAGAGAGAGAGAGAGAGAGAGAGAGAGAGAGAGAGAGAGAGAGATCAAGGACAGGAAAGGCAAGGAGGTCAACCAGACGAGCACCCGGTTTGCTACCCTACAGTGGGGGTGTGCCATGGTCGAAAAAAAAAGAAAACGTAAACACTCGATGGCACCATTCCACGTGAAAGCGTTACCTGCAGTTTAAAGGAGAACTAATATCAAGACTGTGCCACATTAAGAAATAGCACGAGAGATGCTCCGTTCGGTGGTAACGGCTCAGGGAAACGGATCTAAAATGTTGGACCCACACAAGTCAGTGGGCACTTGCCCGCTCGTTAGAATCAAGGACCGGCTTCAGAAGACTATTCTTTCCTTAGAGCTGCTCATCACTGCCATCACTTGCACGCTCCTATGGCTGTCATATCGTTCGGTATCATGATTGGTGGATCGCGTTTTCTGCACGAAACGTTCATTGGCATCAGTGTCCAGACTCGCACTATCAACGCCGAATAAAAAGAAAGGAAAGAAAGACAGAAAAAAAACACGCAGTTATTACAAGTAATTCGTAATAATGAAACGTGCTGATGGATTAATGCAGGTAGGTATTGTAAACTAATAAAAAGCGTCCTACACAACTAGCATTTGTGCATGTTATCTGGGTAACTGCAAAAACTGGTTATATGAATTCTTTCAATATTCGAGGGGTCATTTCACTGTGCTCAAATGATACGTATATGTACTCCGTCTTACCGACTCAGGCAGTGAAGCCAAAGCTGTGACCCTTGTCAGCCAGTCAGAAAGGCTAAAAAACACATCCACACGGTAGCCAACTACTAAAAACTTAGAAACTTGAGGGAAAAAAATCCTTAATCATACATAATTAAATAGAAGACTCTGCAAGCAACCCGATTGAAAACAGCCTATTCCTGTCTCTCTGCGTTTATCCGGCCGTCATTGTGCTAATATTCCCAGTTGATTTCTTCTTTCTTTTTTTTTTCCTTTTCAGCTGCGATGTCAGTTGACTCAGCTATGGAGGCACAGTTGAAAGCCGAGGCCTTCCTTTTTGCCGGAACAAGTTTTCGCCAGCAAAATATGGTCCGCAAGCAATCGCAGGCGCGTGTTGTCAACTGCCGTCACATGTGCGCCGCACGGACGACCTCGTGTTTGATGGGGTACAACAGCCCGAGCGCAGCGCTCTCGTCGCGCGAGCGCACAGGTGGGGCCGTCTCTGACCGCCATTTGTCACCGAGCCAACAAATCGCGCCCCCTCGCAAGTTACGCCACCGACGCGGAGCGTAAAAACTAACAGTCTGCAACTGCGGCGGGGGTCGGCGCTCTGCAGCAGCGGAAGCAGGCTACATGAGCGGCGAAAGCACCACGCTATAGGTCCGGAAGCAAGATCGGTGCCGCGCTCCATACGACGGAGCAAGGAGGCCGCGAATCGTGCAGCCAAAAAAGGAGCTCGCTGCGAGCCTTAGTCGACTGGCGTCACGTAGAGCGCGACGCTGGCGCACAGCGGAGCAGGCGTCACAGTGGAGCAACCGGCTGAATTATTTAGGAAGCCGGAGTCAGGGCGCTTAGGCGACCGCTTTGGTCGCTAACGCGGCGTCTAATCCGCGCGCGCCGCGCGAACCGCAAGCAGGTCTGAGTGGTTGATCTGAGCGCGAAATCCCTTCACTGGCGGCCCCTGTCCCCGCCGCCGTCGGGGCGTAGACCTCGCGCGCGCAAGTGCGCAACGCTCGAGCGCTCTCTTCGGACGGCCGAGGAGCAAAACTGGGCCTGCCAGGCTTTGGCAGAGTAAGCACGGCATTCATGCCGCGCGGTCGGTTCCAAAATCTCGAGACCTCGCGGAGGCTCTAGAGCAAGAAAACAAGAGGCAAAAAAGCGACAAAAGAAAGAGTTGACTAAGTCTATGCGGCGATGTAGGGTGCAGCAAACCTGCGTGCGCTCCCCGCCCTGCTCATTGGGCCGAAATACACAAAGAAGCGACGACAGGCGTTGTGCGCGTAAAGCCGTTTTTGAGGAGAGATAGCCTGGGAAATAAGACCCGCGCTTACCCCTGCCGCCGCGCTCAGTGGGCAAGCGCGTGAGCGCGTTCAACACGCAAACTCATGCGCCTTGTTTCACTGCGTCCGCGCGCGGCAGAGCCGAATGAATTTCCCCTCGGCCAACTCGCGTTGTTCGCGCAAGGGACTTACTTGGACACGCGTGTGATCCAGATAATAGAGCCGTTCCGGGATATTCGTTTTCTTTCCTCCTTCTCCCCTTGTTTCGCGCTAAGATCGCTGCGCACCTCGCCGGCACTGCCCGAGCTGCGCGCGCTCTCGTTTGTCTCCAGGTTCGCCGCCGAAAGACGCAGAGAGCGCAGAACGCGCTCGGAAGTTAGCACGAAATACGAGGCTCTGGGTTTGCAGCGGACCTCTGTCTTGATTTTTCGCTGTGCGCGCCGGCACCGGGCACTTGAGCCCGAACAAACTCTGGCGCATTTTTTACTGAAATCAAATGGTCAGGGCATGGCTTTGCTCGCCGGAGATTAGCACCTCGCTGGCACGCAGCTTCTTGCAGCATGCTCAAACCAGGTGATTAATCGTTTTCTAGGCGTCGCTGATCCTGTAATCTCTGCAAAGGTTTGACACTCTGCATGAAATGCGGCGGCGCCATTAGCTGAGAGCAGACTTCGTTGCTGCCTTGAGGAACTAACCAGCACTGTTTCTCTTTCCTTACGTCGCACGTGCACCATAAGTACATAAGCTGTGTATGCTCCATCACGTAAGATGCCCCACCTGAATAGGGCTGCTTTACCGTTAGGCAAGAAAGCTCATCAAGGATACAGGGCGAATATGCTTGAACGAGAACAGCCCAAGAGAAACAAAAACGAAAAAAAAAGGAACAAGCTGCTCCAACGCATTCTCGTGCAAAAGAAAGCTGCCGACAGCCTTTTTGCGCCCTCATTACACGAGCAAAACCACTTCCCATTGCTTCTGGTTGATCAAATAGGGGCCCCAGCTTCCTGGAAGACAAAGGCTCGTATTTCGGCTGCAGTATCCCCGACTCACGGCTGAGTTACATCGTATGTGACCTTCCAGCCGAATATATCTTCCCGAATTAATTTCTCGCTATTCACTACCTTAAAGCATGCAGCATTTACCGTATCACATATCGGTGCAAGTCCAGCCCCAAGCGATTCCGTCGCGAGCCACGCATCGCCTCGGCAACTCTCTGGCTCTTCGATGGACGCTAATTACTACGCCCGCTTTACTCGTCGCGTATCCCGCGCTGCCTGGTGGGCCTCGTATACGTCTTGCACGCATCGCTTCGGCAACCAGCCAACTTCTGCAATGTTGCTTTGGTACACACGATTTCATGCCGATTTCAACCTTTCATACACATGATTTCGATCGACATAGCGACTCGCAGCTCTGGCCGTTAATGGATTTCAAGGAGCCAGAAGCGGTCGTGCGAAATCCAGATTGGAACACAGTGAACAAAGGCAGAATGGACAAGAAGGAAGGTGTGATGTGGTGCTGGGCAGAGTGCGTCAGTTAGCAGGGTATCGGAGCGAGAAACACTTTAATGAGAATTAGAGATCTTAGCCTCGACAAATACCAGGCTGCTACTCCAAATCATTCAAATGAACTGTGAAAGAGAAGAAAGAGATGAGCAACACAAATATAAAGGGAAAAAAAGAAAAAGAAGAAGCAAACACGCTCATTCCCGAAAGAAAACAAAATTGCGGCAAAACACATCTCACGATAACTGTCGACGGTAACGCGTCAGCATTGTTTCAATATAGACACACAACGTATTGTCGCCGTCGAAACGAGTTATGTATGAGGCGTGTAGCGCAGCGGCACTCCTCTTCCGCGCTTCCCCAAGAACACTCGCCGCCATGTTGCGCCATCGCCGCGAAGCCTGCGCGTGGCCTCCGAAATGCATGGCGCGCCGGTGCGTGCGAACGCTGAGAAACACGTCGTGCGGCAACCGGGCTCCTTCTTTCACATTTCTTTCTGGACACGCTGCGACGTCTAGTGGCACTGCCGAGAAGTCCGCGCGTGGCCTCCGATGCGAAAAGCGTGGCGCGCCGGTGCGTGCATGCGAACGCTGAGAATTGTTACATCGCTTGCCATACACTCGGCGGCACACGCTCAGTGACCCAGGTTGGCGAGCGGTTCATTCAAGACCGGCACATACCCAGTGTATTCGTGGCGCAGCTCGCCAAATTTCGACCAAGCCCATCGCGAGCCGCAATAGCCAGGGGAGCCCTGGACTGAGGGCCCCACCCACTTGATCCTCAGTCACGTCGGACGAAATAAAGTGTCTTCTTCTTCTACTACTACTACTAATACCACTACTACTACTACTACTACTACTACTACTACTACTACTACTACTACTACTACAACTACTACTACTACTACTACTACTACTACTACTACTACTACTACTACTACTAATACTAATACTACTAAAGCGTTGGGGTGAAAGCGTTCATTGAAAAGCGGCACATATACCCAGTGTATCTCTCGCACCGCCTGGTAATGGGTCGGGTTGCTGTCCTTGAAGAACCCTTCTGACGTGGGTTCGATGAAATTTAAGGGATCTTTTTCATCATTCTACAGCGGCACATTCCCAGGGGCGCATAGTTTGTAGAGGTCGCTAAAAATGTTCCAGAGGTGCACATTAAGATGTATGTGCTAGAACTTCAGACAAAATATCGTGCCTGGCAGTTTACAAAAATGCATAAAAATTGCATTCCTGTGTTTCTTATGCAGCAGCCGGTCGCTCCCTTTCCAGAATCCGACGTTTTCGCCCCCTGAAACGAGCATCTTCACTGCGGAGGCCTATGCAATATTATCGGTAGTAAAACACATAACGAAATTACAGCTAAAAACGGCAGTTGCATTCACAGACTCCTTAAGCGTCGTGAAAGCTTTAATATTCTTGCATAAGCACAAGAACCTTGTAATCAATTATCTTTATTCGCTGCTATGGACTACTTATTCATCTAACCAACAAGTTATAATATCTGTGCTTGGACACAGAGGCATCGAAGGCAACGTGCCCGCTGAAGAAATTGTCACATCCATACCAACAAAATCTAGCAACGCTTCCGTAGCCGTTCCTGCCATGCATGTACCTCAAGTCATCTTTGCGCAAAAAGCTAAGGAGCCATTGGCAACGAACTTGAGACACTGAAACGTCAAATAAGCTGCATTTAAATCAAGCCGTATCTGAGAAATTCGCCTCCAATAAAGAAATTGCGGCGAACTGAGGTCATTTTATGCCGACTTAGAATAGGGGCGCTATAACGTAAAACTATTCCAAACTTTTCTATTCCAATTTTGCAATCAGCCTTCCGTGATTGGTCAAAAACTTTTGGGACCACCGCCCTTTCACCTGTCTGTCACGCGAAGTCACGAAAACCGCGATAACTCCCTATCTGATAAACGTGTACACACGGATCATGCATGATTTGACCGAACAAAAGAAAAATAGTTATTTCTGATTCGACGCCTCTTCGCCATTAGCCCTCGGCCATTGGTCAAAAGTTTTCGGGCTGCGCCCACTTCACCTGCCCCTCACGCGACGTCGCAAAACCGCAAAAACTCACCGCGTCAAAGTGACGTTACGCGATAAAGATGCATTAATATGCCGAACAAAACTGGATTTTCTTCTGAATAGCCGCAGGCTGCCCCGTTCCGAAAGGAATAGAAGATGGCTGCAGCCGATCGCTCAGGCACTGGCTACTCGCACCTGTCGAATAGCAAGGGTTTATTTGCGTGTAATAAAACTTTCTACGTGACCGTGTAACATTTTCGAACACTTTCGGCCCGTTTACGACCTCGTTCTGCCAACTCTCCTTTGCTGAGGATCCGTTTTAGCGTCATTCTTAAGCTTTCGTTGCATGCCGCCGTGATTGTCGACGAGCCACCGCAAGCTAAGTAAGGGAAAGCGGACCAATCGCAGACGCCGGCATCACCCTCTTCATCCAGTTATCGATTTTCAGTGTAGTGGCTAGGCCCTATTGAATCCCTCTCCACTTGAGCGTGCTCCTCGCCTCTTGTGAGCCAATTAGATAAGACAAGCCGCTCAGTGTAGGCAACGTTATTCGTTTTTTAAGCAAACAAAAGTGACCTCCTATGAACGAGGAGAGCGTTTCATTGGTCTGTTCAGAGAACCCGGTGGGTGACCGCCCGATGCTTGCGTCGGTGGTTACGCAAATTTGACGTCAGGAGATTGGAATAAAAACACATTGGAATAGTTTTACGTTATAGGGCCCTAGGTCACAAATATGGCACACATTCTTACCTGCTGACCGGGGACGAACCTCCTATCTGTAGCAGACGTTGCGCTGACCATCCTCCACGTCTGGTTGGGGTGTCGGGAAGCAGGCCCTCAAAGAAAAAAGCACTGTCCTTTATCCTGCCTACAGCAAATTCCACTACATCCGACAATGTTGCCTGGCAAATAACCTTTCCTTTGCATTAAAGCAGCTTTGACCTTTTTACACGATGTTGAGACTTTACAAGCCATAAAGCCAAGAGATTCATAGCGCATCATTTCACTGGAGGCTGCTGCTACGATACTATCCATTTGGAGAGCACGTGCTTCCAGGCCCTTGAGTTCTAGGGTCCCGCTGAGCCATTCGTGTTACTGACCCCTGTATCTTTTGTATATCGTTCCCTCGTTGCATATCTTTTATGACCATTGCACATCTCACAGCTCACGTATCATTATCATAGTGTTAATGCATATATATTTTACGTACTTTTCATGTTCTCAGTCTTCTATACAGCCGTGTTACATCTACCCTTCAAAATTCGCACTTCATGCATCACTGACAGCTCATTGCCATAGGCTTGGCACTGTTCGGCCACACCTTTCCCCTTGCGCCAATGACATCCAATAATCAATCAGTCAGTGGCACATACCTCGTTACCCAAGCTCGCGTTAAAGACGTTCATTGAACAGGGGTACACACCTACTGGCACATACCCAGTGAGCCAAGTTGGCATCAAAGAGGTTCCTTGGCGACAAGCACATACCGGGGGACACATACCCAGTGTTTCAAGTCGGCCCCAAATATTTTTCTTCAAATACGTATCTTTTCGAACAGCGGTACCTACACTGTCCCGCATCTACTGTGACCTATATATGTAGGCATGAAGGAGGTTCGTTGAAGAGCGGCACATGAGTACAAATAGCCACAGACTCAGTGACGCAAGTTATTCCGACGGTTGGTCTCGAACCCTGTTCCCTCAGCTTCAACCACGAACTGTTTCCATTCAACCACGAACCTCTCAGGGATCCAGGTAGGCGGGAAAACGGTTACATAGGAACATGGATGCAAACATAGCCCCCCGAAAGTGCGTGAAGTACCCAAAGAATGCTAACGCATTAAAAAAGCAAACTATTCGGGATAAAAAAAAAAGCGAATATGTAGAACCAACGTTGAAACCTACCGTGTGTCCCCCCTAACGTTAGCCAAGCGGGTCCCAAAAAATATATATATTAGGAAAACATAGTGCAAGATACGATTTTAAGATCTACGGTGTTCAGTCCTCAAGCCTCGGATTACGGAACACTGTAGGCCTTAAAATTTTACCTTGCAGCGTGTTTTTTCAATGATTTTTTTAACAGCTTGGCTAGCGTCAGCTGGGACACACCATGTGAAGCGATGCATTAGTAAAGCGGGTAAATGAAACGCTTTAAGCTAACGGCAGCGCGTGCAATTTTGTTTGAATCATCCTATGCAGCGTCGAACCTCGTGAAATGTTTATGTTTATCCACCACCAAGGTCACAACTTTGTTCTCATGCTATTTTTTATATTTATGCACTACACCCGTGGAGGAAGGAAAGCTTAGAAGAGGCCCCGTCCAGCACGGACGGATCGGAAAAGGTGTGGCGGAAGACACGCGCGGTTTTTCGCAAAGGACCACTGGGACTGGTGCCCCAAACGTCAACGTTGCCATAGCAACCACGCTCCTGAAGCTCTCGGTGCTGCTCTAGGCCTGTGAAAAGGGAGGTAGGTTTTTTCGGCCCGCGTATTTCTCGCAGCAGATTCTGTTCGCGAGACAACCTGACTTTGGGCCATGGTGTGTAAGCTCGAAAGTTGTCTTTTGGGTCTGTGGGTGCGAGTTGTCAGTCAGCAACAGGCCCACTCAAGTAATCATGGAGTCCGTCTCCGTCGTGGTCTTCAACGTGCCTCGGAAAAGCACAGGAGCACGTCTACTTCACTAAAACTGTTACATAAGTTTCGTAAGCCATGTTCTGACGCGCGTCGGCAGCACACACTACCGGCGGCTCGTAGCAGTGCAATTTCAAAGCTCCCGCCTATCTCCTCCGACGAGCGGATTGGAGGAGCAACGGGAGATGGCGCACCGACATGGCTGTATTTCCGGCTTCAAAAACGTGACGTCAAGGCCTCCCCTATTTTGTTTTTTTTTCTCCATGACTATACCACTCAAAAGCTATGCCGTAATGCAAACACAGAATCCGGCGGGAGCACGGTATCAGGTGTCGACGGAGCAATATCACGAGAACGAAGGTGATGTATGGTGCTCGTCATCATCATCATTCATCCCATCTTTGCTTCCCCTTCTCCCCTTACGCCTGCGCAGGGTAGCAGGCTAGATCACACTAGCTCAAGCCGACCTCTCTGTCTTCAATAACATCTCTCTCTCTCTCTCTTGTCGATGGAAGAATGGCGATGACAGGTGCATGCAGAGAAAATTACGACACATATTTGGCACATTGAAAGATTCTGTACCTCTTGTGTCACAGCGGCACATACCAATCCTGGAGGATTGGCCAACATTCACTCACACCCAGTAGCACATACCGAATGGCTAAGTCAAAGAAAACCAAGTAAATCAAAGAATACGCTTAATATAATGCGGTATTCCATTAACAGGTTGCTGGGCTTTAGGCGTATCCGGGAGCTGACATTATATTTTCCGGTATTATGTAGGAATTTACTTATTTCTTGTTCTTTCTTACGCAACACAGAGATGCGCTTACTGACAGTACATTGCCGGTCGGTCAGCATACAAGGGTTATATAAACTCCGTTCGCTGATACTTGCATTCGGCGCACATATACCCTTCGTGTATATACAGGGTGTCCCAGCCTAATTTAGTCACAGTTTACAAACAAGCGAATGTCACGTATCTGGACAGAATTAAAGTAATGTTGTTTGCCGTCGCTTGGAGATAGTCAATTATTATTATTTTCTGTATACCAATTACATAATTAGTCCTAATTTATTAATCAACTTCTCGAATCTTATAATTAGATGAAAAGTGTCAATGACAAAATTGTAGAGCGACATGAGAAACTCCCGAAACAGCTTTCTCTTTCTCACTATGTGCTACACAGGTATTTTTCCGAGCGTGATAGAAGCCCGCTAATACACGCATAGTGCCTCGATCATCCAGTCGCGCAGCAATTTTGCGTGCATTTGCGGGCTTCTTTCACGCTCGGAAAAAACACTCTTATGTAGCACGTATTGAGCAACAAAACGCTATATCGGTAGTTTTTCATGTCGCTCTACAATTTTCTCATTGACACTTTTAATCTAATTATACGATTCGAGAAGTTGATCAATTAACTAAGACTAATTAACTAATTAGGCGGAATGAAAAAAATAATTCGAGTATCTCCCAGCGATGGCGAACGACGTTACCTTAGTTCTACCCAGCTACGTGGCATTCCAATATTTTTAAACTCTGGCTAAAATTAGCTGGGACCCCCGATATATCCACCAGCATATTCACCGAAATACTGACCGACCCAGCAGCAGATAGCAGGAGCCATGCTAAACTAGGGAGGGTATGCAAAGAGAGCTTTACTTTGAAAGAGACACGCGAACCGAACAATTATTTCTACGAAGCTTCACTAAGGCCTGTGTCACGCAAAGAAAGTCAAAAGCGCCCTTGTCTCGCGCAGTGCAATAGCAACGCTCCCCCGACGCGCGTAAATACCAGGCAGTCAAAGGCATACGCGCACCTCAACATGAGTTAAAAGCAGGTTTTCCTACAAAAATCCCTAGAAGGAACTCAGGCGCTTGTGTCTACGGGAGCGGCAAGCACAGTGGTTCCGCCAGCATGGGAATCATCGGTTAGTGCACGGACTTGCTAAACTTCGTCCTTGTGCCCTGTAACGGCGTTGCTGCTTTTCAAACAGACGATTTTCAGCAAATAATTGCTTTATAAATATCGCAATTCTCTTTGACTATATGCATGAGCGCAAAGTCTTATTCTCTTCTCCGTTTAGAAAAATAGGATTGGTTCAAAATTTAGGTTAATAAATGAACTTAAGGAATAGTAAACAAAACCACAAGAACTTCTAAAGCTACAAGCACGAAAGTTAGACAAATAGATTTATTCAACGTCATTCCTATGGTAGCTGAGCGTACGCCACGGCTCTAGTAGTTGCCGCTACTAACCTCAGTATGAAACTCTATGGTCAAAAGAAATAAGTCTTTGTAGGTGATAAACGCTTAAAACTACCACTTATGTAAGATGCTGTAGCTACCTCATCAAGCCAGTATGGATACCGAAGAAGTAGGAATGAACTATCAAATACTACGTCAAATTTGATCACCATATGTATCGTCTGCCTTGCTTCTATATTAATCGTCTCAACTGGTAACAGCATGCAAGATTGGCACTTGTTAAGGCAGAAATTGCAAGCGCGTCCTACACGCCTTGACTCCCACCATTTACGAGAGCTCCGTCGTCGTCGTCGTCATTTTTGTTGTTGTTGTTGTTGTTGTTTACATGTGTGTAGGAGAGTTCCCCATCATGGGTAATGCCAACTACACCTCGCTTCGCCAAACAATACGTATCAACGTTAAGCCAACTCAAATAAAAAAAAGCAAAAGCAAAAATATAAGATACAATACATAAAAGCCGGAGCGCGCTCATGCGTTGTTAACAGAAAGTTCAAGTGAGCACATTATACATCACAACTCATACAACTTGCACAGCAAGTAGTGACAGCTGGTAAGCAGTGAAATAAAAATAAAATTGCAACACAGTTCCTAGCAGTGGACGCCCAGTTTGAGTAAGCACTGTCTATAATACACATGCGTGAGGTACACCGTACGCTTTGACAATTGTTTAGGAGCATTTCAGGAAGACTGTACAGAAACCTTAAACTGCAGCACACGTATATTCAGTTAAAAATCGTACCACATCGCTAAAGCAATTCTCCGCCATGCTTGGCATTTCCAGTAGTTATTTTAGTACACTAAGTGCGCGTTTTGTAATTTAAATTATTGCTCATGCCCCCCCCCCTTTCTTTTTTTACAAATGGGAGTAGCCTTCCGTCCAGAGCCCGCAATTCATCTCATAGCTTATTTATGGCAAAGCTTGCTTTCTATGCCATTTGACGCAAACATTTCACGTAATCTGTTGCGTGCATCGCTTTGTCAAAGAAAAACAAGACAAGTCTCATCTTCGGTGTCTGCCGCCAGGTTTATTTTTAAGCGACCTGGGGGCTTTCATTCTTTCGCGCGTTTTCGTCATGGTTGGTGGTCGGTCTTTCGCCGCCGATGCGAAGGTACCGATGCAAAGGGCGCGCCGCTGAGTTACGGGGCGCCTACTTTCAAACCTCTATGAGGTGCACGTGCTGTCACGCGAGAGCTTTGGGGCGTCTGAAGGTTTAGACAGTTTCGATGACTCCGGCGGTGCGCTCGGGAAAGACGGCGCTCCTCTTCTCCCACTTCCCTCTCCCCCACTGGCGGCTACGGACAAGGTCTCCGGCGGCGGGGGAGAAATATGCAAGTCACATTGCACGCCGGCACTCACGCCTCTGGAGGCAATGCACATATGTGTAGGCATGTAGTTGCGCTACAGATGCTCTGGTTAACGGCTGTGTTCTCTGTGGAACGACGCAACGAAACAACAAACGCCGCATAAATACCATCATTGCAACATATACATATATGCCTTCAAGCGCATCATTCGTTTAATAGAGCGAACATCTTTCCAGAAGCGTTTGGCTATTCGCTTACATTGACAATATACGTCGATGCTTCGTGCACTTCTTTTTCTTTTTTATCAATGGTTGTGTTGCCCGAAATGCCACAGTCGTTGTGAAAGCACTGAAATAAAATTTCCTTGAGTTATGTTTTCCTTGTGTAAATCTTCTGCACTTGAGGTACCAAAGCGCAATTACTCTCGTTAATCCGTTTGAGTGCGTGTAATTTTGAGCCCGTAAAGCTCGACGCAATAATAGCGTGGAGTTTTGCTCTCGTTGAAGTAGTGAAGCGTGATAGCTTGAACATTCGATGTTCTCTCGTGGCGGGCATGTAAAAGATGGACGAAGAACTTCCATTTTGGCACGGGCCATCTGTTAAAACCTGGATGTGATCCTTCAAAACAAATATGACTCGGCGTTAACTGTTTCACGGCTGTTTCCGGTAGGTCAGATTTACGAGACATGCCCGACACTTTGCTTGAAACCTCAGGAAATGAAAGCAGGATGCTCAGTTTATGCTAGCCTAAACTGGTTTTCCGTCAAAATGCCTTTGCAAATTATATTATCGCATGTATATCTGCGCTTTTTCTATGCTTTATTCTGTGAGGGCGCGGGTGATAGGCACGTGATAGGACGCGGGTGATAGGACGAAATGCATTGGCGTTCCAGTTACTTTTATTAGGAAACCGCTGTTTTATGCATTGAAGCACAAAAGTAACTGGAAAGCCAGCGCATTTCGTCGGACATTTTGAAAATCACTATCTCGGCACTGGTGCAGTTCGGAGAATTCGTTCCAAGTAGGTGCGCCGTGCGAACTCAGAAGTTATAATGCGTAGCTTGAAATATGTGTCGTAAAGTAAATGATTAAAAAGTTAATCGGCGTAATTACGTTAATTATTCAAGCCAACATTTTGATTTCTCGTAGAAGCATTCGCCGCCTCATCGTGTAATTTATTTAGAGCAAGGGTTAGAATTGTGCTGTCTGCCATAGGCAACCTTTAAAAAAATTGCTGCAGCTAGAAATGAAGCACCCTGTATATAGTGCCTGCAGTTACATGTGTACCCCCAAGGCTTATACGCAGACCCCTGCCCAGGAGGCTGTTGAGAAATTCATCCGAGGAGTGGGACAGACAACCCCCTTCCATTCTGTGTGTTGTTTTTTTTAATGAAATGTCGAAAATGGGAAGGCAGGCCCCTTTAAGACCGGCTGTCACAAAATCACAAGTACGCGATTTAGGCAAGAGTAAACAAGAAAAAGAAAGAAAATAAGCAGGAAATAGCAACACGCAATATAGCCACACGAACATGAAGCCACAAGCACAGAAATAGCGTCGCTATGTGGGCACTCTGGATTAAAGGCACGGTCAAGTACTTGCCATAGTCGCCCATCGCACAGGAGCAGGGGAGTTCGCGCAAATCCCTTCGTGTACGTATATTTGCACACGAACGTGACTGCGGAAAGGAAAACACGGTCGCTACAGGAAGTTACATTTTTTACCCCAATGCGACGCGTACCATTTATCGCTGCAGTAATTGTTGTTGTTTAATTTTATTAAATTCTGGAGTTTTGAGTGCCAAAACTACGATCTGATTATGAAGCACACCGCAGTATGGGAACCCTGAGTAATTTCGACCACCAGGGGCTTTTTAACGTGTACCCAAAGTACGGTGCACAGGTGTTTCTGCATTTCCGCCCCGTCGAAATTCAACCGCCGCGGCCGGGATTTGATCCCGTACCCTCGTGCTTAGCAGCGCAAAGCCATAGCCACTAAGGAACCACGGCGGCTGTTGTTGCTGTTGTTGTTGTCGCCGTCGTCGTCGTCGTCATTACCTTCAATGACAACATTACAGGACCTGTTCGTTGAAGGAGGTGCTACTACACGTTCAGTGAAACGAAGTTCGCATTGCTAGACGTCGCTTACGATAGGAAAGAGTAACATACCGCCTATTTGCACACCGCACATTCTTCTGCTGCAACGCGCTTTCTTTTTTCTTTACCGTCTTTAAGTACGTTCTGCTACACTCCGATTCTTCGGCGCCGCTTTTTAACATCTTTGCCATAGTCTTTCGTGGCGATACAAGCGATATTTTCAGTTATTTTTTCCTTTACTGAATCTTTACTGAAGTGTAACAAAAAGAGAGAGAGACAGGGAAAGCAAGGACAGGAAAGGCAGGGAGGTCAGCCAGAAGAGCACCCGGTTTGCTACACTACGCTGGGGGTGCGGGAAAGGGGAATAATAAGATGAAAAAAGGGGGAGATAAGCACTGAGTGCGTATGGGAAGGACACTATACACAGGGACACTATACACAGGGACACTATAAACGGCCTCTTAAGCCGGTGCACTTCAAGTATCGCTTTTCGTGCCACTGACGAAGGTGGCCACGGTCCGAGTATCTTTGACTCGGTGAACGGTCTTGAGTACAGTCGGTGTAAGGTTGCCCACAGAGAGAGGTGTTGTACATCGCAGCGAGGGCAGGTACACAATAGGTCTTCAATGGTTTCCTCGCTCTCACAGGAGTCGCACATCGAGCTCTCGGCCATTCCCAAACGATAGGAGTATGCGTTTGTGAAAGCCACTCCCAGCCAGAAGCTGCACAGCAAGGTTGTTTCGCCACGGGAAAGGCTAGATGGCAGTTGTAGCCGTTGCGTGGGGTCCAGTTTATGTAATCGGCAATTGAAGGCATTTGAAATCCAGAGATCTTGTGACTTTTTGCGTGCAAGTAGGCGAAGTTCCCTGGCAGCGTCCGACCTCGCCAAAGCTGTTGGACGCGACTGGGTATCTTCGTTGACAGACCGGGCAGCCTTGTCAGCTAGGTTGTTGCCGACCATGCCACAGTGAGCAGGAATCCATTTAAATATAATGTTGTGCCCTCTTTCCAGAGAATAGGGGTACATTTCCCTGATGTCATATATCATCTGCTCGCAAGTTCTGCGATGTAATGCAGACTTGATGCTGTGAAGATCTGCCTTAGAATCACAAAATACGACCCATTTCTCTGTTGCCTCTTCGGTGACGTACGTCATAGCGGCATGGAGAGCTGCAAGTTCTGCCGACGTAGATGTAGTCATGTGTGATAATTTGAATCTAACGGTAACTTGCTTAGCTGGAACGACGAATGCGGCAGTTGACCTGGTAGGTGTGGTCGAACCATCGGTATACATATGTTTATGTGGTCATGATACATCTGGTGCAGTAACAGAAGCGTAAGTTGCTTCAGAGCCGGCGATGAATGATTGGACTTTTTAGTAATTCCAGGAACAGCAAAATTCACTTGAGGCTGTCGCAGGCACCACAGGGGAGATGAAGGCTTCGCCGCCAGTGTAAAATATGATGGTATGCACTCTTGATGAGCGCTAATCAATCTTGAAAAGGTCGCTTGAGGTCTCTCGGCTGGTAGGGAGGCCAACTGTTGGTCGGGCATCCTTGACAGATGGCGAATGTGCGCTCTGAGAGAGTCGACAGCTACATGTGTCCGGATTATATAGTCTCTCGCGATGGCAATTGTTGTTGCTGTTGAGGTGCACCGAGGCAGCCCTAAACACGTGCGTAGGGCTTGACCTTGTATGTTTCCAAAGCGCGAAAGTTTGTTCTGCATGCATTTGACAACACTGGTAGACTGTAACGTAGGAGTCCAACAGTACCCTGTACAGCTGCACCATAGAATAGATTAGTGTACTCCAGTTTTTCCAGCAGAGAAATTTGAAGACTTGAGCAATGACAACTAATTTCTTCTTTAGATAGACGCAGTGAGGGCTCCAGGAGAGGTTGCGGTCAATGATTATACCCAGAAAGCGATGCGCCTTAACATAGGATGGATGTTGACTGTTGATTGAAACGAGATGCAATGACATTTGTTTGCGCGTAAAGCCAATCAATGTACACTTTTCTTTAGGCACACTGAGGCCTTGTTCTCGGAGATAAGACGCCGTCATGGTTTCCGCCCGCTGAAGCCTGGCTCGTACCTGAGGGCGAGTCACCGCAGAGGCCCAGATGCAAATGTCGTCGGCGTACATTGAGACATGAACTGACAGTGGTAAGTACTCCACTAGTATTACCAGGACGAGGTTGAACAAAGTAGGGCTCAACACTCCGCCCTGCGGCACACCACGGCAGAAGTAATGTTCTGAAGTTGGGCCGTCTTCGGTCTGTGAGAAACAGCACCTCTCAGTCAAATAGCCCCGATTCCATTGATAGAAGCCTCAAGTGAGTTCAGTATAGCCTCATCGGCGACGTTCTCTTATGCTCCTTTTATATCTAGAAAAAGTGCCACTGATAGGCGCTTGAGGGTTTTTTGATTTTGGACCCGGCTTACGATGTCAATGACGTTGCCGATGGACGAGCGACCTCGACGAAAGCCCGCCATGGCGTCCGGATAGATGTTGAATCGCTCTAGGTACCATTCCAAGCGAGCAAGAATCATTCTTTCCATTACTTTGCCGGCGCAGCTTGAAAGCGCGATCGGACGATATGATGAGCGCTCAAGCGGAGAAATTCCAGGCTTCAGAATTGGAATCAAGCGGCTCGATTTCCATTGTTTAGGAATGGCGCCGTTCTGCCAAGATTCATTGTAGTAGTTGAGTTTGCGTTATCTACGACGTAGATGTCGCCATCCTTAATAACGACTTGACGATTCTTATCAAGCCAACCAATGATGAGGTAATTGTTGATGTTAAGCGGCTAGGCAATTCACGCTGCATGAAGATTGCATTCAAAGGTAAATATATACCCTCGCATGTTAAGGTGGGACACTTCAGACATTCAGTGCGGCCTTTCATTGTGAAACCTCTTCAGTGCCGCAAATGCATGAAACTGGGACACGTGAGCAGCGTCTGCGAAAATCAGCCAGCATGCCCCCGCTGCGCCGAGCACCACGCTGAAGATAAATGTGGCGCGACTGTAATCAAGTGTTCAAACTGCGGAGCGTCACATGAAGCTTCATCGAAGAAATGCCCACATACTAAGAATGAAATGGCCATCTTGAAAGAGATGGCGAGAGGTCATTCATCTCATCGCGAAGCCGCCGATAAAATCAGGAAGCGACGTTCACGTCGCCGGCGTTCCTCAAGGAAGGCTGTTGCCTCTGCGACGCGCATGCCATTTCCTAAAAAAACACCTCCTCTTCCAGCGCCCAGGCCAGGCTCTGTGGAAAAGACTGCGAAGAACAAGTCCACTGAGAAGACCCCATCTGCCGAATCACGGCCGGCTATACCGAAACGACAGCATTCACCAGCAGAATCACAGCAATCTTTTGCTGGACAACCCCCGACGTCTACTGTCGGCGATTTGTGCGACCAAGACAGGCAGGTGGCTGATATGCTGCAATCGCTAATTAATACATAGCACATTGTACTGAACAAGCTGCAAACACCAGCAGCTCGAAGTGCTCTGCAAGTACTCGATGCACTAAATCCAGTGCTTGCTAGCATCGTTCAAGCATCATGGCTCGACGAATAGTCCCCTTCCGCACTGATTTAAAAGTGCGTCGATCGAGGACCCGTATAGCAGACTTTCGCCAATTCATTTTTCAGATCGCTTACCCATACTGGTAATTTGTAACCAAATACATCAACTCCACTCAGACTGTCCGGTTACGAATCTTTCTTCTCGTCCACATGCGGTGCGAGCACGACAGTAATCATCTACATCCGCACGGACTTAACATATGTCGCTAACGCGGTAGAGCCTCATAACGACAGCCAATATGTCTGCCTGAATGTACAAAAGAAGGATGTGTCATTTACACTAATTGGCGCCTACATATACCCAGTGGGTCACTTTGACGGCGAACGACTTAAGAAAATATTACCAATGAACAATCGCCCCTGAGTTATCACAGGTGACTTCAACGCGCATACCCAGCTATGGGGAAGCACTAAAATTGACTCCAAAGGTGGAAGGAGTCGTGCCTCCTTTGCTTCCGACCATGATTTGTTCAGCGTGAATTACGGCAGCCCTACATTTCTGCGAGGCACGACCTATAGTAGCTGCTTGGACTTGACTTTGGTGTCAGGGCGCTTTGCATCGACCGTCCAATGGTTAACGGACATAGAAACACATAGAAGCGACCATATTCCAGCATACACAAAGATTAAAGGAGTTGAGCAACGCTCCTCTACTGTCTTGCGTACAGTTGATTGGTGAAAGTTTAAGAAGGATATGGATGACGCATGTCGGGAAGGCCTCTCACACGCTATTGAAGATGTAATCGCAGAGGCATTGAAAACATCCATCTGCTCGCTTACAAGGTCAGAAAGGCGAGCAGACTTGGACATGGAACTGGAGAGGCTGCGTGCAGCACGCCGACAGGCGGAGAGGAGGTATCGGCGCCCGAAGTCCGTCTTGGACCTGAGGGCTTAACGATGCATACAAAAGAAAGTCCAGCGTCGTATGGATAAATTGGAATTCAAGCGATGGAAAACTTGCTGTCAGTCGCTTGATCCCAGAAAATCACTCTCTCTATTATGTAACAAAAAAGTTCCTGCATAAACCCAATAGATAGAACGTGGAAGCAGCTCCGGCACTTCGGAAATTGCGGAAAATAGCCTTTTTTCTTCTCTTGCCAGTCGGTCTTTTTTTTTTTAACCATTTGATGCTTAAATTTTGAAAATATAACCGGACTCTAAATTTAGTGAGGTTACAACGTCCTGAAATGAGCTCGCTGCAAGAAAAGGTGGCCGCACTAATTAAAAACTAAGAATAAGAATTTTTTTCTCTTTCTTTTTTGTTTCTTTCTTTACCAATGTTAAGCTACCCCCTGCATAACGCGAAAATAAATCATCCGCAGTATCACAGGCTAACTTCGAGTGATGTGCGCGTGTGCTACGGATCTTGTAATATGCTTCCTGTATTTTAATGTGACAGCAGTTGAGAGCTCGGAACTGTGCTGCGTCAATGGGTCCCTTGCCTTTATGCCTTCGATGCTCTGACGATGATGACTTTACGATGTCGACGACAGCCGTCGCCATCGCAGGGTCATCGTCGTCGGGCCATCGATTCGCACTTGGCATCACCTACCACAGGGCGAACACAAACAAAACTTTGCCCATCACCACCCTCATTTGGATTATTCGAACTCGTGCCCTTGCGGAAGTGCGCACCTGGGCGCTCCTGCTAGCGTGCTATCACGAAGATTCTTTTTCTTCTCTGCATTATATTGTTGTCACAACCGTAGACAGGAGGATATTTATATTACAGTTGATTACGAGAAAGACACCCTATATTCGAGAGCCAATAGAAAAATCGCACTTTCTGCAAACAGGCACAGGCGTCTAGCAATGGCAACCATTCAGGAATCGGTTCCAAGATAGTAAGAAGGCTACGCACTTGAGCAGGCGCTCCTCTTGGAAGCCATAAGGGGTGAAACAAATAAAATATATTTTGGCTACTACTACTACTACTACTACTACTACTACTACTACTACTACTACTACTACGACTACTACTAATAATAATAATAATAATAATAATAATAATAATAATAATAATAATAATAATAATAATAATAATAATAACACATTTCCTTAGTTGTCCGCTGTAAAATGTCCCAAAACACAAAAACACCACAGCAAAAAATCAAACAGCGATCTATAGGCTAAAGTGCTTGCACAGCCTACAGTTGAAATCAAAGTACTGGACACAAATATTCCTTTTTAATGAAGCCTTATTTTAACAGGCGAGGTGGAAGCGTGACTAGGATAATTCGCTCTTTGTAATACGTCCAGGGTGTTGCGACCCACGCAGAAACGGAGAGTGGTGGCGCCAATGCATGCATCTCGGAGGCCACGATAGGCAATAGTGTAGCGGACGAAGGTGGTGATTCCGCGGTGACAGTCCGCTGTTGATGCAGTGATTGAGTTCAAAGCGGTTCACAGGCGAAGTAATCGCCCAGTTACTATCTCTTGATAGCGGATAATCCCCACAACAAGAAGCATACTCGTTAATGTGCAGTAACCCTTTCAGTTGCCTAGGGAAGAAAGCTCGACTCGTCCATGTAGTGAGTTTCCAAGTAGAGCCGGCTCCTCAAGGTCATCCAGCTGTGAGCTCATTGAGTCATCTGTGCAGGATTATTGCACTCGTAACGAAGAGTGCGAAGGGTATATTTCCACGGTTGCTGATCATTTCTTTACGTGTACACAAACGCAGAATCAGTTCTATTGCTGCAGCTTTCAGATTTCCTTTCAGGTGTTCCCATTTTTCCAAGACATTGACGTCATTCCCCTTGGCTACCTCATCATTTATGAAAATAAGGATTCGAGGATCCTGTTGTTCGGCTGGTTGATGACGATGTTTCATTGTGTATTGAAGCCCGAAGGATAGGACGGGGGTTCCATGCCACACATTTGTCCAGTCTTTATACTTCTCGTCCATGGTATGGCAACAGGCTTCCGCACAATGGCATAAAAATAGGCTTCCTGTCAAAGTTCGCATCCACCTCAAGCCATATGTCTAATTTCCACATCCGCCGGTCTTGGGCACGTTGACATTGCAGTACTTTGGAAAAATTCATCGGAACAAAGCAGTGATACATTAAAATATATAGAGAGAAGAGTGGTGGACACGTCTCGCGATAACATTGAAACTGGCAAAACCGAATGACCAAGTATGTAAGTATATACATGCGATCTAAATCAACGTGCCCAGAGATCATTCAAAATCAAGTGCATCGAACTTCACTATTAAGTACTGTAGAAATCAAAACATGTAACAATAACAAATCACCTTTTCAGCGTTAAATTGTCGCATTGCTTGCCAAGATCGCTTTTGAAAAAGATTGGTCAAAATTTCTCTCTAATTAATATACGCATCTTTTCGTCAGTGGTGATGCGACTTCCTACAGGTTATCTAGCGAGTTGTTCCTGAAAACGGCCTCTTCGTTGACAGACAGACGAAAAACATAATTTACAATTGTGTTGTGGATCCTCCAGGTGAAAATCTGTCACGAATAGTCTGAATGTGTTTGTGCAGACTCAGTGTTTCGCCACTTTCCTGTCGCGCTTTTTTCCTTAAAATAGTGTGATGAGGGCGTTTTGCGACCAATGAAGATAGGCAACACTCCAGAAACAGAAAGGTTCTTCTCTGAATACGCCTTAAACACACACACACACACACACACACACACACACACACACACACACACACACACACACACACACAGATACATACATATATATATATATATATATATATATATATATATATATATATATATATATATATATATATATGGCGCCTGGTTTGCCACATGGCATAACGTCTCAATGGAGCTAAATATAAGCATGCAGGCCCGTTTCATGGAGATACTGCAACAACGGCTTATTAAATGGGCTGTCCGTAGTCTATCTTTCACAGTCTTCCGCTTGATTACTGTTCAGTTTTACACTTTCGAGCACACTTCCGCGAATTGTCTTTGTCCCAGTACACGTCCAAAGTAGATGGCGAGCACCCACTGCAGATGCAGGAGCGGAGCACTTCGGACACTGGACAATGTCTTCGTATGGTTGACCCCAAGCACAAGTGATGGCTGGTGTAAGGACCGTCACCGGCCCGAGGTCTTCGAAGAGGGACTCCTCCACCCGAGAAATATTCTGGGAAAGAGAGCAGACACTGAATGAGTTTTGCGCAGCATAGTCAATCACTAATTCTATGACGCTTTAGGCGAAATGATGGTCGAGGTGCCATGTTTAGAACGAAATGCCATGAACGCTTAGAAAAAATTATTTTTTTTCTTCCCGACTTTCGTGTCCACCGTTTGCTATTCATCGACTGCCCTCCAATATTGTGCATGCAGTTTTCGCATGCATTTCGTGCATACAGTATTGTACATCCGGTTTGTGACGCATGATGATGCTTTGGCAGGTTCCCGTTCAAGCCTTTAACATTTCAAAGTAACATTGCTCGAACCAGAAACTTACATATCCAAATCAAACACCAAGTCCGAAATGCAAACAGACTTCGTGTTAATATTCGACGAAAACTTTTGCGATATTCAGCGTCCACAAATTATTCCACGCCCACGATTCCAGTGTAGAACTCTGCATGGCGCCCAAAAAGCAAAGTACTGAGTTTGCGAATAAAAGTTAGTCTACATCGTGAGTAGACATAACGCATTCGTCAGAGGTTCCCAGAGGTTAATTCAGAGGTTCCCAGAGGTCAGAGGTTAATTCTGTCGTTCACCGATCGCAAAGGTTTTTTTACCATGCCCAGAGCACTGGAATTGGGAAATGGAATAGGAGCTCTACTACGCAAGATGTAGTCCGCTATACGTTCACAGATGGCGTGGTCTGCGTACTTTTGACGAACTGCGTGTGGGTGTGTTCGGACACTGGAACGTTAAACCACATCGATCAAAGAAGTTTCAGCGTTCGAATTTCTGAGCGCTTACCAGACTGGCACATACAGAATTACATGTAATTAATCACATTTCTAAGGCGCTAGCTTTTCTGGGCTCGTTGCTAAGTGTCGTGCCGTTGGCGCCGTCCGCAGTGAGTGAGGTGAGCGAGACGCCACGGGCGCTTCCACCAATGATACAGGAGTATTTGATGACGTGACGCTAAGCTCGCTTTCTTATAACGCCACCAGATGTCGTTACCCTCATCCTATCATGGCTGGCGAGGCCCACTGATTGCGCCCGTCGTCGTTACATCAACGTCATTCCTTCGTCATTTCATCGTAGTCATGTTGTCGTCATTCAATCGTGATTATGACGCTGTTGTCATGCCATCGTCGTCATGCTGTTGTCTTCGTGCATTTGTTCTCATGCCTTCGTCGTGATGCCGTCGTGGTAGCTCCATCGTCCTGATTCCAGCTATCCCCATCCGATGATCGTCATTCATCGTCGTCATATAGCCGTAGTCACGCCATGTCACGTGATCGTGGAGATATAGGCGTCGTCGTCATCCCATTGTCATCATGCCCTCGACCTTACGCTGTCATCATTGTACGATAGCGATACTTTCAGAATCGCCATTGCGCCTTCATCATGCATTCCTTGTCATACCGTAATCGCGATACTGTCGTGATTATTCAATCGCCGTCAATTCAGCTTCGCCATTCGGTTATCCTCATATCGTCGTCGTCACGCGCCATCATCGCCATACACTCGTCGTCATCCCATTGCCTTCATGTCTTCGTTCTCACACCTCCTTCGATTTCCATCGACGTCGTTCCTTATTTGTCATTCCATCGTATAATCACACTACTCGCGATTATGGCGCCGTTTCCATGCGGTCGTCGTAATGCATTCGTTCTAATACCAGACCCCGAGCACTCTCAAGTTGCAGCGATTCTATGCCTACCCAACGATAAAACCTCTTCGATCGTCAAGTAAGACGAATGGAATTGCTAAACGAAATTAAGAATAAAGAAACAAAATAAATTCGAATGGAAAAACGTTGGTAGTGGTGATGGTGGAATAAAAGCCATCTCTAAAACCACATGTAGAGCCGACATGGAGCACTGTAGACATTAGGAAAATTGCGATTTCGCGAAAATTTAATTCCAAGCAAGCCACATCCACTATGCGCATCGGTGGTCCCGGGATGCGCCTTCAGTTGGGGCGTTCCTTCACAGACTGAAATGCCACCGATCTCTCAGGGCTCATGCGCTTCCCATGTCGCGCAAAAAAAAAAAAAAACAGATAATCAGTCAATGCGTTCATAAGGATTATAAGGAGTGATGATGTTGTTATATGTGTCTCATTACGGTTGATAATGGTTCGACGCGGATGGATGTGCTAAGGTAGGAAAGAAGGAAAAAGTGGAGAAGGAAGGCGGGGAAGTTAACCAGTTTAGCTTAACCGGTTTGCTACCCTACACATGGGAGCGGAATGGGGGGGATGAAAGATGGGGAGAAGAGGTAGAGAGCACATAACACGGGACACACATCGTTAGTTACAGTCTGTCACTCTTGCGCGGTACGTGACATGACTGTCACAGCCGCTTGTCCAAGCCCGTCTCCTTCATAAACCGAAGTATAGTCCCTTCGTCGCCTTCAGCTGCGATGTCTTCTGTCGGCGATATGTGAAAATAGTTGCAACTGACAATGGTCTATTGTCAAGGTGCGCTAGAACGGACGCCAGGGACTGTCTCTGAACGTTATATTCAGGACAGTCGCACAGAATGTGTTCCAGCGTCTCCTCACAAAGACAGGCATTGCAGAGAGCGTTGTCGGCCATTTCAATGCGAAACGAGTAAGATTTCGTCAAGGCCACCCCTGATAAAGCAGGGTGGCCCCGCTTCGGCGGAGTCCAGTTAGCATACAGAGATGCAGCAAGGAGGGCAGGTCGCGTTCACGATTGCTCCGGTTGGTCTGGCTGCTTGGTGTGCACCATAGAGAGAGCGTGATCTCCCGTGCAAGCACTCGAAGTCTGCTGGCTCCGTCGGACCGTGAAAGTGGTATAGCCTCTTCCTGTGTGTCTTCAAGAGCTGTCCGAGCGGCTTTATCGGCGTCTTCATTTCCTATGACGCCGCAGTGACTTGGCAGCCACTGAAACGTCACGTGATGTCCTTTCTCATGTGATGTATGGAGTAGGCATCTAATATCGAGCACGAGCTGTTCGAATGGCCCGCGACGCAGAGCTGCTAGCACAGATGGTAGGGCTGCCTTGGAGTCACTGAAAATTGACCATTGTAGAGGTGGTTCCCGATTGACGAAACAAAGTGCAGCGCGAAGAGCAGCTAGTTCCGCAGATGTAGATGTCGTTGGGTGGTCAGTCCTTAAGCTGATGGTAATACCTCTTGCTGGGACGACCACAGCACGGGACGAACACTGGATGCTTGTGGAACCATCAGTATAAATGTGTTCACTGTCCGCGTACTTCTCGTGCAGAAGAAGAAGAGATAGGTGTTTCAGCACAGGCGAAGACAGCTCATACTTTTTACCCATTCCCGGTACGCTGAGATGGACTGTGGGGCTGACAAGACACCAAGGGGGTATCGATGGTTTAGATGCAGCGGTGAAGCCCGAGCGAAGTTTGTCGTACTTGACGATAGTTTAGAGAATGATGCTTGGTGCCTGTCTGAAAGTAGTGTTGCAAGGTGGTGATAGGGGGCACGTGCAAAATGTGTGATACGCGTTTTCAGGGCTTCCACCGTGATGTGAGTTTGCAATGGATGGTCCCGAGCGATCGCAAGAGTTGCCTCTGTTGACGTGCATCTGGGCAAACCAAGGCAGGCTCTGAGTGCTTGAGCTTGTGCTGCCTGCAGAACACGAATATTTGTCTTGCAGGTGTTGTTCAGTACAGGTAGACTATATCTGAAAAAAACCGAGAAAGAGAGCTCTGTAGAGTTTAAGCATTGCGTCTACTGACATCCCTCACGTCTTTCCTGTCAAGTATTTAAACAACTGGGAAGTTGCTGTGAGGCGCCGTTTCATATAGGCCACGTGAGGGCTCCAACACAGGTCTCGGTCAATAATTACGCCAAGAAATCTGTGGGTTCGGACATAGGAAATGGTCCGCCCATTGATTGAGATGACATAAGGCGTCATCGGTTTGCGAGTAAATGCCACTAGTGCGCATTTTTCTGGTGATATGCTGAGACCCTGTTTAGACAAGTAGTTCGCTGTCAAAGTGGCCGCTCTTTGAAGCCGCGCACGTATCTGAGGACGTGTGCCTGCCGAAGTCCAGACACAGATGTCGTCAGCGTATATTGAAATCTTGATGGTAGTTGGCAAGTATTCAGCAAGTCCAACAAGAGCGAGGTTGAATAGCGTAGGGCTGAGAGCACCGCCTTGAGGAACGCCCCTGCTGATATAGCGTCGCGTAGTTGGGCCATCGTCAGTTAACACATAGAATGATCTTACCGATAGGTAACTTGTAATCCACAAAAAGACTCGACCACCTAGGCCAACCGTCGCAAGAGCGTCGAGAATGGCCTCATGTAATACGTTATCGTATGCCCCTTTCACATCTAAGAATAAAGCTGCAGATAAACGCTTATGGGACCTTTCGTGCTGGACATATGAAACGAGATCAACTACATTGTCGATGGAACAGTGGTCCCGTCGAAAACCAGCCATGGAAATCGGATAAATATTGTAGTATTCAAGGTACCATTCCAGGCGGCCAAGGATCATCCGTTCCATTATCCTTCCTACACAGCTGGCCAGCGCTATTGGGCGGTAACAGGTGAGCTCTAGTGGGGATTTGCCCTGCTTTAAGAGTGGCACCAGGCGGCTTACTTTCCATTCGTCAGGAACATTTCCCTCCTGCCATGAGGAGGTGTAAAGGCTCAACGATTCTATCCGTGCGGATTCTCCGAGATAGCACAAGGCCCGGTATGATATACCATCTGGATATACCATCTGGCTTATAATGGTCGGAGCAATTCTGATAATGCTATTAAGTGCCGATAAGGGTCGATAGGGGTCGGATCAAGTCCGATAAGGTAGACAAAGACGGATAAGGGTTGATAAGGACCGGATAGATTGCGATAAGACTGGCACCGACTTATAAGGGTTGATAAGACTCGGATCGAGTCCGAAAAGGTTGATAGCAACTTATAAGGCTTGATAAGGGTCGTATATAGTCCGATCAGGTTGATAACGACCGAGAAGGGTCGGATCATGTTTCATAACATTGATAATGGCAACGGGCTGTGTAGAGTTGAGCAAGCGGCAGAATGCTTATGCATACTTAGACAACTCATAAAGGAGTTTGCGAGTAAATTCTTCTCTGTTAGGGGCGCTCAACGTGGTTAAATATTCGATCTATATATGCACATATAACCAATAAACATAGTTAACACGTCCTTTTTTACAAAATAAGTGGGTCATTGTTTTTATTGGGCATTTCTTATTAAAGTATTTGCTTTATTACTTGAAGAAAGGTTTTGAGACCTCACAGAGGTTGCGCTAAGCAGCAGCCCATTCGTATCGATTGCAGCCCGGGCCGTTTATGGGTTCTAATTGTGTACGGCGGCAATATTTTCCAACGGAGTGGTCGTTTCGTTTGAGCAGCATCACGCAGTTTCATCTTAAAGCAGTGTTGTTTGGATATAAATAACAGCCAATAATAGCCAATTCACCAAGCGAACGTGTTTAAGACGGTGAATTTTATTGGCTGCATCATTTTACTGACAAAACGGCTGCACGGTTTCCATCATTAGTGATGTGCAGCGTCTGGCCGCGTAATGACGTGCTGCTTGAAAAAAAAAATGTGCTATATAGTGCGAAAATTCATCGCTGAAACCGAGCACTGTCTGTTCGGAGACTACCCACGAAAGCGGATCATCGTTGAGCCTCAGGGCGTGCTCACCGGTAAGTACAAAAACCACACTCATAAAAAAAAAAGCTCGTCATATCCACTAACCAAATGCTAACATGTTACTTGTCACAAACAGTAATATAATTACCGGCAATACAATGGAGCCCATTCGATTTATCAGTGCCGTTTGCATTGCCATATCAAGTCGATGGTATTGTAAAAGCATAAGAAGGTGAATTATTACGTATGAAAAATGATAAACGGCGTCCTTTCGCTATATATTAAGCTCAATTATTGGTAAAGGCAATGCTTACCAAGGACATTACGGCACAATGACTCCGGGTAACCAAGTACTATCTAAGGTATATAACACCATAAAGCAACGTACGATAAGCAAGAGCAGGCAGTGCTCGTCCTGTCTTATTCCTTAATCGTCCGTGTTTTTAGCGGTTTTCTTCGAAAGAACGCACATACAGAACAGCCACAGGGCGCTACGCGACACGTGCTGGAAGAGGTACTTCAAGGGCATTTATAGCCTTAGTTTTAGCGAGCACGTGTTGCACCGTTGAGTATCTATGTATTTGGATGAATAATCAAAGCTTTGTACTATATATATATAAGTTCTGTGGTGTTTTGTCGACATATATGGGTGCTACGACGTCGCACGTAACTGTTCGTCCAACATAATGATCAACACCGCAGGTTATGTAAATTTTGCATAATACTATCGCATTCACCGCCTAATAGACCACTACTCCACGAGATAGTAGTGGCTTAGTAGTTTCTTGGTAAAAAACTACTAAGAAGCCTTCATGGCTAGTAAATGCAGCACTTACTAGCCGCTGGCTAGTACAGAAAAAGTAAGAAGGTAATAAGATACATAATCATCTAGTAAAAGCATGCATTTGCTACCTATTTATTTACTTTAACTTTAAGAATGCACTGCTTCGCATTTTCATCTTTGAATTTCTTTGCGTGCAAGGCGCATAAAACAGATTCCTGTAGGCATTTATTCGAAGTAGAAAATAATAATAACTATATAGTTATTGTTCTTCAAAGGCAATTCAAACGGGACTATTAATTTTGTCACGTTGCTAAAATTTCTAACACGGAGTAGAGCATAAATGATAAATAGTTTTGGCTGTTTCTGCATAAATCATTCACCGCGATAAGTTCACTGCACATTAGTGGCAAATGTACTTCCAGTGATAGAGTAATTGCACCTGAGATGTAAAAAAAAAATATGACTGTGTATGACTGTGTTTATTACTTGTATCTGGCAGAAACAACTGTCAAAGCACTGAGTGTGTGCTTTGATGTCATGGAGCGTTTTCTGCACTGTCCTTAGTCAGACATGTATCCCAAACTCAGCCACGCTTCCAGCATAGTAATTGAGGCTCTGTTTTCTTTCGACTCCAGCTTCCAAGACGTTGCCCGTATTTGTTGACCTCTTTGCACTTTATTGTCTCTGGACGTACAAGTCAACAGCGAATGTATCACCACTGGAATTAACATAGGCCAGAATCCTCACAAGTCATGTTTCTGAACTCTTCACTAGAACCGTGATTTCCTTATTTATTGGGCTGACTTTTGTTTCCCCATTTTTTGATTGCGTGTTTGTCATGGCTTCATCATTTCTCTTTTCAAGAAGACGGACAAAAGAGAGCATATTGGTGTGCAAGCTGCCCATGCGAAGCCATAATAAGCTCAACGGTCTCCCAAATGGCAAAAGGTATTCTTGAACACCGTGTCTCACCATGAAATGTTTGCAAGTTTAACAAATAGGGGGCGTGAGCCTTAACAGGAAATCAGCAGTGTATTGTTTTATATTACACCGAGCAGGAATGCTAAAATTGCACCTACAAGCTTACTTGCATTTAACGCCGTTTTATGATAAACATAGAAGTAACATGTCAAGTCCCGACTTGTTTATTTTCTAGCCATTACAACGATGACGACCAGAACAGAAACAAGGTACCAAGCTCCTACTTCCTAATGCACGAACTCTGTCATCTGCAATTTTCAAATCAGCTTGGCGGGTAATGTCACCGCGTATCACATGCTCCCTCACAACGGTAATTTCTTACATGAAAATGCAAAGAATTTTGAAACGATCAAAAGCGCTCAATGCAATTTTCAGAAAATGATGCTTCGATGACGGAATCTCTGCAGTCACTCTTACATGTTCATGAACAGTTAGCATGGAATCAATAACTAGCCTAGCCCTGCGTAGTAATATAAGAGATGATAGAAAAGGCAAGCTCACACAACCGGCCTGCTCCACATTTCACAAGCATGAGAAATCACTAAAAACATTCTTTCTTTCCCTTCAACCAGCAGATGACAAACCTAAGAACAGGGTGTTCCCAAAACACCTTTGAAATATACTCGGAGAATATGAAGTCCGGTTTAACATTCAGCCATTCAACAGTGGATGAGCAAAGGAAGCCTCAGCGTGGGAACTTGTCTTCGTCACGGCCCTCACAAATGTCTTTGCATGTTGAAACTTAGGCTCGGTGCTGAGGCTTCCCTTGCTCACATCTGTTATCTCCTTGCAACCTCCTTGCCTTGTTTGAATACATAAACCGAGATATTTTTTCAACATGAAACTGTAAGTGGGGTTTTCCAAGGATCTGCGAGTATTAGTTGGGCTTGCTTATATGTTTATTTAGTGCATTTAGTTATTCACACAATCTTTGCAGAAGTCATGGTAAGCACTGTTGTCTCAATAACGTTCCTGGCTTTCCTATAAGTACGGTACTTGTGTCAAAGCGCTTACTGCCGCACCTGAACACTAAATGTGCAGCATAAATATCAAGAGCAGACAATATGTGCTCGAAAACTTCTCCACAACGTTTTCTTATTTTTTTTCCCACACTACGTGCCTCTTGCTAATGTGTTATGGAAAGAATGGGATTTTGCAGCTCGAGCTTATCTTGCTGACACTGCATCTTTGTCGGGCACTTTAATCTAGCTGAAATCGGCGAACGCGGACAGTATACGTATAGTGATGAACACGGCAACCAGCACTGTACGCAACTGCACTTCGAGTGTAGTCCAGCATAAATATCGTTATCTGAAGCTCCGTTCTCCCTGCTTTAAGCGGCACGCCAAGAACGATGAGAAAAATTCGCTCGATTTCGGCTTTCCATTTCGTTAAATCGATGACTATCTGTGTTTCTGTATGTTGCAAACTTAGTGACTCACAGCATTACATTCACATAACCTGTACGAAAATTGTTGGCGTGTATTGCTTCATTCACCATTGACAATAAACAATGTAAGCTTACTTCTTTGAAGCGTTTGTTTGCCAGTTGAGGCCTATCGGTCACCTGGCGACGTAATAAAGATATTTGTAGTCCTGTTAGAGTACCGTCCGCACGAACACTGCCCCGGCAGCGGTAACAAAACGCCCAAAAGCATTGAGCGAGCAGGGCGACCAGCCCCACCAGCGGCTACCGAAGCAGCCATATGGCTCAATAGGTAATCATGATGATATTAGTTTTGATTTCGACAGCGCCCTCTCTCTGTTGCATACTTTGGTTCATGACGCCACTGCTACTCTCATTTCCGCTGCACTGTGGAAGGTACAATTTCCCTTGTCTAAGTAATATAATTGTTCTGTGGTCATAGCAACATCGTGATGTTGTCGGGGTCGTTACATCGTCAGGCTTCCAGCTTCATCATCCGATTATCTTCATGCCATCGTCGTCATACACTCGTTGTCATCCGATTGTGTTCATGCTATCGCCGTCAGGCTGTTGTCGTCACACCATTGATTCTCCATTATCGTCATGCTGTCGTCATCATATTGCCTTCGGCTGCGCTGGTGAAGGCTTAAAAAGTCAGCGAGCACTCGGACATCATCGAGAAGCGCAGTAATTTAACAAAAATGCTGTAAATATCGTTTACAATGAAATGTCATGGAAGAGGCAGGACTTTCAGAGAGAGAGAGAGATAGAGAGAGAGGGAAGGCAGGGAGTCACCCGGTTGACTACCCTACACGTGGGGAACGGAAAAGGGGCAAAGAAAGATAATTCACCCGTCTATGTTAATGAGCACGTGTGTCCGGTCCCCAAAAAGTTCCTTGAACAGACGGCTGCCACAAAGAAGGGGAAAAATGGAATTACAGATGCGTAAAGAAAGGCAAAATACTCGCAAGGAAAAGTGACAATCGAACGTGCTCTGTGTGACTTGCCATCAGGAATTAGATAAAATACAATAATCAACATTTAGGATTCTAGCTGTCACCCCTATGACAAAACATGGTTATCTATGACGTCGCTCTGGCACCGTCCGGTGTAACAGATCTTTGTTTGGATAAGGGTAAACCCTTATCATTTTTTTCACCTGAACACCCAATCCACCGGAAACAAGTAGGATGAACTGCATGCGTTATTTTCTTGCTTTGTTGTTTCTTATGGGGTCATCATGCAAGCTTACTGAAACCTGGTATCAGGACGAATTTGACATACTTAGTCTTTGCGGGTATCATACCTATTATCTAAACCGCTCTGAAGAGAAAGGTGGGGATGTATTACTGTTGATGAAAGATTTATTTTATGGTGACATATATCAACTATGCACTTTAACTAACACTGATTTCAAAATTTTGACCGTTGTGTATGACAATAGCGTTTTCTCTGTTTTGTATCGTCCGCCAACTGGCTGCACATCGCCCTTTTTTTGTATTCTTCGATCAGCTCTTGCGCTGGGAAAATGAAAATAAATACAACATAGTGAAAGTGGCGATATAAACATTAACAGGTTACAATAATCAGTAAGCTAGTGCGAGTTCGTAACATTGCTGGAGTTACATGGCTGTTGTAATCTAATTGCTGCACCCACACGAATACAAAATGGCTCTGCTACATTGTTAGACGTTTTTATCACTAATTTGAACACTCATAATACTGTCTCAGGAATTATCGGTGTACAAATAAGCGACCGCTTACTAATTTTCCTTTTTACTGAATCAGGTCTCGAAAGCAAACCTTTCAAAACCGACACTCTATAATAGTTCAAGATATAAACCCATTAACGTTAGAATAATTTCAGATGGTATTGCTGCAGACTGATTGAGGAGCAGTTTACGAACAATCGGAGCCTGATGGTGCCTATTCCGCTTTTATAACGCTGTTCAAACCTTGTTATACTAAATGCTTTAAAAACAAATAGGCTTATTCTAAAAAATCAAGGAAACCTTGGATTACTAAAAGCATGTTAAGGTTGATCAAACGGAAGGATACACTTTGGAGGAATTTCTTGCAAACATGCAACTCACGATCAGCTGACGTGTGAAATCGTGGAACTTGTCCCTCACTTGAGAGAAAAAGACCATGCTATCTCTTTTCAATGGATACCAGGTCATTGCGGTATCAATGGAAATTATGACGCAGATAATTAAGGTAGTCTGGACGTCAAACAAACAAAACCGCTGCGTCCCCATTCCTCTCTCAAGGACGTCGCGAGACAACTTCGCATTCTAGCACACACGCTCTCCTTAGCAGAGTGGAATACCGCACATACAAGGCGTACCAGACTGCACAGACTAAAGCCTTCACCGCAACTCAGACATCTGGCCGGACTGCATCAACGCGAAGCGTCTCTTCTGTGTCGGTTGTGGCTGTGAATTGTCTTCATGAAAGCTTATCCAGCCCTAATTGGAATGGCCGATAGTCTGCTTGTGATGTTTGCGGGTGCGTGGAGAACATTGACCACTTATTCTGCCACTGTCCTCAATTTCAGAAACAAAGACAATCTTTGTCCAACACATTGAGGAAACTATATAATCGTCCTGTGAGTGAGCCGACAGTATAATAGGGCACCGTCCCCACCGATCATCGGCTGAGAAGGCAGTGAAGGTACTTTTGTGCTTTTTGAGAACGTCTGGTTTGCACGAGTGGCTTTTACTCAAGTACTTTCCGTGCACGTCTCTATAGCCCATCTCTCTCTCCCTTCTCTCTCTTCCCCTTCTCCTTTCCCACAGCGTAGGGTAGCCAACCGGACTCTTGACTGGTTACCATCCCTGTCGTCCTTATCTCTCTCTCTCTCTCTCTCTCTCTCTCTCTCTCTCTCTCTCTCTCTCTCTCTCTCTCTCTCTCTCTCTCTCTCTCTCTCTCTCTCTCTCTCTCTCTGTCTTGCAAATAAGAGAGCTGGACGATTTGCGGATGTTTAAGAGATTCAGGAAAAATAGTGACCGCACTTCTGCCACAAGCCAAAAAGCATTACCTTCACAATCTTTTCAACACCGAAGTGGTAAAACGTAGTGACATTCTCTGGAAGCGACAACATGGTACTCAGCAGGAGAAGCACAAACCGCAACCGTGTTCCAGAAATAACCGTGGATGATGTATCAAGGTCCGGAACAACTCTAGTTAACTCACTTAGTTCATTTTTCAAAACTTTAGCTCATAATCCTCATGATTCACGTAGCTTAGGTTATCTCACAGATACTAACTGTGATAGCGCTTTCCTGAAACCAACCAGTGCAGATGAAATTAAAACGCGTTTCTAATGTTCCATAACAGCAGATCCCGAGATTGCGATGATATACAAAGTGGACCAGTAAAATACGTCATACATAATATAGCTCCTATGCCTGAGCACATCTGTGATATCTGCTTTACACAAGGCAAATTTCCTAATGCAATGCAGTTAGCAATAGTGAGTGTCATCTTTAAAGGTGGCGATAACAAAGAAATGTTGAACTACAGACCAACATGTATACTTCCTGTGTTTTCAACGGGCATAGAGAAGTTAATTACCAATGTAACGACTACGCTTCGCGACAAACATAACACACTGACAAATTCCCCATATGGATTCCGCAAGCGTCATTCAGCAGAGTTAGCACTACTAACCCAAAAAGAACTAACCTTGAATGCTATTGAAGGCAAGCTTTTAGCCCTAGGTGTCTTCGTTGACTTTTCTAAAGCGTTGAATAGCATTAATAACGAGACATTAATAAAGAAACTTGAACTCTATGGCTTTAGGAGAGTATTTCTAGATTTACTAAAAACGTACCTACATTATCGCTGCCAGAGGGTCATCGTGGACACTCATACCTCTAACACCATGGAAATTAACTATAGGATACCACAAGGAAGTATTTTTGAGCCCTTATTGCTTAATCTTTACATTAATGACATTACAAGTATTGATGAGACCGTTAAGTTCATTATTTATGCTGGCGATACTAGCTTGTTTTTTTACGTCTTCTAATACTTATGATCAAGTACCACGTTGGAATCGCGTCCTTAATAAACTACATAAATGAAGCTCATTCAACTCACTAACCATTAATAGCACTAAATCTAAAGCTGTGCTATTTCAAGCAAAAAATTAAAACGTCATATTTAACGGCGACCTCATCATAGGTACCTTTATAATTGAACTTGCTCCCTGTGCCAATAGTCTTGGAGTTTGATACACATCTTCGGTGGTCTCCAGAGTCCGGCCGCTAAAAGTGCCCTGCAGTGCTCGCCGTGCTGAAGCCGCTTATCGCAGCTCTTTACCTGCTATAAAGCTTTTGTTTGGCGCTTGTCCTGCTCACGCAGGGGAGGCCCACACACCAGCTTCGTCCTAGCGCCTTTAAGTTGACTTGAATTGGTCACTACTGACTAGATACGGAACCAGATAGTGGCTTCATGAATGAGCTTTCTGAATGTTTATTATCAGAATGTTGAACTTACTTTCACTGTTGCGCATCCCTCTTTCTATGTCATTATCATCCCTCATCACACCTTTATGTCCCCGTCCCCATCCCCCTGTGCAGAGTAGTAGGCTAGAGCGCGTTAGCTTAGGCCGGCCTCTCTGCTTTCATTCAAATAAATTATATCTCTTTGGATACACATCTAACATGGAATAATCCCGCTGATTTCATTTCCAAAAAAGTTTGCCAGAGGTGTGGGTATACTAACAAGATTACGTTTCTCTTTACCAAGATCCGGTAAAGCGTTAATATACAAATCGCTATTTTTATCACATATTAACTATTGTCACCTAATCTGGCATAGTGCCACCACAACTAAAATTGTTAAGCGGTTGATATTGCAAAAAGAAAAAAAAAGCTGTTCGTGCAATTCTGTTTTGTTCGGTTCTGTTCGGTTCTGTTCGAGCAGTGCGCTCACACAGAACCACTTTATAGCAGCTTTCGAATAACCACCATAACTTCCATTTACGATTTTTACTATTTAGGCGATATATATAGGAAGCAAAAAACAAGGCAACAATTTGATTCAGGAAATATCTAACCTCACAAGAGATACTAATGATTGCCGTACACTGCATAATGAAACATGGTACGTTCCGAAAACACGAACCAACTACGGTGCACAGTCACTAAGTTACAGACTACCATAATTACTTAACTCACTTGACAATGCTATTTGATTTATTTTTGTATCGTTTTCATCTTGTGAAGTTATGTTTCTTGCTTCGGATTGCTGCTTCACATTCCTGTATCGTGAAGGGCTGTTTTTGTGTGATGTCTTAATCGCTGGATGCCAAATGTTTTTAATAGATCTGTACAACTTATTAAATTGAAGCGTGAACTATGCTTCTATGTGCTGTTTTTGCATTATTAATCGGTGTATATGCCACATGTCTCTCTCTCTCTTTCTCTCTCTCTCTCTTTCTTTCTTTCTTTCCTTTTTTTACATAGATCTGCATAACTTAAGTAACCTCTATTTCGAGGAAACATGGGCCTTTGTCAAGTCGCTCTCTTTCTGCTTTTTGCCCATGTTCCTGACATTGTGTAATCACGATGTCGAATGGATCTGTCACTTCGGATCTTAATGCCAGAAAATTACCTACGGACGATTTCAATGCGAATATCATTATTGGCAATGTAAAACCAGCTTTTTTTTTGGTTAGCTAGCTATCCACTGTTCTGATATGGTTCTGGGGTTCGTGGTTCTGACTCAGGCCGTCATACAGAGGTTCGCTTGCCTTCGCCGCCGGAACGTCTAAAACTTGGTAGTTGCCCTGTGCCTGTGCCAAAATTTTACATGTCTGGTCTCACTACACGAGTGTGCTGACAGGTGTGTTCTCATAGCTTCACTTCACGGAGATTCCACCGTGTGCGTTAGATGTACACAATATTTTCTTGTTTCAATCCCTCTCTTCTAAGACGTCCTTATGGGATACTGTGCCATAGTTTGTCCGTAATCTTATCTATAGTGACACTTAGAAGATAGTGCTTGTCTGCGAGAGAGATTATTTGCAACCATTGCAAGGCCATGCTCGCCTTACAATCTAGACTACAGTCATTCATTAGAAAAGTATACTGCTGAACATTTTTTGATACTGGTTATGCTGATTCAGCATCCGAGTGTTAAATGTTCTGTATAATACATCCAAAAACAAATAACATTCTGCTAATAACTAGTTGGACTTATTCTTAGCGGTTAGCTTCAAGTGCCCCGCGGAGAATTCCTCGCGATAAGCACGGACAGAATACTAAGCGTTTGGTGTGTTCCTGCTGAGAGGAAAAACCGCGGCACAAAAGGTGGCAAACTTGGGGGAACAGCTCGTTCGTCTTCTTTCTTTCTTTCGCGAAAGGTAAGAAAAAAAAAAGAAACCCTCAACCTTTCTCGATGCATCTATCATGCCATATTTTAACAGGCTGGTTTTGTTTACAGATAGAACGTTGAAGTAGATAGAAAAATTTTGAATGACAGCCGTTGCGATCATTCTTCGCGGTGGCAATATTCGTGCATGTCAGCCGGTGCTCGCTGGCTCATAACCTTTGCGAGGTTCCTCAAAATGCTTTATAACGGTTAAAAACTGCCGAAGAGTTCGCTGTACGCTTGCAACTGTTTACGTAGCGTTAAACTTGAATGTAGGCAGCGCATTGATCGATGTGACGCTGTCTGCATTGCGAAGGTCGATTATTTGGCGTTTGGGACTCCTATACTCAAAGCGAGCTCTCGCTCCCGGTGCTGAGGCTTTCTCCCTTGCGAAATAGACGAGCATTTTATTCCAATAATTTGCCATGAATATTCTCCGCATTATCGTTTACAGGATTAAGAATGATTATCGGTATTTTCCAAAAATAAATGTGTTGTGTTTTGTGAATTATTTCAGTACTGCACTTTCTTTTTACATTTCCTGAAAATAACAACAACAACAACGCGCTTCTTTCAGGACGCTCAAAACTGCCGGCACTGTTGTTTCTCTGGCTCTGCTTCGACGGGAAGTGCTGTTGGGGGCATTGCACAAATAGCTCGTCGATAAATGGCGTGCATTTGTCATTTGCGGCCACATGTGAGAACAGTGCAATCGACATCAACTGCGAACTAACCTGTGCTCACCTAGCCAAATATGGCGACTTCCCCGCTCGTGTTTTCCTGCTCACACTGGAATAATCTAAACATATGCAATATCTGCAAGCGAATGGCCCATATTTCGTAGTGATCGGTTACCGGGAATAATGAATGGAAAAAGTTAGTTAATGCACGTATTTCTCGAGCGTGAACTCATCCCAGTTTTTCTTCTTTTTTTGTTTCCATTCTCCTGCATCGGCAGGTCGGTGATGCACAATTTTACGAAAGGTGTTCTTCGCGTTTCATTCTGCGCTCTTAAGTAAATATTCGGCGAGAGCTACAGTCGCATGGCTGGCTTAGCACTTGCATCCTGTATGTGAGCAAACGGTGCCCTCCGCGGTAGCTTAGTGGCTATGGCGCAGCGCTCGAGCTCGCGTTTTCGATCTCGGCCCTGACGGCCGCATATCGATGGAGGCGAAATGCGAAAACGCTCGTTCACTCAGATTTAGGAACGTGTCAAAGAACCGCAGGTCGCGAAAGTTAATCCGGAGGCCCCCCACTACAGTGTACCTCATAATCGTGGTTTCGGCACGTAAAACCCAAGAATTTAATTAATTAATCAATTGTGAAAAACGGCCGCATTTATCGTTATGTGACGTACGACGCATACACCGCGATGGCTATGCCGCGGAACACACCGACAAAGGAGGAAATTATGGTAGCAATTACAACGGCAACAACAAGCGGGCGACCAGCGAACAGGCGCCAACGGACCGTAGTCGGCGCCTGCAGCTCATCGAATTGATTAACCGCGAACGATGCAAAAACATGTCATTTCCTTCAGTACGACCATTTGGTTTACTTGACTCTGCTGTCGTTATACACAGCCGCGCTTACTTAAGCACTTGCGTTCATAACACCCACGTAAACATTCAGCAACACACGCAATATATCGGGGACAGTGTAACAAGCCGAAAACAAGTTTATCTGCACGTTCTCATTACGTCAGGCTGTTTTCGTATAAGCAGCAGTCATCGCGTTTCCTTTCAACTGTGAACAAGAAGTATGGGCGGTTCGTGGAATGGGCCTCTGCCATCAGAAAATGCCGCTGGTTAACCTCCCTGCTTTTTTATATGGCATTACTGTCTCTCTTGTATGTACTGAAGCTTACCCGACAGTAATTATTTGTCATCGGGTACAAGTGCTTTTATCTCTCGACACCGAGCATGAGAGCTTCCTACTTAATCGACAAATATAAGATATTTCGGTAATGGCCTAAAGCCTCCTTCGTTTTCTTTCTCTTTTTTTCATTTTTCACTTTCCTTGATTGCTTCAGTCCAATATGTCTGTTATACACACATACTTTTTTCTTATTTTTCTGTGCTGCGCACCTGTCTTCCTAACCCGTCTCCAACGGGTCAGGAAGACAGGAGCGCCGCGCAACGTCTGATTGCCAGCAAGCAAGAACAGAGAGAGCAATATTGAGTCGAGATTTGTGCTGCGTCGGCGCGAAGAACAAAATTTATTAAATTCTGGGACTTCACGCGCCGAAACCTTGACATGATTTTGAGGCACGCCGTAGCGGAGGACTAATTTTGACCACCTGCGGTTCTTTAGCGTGCACCCAATCCACGGTACACGGGCGTTTGTGCATTTCGGCCCCATCGAATTCGGCCGCGGCGGCCGGTATTTGATCCCGCTACCTCGTGCTTAGCAGCGAAGCGCCGTAGCCACTACACTACCACAGAGGGCGGTGCGAAGACCGGAAACAACGATATTAGGATTAAGGCTCAGAAATTTGTCCTACGTGGACATCAAAACATTATTCTGTTTTATAAAAATAGACCCTCTTTTAATTTTTGACAGGTTAGGTTCTTAGAGAACTACCACAGTGGTATCACGTTTACTTTAGTAACTGTGGGTGTGCGCCAAATCGTAATGCATTTTTTCTCGATATATATGTAGCTATACGCATGCGAAACCGGTGCAGAAAGTGCTCCACCAGTTTCAGATGTTTTGGAAGGATTTCACATATTATGAAATATTATGAATTTGCGCCGTCGCCGTAATGTCATATATATATATATATATATATATATATATATATATATATATATATATATATATATATATATATATATATATATATATATATGACATTACGGCAACGGCGCAAATTCGCATAACAACAAAAGCAAACAAGTACAAACAAAAACGAATAATATAAGAATACCCAAGTGGGGAACAAGCTGCCGTGCGCATGAACTCAACACCATCAGACAAAGAATGTAGGAAAAGAATCAAGCATCAAAATGCCTGACAGCTCTCGGCTAAGCTAGGCGGAGAAGATCATGTTCGCAGAGACATGCGCACTCTTCTGGACTGATGACTATAGCTACAAGTGCCAGGCAGCAGTTGTGAAACGCTTCTCACTCCCCCCGCCACTCTCTCTCTCTCTGTCTCTCTCTCCTTGTTCATTTCGTTCTGTCTTTCTGTGTCTCTTTTTCCTATGACGTCTTTGTATAGCGGAGTTCTGTGTGACAGGCGTCTCAACACAAATTAAATTTAGCGATTTCGCCTTGAATAAAACTACATACTTTGCTCGCATACGTATAAGGTAGCACATCCGTATATACCGGGTGTTTCAGCGAACACTTGCAAACTTTTTTTTATCATTGCCTCCGGCAGATAGCCCTATTCTAGTCCATGAGCTGGTCTACTCGAAAAGGCGGACGCGCGCAAAACATTGAAGTGCGTAATCGACTTATTAACCAAAATTCACTAATTAATTTTTAAACTAATTGACAAATGGCGCATATTTCAATTGATAAATTCTAGCCGGGGTGTTCGCAAGGTGGATTCACATGGAATGAATTCTCAGGGCGATGTCATTTTCGAAAGATTAATTCTAGAACTTTGCGGAGAAATGCATTGGCATTGCAGTTACTCTTGTGTTTCAATGCATAAAACGACGTTTTCTGAAGAAAGTGTAACGGCAGCGCATTTTTACCGCAAGTTTGACGGCGCATATCTCGTAAATGGTGTCGTCCACACATTTCATTCGAAGTGGATCGTCTCACCCGCTAGAATTCATGAATTGCAATATGTGCCATAAGGTAATTAGTTTAAACATAATTAGTTATTTTTGTTAATTAGTCGATTATGCATTTCGATTTCTTTTGCAAGTAATGTGCTAACTTCGAGTAAACCAGCTCGTTGGCTAGAATTGTGCCATCTATCTGCCACAGTCAATTTTTTTAAGTGTTCGCTGAAACACCCTGTACATAGGGGAGGCGCTGTTTGCGTTGCTCTACGAGTCCCGTTATTTTCTAGACATTCGAAATTCACTTCGCTTGCTGGAACAAAGCCACGATAACATTATTGACTGCGCGAAAAAGCCCACAGCACGCAGGACGACTGAGCTCGTGAGGTCCTTGTATCCCCTCCCCACCCCACGTGGTGTGCGTTTATTGGCGCAGTCAGTGCTCCAACTAGCCCCCTAAATAGGTAGTATATGAGCCACGACTATACGTAAACAATGACTTTATGAAAATGCAGGAATGGGTGTCGATTGTTTATTTACTTAGGCCCGACAGGGCAATTGGTACATGTTTATTACGTTTCCCGAACGTACAAGTCTAGTCTCTCGTTCTGTATTCGGGGCTACATTTAGAAATATGAAACTTGGGCATTGTTATATTTATTTCAGACTTCCCTCAGCTTACGTCCGCGTTTACAGTGATGCAATGCAAAATTACCTATTTCTATGACAGGCTTTCTTTCTTCAACCGTTTCATGCTGTTCAATAAACTGGCATTAGAGGAGAGCTACATATTTATACGGTTTTGTCATTTGTTATTGTCTCTAATACGCATTGACATGAATATGTAGTGTCGATGGTTGTGCACAACATCGTTGACTTGATTACAAGCTTCGGTGGTCGCAGCGACAACGCAAAGGCGCCCTCATGCAGAGATTTGAAAGCACTTTTCAGGGAACCCAAAGGGTCCAGGTTATTCCGAAGTTATCTTCTGCGGCGTCCCTCCCAGCCCATGAACATTTGTAGGTAGATTCCGGCTCTTAACAGCCTATTACAACCACTAAGGCTAAAGCAACAACTCAGCCTGAAATTCAGGAGCATAATGTAGTAGTGGTTGCACCGAAAAGTAAGCGCCGCCCCTTTCAATCTTTGGGCGGATGCATTCGCTTTGTCTCATGTTTTTGTGATCTCCGTAATTATAAAACAATTTCGGTCGGGAGGACAGCGTCAAAATTCCTACTGAACGCTGTTTAGGGAGTCGCGCTATGCAAACGACCACCAGCTGAAAAACATGACATCAAATAAGTCATTATTGGTCTCTGTGGAGCCAGCCTCAGGCGAAAACTGAACGCAGAAACGCAAAAAGGAGCCGGAATGCGTAGAGCGCGCGGCCATGCGTCATTCCTCAATCAGCGAAAAGAGTGCACGTCACCACCATCTGGTGTTTACATCTTCCCAACGTGTATTCATGTGGCCCCAAGGATTTCAATAGCACCATGCTAGCAGTCGCGGAGATTTGTATCATTGTCACGTCTGCCAGCGACGAGGTCACAATTATTTTGCCCGTCCTCAGTCGTCACGTACAGGCGCGAAAAGCGCTGAAGAATTGCTTTCGCCGCACCTCGTGGCGCTCTTCTGCTGTCAAGCCTAAAATCAAGCGCGGCTTGAAATGCTTCGGAAGACGAGAACAGAGCGATGCATCACTGCCCGCTGCGCAAGGGGTATAAAACACCTTCGACGGCAAGGCGTTGATCGTCGCTGTTCCCAAATGCGCGAAACTAGTCGACATGCGGGAAGGGAAGCCGAGTTATTTACTCCTCCGACAGCGCACGCCTTGTTCGACAATTATGAGGGGCATATGCACGTATCATGATCTCTTGCAGAGTGGCGTCACAACGCAAATTTGGATCTCATCACGTTTCGGATTTTTTCCCCTTTCCACAATGCTTAGAAAAGTGCGCTTGATTCTGCAAACGATGCATTGAAGCCCGTTATGCAACCAGCAATGCACCTTGGGATGCCACGCATCGAGGTTCATACAGCCGCCTAAGCTCATTATCGTTAATTGTGAACTCACTTTGGCTACTTTCGTGCGCTGAATAGTTCTCGAGATTGAGGCGCAGTATGCTCTCGGGGGTAGTTGTGTCGTCCGTAACCATCCTGCACAATGAGCACTAGGTCGGCACATTTTAAGTCTTATAGCGAAAAAGCCAGAAAAAGAAGGTCGAGAAAGCGGGCGTTTGAGAGCAACGAGCTTAAGTTCCTGCATGTCCGTATAAGTATTAATTAATAACCACGCACAGAAGGTATGCGTAAGTCTGTTTGGTACGACTATCATTTTTCTTGAGCCGCGTTTGCTCGCTTGAACGAAATAATCTTATTCTTGTCAGGTCCAGGCACTGCCATATAATCCCGCGTAAACCACAGGGCGTTGCTGACAATGTCAGAGTAGGGGAACAAAGTGGTCCACCTCCAAAACTATTTCATTGCGATAGCTATTATATGAACACTCCAAGCGCATTCCTGCCGTCGCCGTCGGCGTCGCCATGATGTCCCGTATAAAGTCCAAGGGCGACAACATCATCGCCGCGCGCCGCATATACTATGTGTGGATGAAAGCGTGCGAGGGTGAGCCGACGATGAGGGCTCAATCTCGTAAGCGCAAACGAGGAAAGCGGGGAGGAAGCGCGCCGTCTTCTGTCGAGCGCAAGGCACCAGGCCGGTTACTCCAGCGGCTGCTGGGTACGGCTCGGCCACGTGGGCTCTATCTTGACAGTGATTTCCGATGGGGGACAGAGCGCGCCGAGTGCTGATAGCTTCGTTTGCATTATGTTTTCACGGCTTAGTTCGCGTTGAAGCGAGAGGCAGCATGAAGGTCAATTCGTTCGTTGCTGCTGCCGCACTTCCTCACTCCAGTGTTTGTACAGCGAGTTTCCGCGGTCATCGAGTGAGGTGTGTTCACGCTTGCTTGTGTGGGGATGACACCACGCTTGTTAATTTAGTTAGTAAGCGAATGTTGGCAAGCTTGCACGGCCGATAAGACTACTATCTTTACTTCATATAGCTGTCCACTAATTTTCTATTCTAATCAATGCTTCGCCTTTCGTGTGAAACTGGGACCTTCTTTCTTGTCAACTTATGTGCGTGCTATTTTGCTCTTTTGAGCACTTTCGCTTACTTGTGCAATTGTGCGTGTGTCTGAGTGTCATTTTACTCTAAAAATTAAATTATGGGGTTTTACGTGCCAAAACCACTTTCTGATTATGAGGCACGCCGTAGTGGAGGACTCCGGAAATTTCGACCACCTGGGGTTCTTTAACGTGCGCCTAAACCTAAGCACACGGGTGTTTTCGCATTCCGCCTCCATCGAAATGCGGCCGCCGTGGCCGGGATTCGATCCCGCGACCTCGTGCTCAGCAGCCCAACACCATAGCCACTGAGCAACCACGGCGGGTCATTTTACTCTCGTCTGTGTGATTGTTTACTTCTTCGCAGCTGTTTTTTGCCCTGCGATTAGGTGTAGCCGGTGCCGGCCACTAAAGGCACCAACCTCTCCTGTATTTCTGTATCAACAAAAAAGTGGTCTACTCTATATACTGCTCACAGGAACGCGCAAAGGCATCGTGCACATAGCCTCATGATTGCTCCTTCAAATAAGTCCGCGAGTTTCTGCCAAGTTTTCATATGTAATGACAAGTGTTCTAGACGCGAGTGCGTCAGTGTTTTGGAGATAAAAATTCCCAGACTCCTGTGACCTTGATCCTTGATGTGATGTGACCTTGATTTTTTTTTTAATCCTGTGGTTGCTATTGTGCGGTTGCGATCGCGGTCATCGTTTTGTTGTCGCGCCATCCACCGCTTTGCTAAAGCCTGTCTACTTTTGCTTACCGTGCCTGAACGCAAGCGTGACGAACTAACGATTTAGCTTGGCCTATTTCCTAACTCAGAAATTCTGTTCGCAGTGAAATAAACTTAAGGGATCGAAGAACAAAGCTCTTGGTCAATAGCCCATAGTGGTTATGAGCCATCAGCAGATACAAAAACATACATACAAACAAACAAACAAGCAAGCAAGCAAGCAAGCAAGCAAACCAACCAACCAACCAACCAACAAAGAAAGCTCTACCTGTCCCGTGAAAGGTTCCGTGGTGTTCCCCGTGTACAGATGGTACAAAAAGACATGATTAAGGATATGCGCAGAACGTCGCTGAACTCCGTTGCTATGCCCCATGTCTCACGTATTAGCCACCAGTTGACAGTCACAGAGCTGAAAAAAATGTGATAAACAAATAACAATTAGTTGCAATTATATTTCATAGAGACCGTATTGCACTGGCCTTCTCTTTTGTTCCTTGATTGTTCCTTGAATTTTTGTTCCTTGAATTATGATAATTTGTTTTCTTTCAAGAAACGCGCTGACTCAAAACGAAGAGGCAAAAGGGAAACACAAGTTGACAGGACAAAGCTCGAACTTTTGCTTCCTTTTCGTCTCTTCGTGTATAGCGCGCTTTTAAGTCAGTTCGTTCCTTAAAAGAAATAAAATGAACCAACTAGCCCTATATATTGCTCTGTTGATAATTTGTTATTCCCTTTGCTGGGTTTGACCTTCTTTTTTATTGCAATTTTTTCAGTGGAAATATTCGTAGACCCCAAGGTAACGCAGCAGTTGTCATTTTAAGCGTCTTTGCCGCCGATATAACAAGATGTAGCGCATTTCCTGATAAGAATTAGCTTTTTTCAATTTTGTGGAACGAGGAGGGCATTGTGTAAATTAAGATGTTCAAAAGAGGCTGCGCGGTCTAGAAGATATTAATTGAACGCGGCATCATCCCTCTTTCGCTTAACTTCGCTCGTTGTGTGCACAAAAACACGCACGTCTCACGGCTGCACACGACAGGATGTCGCGATAGCAGTTACTTATGTAGAACGTGGCGGTTTCTGACCGAGGTGATGTTTGCGAACATCGATGTTAAATTCCATGTACCCGCTTTCCGCTATACACGCATGTAGGAAGCGATAATTCAATCCCACAGGAGGTATGTGCAGCGGTACCCGTCGATGAGAAAGTTTTGTTTCTGCTCCCTCGATCATCGCTGGCTTTCGTAATCGTTCAGAGTCAGTGAACGAAGTTTGCGATTTTCTCGTTCTTCATTGCCACGTTAAAAAGCTGGATATTGCATCGCGTTATCCGGCCGATGGTGTTTCAAAAAAAAAGGAACATTCGCCTCGACATATTGTGGTAGATGAATTTCAATTCCATGCGCTTCAGTCAGGTTATTCGCGCCAGGTTGATGACCACGGTATGGGTAGCCTAATAGCCGCGCGGCATGGACGCAGTAAATCCTTCGCCACAAAAATCTTGTAATTTTCCGATTAAATGGGCAGCAAAATGTAAAAGAAAAGGCAGCAAGCTATTCCAGGCATAGAGTTTCCTAGAATTACTAGAGGGAACTCTGGCGCTGCGATCGTTCAGCCACCATGGGAACGATGGGAAGTGCATGGATTTGTCTGATCTTCGTGCTTGGGGCTTCAGACGTTCTTGTGGCTTTGTCTCTTACGTTTTATCTGTGCCTAACTTGGCGTAAATTTCAAAGCAATTGATACGTTTTAATGCAGAGAGTAATAACACTCGGCAAGCACGCGTAATCGTTGCTAATTGTAGTGGTTCCGCTTGTCCATGCGTCCGTGGCGTAATGGATTGAATATCGGGCTTCTGCGCTACAGGTCCTGTGTTCGAATCCTGCAGTCGGACAATTTTAATATTGCTTAGTTAATTATTTACAACGTAGCAAGTTCTTAAAAACGATCACGTTGCAAAGCCACGAAGCCATTTAAAGCTAGAAAGGCGAAGTTTAGGCAAATCCCTTTCCCCCACCACCCGTGTAGGGTAGCAGACCGGATGCTCGTCTGGTTGATCTCCCTGCCTATCCTTGCTTTTTTTTCTCTCTCTCTCTCAGGCACTACCCATCACTCCCATGCTCTGGCCTGCTTGCAGCTCCCGTAGACACTAGCGCCACGGTTACCTCTTGTAATTGTAAGAAACTTCCAGCGAAAGACCATGCAGTCGGGAAAAAATAAGAAGGTACATCGTACAAATATCTCAACACTCCCATCTGCAAACAAAAGAAAGATAATTTAAGATTTTATGCACATTCGTCGTTAGAATGATAACTTAAGCTTTTCTAGAAAGCCCATCCTGCAGTAGTTCTTGTACAGCAGTAGCATGAGAAAAGCAAGCTGCAGGAGGTGTGTATGCTCTTGAGTCCCTGGACCTACATTTAAGCGCGAAATGAATCGTCTTTACATAATATTTCAATAGAGCCACCATAACAGACAGACAGACAGACAGGAAGCTTTATTTGGTCCTGAGGGACTACGTTGTCGTAGTCTAGGGCTGCAACCGCGCCGGGGGCGGAAGACCGTGATCTTCAGCCCTGTCACAGGCCCTTTGGACAGCCCGAAGCTGGACTTGAAGGTCGTCGCTCTTGACGGCTCATTCCCAGTCTTCTTGCCTGTTGAAAGGCGACTGGTGCAACGCAGAACATTGCCACAGCAAGTGGTTCAAGGAGGGCCGTTCCTCGCCGCAGTCCACCACAACATTCTTTGAGCTCCTGCATGCATATGCTACACTGCAAGTTTCACCAAAATTGTGTTAGAAACCTTGCTTGCTTAAAACGTGCTGCCCACAGACATGAGCGCCAATAAACATTACGACATTTAATGAAGGGAATTCTTGTTTTATGTTTTGCTTAAATACAGCAGAACATAATTTTAGCGAAACCACATAAACTGAAAGCACCGATAGTGAACCGGATTCCCGGTTCCTTGCCATCTCCTGTATAGGTGTGGACATATTTTTCGCTATAGACTGTTTTATTGAGGGCGCCGCCATTTTGCGATCACAGCGCCGTCTATCGTCCGGTGCCATGCTGGTACCATAATGCCGTCATGTGGAATCGCGATGGAGGGTGCACAGCGAACATGCTGTTGACGACGAGTGTCAAGTTTTCGCGTTTTCCTGAAAGGTCTCAACAAATTGTTGCCATTGGGAAACTTCTTAGCGTGTCGTTACTGAGCTTTGAGTTTCGATATAGGATCAATATCGAACGGCGACGGGCCTAGATGCTGCGTCACATGTCCGACCGCGATTGAAATAGGAGCCGAGTCAAGTCTGAACATTGTTGATACGTGACATATGCCGTTGTATTATTGCATGTCTAGCCATGAACTCTATTAGGGTATCACGAAGGTGGTAACAACCATGGATGTTTCCCTGTGCCATTCGGTGTACCGCACCAGCGTACATTCGAATCCAGGTAACCGCGAAGCTAAAATGAAACACGTTTGTCTAGTTTTCGTCCTCCTAAAGTTTTCGCGGTACGATTTTCTAAGTATAGTTTACCTGGCACCCGGTCACCAAGCTTAACAAAATAAAGACTCTAAAATAAATCGACCGAAAGGATTGTGATTATGGAGCACTCAATAAAACGACCTGGTGACAGCGGCCGCGAATATGCTGCGGTCAACCAGACGCACGCGACGCATTGAAAAAATATTGTGTGCTCACTGGAGACCAAATCTTCTTAACATACACACAACGAAGCTGATGGCGTCAAGTCCTTTTTGCTTATGCTAGCAATCCAAAGCGGACGCTTGTCTGCAACCGCAGCGGCGGAGTCCATGGAGTCGCTGCGGCTGAAGATGCACTTCACATTCGCATCAGACAATTATTTTTGCCAAGCCCGTCCCGGATAGCGCTACAGAGACAAGTGAAGTTCGTTTCATGATCGGTCGTCTGGGAGCGCTGAAATAGTGACGCTACCATGCGTTTGTTTTTGTATTTCGCGGGCTTTGTTTTAAGGCAAGTACAAGAACCTCCACCAATGGTGCTCAGTTGCAAACAATTTAGTCGGCCATTTTTAAATGTGGTCTACAACTTTCGTATTAGCACTTTCCTGGTAAAGTCAATATATTAAAAGTTAGGTAATGAGCTTTACTAATTAATTGACTTTGCAAAACGAAAAAAAAAAACAATACCGTAGACTAGGCCGCGCGATTCTAAACACCACTGAGTTGGTTTCAGCCCCCTAGCACACTCCGTCGTTTTTAAAACATTGGTTACCTTTAGCTCGGACAGCCTGTATAGTCGGGGTAAGGAATGACTTCTTCACTACATCGGCAACAACGTCAATGATTCTGCTACCTAGTAATATCCGTTGGTGAACACCGAGCTTGCGTTTTTGTCTGCAAATACGGCGAGAAACTATAGCTGCTCTAGGAAGAAACCATGGCGCAGCATTTAGGGTTCAACTTCAAGCGCGTTAATCTCAATAAGTCCAAAAGGGTTGACCTGTTGAACGCCATCCGCAAATATTGCAGCTTGCTTGGATGATGTTCTTTTCTTTTTTTTTAAGTAAACCTTTTCCTCCTCCTTTTTTCTCGAAAGCCAGGGACTTCTCCCACTGATGCCTCTATAGATTTGGCCAGGAGAATGATGGCATGCTGGATATTGATATGCAGTCTTTCGAACCGCTTTCAAAGGTCAGGCATATATAGCTTTATTGCTGGTTTTAGGGTTTCGTGTAGTGTGACAGTGAACAGGAGGGAGACTTGGTGTTCTTGATACGCCATTTTGAGAAACAATTCTTGTAGAGCAGGAACAAGAGGAATGAAGAAAAAACGGCACTGCATGTCTCGTCTATTTTCTTCTTGCTAGACGGTCAAACGTAAACAGTCACGGGACTCGTAAGGCTTCCGTTAAGAACAGTGACACTTGCGCTCTTTTGGCGTTCAGTTATGGCTTTTTCGGATGAAATTGGCGCGGAATTCATTACTTTCCAGAAATCAGCAGCATGAGCTTTTTTCACGTCTGGAAGCGGTTATGATCTCCTGAGATGATAGGTTTCTCTTGCATTAGGGTCAATCGTCTGACTCTTTCGGCTAAGTAGTTAATACATCTAACTTTCATAATTTCTTCTCTAATTTCTACCTCGAGTTATTTTAATATGTATCCCTCTGTAGCGATACCGGCGAAATCACCTAATTAAAGTATTGTGCCTGCCTTACAGAAATTTCTAACGCATTTTATTAACCCCTTGTGGAACGTTCAGTGGTCTATGCGAGCCGCCATTTGAGCGAACGCCACACCCCCGCTACCATTCTCCCGCGTGCCTTGCAGGGCTGTAATTTCGTGTCTAGACCGTGTGTCTCGGCTAACGTTGCCTAGGCTGTTCAAGCACACCATCGACGCTACTCGTTGCTCTTGAACCTCCTTATGACAAAGTAGCATCCGACAGGAAGATACCTTCATCACATCTAATATTCGTTATTAGCATATATTCGTTAAATGCTCACATTGGCGAGAAAGACGAGAAAGACATTGTTTAGAAACACCCTACAAATTGATTTACATTGTTGTGTCTAATAATTCCTTATATCCATCTTCGTTGTGCCGAAGTTCGACTGTAGCACCTATAGGAGGCTGGTGAATGTGTTCAAGCCTGCGCAAGAATTGTAGTTTCAGTGCTCATTGATGGAATCTGTCGGTGCTGCGGCCATGGATGCGGAGAGCGTGCCGTGAGGACTGACAGTAGTCCTCGGGGCTGCTATGGCTCGGCGCTGCATTTGTACGGACAAAAAAAAATGTTTTAGTGTTAATGTAACGCATTTTTACGCAGGAAGGTGTCTTCTGTTTAGTTGCTGCGAACTAGATAACTGAGGAGACGAACATCCCAGACATCGAGCATTGCTTTTTTCCCCCTAGTGGCTCAACGCTATGTAAAGTGTAGGCCAAAATCGGAGAGTATTATTATTATTATTATTATTACGGTCACCCATCTGGCCCGGGCACGGAGCCACCTACCTCTGTCGCAAGAAAACCACAAACAATTTCAGAAAAAGAAATGCAGTCTTGTGAATTACCGACGCACACTCCAGCTATTTTCTTATAGAAAAATGGCAGAATTGCATCGACGTTCAGTGCAGAATGACTGTTCTGCAAGTCTGTGGTTCTAATCGAAGTTGCAGTCAGCCGGTAATTACATGTTACAAGTTGAATGCAGCCATCTGCAAGGGGTTATCCGTCCACTTAAGAAGCCCAAAGCGGTTCTACAGAAAACATTGAGCACGTTCGAACAGTTCTTCGAAGACAACGACATACTCAACACGTCGAATAGAATATGAAACGCTTTCTCTGATACGTATCCTTGAATCACCTGTGAAAGAGAAAGTGCGTTGAGACAATAAAGCATGCATTATGTTGTGCTGGGAGCTGCGGTATATCTGCGCCGACGTCTTCTGTCATGTTATTTTAAACCTCACGAGTAACTTGTGTCGCTTTTGTTACTGAAGTGAAAAGGGAAGAATGGGACTTTCCGCGAAATATCTGTGCAGGTGGGTCGTGGCAGGTATCATTTTAGTAGAACACTAACTTTTAAACCGTTGCGAAATTGCGACAAGATCTCGTTCTGGATGTTTCGTGCACTGAATGTCTTTATTACATTCTCATGTAGCTTTCTTTTGTTGTTGTTGTTGCTGTTGTTCATTCTTTTTTTGCGTATGCGTGCGCCAGTATGCACGCTGACCTTGACAGTTCGTTCTGGGCACGGTAAATAAATGATTATTATTATTACTATTATTATTAGTAGTAGTAGTAGTAATAGTAGTAGTAGTAGTAGTAGTAGTATTAGTAGTAGTAGTGGTGGTAGTAGTCAATTCACCTTGGCTTTTCTTGATTGTAAACTGTACCTTTTCATAGTTGTTTCATAGTTATTTCATATTTTTTAAGCATGAAACGCTTTTAGCTCCCGTTGTCGGGGAACTTCAAGTGACCTTGAGCCAAAAAAGCCGGAGCCGTTATCCATGCAAGATCTGAAGTGAAGGCACGACAACGACAGTAAGGTGTAAGTGTTGCATCAATATCACTAACAAGCAAAGAACTGCTTTACCTGAACGCGAATGCGCACTGAAAAACTGTGATTGCGCTCCCTGTATAAAATAGTGGCGTTTTTTCCTGATTAAACATTGTTGGAAGTGGCGCCCTGGGTATGTGTTCCTTCTTCATCCACCGTCGTTGTCGCGCCTTCACTTCAGATCATGCTTAACCAACACGCCCAACTATCCATCCTAACAACGTATATCCAGGCAAGTTGCGAGAACAAAACGAGATCATCTGAACAACCAGTCAAAACTTAAGAAAACTGCGGTCTCTGGCCCCCAGCCCTTTGTATAGGACCGCATTACATACACTAGTCACTGCCCAAACAAGTTACAAAAAATATTGCTTCCTAGCTCTTCCTAATGTTTGTTTACAATATCACTCAAGCTGTAACTTCTAGTACGCTGCAGTTTTATTTGTCATTTCCAATAGCGGACGTTAAAAAGGCAGATACAGAGCACCATATACCTCATTGTCACCTTTTGACACTGAGACAGGATTGCCTGGGGCCTTTTGAACACCAGCGGTCCGTGAGTTCCGCGCACGGGTCTTGCGTCTCCTCGAGAGATGGCGCCACGCTGCGTGGCGCCTCCTTCAGGCGCTTTTCTTCTTCTAGCTGGGCCGTGCGCTCTGTCTACCTGGCGTCTTTCGCTGCCTGCCGCGCCGCCTTCAGTCCGGTTTCTTCTTCTAGCTGGGCAGCGTCCTTTTGAACCACTGTACAGTATGGCATTGTGCAGTTGTTGCGCTGTAGCGTGGCGTGACCGTTGCGAACGTGCACTACACCCAAGTTGAGATTGCAGCTAGTATCATCTCCAACCAATCTGCTTTGCCGGCAGCCATTTCATGCTTACATCTACTCTCGTTTACAGGAGAGCCAGCAATTTTTACATCTATTTGTATTTGTACATTTATTTGTTTCTTGTTTTACCGTGCGCCAGCACTGAGACAGTATATAGGGTTGTTCTTGGGCACGTTCCCTCAGTGCAGAATGGGTTGCGTGACTAGGACTATATACCCTCATCGGTTGTCGCTGTAAAGCGTTTGTGCAAGTTTGAACTCCTGCCAAACACAGCAGCCGGCTGTTCTGAATGATCGTAAAGATCGGTGCCTAGGATAATTCAGCGCGGCTTTTATCTCGGAATATTGTCAGGCTCAATATATCTCGGGAAATACTTGAACACTCGGATTCCTTCGTTGTTGCTTCATGGTAATATACAGACTACGGAGTATAGTTGGCCCGCAATGCTTTCGCCAAACCTGCGCACTCTTACGAGACAACCCAACATCACATGTTCGAGCCGATGGATTAGCTTTGTTATCAGTGTGCATCGAGGCACAATCACGACGTAATCGCCGAAGAGACCCTGAAACACTTTTTTGTTATATAAAAGGACTCAGTGTAGACCTGTCTAAGACATTGTGCAAGAAAAGTTTCTCCGTAATTATTTTTCGACACCGCGAGGAATTAGCAGAGCTATACGACATTAAAATTCACATTACTTCGCGTTCATCTTCTTGTACTGGACCTTTTTGACTCTATAAGCCTTGATCGCCGAAGCTTATGTCAGCGTGCTGCTTTTCTCTTCTACTGTTCTAGTGCTTTAAGAAGCGATTTACTGCAAGGCGCCTCAGACTCGTGGATTCAAGTGCGCTGTTCTGCCAGCCTACCCTCTGCCGACTACCTGGGTGCAGTAGGAGAGACATCGATTGGACGCGACAGAGCTACTCTGCCACTGGCTTTCGCAGCCACTGTTCTACGAAAGGCGTTTTGTGACCTTGTAGGGAATAAACAGGAAAGTGCACGAGCTCGTCGGGGCGCGTGGAGAAAAAAAAAAACTCTTTTTAACAGAACCCTACGTCCCGATTCGTAGCCGCTGTTACGTCCCAACATCACAAAGGCGTTAATTAGACGTTTACCACGACGCAAATCCCCGCCCATCCATCAGCGCCTATCCAGATGTCAACGCAGCGTGGACACCGACTGTTGACGGTTCCACAAAAGGCCACTACCACTACCTGACGGTCTGAACTAATGATGAGAATGGCCAACATCAAGTGCTACCGAAGAACGACGGCAACTTTGGATTAGCAGGTTGCTATCCCGCCACATATTCCATACCATCGGGCTTCGGAGGCGGGGTTACGGCGGAGCGTTGCGATAGCATGGGCGTGGTATCGCAACGGGTTCAACTATTGTGATTTGCTGCTAGACAATCTTTAGATTCCCTAGTCGACTCGCTTAGGGTAGACGACGGTATTAAAAGCGGAGACTTTTTGTGCAGAGGGCGGAGGTGTCCTGATGTGAACTCGGACATTTATTTAACTTGCTCCCGCATGGAGAGAGCTTCCGTAATTGGAGCCGTGTAACTAAAACCCTTTTTCCTTCATTCCTACTACTGGACTTACTCGTCGATGGACTTGGTGGATTCATTGCCCTAACACCACCCAGAGCCGCAGCACCACGCATTGTGGGCAACAGGCATGAGAAGTATGCGTTGGCCAGTGAGTCTCAGTGTTACCGCCATGCTGAGTATGGCCTCCACTTCGCTAGATCATAGACCGCCGGCCACTCTTCGAGGCAAACAAGGCGTATATGGTAGGAGCGGGTGCTGCCCTGTCATTATTATTATTATTATTATTATTATTATTATTATTATTATTATTATTATTATTATTATTATTATTATTATTATTATTATTATTATTATTATTATTATTATTCAAAATGACGTCGGGAAATTAATGGATTATCTTGGTGCAAATGTAATTGACATCAGTCATTCTAAATCAAAGTTGGTTTGCTTCCATAGCCAACTCAAGCGTGTTTCACTTTCTTCTTCACTTTATCTGCACAGCTCTCGATGTATTAATTGTTCCTGCCCTCCAATAAAATTTTCGGACTCTGTGAATTATTTGGGCATATGGTTTGATTCTAGTCTTCTTTTTTCTACTCACTTATCTTACATATGTGCCAAACTTCTTAAAATCGTCTGTTTACTGTACCGCATCAAAGTGTTTTTACCCTTGTCTGTTAGGAAACTTTTGGTCCACTCGTTAGCCTACAGTGTGCTCAGATATGGTATTACAACATTTGTACATTGTTCTAGTACCTGGCATCACCGTGTAAATAGGTTGCTAAAGTGTATGTTAAAAAGTGTTACTTATGACGTATACAGACCACAAGGGATGAACCTTTTTCAGATGCAAAAAATGCCAAACATGCGCTCACTGTTTGTTCAAACAGTGGTACTTAAACACTTCTGGACGGATACCTTTAAAATACCCGCTGTGCCTTGCCGTCGTTTACGGCGTGCACCTGCTTTTTCAGTTCCTCACACACGTACCAGATTCGGCAGATATACTCGAGCCTTTTATGTTCCAGATATATTCAATGCCCTTCCTTCTGAAATTTCTTCCTGTAAGTCTGTACGCAAAATTCGCAAAACTTTAAGGGCATTGTACACAGAATGATTATAGGCGTCATATTTTTATTTTTCCTGTCATTGTTGAAACATGTCTTCGCTCTCTAGTCGTTTCATCGCTTTTTTTGTTTTCTTTGTTGTTGTTTTTTCGTGATTCTCTTTCTTTTGCCTTGTACTTTATCACTCGCTACCTTAGTTTTAAATGTCTTTTTGTTTTTATTTCTTGCAAAAGAAAGAAAAGTCAGTTTCTGGCTGAGTCTTGTTATTGACTGCCGGGTTTCGCGTGACAAGCCACTGTGATGGCTTAGGCGAACCCGATTTCTGCACTTATACTCGCAGATTTGATAATAAATTATTATTATTATTATTATTATTATTATTATTATTATTATTATTATTATTAGTTCTTATTTTTAATCTATGCGTGAGCCAGCATTCAGACCTCAGGTTTGTTCCTGGGTGCGTTAAATTATTTATTTATTTATTTATTTATTTATTTATTTATTTATTTATTTATTTATTTATTTATTGTACAGCCAAAAGCGCAAAGGACGAGCCGTCAGTGCTTCACTATGACAAAATCTACTTCCATTTTCATTTTGATAAAGAGAGCTTCATAGTTTAAAGCTTCTGCTGAAAAGCAAAACTGCACATCGCCACTTCTGCACCAACATGCAGCTAAAAGCGCGACGCGTCAAGCACAAAACTATCGCCCAACTTGAGCACGCGGCCGTTTAAAGCGTAGTTTGTAGCGAGCTCGACGCAGAGTGGTGTTGTCTGCACATATACTTCGGGCTCAACAGTGGGCGACACGCTCATGCAGCACACAGTGCTGCTTGAAACTTGTATGGGATCCTAGATGTGGATCGCGGCGATGCAGCAAATGACAGAGAAATGGTTATGGAAAGGAAGAGGGTTGAGGATGAACGTCAGCGTAAAGCGAATATGAACCAAGAAATGAAAGTGGCTGCTTTTCAAACTCAAATGGAGTCGCAGGAGTGGTCAAAGATGAATCAGCAGCAATCAGCTGCCAAAGACGGCTCGTCGCCGATGCAGATATCGGCCATCGCGAACTGAGACAAAGATCTCTCGTATATTTTATTTCCTCAGACATTCTGTGTTTCTTCTATATATATAAGCAGAAAATATTCTTCGGACTCAATTCTCCGTTCGATGCCCATGTGTCTCGAACACCCATATATGATGTGGAAATTTCATTATTGAAACACCCCTGTGTCACGCCGCCTGACCTATATAGGCGGCATGGCATCATCATTAAATCCAGGAAGTTCACAAGAACGTCAGCCTGCGACCGTTGCATCCTCCCTAATCTGTTTCCACAATCCACGTGGTCCCATATATAGGGACAGCAAGAGCCCTGCAGTCTACGTGGGAGCGCAGCAAAGCCGACTCGCCTCCCTTCAAGGCTCATGCCTGATGCGGCATGTTATACGCATTATAAGCGACTCGGTGTACTATACAACCGGTGTATTATAAGCACTGCGGTGTACGTATACAACCGGCCGTTCGAGCACAGTGCTCCGCATAGACCGCTTCCGCGTCGTTCACGTCTGACAGCGTCTCAGGATGTTTGAGTGCTGCGGCACACACCCGTTGTTACACCATTGTCCCTTTCGTCACAGGAGCGCCGACTCCACGGTGAGCCCTGCGAAATAACCCTGCCGTTTTGCACAGTGCGGACAGCAAGCAGAGACGACGTCGAACACGAACTCAGCCAAAACTACTTTCCATATTTCAGCTGAGTTCATAGAGAAGAATTTGCGAATCACTCGTGAACTCATGTTTTACGTTTTTCCTCTTAGAAGCGTTTCGTGTACCTTCCAGGAAACGTATTCTTTGTGTATAGTAGATAAGAGAAATAGCGACGGTGTGCATCGTTTATAATGCCAACATTCCCTACGAATTCACGTCCTAAGTATATTAGATAAAATGCAACTGGTATGGTACACTAATTCGCACTACAGGTGCCATAAACATATTGGGGTGTTTTCACGTGAATGTATAGGAACAACTAGCTCCTTGTAGAAGCACATTTTGCTCTGCTGTACACGCTAGCTTTCATCTCAAACGCATGCACGCGACGCACAATTAGAAATGATCGTAATTAAACTTGTTGAACGATCAGTACGAGACAGCAAAAGCGAGATATGCCAGGCTGATCCGCACCTGAGATGAGCTGTCACTCATGTATACACTTGAGCAGTGCGTCACAGGCGCTCTCGCCTGCTGCATTTTACTTTAACGTCGCGCTTCGGTGCCAGCAATTATTGCAAGTGCTGCAATGCGAAATAGCCGTGAAACTCTTTCGAATGATTGCCAAACTATGAAGTCGTGCCTGTTAATAACACTTCCAAAATTTTTATCATCTTCTTGTCACATTACAGATCCATTGCAATACGTCATTCTCACTGTACTGTTAAAGGTTCCTTCTTCTATATTTTTTTCACTCTCTCCTTGGTGTGTGTGTGGTTCTGTGTTTGGGTGTGGCGTCGCATGCATTTCTGGTCACGACGCACATGTATATCATGTCTGAAGTGCTGCCAATTGCTGTTATATTTAATAAGTGCGCATTTACTGATCATTTGTCAGATTAGTTTTGTTGCAACTCAATTCTTGCTGTATTGATTTAGTTTGCTCTTATGCTTAGTTGTGTGTTAAGAAGTTGCGCCACCCTTGACTGTGTCCCCCGTGTGTAATGCCTTTCGGGCTTTTAGGGCACTTGAATACTGTCTCGCGCATAAATCTGCCCAAATTCTGTATAAAACCAGAGGTCTTATATTCAGTGTTTATAAAGGGATGCCACTGTCCACGATATAGCACCAAAAACAGTTTCACTTTAGCAAATCATGGAATGTAAAACCCCAGAATTTAATTCAAGTGCACCGCTGTTCAAGTGAAGATACTTTTTATAGATGCGCCAGCAAATCACGTTCGTTCATTTCTGTGACGTCACGGTGATGGCGAACGTCTTTCTATATTGGCGTCCCTTGGGAACCAAGTTTTGAAGCTCGGAGGCATAGAGGGCAGACGCAGGACGGTTTTATTGACGGTGCTTGTACTAAATTATTCGGTTGTCATCGAGTATATTTTACCTAATGAACCACTGGCGCCGATCGTACTTTGGTCCCTTCGACATATATTGTTACTCTTCTGGATGTACGGTTTTTAAAGTGAAGCTTTCTCAGCAAGAGTCGCGCACTTTGTGGTCCGTTTCTTCTTCCCATCTCTATCGACTGCACAGGTGCACAATGACGTCATACGGTCTTGTATCGGCTTATATAGTGCCGAAATCGGGCCATACATCCTGCACACTTTCAGAACACTTAACTCTCACGAATGTCTAATCAGCCCTGGTCGACTGTGGCGTTTGACTAAAGATTGTGCGCTACATGTGCTCTTAGTTCAGTCACGTGATTTATACGTGATCACTCACGTGATTTATGCGTACACTAGCAAGCGATTTAAACACGCCGAAATCGTCAGCACATGGTCTTTCCGTAGCAGCAAAAGTAGTTGCGTTTCGCAAATGATTGGAAAAACGTAGTCTGATCTACTGACCACTCAGAATGGAGCAATTGACCTCATTTGACAAATATAAACGAGACTGCAGAAGACCATTTCGCTCAGTTGTGAATGGCGCCCACTCGAAAGATCCAGACAGCTGCGAACAAGGTAAAACCCAGAACCATACACACGCCGTAATCTGCAGATGAAAATACCTGCACATACTGCATACTGTGTGTTGTGTTTCAATGTACCGATATTCAAAAGTAAGAAAACTTCGGTTACATGGGCAGATACCAGGGATGCGTGTTCTGCCTAATTTTTGTTCTACACAATGCGTGACCTTCACAATTCCCCTTCCTTCTCTTAACATAGTTCGAATACTATCTCCAAGCGTGTACTGTTAATTTTTTGTGTGAAAAAAAACAAACAGAGAAAGTGTCGCGATATTTGAAACATATATTTTATGTTGGTTTTTTAAATTGCACTAAAATAATCTGTTTAAATTTCTGCAAATTTAGAGAAAGAAATTCACGCAGAAGCTTCTACGGGAGTGGTTTAAGTATGCATACGCATTTTTCCACTTGCTCAACTCCAAGAAGCTCGGTGTCATTATCAACGTTATGAAACTTGACCCGAACAGTATAAACCCTTATCAATCCTTAACCATCGTTACCAATGTCATCGGACTAGGTCCGACCCTTAACGGTTCTTGTCAACCTTATCGGACTTGATTCGAGCCTTATCAACCCTAATCAGTCGGTATCAACCTTATCGCAATCGATCCAATACTTATCAACGCTTATCGGTCATTCTCAACCTTATCGGACTTAATCCGAGCCTTATCAACGCTCATCGGTTCTTATTAACCTTATCTGATTTGCTCCGGCCATTATAAGCCCTTATCGCTCTTTTGCACTCTGCGCATCCACGCCGAACCACTATCAACCGTATATATACCCCATATATCCGTATATATCCAACCGTATATCAACCGGCCCATATAACCCCTCGTCACTCCTTATCATCCTTGTCAACTCACTGACTGTTTATTTGTGCATGTTGCTTGACATCAAGCTCATGAGCCCCCAGAGATCGGTTGCATTTTGGTCGGTGAAGGGACGCCCCAACGGAAGGCTCATCTCGCGGTCACCGAGATTCATCAGGGATGTGGCGTGTTCGGCATTAAATTTTCGCTAAGTCGGAATTTTCCTGATATTTACAACGCTCCAAGTCGGCTCTGCATGTGACCCTAGAGGTGGCTTTTATTCCGCCATCACCAAATATTTCAACAAAACCTTCATAAAAACTGTTCTCATTTGGCAGTTGTTCTGTGCTTCCGGTACAACACGTTCAAATGGTTCAGATATAATCACCTTCTGCAAGGGGCTGTGTTTAGGCCAGCCTATGAGTGCAGCAGATATTTCTTTGAGGGAGGCTGTGAAAATGTAACCCATACTAAAGCGAGCCTTGAGAAAGTGAATGCCTTCAATAACCTCCTTCAAGAAGCCTCATGGAGCCGGTGGGGCATCTCTGACCGATGACGACACAACTATTTCTGGAAGGTAATTGAGTAATCGAAGTTGTAACGTCCCTCTCAGAAATTGACTGTTTACATCACGAAAGAACTCATAGACACATTGTTTGCTGTTCCCCATTATCGTGCGACTTATTTCGAAAGTTATTACCTAGATGTACTTAAGCGTGCCCGCCCGTCGAATGATCATTCCTCCAGCGATCAAAACCTTTTTTTCTTTTAAGTTACATTCGGTAACTCTTCCTGTCAAAACCTGGTTCGAAAGAAAGGGGCTGTTTCGTTCCATGGTCGACAAGCTGCGGTTTGTTCCACATACCGAAACAATTGATCACTGTTTTGTACATTGTAAGTATGCCATGTTCTTCTGAGACTTTCTCCAAAGAACAATTAAAGAAGATTTAGATATCATACCATACCATTTAGATATCACACCATTACATTTAGGTGCACGTTAAGGAACCCCAGGTTGTCAAAATCGTGCGCACGGAATGGCGGAATGGCACTTCCCGCGCCCGGAGCTGTCTGCAGACGGGAGGACGGAAGAGTCGTCACCGGTTGTTGGAAACCGAAAGCTTATCGGTCATTGGCTGTGTCGCAACGGTCGTAATATCACAGTCGTAAACGTTGCCGACCCTTTAACACTCTCACCCACGATTTTCGCGTGAATTGCGCACGTTGGTACCTTTACGTTCGCAGTCTGAACTAGACGCATACGCTTGTTGTGCTTCCGCTTACGCATTTTACGAAAAATCGGCGCCTTACGAACGTAGTCTGAACATAGCATTACGGGACAGACGGACAGCTTTTCTCGTTGGTAGGCATAGAAACGCTCACGTATTCAAAATATCGTTCGATAGTTAACTCCATTGGGGGAGTAACATTTACTCCCCTCCTGATTGCAGCTACACACTTTAAGAAAAGATTACACCCTTTGGAGTGTATATTTGCCACACAACGATAATCGTCATCTGTCTTGCCCGCGTTTCCTTTCTTGAAAACGCTGCGCTCGTTACTTTCCTGTCGGGAATGCTATGTCATGCTGATAACGCGCATTCCATTCGTTACTGGAAAGTACCGGGCTCGCCGCGTTAAAGAAAGGAAATGCGGACAAGACAGATGACGATTATTGTTGTGTGGCAAATATACACCCCAAAGGGTGCAACTGTTTTTAGAGTGCACTAAAAAATTCACTCCTTTTGGGGTGTATATCTGCCACACAACGATAATCGTCATCTGTCTTGCCCGCGTTTCCTTTCTGGAAAACGTTGCGCTTCTTACTTTCCTGTCGGCAATGCTATGTCATGCGCATGCCGTTGGTTACTATGAAGTACCGGGCTCGCAGCGTTAAAGAAAGGAAATGCGGACAAGCCCGATGACGTTTATTGTTGTGTGGATGATGCATGCATCATCCCACACAACCATATAGAACATAGGAGGTGCGACCAATGACGAGACATCTGGCGCCAAGACACCCGGCACTACACGACACATCCAAGTACCCGCTTTAGGAGTTTATACAGCCATGCTCTGAACGGCATAACTCGCCTTGACGGCAGAGGTAGCTCATTCAGAGACTAAGACCAATTGGCTCGCGCATACGAGATCTATCTGCGTAAACTTGCGTGGCTGGTGAAGCTGCATATAAATGTCAGTTGAGGATGGTAAAGAGACAAACAAATCTCATTTCGCTCACCGTATTGACGACAAATTTTGCACTTTGCCGTATAGGAACCAATTATGTTCAATCAAGAAAAATTCTGTTTTTGACCATAAACGGAAAAAAGTGATTTTTTGAAATGAAATACTCGGTTTCTTCCAATGAAAAACATTTCTGTAGTAAAAATAGAAATGCTTTCTTTATTCCCCGTTTTGTTCGCATTTTATTTTTACCATGTAGAGTAAATAAATTAGCTTGGTGCTAACTCAGCGCACATGCAAGCAAATTGCGATTTTGTACATGGGCAGTCTGGGGAACTTGCCATCCTTTTCCCCAGGCTGCCCATCCACAAAAGGTTGTCCCGAATTGCCTAGGTTTTTTGTTTTTTCTTCATAAGAAGGACGCACCGTCTACTGGCGAATAGCGTACAGCGCTTCGTCTCAGAGGACTGTCTTTCCGTAGGCTCCATAAGGACGTCCAAAGTGGAAGCACCGGAGCTACTCATCGGCATGTCAGTTGAACAATTAGTAAAGGCAAGGCGCTGAAGACCAGGACTCAAGAAGAAGAACACAAACGACAGGACCGGCGCCCGGTCCTGTCGTTCGTGTTCTTCTTCTTGAGTCCTGGTCTTCTGCGCCTTGCCTTTACTAATTAAAGCTTGAACCAAGTAGCACAAGCAAGAGTTTTACTTCAGTTGAACAAGGACGACACAGAGTCAACACAATTCCGCAGTCGCGATATAGAGTTTATTAGTAATAAATAATAGGAATATAGACATATACAATTTCAAGTTTTTCGTCTCAATGGTCGTATGTACAATGCGGGAAAAGTGGAAGCACTTGCCAACTCAAAAACAGAAACAAATGCGTTCTCCTGGGAACCACAACAAACAAAACCGCGTGTTATTTTTTTTCTCCCTTATTTTTATTTCTTTTGTCACTTTTTTCCCGGGACAAGTGGCCACACAGGTCGTCGTACGGTGCTCCTTCCCTTCCCGCCCTCGTGCTTCTTTTTTGTTTTGTTTCGCACCACCAGCCCCGCGAGCAGCCGCGAGGGAGAGCGACGCTCGCCGGGACACAGTCACACGCGCAGACACGCTGAAAAGCCACTCACACGCACAGCAGCTGTGCTAAGAGGGGACCCCGGACATGCGGCAAAACGCAACGGTCTCGAGAGAACCAAGCAAATTAAATGAGAAAAAAAAAAACTGTCGCGAGACAGAAAACAGAACGACAGCTTTTTGTCCACATTTCCACCGGGATTGATTGAGACGTGGCTGTCGCCAGCGCGCACCGATGGAAGATGAGGTGCGCTTGCCCGCGAGGGCTTTCCGGGTTGAAACCCTGAACCGCCGCAAGAATCGCCAGAGAACGGGGAAGAGGGGAGGAGGTGCGAGAGCGTGTGTGTGTTTGTGAGAAAGAGAGATCGACATGCTAGATAGACATACGGAGCGCAGGTTGAGAGATGTCGGGGGATCGCGGGAGGCAGGCGTGCCTGATTGCAAGGAGACGAGTGCGCAGGTTCCTTTATATAACGAGATACAGGCTACAACAACTTTCGCCAGCTTAGCACTTTTTTTTTTTACGTCCTCTTTACAGAAATCACGGGGCGGCGCTCGGACCACCAGCGGGGGCCGAGCCCGCGCCCCGAGGGCCGAGGCAGGGCCGCGGCCAAGTACGACGTGGCAGCCGCGACCGGTGCGCACGCCACTTCCAGGGATGGGGGATTCCTCCGCGCCACGCAGCGTCATCGGCGTGATATGCAACATCATTTCGGCGCGCCGCTAAAGGGCTCATTCCGGGGCACCAGCGGGGCGCGTTTAGTGCCTCCCCGAAGTGGCGCGCCACGGTCCGCCGAGTCGCACCGCAGTGAGAACGCGATTGCGACCAGCACGAAGAGGGCGTCAGACAAGTACTTCTATAAATTACGCGGCCCCCGCCAACAAAGGTGGCGCGCCTTCTCCGAAGTTGTCACAAAGAAACTCGGGAATAGCGGCCGTGCTAATGCGCGCGCACCAAGAGCGCGCAGAATGCGGCTCTGGCGGCAAGCCCCAGCGACGAAATTTCCTTATTATCCGCGTAAACGTATCTGGCGAGGGGGGAGGGTCTCTTGCCGTTTGCGGCGCGCCACTCGCGCCAGGTCTGTGCGCAAATCTACGTGCCGGATACATAATAGAAAAGATGCCGCCTGCCAACAGGCAGCTCGGCCGCGGTCTCCTGGACGAGTTTTCACCTACCCAAACTGACACCCCAAGTGAAAATACATGGCTGCGCAGCACCATTCCCGGAATCTTGCACGCGACAACAGCTCTCACCGGTTATTGCGTCGTTTCAATCTCGCCGGCTCGGCTGCTCGCGTGCCGCATTGCAGTTTTCAAATTACGATCTCGGCCCTTATTCCCTTGCTCCTGTGTGTGTGTTTTCTGGCAGGCCCTAGATGACGGCCTTCTGTACGCGCGCACCTCGCGCCGCGGTCCCCGCAGAGCAATCGGCCCAGTGCTTAGGCGCGGCGCGCCCAGCGAAGAAAACGGCTACGTTTCTTTTGCTTGTTCGTGCCCCCCGTGAATGACCCGCACGCGGCGAAACAGGCAACAAAGCAGGCTCGCTGATCCTTTGCAGCGACGGCCCCTGCTGGCGTGTGGCGAACTTTAGCGGCGACAGTGAAAGACGAACAGAAAGAGCTGCAAGAGAACAGGCGCGAGCTGGGCGGCCAAGATTCTCGCGGTCTTGCCGAGTGATAATGTGTTAAGACTGCGCACAGGCCTATCTCGTCGCGCGCATCTTTGGTTGTTCAGACGGCCGTGGAACAGCAACCAGCCGCAGAGGGCCGGCTTTTGCCATCTGTAAGCAACCAACTGAAGCCGTCCTAATGAAGATATTCGCAAACGCTTTGCGTTTTCAATACAAACGTGAGCATCAGCGTGCATGAGGATAAAAGCAACTGCCTGAAACCGACGATCCATGCGTAGTTCATTCTTGGTAATCACACTCAACTATAGTACAATATATGCATGTAGGACTTGAGACCCCACGAAGAAAAAAAAAGGGGGAAAAAAAGAGAAGGTCGTTTCTATATACACGTATAAAGGCATTTCCCAGCACGGTAAACCGCGCAAGCACTACAACATCGACTCATCGCTAACTCGCGCTGTTCTTTTGAAGAACTCAAAAAACAAACACAGCATCACAAGGTTTGATATGGAACACCGAGGTGCACTGCTGCAGGTATGTGGTCACAAACAAGGGCTGTCGCTCGGAATAGTTGCAGAAACGTTTCTTGCGGTTGCTACTCCTGTGGAACACCGGAGAAAACACGCAACATAGAGAACAACCTCTGAGCTACCGCTGTCCCGTCCTTCTACCACTGTTTTCCGAACACACAGGACGGGGTATTTGGGGAAAGAACCAGCGCAGCCTTTAAACTCTATCGCCCGTGCGTCAAATGCCTTATTGCAAACACTGAAAATTTTCCACTTCCCATTGATATGTAATCAATGACAAGAGTGAGCTCCAAAATAAAGAAGAAAAAAAAAGACAGACGGAAAGAAGACAAGAGGGCGTACACATCACGGCACGTTCATAAATTAAGGAATGTTGGTTCTGACGCGCAATTAAGGTAGCCAGCCAATGCCTTCCAGGCGCCACCTCGTGACTGCTACCGGCGCGTGGAATTCTCTTTTGCTTGAGCATTGCCACTCTGTGGATTGCCAGGCGACTAGCGTCCCCCAGCCTGAACACTTGGTTGCGGGCAGCCGCATTAAGGTCAGTTAAGTAACGGTCGCCCAGATCTTTAAGTGAAGACCCGATCGCCGGAGGCGGCGTAGTTGGGCATAGGCTGGCCATGCTCACACAAGTTCACTCAAAGAGTCTTGAGTCCACAGACTGTCATCATCACAAACGGGGTTCGAAGAACGAGGTGTCGAAAGAATGAGAATCACATGGAAAGATTGCTCCGCGTCCCAGCTTGGCGAGCCACACAACTGTCCGGCCGAGTCCCTGGGGGTCACACGTACTTACTGGACAACTGCTTGGCCAGTTCCGTGTACTTGAGAAACTTAGAGTGCGGGCTCTCGTCGGCAGGAGCCGCTGGCGAGCTGGCCGGCGGTGAGGCAGCTGGCGAACCAGCCGGCCCGTGGCTGCCTGCGGCGCCCTGCGACGCCTCCTTGGGCGCCGGCTCCTTGGCCTTCCAGGTGGGCGAATCACCCGGCGTCGCCGCCGAGCCGTCCTTGATGAAGTGCATCTTGGAGAGGTGGTGCCGGTAGGCGCCCTTGGACACGAAGTGTGTATCGCAGAAGGCGCACTTCATGAGCGAGTCCGAAGTGGCTGCGTCGTTGCAGGCCCAGCTGAAAGCCAGGATAGAGCCAGGGCTCGCCGCCTGCGGCGCGTTGGCGCGCGACAGGTGCGCGTCCGTCTTGTCCAGCAGTTTCTGCAGCTCCTTGAGCGGATGGTCCGAGACCGCGTCGCCTTCGCCGTTGTGCTGGCCGCGCCTGGAGCGCGACGAGCTCGCGGCTCGCGGGTTCTGCTTGGCCTTGGGAGATGCCGTCTTCATCTCGGCCAGCGGCGTGTCGCAAGACGAGGACGACGACAGATCGTCCGTGTCCGGCCCGCCGCGCTCAGACGACCTCCGGGAAGGCAACCCGTCCGCAATCACCAGGTCGTCTGCGCCCGGCGAGCTGGCTCTCGTCGACACGGATTCCGCGGGCGACCGAGGTTGGCTGAGGCGCTCCGGGTCGAGCACGGGCGGCTCCGCGTCCTTGTCAGGCGAAGACACGCCGCTGCGGGGCGAAGCGTGGTTGGCCGGCGTCTCTTCGGAGGGGCACGGCGACGCGAGGCCTCCCGTCAGCCTTGGCGAGTGGCCAGCCGACTTGATGGCACCGTAGCGAGGTGAGCCCGCTGGGTGCCATGGAGGGTAGACTTCCTCGTCGATGCCGAGTCGCTGCAGTATCCCAGCCGACGTAGGCCCTCCGCGCTTGCCTTTACTGTCGAAACTCTTCTCGATGAGTCTTTCGATGGCGTTGAGGACCGACGTTGAAGACGATGACGTGGAATTGGGCCTCTTCTCCGACTCGGCGGAGGCCGCGCGATCGGGCTCGGCAGACTGCGGACGCGGCGACTCCAGCGGCGGCGGCGGAGGCGGAGGCGTATCGTCCTCGGCGCTTTTGCGCGACTCGTTGGAAGAGCAGGGCTCGGGTCTAGCCTGCTGTTGCAACGCGGTCTTGAGCAACTGCTGCGAGCGGCTGCAGCTTTTGATGTGCTGGACAAAGTCTTTGGCGTCCACCTTCTCGGCGCACTCTTCGCAGGCAATCTTGCCGTCGGACTCAGCAGCGCCAAGCGGACTTGGCGACGTCTGGTTGCTCGGTGCTCCAGAACGTGCCGTCATCTCCATACGTTCCAGTTCGAGCAGCTTGCGAACAGGCAGCGACTTCTTGCGCCGCTCACGCGTCTGTCGGCGCCGCCCACCACCTTCAGTAATGGAGCGGAGAATATGTTCCTTGTAATGAGAGTTCTTCACCATGTGGTAGCTGAGTTCTTTCAACGAGCCGAACGCCTGGTCGCAGACCTTACACGTGAGTACCGCGTTGACTTGCGACTGATTAGCGAGCTTGTCCTCCGGAGTCCGCCACGAAATTATCTGCTCCTGGCTGATTATATTTGTGTAGTGCTGCGTGACCCTCATGTGCGTTGTCATGTCGGCAAGCGACTTGAACGACTGTCCGCACCACATGCACTTGAGGATCTGCCTCGTCTGTTCAGCGCCTTTTCCCAGCCAGACGTCTTGGCCACGAACCAGTTTTCGGGGCAGGGGCACGCCGTCTTTCGTGGTTGCGCCAGAGGCACCTGGAGGTGTGGCCGTAAGCTTTGGCGGGGGAGGAGTCGTATGGCCTGATACGGGCGGCGGTGGCGGTGCAGCTGCATGCATCCCAGCCATACCGCAGCGTGGAGATTGCTTCATGTGCAACGTCATGTCTGCCAGTGACTGAAACGATTCCTTGCACCAGACACATGTGAAGACATCCTTGGTCTGCTCACCACTCCGGCTGATCCATTGACTTTGCCACGGGTTCTGCCTGTTCGAGGCTGGGCGGAACGCATCTCCCTTGGTAGACGTCTTTTCAGGAAAGGCTATTTTCATCGCAGAGCTCGTTGCATGACCTAATTCGGACGAGGTGCTTCGTTCTCGTTTAACCTTGCCGTTCCAAGAGTGATGCTGGTGATGTGGCTCAGAGCCAATAGCCCTGGCGCCCATGCTCACTGGCGCCGGAGCTGACGGCATTCGAGCCCCAAGCCAGGGCCCTCCGGGAGTCGGGTCTAGCCGGCCCAATTTTGCAGGTTTGTGTTCGTGCGGTACCGTTCGCGCTCTTCGTCGTGACACCGACAAGTCTAGTGGCGAATCGGTGGCCCCGTTAGCTGAGGGGCCTTCCGCGACCGGCATGTCTTCATCACCTGACTCCGCCACATCGCTTCCCGATGGCTTCTTGAGGCTAAAGTCCAGTGGGGCGTCCTCTTCGCCCGCAGCCTCTTCGTTGATGTCATCCCCTTCTTCCTCTTCTTCCTCCTTCTTGACGACGACCATGGGCGCAAGGACCGGTGGCGCCTCGTCGCGCGCAGAGGTGCTGGTCTTGCGCAGCGGTACTTCTCGGTCGTCCGGCTCCTCTTTGAGTGCCGCCGGCTCGGCAGCCACATCATCTTGCATGGGCGATGAGGGAGCTTTGGGCGTCGCCGCCGAAGCACGCTCGCTGTCCACCGGTGAACACCGCGGCTCGGCAGGAGGCGTCTCGGCCAGCACCGGTGGCGACGTGCTTCGCGTGTCGCTTGTCACCGAGCCGTCCTCCTTGGCTTCGTCGGCAGGAGCGTCCACCTTCGCCTCGCCTTCCTCCCCTGCGAATGTGCAAAAAAGAAAGGAAAACAGGGTCAGATAATGGGCGACTGGGGAACGTTCGCATGAGTGCGTAGCTCGAAAGTACGAGACGGGAGGTAGGGAAAAGATAAGGGGTAAGAGCATTAATGGCAGGAAATAATAGCTGCCATGAAATATAAACGCAAACGGCACGATCCATTCCTTCTTGCGCTCTTACGGCTACCTCTAAGCCTATATAAATTCACAGTACATGACAAATAGAACACTACTCGAGCGTCAAGAGAACGCTCTTAATATTACTAGCTGAATCGTGGAAAGTTGCAGCAGCAAGAGTGACTAGAAAATTTCTGCGTGCCACGCAAAAATTATTTTCCAGAAATTGCTTTCCTTTGTTTCTTCAGAATCACCAGGAAATCAAGATGCGAGTAAAATTTAGGCGCACCCGAATGGCGCAGTAGGTACTAGTGCTACTCTTTGGTACCCTTTGTACATCATATTTGACGACAAGCATCAGAAAGTAAGATTAATGGCTCCAGTTTCCTTCTTCTTTTTTTTGTAAGCACAGATGGTCATCGTGCTCGCTTATCGCGACGCGGAAGGTTATCGATAGCGCTTAACAACTGCTATACCGCCGACAGTGAAAGAAAAACACCGCGGAGTCCCCTTGTGCTTTCCAGTCGACGCCAACTGTAAGCCGTACTTAGACCTCTCCGCACACTCGAAAAAAGAATCAAAACTGTCTCCCGCCAGCGCGACGAGCGTGCCGAGCAGGCGCGCGCTGGCGTCGTTCTTCGCTCCTGTCTCCGTCAAGTATCAACCGACGCAGAGGCTGCCATGATAGATGGCCCGCGCTTGCGGAAGCCAGGTGCTGCTGTTGGCTGCGAGCGAGCGTGGCTGTTGTTCACCGCTGAGCGTACCTGCCCCGCCGTCGACCGTTTTGCGCCTCGCGAGGACGCGCATGATGTATTCCACACGCGCCGATGACGCGTCTAGCCAAGCTGCAGACCAGGCGGAGCTGGTGAAATTGCGACCGATTATTGCCGGGCTTGTGCTGGACATCTTATGTTTTCTCGTCCCATCTATCTTAAAGACGTAACATTAGAAATTATGGGGTTTTACGTGCCAAAACCAAGATCTGATTATGAGGCAGGCCGTAGTGGGGATTAATTTTTAGCACCTGGGGTGCTTTAACGTGCACCTAAATCTAAGTACACGGGTGGTTTCGCATTTGGCCCGCATCGAAATGTGGTCGTCGTGGCCGTGGGATTTGACCCCGCGACCTCGTGCTTAGCAGCGCAACACCAAAGCCACTAAGCGACCACGGCAAGTTGACGTAATATCGCCGTTCCGCAGCGCCTGCGCACAACTTACGCCAACTGTTTGCAGTGCACAAAAAAAGCTGCTGCAAAACCACTGTGCGCGGAACGGACCTCGGCAAGTGCTGCGCGACGGTCACTGCAGTTCACGACAGGTTGATCGAGCATGGACGAAAACGGCAAAGATTACGCGAAGCGAACATCTGGGACCCATAGAAGAAAAACAACAAGGCCAATAAATCGGTTTGTTGTGAAGGTCTAGAACACAAAAGAGAAAATCTCTGGCTAGGCAGCCCAATCCTTATTCCCAAAACGTTTACTACGTAAGAGATGCGCGTAATTACGCGCTGCCTTCCTCTCGTGAGAACCCATGCGTTCTTTTCGCGAGAACTCATGCAGGTTGAGATCTGCGTGTATGATGCGATCTTGTGAAACGATGCATATTTAGCCCCAGCAGTCAGATCTTTCTCCTACGAAGTACCTCATGTGTGTAATAGTACGCGTGAGTAGTCGATGGCTGTGGTTGCATAAGTGCACGCAAAATGAAGCGAAAGGAACTAAAAGCAACTAATGCTGTGAGTCGGACACGTCGTCAACCCCTTTTATGCTCCTTTACCATGTTCGCTAAAATATACGATTTGGTATCCCGAGAGCACTTTTTCTTTCGGCTAAACGTGGTCGCATAGGAGCTAGTAAATGGCAGCCCATGGAGCTGTTTCTCGGTTATGTGTTTCCGGCGACAGATGACCACATGTTAACGTGGGCTCAACGTCGCTGCTGCTAACACGCACCCGCTGTGAAAGCTACGCAAATGAATCGCGAGGCAGGTAAATGTTCTGCGATCTCCACGAGTATCACAGGTGAGCAACACGCAGGCTCCGAGAAGTTGCGAGATCTAGTGCTATGAGCTACGCCACGCGGAAAAATGAATTAATGAAGCTTCATTGTATTGTCGAATGCGATGACACGTCGGACTGGGCAACGGGTAAAGACGTAGTTGTGGTCGAAGACGATAGCTATCATCTAGACCCTAAGCCGGAACTACTACGACTCCACTGCACCTTGACGAAACCCAAGAACGTGTATGGTAGCGCCACAGTATGCCGAAACCGTCCATCATACAAATAACGGACTGTGAAAAGAGGAAACCAATTTGTTCTCGACTTTCTCCTTTTTAAACAGAGCGAAACCTGCTAGACGTTAACGTCGGACGGTTACATTTGGGTTATAAATAGCAGGGCAGCTTCCGGAAGTGTCCATTTCAATTTAAACAGCGTAAGTTTATTTAACACGCAACACAATCTCGGTATACAGGCAATTTTTGCATTCCACCCGTGAAAGCGATAAGGATGCAGCGGCATCGAACCTGCACCTGTGCACAAAGCAACAAAACCTCATAGTCGCCGTGTCGTGGCGGCAGTTGTAAATAATTCTCAGCGCCTTAGTTTTAACAAATTTTAGCGTAAAGCACACGCACAGCAGAACCAGGCACCGCCTGCTCAACCTCCATACATGACACCCCCCTCCCCCCCCCCCACACACACAGATACAAACTTTTTTTTTCACTTCTTTGTCGTTCTATCTTCGGGTACAAATATAATCGCGCCCGTTGTGCTCAAACAAAACTTAACTGAGCACTAAGCTTGAGTTGAGGCGGCACCTCTACCGTTGATGCAATACAGTATATTCGCTGATAATGGTAGAGTTCCATCGTGCATGTCGTCGATAGTCTTATGCTATCAGAATCTTAAATAAAACTTGTTTCCTTCCTTCAGTATTGTATTTAAGTTATTTCTTAGCAAGTACATTACATTCGTTCCCTTGAGAATTCCACGAAACCTGTGTGGTTGTCTTTGAAACTTTATTTCTGGTTGAATGCAGGGTTAAAAGCGACATTACGAAAATATACTAAACGCCGCATGTGTCGTAGTGCAGTTCCCTCAGAAAGGGGAAACGCTGCCACCGTATACAGCCGAGAGCACTGAACACAACCAAGCGCATTGCGAAAACAGAGGTCTTCGCAAGGAAAAAAAAAATCTAATGAACGGAAATGTTACTAAAATGAGTATTTATATGCTGGCAAGTGGATCTTTACAAATAAAATAAGCCAAAGCCGTCTTATCGGACGTTCCACTGTTCAGACACGGTGATACAGTACAACACCAAACTTCATTCGTGCGACTTCGTTCGCAAGCTTTGCAAATCCTGCTGGCCAAGAGCGTGAGAAAAACCAATTCAACTATACGCTCGAACGGTGCAGGTTATTTCCTGCTTCGAATAGTTATGTAAGCAATGGGGGCGCAGAGAGCATCACTAAGCAAATTGAGCCTTGTAAAGTTTAGAGTTCCGTACGAAACCCTTTTTCCTATTTGAACCGGCTTCGAAAAGGTTCATGCTTCAGCATGCGACTAAGTGAACTTGTTTAATTTTTTTTTCTGTTAAGAATGCTTGCTGTGATCTGAATAAATGAGCGATCCCATGGTAAATAATGCAGATAAGTTACTTTCAGTGGCTCAATTTGCACGAGTCAGCAATCGCATTTGACTGCAAGTGGCTTTTCGTGAGGTAGCTTTGACGCTGTTGCAGCATCTCGTGCACCTTTCCTGGCTCGCCAATGTAATAAAGAATAACTGGTATCTTGAACACCAGGCCGAGGTACGTAGAGCGCGGCAGAGGGCCCATTTGATGTTCAGAAGGGCGGCTCGGATCTTGCTGGTCGCCACACGCGCAGTCTGAATACCACGTTTCCTGAAGATACGAGACTCCAATTCTCTACTACTGCATCGTTGCCCTACGTTGTCTGGAAGTGGCTACGTGTCTAAGCTTCTACGATTTCCCGCGACAAGAACGTTTGGAAGCCTTTTCACTGCAAGTATGCCTGGATGACCTGCATCTCTTCTTCCATGCCTATTGCGTTCGAGCATGTCTCTAACCTGACTCGGTTGACAAGCAGTGTTGCGAGTGCACGCTAATCTACTATGAGGTGCACTGATATGAAGATCGGATATCGTCGAGAATGCGGAAGTTTTCTGTAAACAGCAGTAGAACGATGAACGCCGCTCGGGTGCACCTCGACGTACTAAAAATTGGAAGATCCTCGTGGCGCGATACAGAGACGTGTGCAGAATATGTATGCTACTTGCAATATTTAAGGACTTGCAACTCTCGGTCAGCACCCGCCGCCCAATTTATGTCCTACCAAATATTCCCCAAAACAGGGTATGATCACGCCTTTTAGTCGATTTCAAGTGGCAACAGGGCTTCTTCGCTACATCACCAATGCGCTCGCTCCGTGTTGGGAAAGACAGGTCGTACACTTTGAAAGCGCTCACGACTTCAACACCAAGGTAACGAACGTTGTCCTGTATGGTGCTGACTGACCAGTGTCTTTCGACGTTTTCTATCGGGGAAATTTAAACAGCAACCACGCAAGTTCGTTTCGTCGTGCGCTGAAGCATATATAAATTCCCTGTGGGGAAGCCGATCCCATTGTGAAGAACTGTTACGCATGGAACTAGAAACGTTGGAACGATTATTTTAACGTGGTCAGTGGACCATATTTTTGTTCGACGTGCTTTTACCTGACCTGGCGATTTTTTTGTAAGACACTTGACTACACCAATGTACGGAGAGGTCTTTGGGGATGTTTTAAAAAGGTGAAACCTCTAAAGGTTTTTTTCTCGGCATTAAGTACGTTTTCGGGCATTTTCAATTGCACAAGCCAATGAAACTAGCGGTGTCGTGTTCCCTGGTGCCGACTAAATCGGACTAAAATTCTTCCAACAAGCGGCGCCAACCTGCGGGTCGCTGGACCGCATTTCTCCTACGCTTTAAGCGCACTCACTGGAGAGCCTGTGTGAACAGTTTCACAACACGTAACACCACTAGTTCTGTCACCTTGCGACAGTTTGGCTAGGTTGCAAATGGAGACTGTCTATTTCACTGTCGCTTTTAAAGCATCAGTTGTGTCACAATTCTGGAAAAAAAAACAACATGAGCCCCGGCGTTATCTTTAAGGTAATTATCTGAATCATCCTGCGTAAGGCTTTGCAATGAACACCAGCGACGCTTATTCTCTGAACACTGACTTGAAAACACCGCTATCAAAATAACGTCATTAAAACTGCAAGCCACGCCTAATTAACCCTGCAAAGCATCTAGCTCGGTACGATATACTGCTCGTGCAATATACAGGTTTGCTTTATTTTAGGGAAATTCTCGAGGTCGTACACGAAGCGGACATGAAAACAAGCCGGCGGACACTGACGTTTTATATAGAATGAAAAGGCTGAGCGCGTGGTCACCACTATGCAAAGTGGAAGGGCAGCGGGACGCGCCCGAACGATGCCGATAGGCTCGCGGAAGACGCGGTAACGCTCGCCATGTACACAGTCAGCCTTTCGAGCTTGCATAACAGCGACTCGTGCGGACTCGCGCGCAGGCGAAACGAATCAAAACGCGACCGCAATCGTGACTACATATACTGGAACGCCGAGCAGCAGCAGAAGCAGTAGCCCCAGCATGCATAGCCACATTCATGTCGGTTTCATGCTTCGAAAGGTCGTCGCGGCCTTCGACACGGGGCTGCCAGGAGCAGCTGCGACCCGAGGGCAGGAAAGCAGCCTCGCGCCCACCGCCGGCCCTCAACCGCGGCTGCTGCCCGCACGCGGGAACAACGCCAGTGCAGAACACAGCCAAGCGCGGCAACGTCGTGCTCAGGTCTATAGCGCCTCCGAAGAACGCCGCAGGGAAGTATCCCGGACTCATAGAGCGCAAGCTTCGCTGCATTACCTCCCGCGACGAGCACCGCCACTTATAGGCTTTTGAGCGCCACGGTGTGCTGCGAAGTTGCCGCCTGAAGGGAGACAAAAGCGGAGGAATAAGTCTGTCTATATACGTTGATTGTGCTTTGAAATCTCCATCTGCGCTTCTTTGACGCAGAAGTGTGGAGTATTAGAGGATTAGAGGAAGATAAAACCACCTCGGCACGCGGGTGGACGGCCTAAGTTGGTTCGACATGTTGAAGTAGCATCGCGTGAAAGACAATTCGGACATACGAACGTGGCCCACGTCAGCGCTCGTGGCACACTCTGGTGACTGTTGTCTTTCGCGCATCCCTGCTGCTTTAAGATACAAAACTTCCATTCTTGAACTTCGGGCCCACAACGCGGCGCCCATGACATCAGAGTGATGTAAAATATAACTGCATTTTAGCGTACTTGGGTCGTCTTAGCGAAGTACAAATCAATAAATGTTAGCAGACTGGGTGTTTGCTTGCTTTCGAAAACAACGTAATTAACTAGACCCAAGCAGACGCTGTCAAAGTCTACGACATTACGTGGAGCCAATGCGGAGAAGCCCGGGCACGCCAAACAATGGCGTTATTCAAGCCGCAAGTTCGCATAGCTTAACCAGTGGAGCCGCAAGCTGTGTCATAAAAGTATTGCCGCGAATTTCTTATGAAGCATGCCCGTCCGTCCGGACAAAGCAATATACAAGATAAAGAAGGATGAAAGCATAAACTGTGTTCTGTCCTTCATGTACCGTTGACAAGAGTATGCATCGCCCAGTGTTGTAGAGAAAAAAATCATGTTATTTAGAGCAGAAAATAATTTTAAAAAACAACAACGAAGCGCTAAGCCTGTGGGCTGCGGATGACAGAAGCAACCCACGAAGCTAGTATAACATGCCGCTAAACCTAGCGCAGCTTTGCGATAAACTTCGTAACAAAGAGACATGTAAGCCGACGGAGGAGATACCAAAATAGACTTTCACTAGGCGCGCCACGTGGTTGCAACGGTGTATGTATGCGTGGAGCATAACCGCTATGCAATTTCTTCGGATAAGCACACCACGATATGGTCGAAACAACAGATCCCTCTGTACAATGTTTCTACACTAAGCATGTATGAATTGCTGATAACCGACATTGTGGGACAAAACTTGAGAACATGCGAGTCCAAAAGAAGATTACGAATCGGTCCGAACAACCACTGGCTCATCTTATACTTTCGTAAAATCACGTTCTGTTCTCGCATTCTATATACACCAACTTGGCATCGCGCAACCCCGCACTGGATCTGCCATGTTTGCTCTTGTCTTGAGAAAAAAAAAAGTTGATAAAAATCATGGACGGCCACCGGATGGAAAGCGCTCTTGCTTTACTTGCTGAAGGCGATCACAGCATGCGCCTGCATCTAGCCTCGCCGTTGATATAGGGCTCTGGAACGCTGTTTCCACCGATCCTTTTTCCTAACGCGTCTGTCGGAATACGTTTAACTCGATTTGATAGCATGGATCATGCACACGCAAGCATTCAAAACTTCCATAGCTTCCAAACATGAACACTTTGTAAGGATTTATTAGAATTTTCGTGACTGCGTGAACAACTTGGGTGCTTTTTTGAAGCTACCGACCGGACATAAGCGAATATTAAAGCAGTTTTTCATTGCTGCAACAATGACGCGGATTATAGGAACAATATAAAATATTTTTCTCTGTAAGTTTAATGCTTTTTTTGAGTGCCTGTTCTTTGCCACTGCCCGCAGTGCAGTGTGCAGAGACAATAGTTTTCCGTTTAGCTGAACCAGTTGGACGACTAGCCTCTGTCGGAAGAAAAAAATGTGCAACATCGACGCGACTTAACATCGAATCAGAAGACCGTGCGAGCGCTACTGCGCTCAGTGAGATCGACCGGCCTGTGTGAACGCCTGTGATTGGAACACCTCTTCGGTTACCTGCTTTTCTTTGTCTTTCTTTTTGGCTGCATTTGCCCTCTTTGCAACCCCTATATACCCCACCCCAGTGCAGGGCACCAAACCGGAAACTCGTCTCTGGTTAACCTCCCTGCCTTTCCTCTCTCGCTCTCTCTTTAGAGTGCACGTCTCCGTGAGGCAAATTGCGACCTGGAGTGGCAATAGCCAAGAAACCTTAATTCCCTCTTTCTGGTGTCAATCCTTCTGCACAGCAGGGTTATTCTTATGCATTTCGGTAAGAAGTCAACTGCTCCAAGTAAACTAATCACACAACGAGGATTATTCTATTTCATCTTATTCAAGCTTGCTTGTACTGCCAGAATTCAAACACACTTTCAAGATTGTCTGCATTGCCCGTTAACGGTCTCGTTTTCAAATGGACACGTCTGCCAGAATGGCCACCAATTTCGAACCAAATGCCGCATCAACGATAAAGTAGTCCACGTTCAATCACAAGCCAGAACTAGTCTCCGGTGTGTGTGTTCCCACCCACACAAGGGTGAGCGGGGGGTGGGGGATGTAGACGGTGACAGCCTATGGGAATAGACTATGAACGCCTGAACTTAAGGTTAGTGGAATCTTAGCGCATATAAGAAAGTTGTCAGTTCACTATATCCGTCCGCGACTGAAGCTGTCGCCGAAATTGTATTTCGTTTCATGAAAGCTCTAGAGAAATGCATGCTGTCGCTGTCGCCGCTTTGCGAAGAAGCGATGGCTGCACTAAGATATGGATCCGAGCTTTGCGGTAAGGCAACAACTTCAAAAGGGAACAGCGCAAAAGACGGGACAGGCCAGAATATTTCCATTCGGCACTTTTCCCTTCGTAAACATAGCTACTGTACAGTATACGCGCCGTGCACACCGACGGACGCGCCACTGGTGGCGGCCTTGCGCAGAACACGCGGGAGAGGAGCCTGGCGCGCACCGTAGTTTGTTGTGTAGTTGATCGTGCTTCTCTGTCTTATTCACGTTTTCAGAGCAAGATAGGCAACACCATACGCACGTGTGGGGTAGCCAAAGCGTCAGCGAATGTCGAAGAAGAATTGTTGCAGGGTGGGGGGCTCAAATACCGGTGAAAACGTGCCGGCGATACGGTTCTAATCATTCCCGGCAAAGCCTCATCAGTGGGAGCAACGGTAGCAAAACTGGATCGTCCCTTCGAAGGGAAATTTCTTGTTCTCATCCTTTCCTTTGTCTCGTCGGTGTTTTTTTCCACTCGATCATAGTTAGACGCGTGAGCAACGAAGTTCGTCTGCAGTGCAGCATGAGGTTTAAAGACATTTAGCTAAAGTTCGGAATGCTGTTTGCCGCTTATATTGTTTTCCGCTTCTTTACCGCGTTGCGCTAGCTAGGCAGCACGACTGCACGAGCGCATTGCATTGTATCTTAAAGCTACTGAAGTTTGCAAGAACTGAAATTGTTGGTTTCATGTGGCGCGGTAAATCCTCGCACCAGCTGTCGCACACCTCATGGTTTTACATATATTTTATGCGTGGCTTCGCACATGTTTAACTGACGCTAGTTGCTCCATGCATAACTCTTGTCGATTCTTTTGAGCTGCGAAGTTTTCACCCTGCCTTGTTTGTAAAGGGTATAAATCACGCTGTGTCTTATCGGAATGATACCAAGTAAGTGCTTCTTTAACAGCTTTATTCTTTTCGCCCGAGGGCATCTTAGATATTGTTTGCGTTTTTGAAAATGTGTTTAGAAAATAGGTAGTTCAAGGCGAGAATCGCTAATAGCTGCTGCATATGGTATTTTGCTCCATTTCTCACTGAAAAGTTCGCGTCCCGTTTGGGAAATCATCACACCTCGATGCTGCCTGAGCAAACTTAACACGCCGGGTGATTTGTTTGTTTCACAACGTAGTCCCTTCTTGCATGTGAGTTTTGTACTCAACTGAATTCTTTCTTATACTTACGCTGCAGACGACTAAACTGGGCCTTGCCGCCAGCGCTCATCTACTTTGACTGGCGCTGCTCTGCCTTTAAGTACATCATGTGGCACCTCTCTCTAGTAATATAAAAAAGTACTGAAAAGTTAGTCAGTCTTTAGCTTTGTACGTTTCCATGCAGCTCCCTTGGGGAATATAAAATTGCACAAGCTGCAGCGGGAACGGTAGTTCATCGGCGTATGCAGCAGAATTGCATCGGCGGTACAGCACTAACACGCGCTTTTATTAACCTGTGTGTTTGGTGACTTGGTTGGCTAGTGTACGCGTTTCCATCAATAAATTGGCAATTACTCTTCTTGAGGCGACTTCGACTGCACTTATTCGGCGATGTCACATGTATTCATCGGCAGAAAAATCACAACGGCATATGCACAGATTGCACCATGCGGATTTGTTTGCTATAAGTCTGCACTAACGACGGGTGCTTATTATTCAGGTACAGAAGCAGCATTGCGGCAAGGGTAGAATAAAGAAAACCATCGAGAGATCGCATCACTCAACAAAATTTATCGGCTAGTGAACATGAGCTCCACGTCATGTAAATGGGGTTCATGGCGTTTGTCTGCGGGACACACCTTGCACTTATGTGGACCATGTTGTCCCAAACACCGGTAACATCGTGTTCATACCCGCTCGCACAGAGGTCAGCATCTTCCCTACAGCTGTCACCGCAGAAGAGGCAGCCTGGCATCGGAAGAAAGGAGAAATCGCACCCGCGAACTTCAGCCATCCTTGCTGCAAAGGGTTGTCGTCTGCTACTGCTCCCGCGTGTACTGTTGGAAGCGTCCGCTAGGTGGCTTTCAGTGGCGCCTCTATAGGCGGTGCACGAGGCGTATAGCACTTCAGATTGACTACATGGTCTAAAACGTTACTACGCGAACTCTCAAGAGTAGATTCGTTCTGCAGAAACTACTAAGCACCAGAATGACACAGAAGCCGCACAATGAAGCCCAGTGACAGCTGTAGCTACGCAAGCAGCGCCAGATAACTACAGAGGGTCACTCCAGCGATGCCTATTTTTGACATTGACACACACTTTGACAAAGTGAATGCAGTTACGTTTAAAGTACTTTAGCCATGGCCTGTTTCTGACGTTCCCAGCAGATCTTGGGTAGCGAAAATACAGGCGAGGAGGAAATGCGTGTGGAAACACCACAAATTTAAGGCTGTTAAAACCTTGAGCTCGTCTCCCCTCCCCCTATTCCCCTTTTATGTGTTCTGCAATGGTACAGCAGGGTGTTGACGACTTGAACGCATAAATGAATCAACTAATGAATGGTCTTATTCAGTCGAAATATGTGTAGATCGGAATTGAACATTTCATCTGATTTGCCAATTTCCCACTGAGTACGCCTATGGTTCTCTTGTTCGCACGCGTGTAAGTTTAACTGAAAGATACGTAACATGATGGTTTCGCACTAATGGTTTCCGAATACCACGAAACATTCGACGGCAACGAAGGTGTAACAAAAGATATCGACCGGCAACTCAAAAAGCGGGACATCCACAAAGCGCATATGCAGGAGCGGAGAGATTACATGTGCAACTAAATAAGCGCACGTACAACGTTGGTCACCGATTGCCGGCTTAAAACGGCGAAAGTAGCGCGGCGGCCAGATCACGGTCAGTTACTCCATGTCTAATTCAATGAGCATGCCGCGCTGACCAAATCCGTGTTGCAGTGCCGCCATAAGTGATGGAGAGAATAATGTAGTTGAAGAGTGGCGTGCAAAACAATGCAGCGAAACCAGTTGCGTGCATCACCTCAACGCACTGGCGTTCGCTACATACGCTGCAATATATAAATTTAGGCGTTGTGATAAGCGCGCATGACCGTTGCTTACGGCTGCCATGCTTATTCTGAAAACACTCGATTGCTATTTGGTTACTTCTTAATACCAGTTTTCAAGCTTTTGCTCTACGACATTAGCTGCAAAGTGGCGTTGCAAAGCGTTCAATTAGCGTACTGATAAGTACTCGTCATGTTAGTCCTTTCCGTTGCTTTCCTATACTTCGCTAACGGTCTACCTTGAACAAACGTCTTCTTTTCCCTCTCCAGCGCTAGAAAAGCTGATACACACCCATTCCCCATTATACGTACGTTTCCTACTGAGTTTACTGTACACATTTTGAATCGACAGCTTGTGTGCACCTGCCTCTGTCGCTGCTGGTTTATATTTTCACTATAGCTTCTTGAATACAACGTAATCATCAAACGTTACATTTGTTGTGTTAACTTTGGCTAAATAAGTATGTACTACGTGAGTCCATTGCACTGCAGTTTCTTCGTAGTAGGCACCGAGAGAGACCACAGTTAAAGTATGGCGTTGAAAGAAACCCTTCGAAAGCGCGAGGACCACCTAGGCTATCCATCTCATGGTCGACTGAGGCGGCGTTGAAAGTATTGTCGCAGCAAGCGTTGCAACGAAAGTGGTATTGCGTACCAACAATCGCGGGTTACAAAACCCAGCTTGGCATAACATGGTAAGGGGCCGCGTCTTGTTTCGGAAGCTGACGCCGCAATAAGTAAAATAGAATAAATAAACACTGAGATTTTGAGTGCCAGAACCACAAACTGATTGTAAGGTACGCCGCAGCAGGGGACTCGGGATTAAGTATGACCGCCCGGGGTTCTTTAACGTTAATCCAGTGCACAGTACACGAGCCTTTTTTGTACTTCGCTCACATCCGAATTCATGGGGTCGCCGCCTTGATCGAACCCGCGACCTCGAGCTCAGCAACGAAATGCCATATCCGGGTACATGCCGCACCACTACAGGGGAAGGGGGGGGGGGGGGCAACAAGTGGTAACAAATCTCAACAACGGGTTTATACAGGTGTAGTACGTTAATTTCGTGAAGATCGCACGCCCTGTCTACGTGCACTAGTGCCCGTACATGCATCAGAGATCTTGCTGACTACAAATTTGTTATTACATCCAGTAACCATGGCGGGGTCCATCCAAATTGTATTCCTTCCGTGCCCTGCTGCTGATCCCGTTTCCACTTTTCTTACTGGTTAGCCTGTTCTATTAATTTCCATGAGGCTGCTCTATGTACTCGAAAGCAACTAATAGACTTTGGTGGGGGTTGCTTGCCTGTTTCATCACACCAATTCCTGTACTTGCACATTATGTTTTAGTCCGCGGTAGACACGGAGGGGCGGAATGCAACACTGTTGCTACCACTCGATTAAGGTGCACGTAGTAAACCTCGGATGGTCAGAATTAATCCGGATCCCTCCACTACAGCGTCCCTCGCAGCTCACAGCGCAACTACGCGGCCTTTAAACCAAAGCTTCACTCAATTATCGGAAACGATCAGGCCACCGTAATGCAAATGAAAGTGCGGACGTCGCCGGAATGAACTTTTCAACCACGCATACGGTGGAAAGACAGGGACAGAGGAAGTACTGCACGAGCGGGTAAATTAAAGCAACAAATATGTAATGTTAAACCACGAACTTCTAAAAAAAAGAAAGAGAACGACGTATACTCCGATACATGACCACTGAATTGTGTAGCCGATGTCATCAGTGTCATCGCAGCGATTAGCAATCCGCCAGAGCTTGCAGCCGCAGCCATAACAGATAAACAACCATGAACATGTCAGAGCAGTGACACCGTCTACGTCTCAGCGAAGAACTCAAATACGGAACCCTGATTCCACTTGTACAGTGTCGCGTCCACACGAGGTCAGCGCGAACTGCGGTGCGGCGTACGAGAGAAGACGTGCACGCAGTCATCGTCCCGTACGTTCTGCGGGGCCTATCACTGATCAATATTTGTTAGTGGAGGAGGAGAAGGAAATAAAGAGAGAAGGCAGGGATGGTAACCGGGAATGCGTCTGCTTGACTACACTACGCTGGGGGGCGGGAAAGAGGGAATAGAAATGATCAGCTAGAGAGAGGGAGGGGCAAGAAAGCCACAGTGAGCTCGCGCACGCACGAGGAGGGCCTGAGCGAGTCAAAGGCGTTCACATAGGCCGGTCACCCTCGAGAAAGCCAAAGGGCCTTCATAGATTTGTGGGCCGACGACGGTCTTCAAGCAGCACCTGCACAGACAACGGCCGATAGACCAGTCGCTGAACCTTAAAAAGAGCGTAAAACTCACCAGGCGAACCAAAGCGCTCCACTTCAACACACACCAGCGCAAGTGACGGTATTCAAACACCGGATATTTAGGAGGGGTGTGGGGCGGTTCCGCTCTCAATTAAAGAGCAATTAAAGACGTTGGGGGGCGCGAAGTTTGCTAGACAGTGTACAGGAGTAACGCTTGCACTGTGTCCAAACTTTGGTGCAACATAAACTGCGACAGGTTGTCATTCAAGCGCGTGACAACAGCCCACCCACCGCGATAGTCTACGGTGTTGGCTGCTAAGCTCTACGTCACGGGTCAATCAAAGTCGGGGCCGCCGAACTTCGATAGAGGCGAAATGCACAAACGCTCGTGGTACTTAGATTCAGGTGTACGTTAAAGAACCTCAGGCGGTGAAAATTAATCCGGTGCCGCCGACTACGGCGTGCGTCATAATCAGATAGCGGTTTTGGCACATATAAACGATGTCAAAGGAAAAATGAGATGCTTCATATAAAAGTGCCAGTCGTATTTTACCGCTACGATAAATGTCGCGAGAATTTCGAAAAGGTAGGCACTTTGGCAGATATCATGAGACATCGCATCCTTTCTCTTTTTATTTCTATAACTAGAATAAAGGAAACGCTTGCATCCATTTCTTCCTGCTCCAGAACATTTTGGCTTTTGTTTCAGCTCTTTGCGGGCGGAGTAAAAGCAGGAAAAAAGACAAAAAGAAAGAAGGACCTTCTTGGCTTGGTATCCAAGCTGCCAAACTGTGCGTCTAATAAGTGCCGCGTAGCTTCATTCATGGTTTAAGGCGAAGACTGAGCTCCAACCTCGGGTTCGTTAACCTTCCGTCTCTGTTACTTTCTTTTTTGACAGCTTTCTTTCGCATTTCCTATTCTTCGAGCTGCAGGCAGACAGTGCCTGACAAAGCGTTTCAAGTGCGAGTAAAGTCATAGCCAAGTTCGTCACTGAAGACAATGCAAGCAACGCACGCGCGACCTTATAGAGGCCGATGGCACTGCCAGCAGCTGTGACGAATGTTCGCGGATTTTGTACTGGCACGTACGCAGTGAGTTCCACACTATGCACGTAGCTCCAGAGAAACATCCGTGAGCACGAAGAGGCCGCAGTGTCGGCCGATAAAGTATGCACGTGAGTTCGTTCGACGCGACCAACTCGAAGCGCAACAAGCACACTATTTATAAGTCTCGCGCGCTCATGAGTGTTTCTTATGCAGTAGCACGCACGGAGCCGACAAAAGCAACATAATTGCAGAAAGCGCAGTTCACCAACCCACTTTCCAGTTAAGCGGCTAAGCAGCGAAGAATTTTCTGACAACGCGCTACGTAAAACGCAAGCGAGGATGCTTGCCACGAAAGTCCAAATGGTTTCGTTCACGTAGAGAACGGAACAATATGCGAGGGAACACCTTGTTCGCCTTTGGGGCCGTTATTTGTTTTTCGCGCTGAAATCAAGAAAACACGACGGGTCTGATTCTCCAGTATAGCTGAATTATTCCCAAAGTTTCAGCAGGAGAAATCTGAACAAATTCTGCAGGGCCATTACTCGAATATCAAATATAGGTGTTCCCTTCGATAATGGACTGACCTGTACAACGCGCCTAGAGAGAGGGTCGCAGTTTGATTTTGTATAGTTTGTATACCGCGGTCCATATAGTACGAATAAGGTTATTATAGACGCATGGAACAGATAAAGTCATCAACTCATGGGTAATATGAGTTCTCGACGCCACAACTACAATTTTTATATAAGAAAGGTATCCACGCTTCCATTTCCATATTTCCATTTCAAATCCATATTTGCCACAGGGCAAGCTGTTAGACTTTTTGTTTTTAAAGGAGAACAAAGAAAGGGAGCCCGTTTCGTCGTTCTACCGGTTGCAAAAGCAGGGGAAAAAATCACAAGCTTGCAAAGCTTGTGCTGGCGTGATGCTTTGCAGTTTTTCTTTTGCGATGACTGTCCACATGTTTCGCTATAAGTTCAGCCTGCACAGGTAACAGCTGTTCCTGCTGCGCACATAAAGTCCACAAATAGCCGCGTTCTCTTCTCGCTAACAGATAGATATAAATGCAGCACAGCACTCCTGCCATAAACTCCGTCGTGAAACAACCAGCAGTATATTTAATGCTGCTTTCGCCGAATACATGCACTACGACTGACTCAGTACAATCTGATGTGACAGATTGACGGGACGAGACGGAGAAGGGGGAGGCTTCACGTCGTGCTCGGTATAGAGCTGGACCGGGTATTTCTTTTTTTGGTAGGCTTCAACGATTACGCGAGACAAACTAACTATATACGAGCAGCTGAGTGCACACAAAGTAAAAATGGCAGCGCCATCTCTGCACGAGCAAATCTATACGTACGCCAAAAAGAAATGCTTTCCGCGCGGCATATTCGATTGGTTAGTTTCAGTGCGGTTCGGCAGCGTTACAAAGCTCGCGTAGGACAGCTTTTAGGCGTGCATGCAAGCATAAGCGTGCATGCAAGCATACATGCAAGCATAAGAAAGCACCAGTGGCGCTAATGAGGCCAGATTACCGCCTACTAGACCCGCTTATTTTCGTAATGCGACTTTAAAGTTGTCATTCACGATGTCGTAGGACTCCAAAGCGGTTCGAAAAGACCAGTTCAACATGCCATCACATATGCGCCTGTCTCGTGAATAGAATAAAGCAAACGAATGTCGCGCCAAAGCAAGGAATGTAACAGACATGTACGGAAAGGAAAGGCTCCTTTAGTATCGAGCTGCTGCATTGCTCTCTCTAATGGCCTCGAGAAAAACAATGGTAGTCTACAGAGTTCAAAAGTACTAGAACGTGAAATGTCGACCACAACTTTGAAATGTCAAGAAGGTTAGGGTTGGTGTTTCCACACCAAATGTTATGAAAAGCACGCTACCCTTTGCAATGCCGTGGCTGTGAAATATTGGAAAGCCGTATACGCAGCCGCGACCGCTTCAGGACTGGGAGGTTGAAGCCCGCTGCATTCCTAAGACGTAGCGATTAAGAAAGCTCATTCTTACGCCTTTGACTTTTGCACGCCGTTAGTGCAACAGGAGGGCCACTGCAAAACCCTGCTACAGGTTTAATAATTTGGGTTAGAACTGATGACACGTTCCGGCCATTGATGCATTCGAAAGTCGCACCACATTTGTGGTCCACGATAAAGCATGCTTTTCATCTGATTCTGCTGCGGGTTGCTAAAGGGAGTCAGTTTAAATTAACATATAGGAACGTAATAGTGGTGGCAAGCATGGAGGTTTTGCGCTGCGAGATTGACGAGTCGTCCACAGTGCACAGAACAAAGGAAAAGTGTTCCATTTTAAATGTCGACTTGGAAGCATCTCTCGCAGCGTCAAAGCTTTAACGTCACGAGATTCTGATAGTATCACCGACCCTGTCCCATACCGTCAATTAGGTTGTCAAATACACGTCAACGCCCGGACAGCGCTGCTCTTTTTGACAAAAGATCATGGCTGAGCATAACCTGCACAGATGCATTCCTTTCTTGCGAATAAGGGATCACAACGTGCTGACAGACAATTAGAAGACTCCATCAAGCATCTGAGCAGTGTTTCTGCTCTCTGACCTGGTGTACGTTGAGGCGCGTCTTTACAACGGCCCTGTTTTCCTGAAAACGATCAGCGGACAGCGAACTTTAAGAGTGTGAACCTTTGTTAACAGGAACTTAGCTGCGCCGGCGTATGCTGTAAATGGGCGATCACTTCCCGAATCAACTGGTGCGAACAGCATCCGTGTCGTGCAGAGTAAGTATTTTTGACAACATGTCCAACTTCTTCCGCGAATACCGCACCAATGAACCAACGCGTCTTGTGCGCTTCGTGCATATACGCTAGACGCGCATTTTCCCCGCGCGTCTGAAATACTCGAGAGCGGTGTGCTCTAAAGTTACCAAAAATATTAGAGTAATTTCATCTAATCAAATGGTACAGCGTCATGCCAATTGAACACACTCGACATATCACCGCAAAAAAGCAGAGCTAGGAGCAACATGGGAGCAAGAAAAGGACGGTCACAATTTCCACCCGTTTCTGATACACCTGTCACAGATATACATTTCTGAATATGCTTGAGTCAATGTAGATTGAAATAGGTGTGAACTGGGCGATGCAACACGGTTTGCTCAAGCCCACATGTCTTCGATCCTATTATAGTTAATGACGCTTCTTTTTTTTTTTTTTTTTTTTACCGTTAGAAAGCCCAATGCAGAACGACTTGGATGGGATGGGAACTACACCGGGTGACAGGCTTGTTATTTGAATGTCGCGTTTTAAAGGAGCATGTGCAGTCATGTGGACAAGTTCGCTCTTTGATGTACACAAATTCCGCCAAATACGAAGCCTGAGACAGGTCTCGCCCAAGGTAGCAAGCTACGAATTCGATGCACTTAATAGCTCTTATAAGCATCGAACCTCTTGGATACGACCAGCCCGTTCATCCGTCCCGAAAAAAAGTTATCGGCCTCTGCATTAAAAGTTTCAGCTCAAACTCACCCTGCCTACTTTTGTTGACGAATAGTAGGCTAGACAACCCAGTGGAAACTCACATTTCGATTCGACAAACCATATCTTAGCTCACGTAGCTTCAGTCACATACAAAACGCTCAAGTGTTTCAGAGGGATAGTAGCCTGCTCGAGAAATGACTCAGAAACTGTCTAGGTTGTCTCCCTTCAGTGATATGACAAGTGGACTAAATGCGCTGCGCGAAGCGCTAGAGCTGAAGAAATACTCGCCATGCTCTGTTGTTATCCATCCATCGTCTACTGACTGTTCTCACAGCGAAACGTTTCAGCTGAAACTAGAACTATAACATAACACGGTATAGTATATACAAACACGATTGTAATGCATCCGAAAGAGGACACCAATTTTCGGCCTCGCGGTGCTCGTGTTTACAAAGTCAATTTGGTCATCAAGTCAAGAAGCATCAATTGGAAGCAGCTACTCAATGGCCACAAATACGAGATACTTTCGCTTTACGATAAGGGTTTCTGATGCTTTGGTGTCTGCGCTCATTTGGGTGCTCTTTCATAACAATGCAACCAAAGCCTAAATATAGCAAGCCTATTGGGCAGTATGGTAATGCGGAAGTAAATGGCGTTACACAGCAAGTGGTGAGGTCATCCCACTGCGGGCACGCCATTCGCTCCACAATGAAAAGAAAATGACTGCATCTGCCCGCTTTCATTCCTTCTTCCGGCCATAGATGCGCGTAGCAGAGTTGCTGAACTCCCGACCTTTGCGCAACATATCATGAAGCATGCATGAGCCATCGGAAAGAAATTCACTGTCAAGGAACCTAAAACAAGTGAACAACGTAGTTTCATGCTGTGGTACACACCGCAAACAGAACAAAGCCTGACGTTACCACCATTAACGTGCTCCAAACAGAAGACGCCGACTGAATGCCAGGGTACTGACGCAATCGACATGCTAGTAATTCATTGCGGTACTGTGGTTCGATAAATACTGAGCATCAAAACGATAAGCAAAGCAACGAAACTACGAGATCACTATCGGGTAATGGGAACAGTGCGGCACGGCCACGAGCGAGGAACCGCGTGGTTTCATGCAACGCTAGTTCCCGTACTCGCCGCGCGATGCCGCCACGAATCAAAGAAGCGCGCGTCTTGAGCGAAAGGCACACGCGCTACCGAAAGGGGGCGAGACGCGCTGATCAAAACACGGGCACCGAAAAATGGGATCAAGCAACTAGCCAGCAATGTGCAAACCACGTGGCACGGGAATAGGTGACAGCCCTTAGGCGCGCTAGTCCGGCAGGCAGTGAATTCGGCCTTACAACCGCGAGCGCGCCCGTGTCTCGCACAAGACACGGCCGCGCGCGTAGTGGCCGAAGGGGTACGGTACGTACATTGGTGCTTCTTGGCGGCTGCAGCGGCCAGGCCGGCCACGACGGCGTCGACGAGCGACAACCGACAGCTGGGCCGTGGCGGCGCCTTGCGCGGCCGGCGCCGCGTCGTCGTGACGGAGGCCGTCGCTGCCGTGACCGCGGGCGCGATCACGGCCACCGCTTCGGCGGACGCCGACCGGATGACCATCCCATCCAGCTTTCTCGACCGGTAATCCAAGCGCCAAGGAATCGACGGTCCCTCACTCGGCTAGCAGCACGACGCCACGTGAAGAGCGCAGGTACGCAGAGCGCATCAGTCCGACCGGCCGCTATTTCGGGAGCACGCAACTCGGCACGACAACGGCGCCCTGGCGCTACTGTCCGTTGCTCCGAAGTCACTGAAGGGAGAGTTGATCGTCAGCGCCGACAGCACGCAGGCGCCTCCTCGCCCACGACCCTCCCTCACCCGCGCGCGGAGAGCGAGGGAGCGTGGCGGCAGCCAGCGAGGGAGAGGAGTTGTTCCCTTCTCCGCCAACAACAATCGCCATATTGGAGTCCATCCAAAAAGCCTCTCTGCGTGACAGACACGCATTCATCAAATGATGATGTACAGTCGCGCGCTCCTCCTCGCCCCAAAGCTCCACAAAGAAAAGCTCTGGAGAGGAGGCTGCGGGAGGAGTGGCCTCCAGCGCTCGCAAATCAATCTCGTTTTGCGCCTCTTTTGTGCCTCACCGCCGCAGCGGCAAGCGCGGGCGCCCCTCGCCGCTGTCGTCTGGCCCGCATGGCCGCGCGCGCTCGCGACGCCCTGAATGGCTGCGGCCGCCGCCGGCTGGCTCCTCCTCCCGTCGACGCGCCGCCGTCAGGTGCGACGTCGACGCTCCCTTCGCTCGGTGCACTGCTGCTGGAGAGGGGGGGCACTCGCTGGCCGAAACGTCCCCCCCCCCCTCCCCCGTCATCGCACTTTTCCAGGGAGGAAAAAAAGTCCCACGCAGACTCCGGAAGGTAAACACCCCTTGCTTGCTGTGAGCAGACCACCACGCCTCTAGACATGGAAGTATACATTGTGTACTTCCATGTCTATGCTACCTCAAAAATAAAAGTGACGCCTCGTAGCATGCGCTGCCCGACGTGCCGTCCGTTTACTCGTTTTATTTATTCATTCTTCAGCGAGTCAGCTGCGAATGTTCAGTCCCATTCATTGATTTCACGGCTTGTTCATTGTGTATTGCGCCTATTACCTATATTCTCTAATATCGACGCCGAGGTCAGGGTGCCTAACATAGTGCTGAAGTGCTTAAAAGAGCATATAAAAAGCACAAACGTGCTCCCACATGGCGTTCATTGCTGGACTGAGTGAATTGCGCCTTTTGAATTGCGCCCATGGCATTTGATGTTTCGGCACGCTAATCTTACTTATCATGACGCTAACTAACGTACCAAACAATTTTTAAGCGTTTGTGCATGCGCGTCTTGCTCCTGTGAACTTCACGTCCGGCGACATCTCTTTCCAGCTTCGATATCGACTTGGTGTAATTCATTTCGCAGTACTTTAATGTGCTATTTGTTACAAGAGTTGTCAGGCGAAAGTGCTCGTGACTGGACATAACGCCTAGTCTGTCTAATCTAGTCGCGAGTGCTTTAGCCAAAAAATAATAAATAATAGGTACTAGGCGTACAATTGCCGCAACTTGGAAGACTGAAGTCGTCCCTTATGACACACAAAAGCAGACACAACCGGGAAAAGGCATGCGATTTAATTCGTTCAGAGACGGCATAGTACATATATGTATACGTATATACTGTCGCCTCAGAACAAGCAGGTTGCGGAACAATATCGCGCAATATTTTGTGACATAAAGAAACTTGGGAAGGACTAAGTGAGTGACAGGGGAATGTATATAGAATGTTAATCTAAATATGGTAAACGCACAGAAATAAGATACAGCTTTTTGAGAGAAGAATGACATGGTAGCGGAACTACCCCCCCCCCTTTTTTTTTTCGCTGTATCTAACGGTATGCTGAACGAAATGCTGAAGAAAGGGTCATCCGACCTGTACAAGCGTCAAATAAATAAAAGAAAAAAAAAAGACAGCGACCACGGAGGCATATACCGGTCTCCCACGTAACTTGAGCCAAACACCCAAAATATGCAAATGCCACGCATCTGGACAGAACCAAGGTAATGGTGTTTGCCGTCGCTTGGAGATAGATTAACTTTTGCATTCCACCTAATTACATAGTTAGCCTTAAGTAACTAATTAACTTCTCAAATATTATAGTTAGATGAAATGTGTCAATGAGGACATTGTAGAGCAACATGAAAAACTCCTTAAACAGCTTTCTGTTGTTCAATACGTGCTAGGTGTTTTTCGCATGAGGGAAGCCCGCGAACACACGCAAAATTGTCGCGCGACTGGCCGCTCGAGGCACTTCGCGTGTATTCGTGAGCTTCTTCCATGCTTGGAAAAACACTTCCCTGTAGTACGTACAGAGCAACAGAAAGCTGTTTCGGGAGTTTTTAATGTTGCTCCACTATTTTCTCATTGACACTTTTTATAGAATTATAATATGTGAGAAGTTGATTAATTAAGACTAATAATGTCATTAGGCGGAATGCGAAAAATAATCTGAGTATCTCCAAGCGACGGCAAGCATTACCGTGGTTCTGTCCAGCTATATGCATGGCAACTGCATACTTTTAATGTTTAAAATTAAGAATTATATTCTGGATTTTTACGTTACAAAACCACTTTCTGATTGTGAGCGTATAGTGGGAGACGCCGGAAATTTCGACCACCTGGGGTTCTTTAACGTGCACCTAAGCACGCGGGAGTTTTCGCATTTCGTCCCCATCGAAATGCGGCCGCCGTGACCGGGATTCGATCCCGCGACCTCGTGTTTAGCAGCCGAACACCATATATGCATTAAGCAACCACGGAGGGTCCTTTTAAAGTTTAGCTCAAGTTACCTGCATGGGACACCCTACATATCACGTCGCGTTCAATCACACATACATATATATAGGGTTCATGGGAGAAGCAAGCGGTCGGAAACCACTTGCTTCCTGCAACTCCACATAACTTGAATGGTTTACGGCGCGATGTGTTACGAAAATTATTTAATATCATCTAAAAATATGGGGCAGAAACTTGGAGACTGACAAAGAAGCCTGAGACGAAGTTAAGCACCACGCAAAGAGCGATGGAACGAAGAATGTTAGGCGTAACGTTAAGAGACAGAAAGAGAGCAGTGTGGATCAGAGGGCAAACGGGGGTATACCCGATATTCTAAATGACATTAAGAGAAAAAAAAAATGGAGCCGGGCAGGTCATGTAATGCGTAGGTTAGATAACCGGTGGACCGTTATGGTTACAGAATGGGTGCCAAGAGAAGGGAAGCGTAGTGGAGGACGGCACAATATAGGTGGGGCGATGGAATCAGGAAATTCGCATGGCTATAGTTGGAATCGGTTGGCGCAGTACAGGGGTATACTTGGACATCGCAGGGAGGCCGGCATGCTGCGAGCGCGACACCCGGACCCCCACGTCGCCAGTGGCAACCCGCCGAGACTCCTGCCGCGAACGGGCCTTCATTGACGAGACCGTGCGCTACTGCTTCGTCTCCGCATCGGCTGCTACCTCATGCACTTCAGCAAGGACGCACCGCCTGCAAGGCACGGGGAGTCCCTTTTGCCTCAAGTGCGCCAATGTGGAGGACTTGGAGCACGTACTTTTGCGGTGCCCGGCGTACGCGGCACAGTGTGACGCGCTCACGAGAGCTTACCGCCGCCTCGTCCTGCCGTGCGACAGCACCGAGGCGCTTCTCTTCCCGGCGGCCCATTCATCGGTAATCGGGCGCGCCTTCACGGCGCTGCTCGAATACTTGGACGGCGCCGACCTGTACGAGCGGCTGTAGCCGCCGCGCCTTCCTTGACGTGCCTTACCGCTCGGCTATCTCTCTCTATACCCTGTTTTCTCCGCTACTCTTTTTATCCCTTTCCCCTCACCCGTACAGCGCTGTGGAGGTGCCCTCGCACGAGAGGCAGTAACGGCGCTGTACTTATCTCTTCTATTTTCTCTTTTAAAACCACTCATCATCATCGCAGGGAGAGGCCTTCGTCCTGCAGTGGACATAAAGTTGGATGCTGATGATGATAAGCCTACCAATGGGCATGGGGAAAAATTAAAAAGAAACCAATAGTAGAGAACACAATATCACACTAAACTGTAAGGTGAAAAAAAGAAAGAAAAAGGAACGCATTCACGCTGACTAGTATGTCTACTTGGAGGTTATCTCAGGTAACAAATACATAAATTTATAGCACATCTCTTCGTTGCATTGTCGGAGAGAGTACGGACCAAGGATATAGTCCTTGAACGAAGCGTACTTACATCCGCTCTAAACTTGAAGCACATGCTCTCGCCTCTGCTGGGCACAAAGCGGACGAGTTAACAGCATGCAGATGCGAGATGTCATGAGCACCTTGTTCCCCACAAGTGCATGAAATATAGTATCCAGCGCGCTTAGTTTTACGTATGCGAAGTGGCTGGTCAAGGCGCAACACATAGTCGGAGTCGATGAAACAGAAAAGGGGTAGCGTTCAACGAATACAGAATCTATCTTTTCGCTTAAACATGCAGCATGATGTGAATGATTGCTCCGTGGAAAGCCTTCTTTTCTTTCTTCATTTTTTTTTTTCAATATGTGCCCCCATGCATTATACGGCTGAACGGAGGAATAACGTACACGTCGCCGTGCTCATGGGCGATATTTCTTTCAATTTCGCCTGCCCCGTCCGTCCCCAATAAGTGTGGCCCGGGCACCCACTGAAATACAGAACAACTTGCGCGGGATGCTGCAGTGTGCGCATGTTCCGCGATTGAAACAACAATGCAACTGTATTATGTCTTGGCGGGGATGTTCCTCAGAATTTGCAGCGCTGGCTTCGTGTACAAGCAGACTATACCCAGTTCGCAGAAACGTCCTTTGCGGCAATGAACTTGCTTGCTTCCAGTATGGCACGTAGCTCAGCTGTAGATGCATCTACCGAGAAATATTTCAATAAACGTTACTTATAACTTAGCGCTGGAAGAGCAATACCGTATTCGAAGCATCCCTGCATCTTTCTCGTAATGCACCTGCCATAACTCAGTTACTGTCGCTCCTATATAATGTATGTTCCGATAACCTTGCTCTGATTCCGGCAAACGGGGGCGGTTTGCCGGATGGATTTGCGGGGGCGTAAACGTGAGCGGCCGGAGCGGTGCAGCCGCATGATGATGTAGAGTTCAACCAGACAAACACAGAGCTAAAATTACAGTAACCCACTATATCCTGCTTCGTTGCTGGCACAAATTTTCGGCAGCGGCGTAATGATGAACACGATTACGCCGCTGTCGAAAATTTACACCAGGAGCTAAACAGAATATAGTAATCGGCTTTGTGTCTGTGTGGTTGAGCTTTGCACCACCAGCAAGCGCCACGAATCTGGCCGCTCACGTTTACGCCCCCGCTCAACCGGCAAACCGCACGCGCTTGCCGGATTACCGGACGCGCTAAAATTCTCTAATATCTGCTCATTGCATGTCACCGCGCTTTTTCTTGGTGTTGTTCATGAAGCCACTGGTATTGCGTTCTTTCGCCATCTTAACGAGATTTTGCGGTATATGTTGCTATAGAAATGTCAAGTGGTAGAGTCACACACACTATTTTTTTTTGTCACAAGTGTGTCTTGCGTCAATGGCTTGAGAGCAGCTTTAACAAATAAACAGAAAACGTGTGACAGGGCCCGGGAAACACGCAAATAACTTTCAGAGCTACGTGCGAAGTAGATCCGAAACACTGCCAATGTGTGTGTAGTGTTGAGCAACACTGTAGTAAATAAAGGCTGTGATGCTCAAACCTTTTAAGCAACACTTCATTTATAGGATGAGGAGGAATAAACTTTATTTGTGGACCGCAGGTCTGAGACCTAGGCCTCTCTACCTATATATGACGGCCTCGAGCCCTTCGGTCCTGGCGGCATCTTCGGCCTGCTGGATTGCTTTGAGTTGATCTTCCGGTGCACAGATGAGCAACGCGGTCTCCCACTGCTCTGTGGTCTTGTTTATTTTATTCTGTGTGGGTGTCCGAGGACAAGCTCAAACCATATGTTGTATGTCCTCCCTTTCTTGACAGGATCTATATCTATCCGTGTAAAGGTCCGGGTAGTATGTAGCTAGGCCACCGGGTTCGGATATGTACCTGTTTGTATAAGAGGCGCCATGCCGTCGCTTGCCGTCTACTAGCGAGGACTGTGCCGGGGGGAAATGGGCCCATCCCAATTTATAGAGTTTGGTGAGCTCGTGAAAGCTGGTCACCCGGTCTCTCTCCGTTCCCCGTATTTGTTGCGTGTAACCTGCTCGGCCCATCAGCTCTCGAGCCAGGTTGTGCGCTATTTCGTTCCTGGGAAGGGAAGTGTGTGCGGGTGCCCATATAACGTGAACGTCTCGATCTTCACGAAAGTTGGTTCAAATTCTCAGCGCTTCCCGAGATTCTTCCTCTTGCATAGTTTTGACGGCTGTCTTGGAGTGCTTACTGCGACGTTAGCCTCCGTGGAGGATATGGCCAGTGCTAAGGCAGCCTCCTCCGCCATCTCTTACTTATAGTATACCACCTATAGTATAGGCATGCAACTCTACTCCGTTACATGTCACTGTTCGTCGCCACTCCGAGTCATATGCAGAACGAATGTCTCTCTCTCTCCCTTAGGTATACCGCTAATTGACTGCGTGATTTAAAGCGGATAGTCAAATGAACTTGAGCGAGGTCCCGGTGTTTCAAGCGAGCCAGGATCCACTACACACACACACGTATATATATATATATATATATATATATATATATATATATATATATATATATATATATATATATATATATATATATATATATATATATATATACATAAACATGCACACACACTCTTTCTGTATCTATCTATCTATCTATCTATCTATCTATCTATCTATCTATCTATCTATCTCCCTGCTTTTGTTTCTCAGCGCAGTCTCCATGGTAGTTTTTTAATTTAATTATGGGATTTTACTTGCCAAAACCACTGTCTGATTATGAGGCACGCCGTAGTGGGGGACTGCAGAAATTTAGACCACCTGGGGTTCTTTAACGTGCACCTAAATCTAAGTACACGGGTGTTCTCGCATTTCGCCCCCATCGAAACGCAGCCTCCGTGGCCGCGATTCCATCCCGCGACCTCGTGCTTAGCAGCCCAACACCATAGCCCTCTAAGCAACTCCGTGGTAGTTATGGTAGGCTATTCGCGCACTGCAAGTGGGACGTGCACGTGAAGTTAACTTTGCTGGCGAGAAAATGAACTGTTCTTAGAATAAGGACACGTTTTCTGCTGTTCTTGTGGCGTACATAGGTATGTTTTGCCGACGCGATCGCCACCGCATGATATACGCACTGGGCCTGGTTGTTTGGAATGTTCAGACATGGTCAGAAACCTTCTCAGGTCGTGGAAACTCCGATTTGTGCACCATAATTCTAAGCAGCGGCATGCCGTTTCGTGTTTATCGCACGTGTGTACAGCAGCGTGGGTGCAGCTGGCGCGAAACGCTTACACGTCCAGCGCATATAGTCAGATAACCAAACAAAAGACAGGACGATATGACTTGAAATCCTCCTTCGTATAGAACAGGTCATCCTGTGAGTCTTGTTTTGACATGAGAGAGAGGGAAACAAGCTTCAATGGTATGCTGGAGATGTTAGCCTGGCTGTTCGCCTGACATGTTACTCTATGTGCTTGGTGATGATTGTGATATGTACACACTAATAAACACCTTTACAGCATGTACAGTCACACACACACACACACACACACACACACGTGGCATGAGGCATGTGCCGAACGCAGGTGACATTCTGGCGCGTCGTTTATATGACGTTGCGAGTGCAGCGGAATCAATACTTATGCAAAGTTAAATGAATTGCTGTTCGCGGTATCGCGCAAGATTTAAAAAAAGAAACTACGGTAAGTTAGCGCGAATGATTACTGAGCAAGAAACAGTTGCTTGCAACCCGCCTCGACCGCCTTAGCGGGCGTTTCGCGCCCAAACAGGGCCGAAGTCGACTGACAACGGCAGTAGCGCGAAACGATAGTACTGAATATATACGTACCATACAACGCGAGAGAGACATAGACAGAAGGATACATTCAGTGCAGCCTGCAGACTTACACCACAATCTATACGAAGGACATCTCTCCCGCACATGAATGGTGCACTTTCTATTCAACACAACAACGTGCCACTGCTCAATTCAGGGTCCCCGATTTATCTTCGAACGACTGAAATGCGCTGAAGGAATATTAATATTCCGACACACCGCCCATCAATTAGCCTGCTGCTCTCCCTCTCGAATAGCGCCCAAATCTAAGCAAGTCAATGTCACACATTTGGAAAACGGTGCAAGGTCTGCGTTGCCTTCTGGAACGGCGTTTTCCATTCAAAGCGCTAGAGCTTTTCAAAGGGCGGCAAGACATCGATGTCGCAGAAGAGCTTTGTGCGCGGATGGCAGACCAAGCGACTCGTCGAGATTCTCCAGCCCGAGCTGACGGCCCCCATTGCCGTGATTGCCGCATGGACCTTCCTTTTACAATGGAGGAGCTCGAGGCGGCACTAGCTCTCTGCAGGCGCTCATCGTCTCCGGGTCCAGATGGTACATCATACCGAGCCTTGTGCTATCTCGGAGAATCCGCACGGGTAGCACTATTGAGTCTCTACAACACCTCATGACAGGAGGGAAATGTTCCTGACGAATGGAAAGTGAGCCGCCTGGTGCCAATCTTGAAGCAGGGTAAATCCCCGCTAGAGCTCACTACTTCGGTTTTTGAAAGAGACGGGATTGGACAAGCGGCTGTGACAGTGAAATCACGTACCACGCCAGAGTGATGGACTCTAACGGACGATGTGTGTGTGTGCTGTGCTATGTGCTCTCTCTCTCTCTCTCCCTTCCCCATCTTTCATCCCCCCATCCCGCTCCCATGTGTAGGGTAGCAAACCGGTTAACCTAAACTGGTTAACCTCCCTGCCTTTCCTTCTCCACTTTTTCCTTCCTTCCTACCTTCCTTCCTCTCCGTATAAAACGAGACTGAGAATATTTTTCACGGCACCATGTACATATACCATCTCACCGCTGGAGATTTTTTTTTTTTTTTTACTTGGTTCTCCCGTTCCCTCTTTTGAACGTCAGCTTGGTCAACAAGGGGAAGCCCCCGATGGCTGGGGCGTCCAGCATACCGCCTTTTTCCTTACATGTCAGCATGTGTTACCACATTTTATTTATTTATTTATTTATTTATTTATTTATTTATTTATTTATTTATTTATTTATTTCAGTACTGCCGGTCTAGGTTCAGACCTCAGGCAGGAGTGGGTTACAGTTGTTTTCATACAAGTGTAACAAGGCCGCTCTTGCGATTGCTGGCGGCGCACATGCGACCGCAAGGAATGCTCTGCATGAGCGCAACAGTGCTCGAGCACGGCACGCGCGAGAATAGCGCCTGTCTCCCTCAGGCGAGCCCCGCGCGACTTCACACGACCGCCGCCGAGAGTGCCGCCGGGTGCTCGGCCGAGGAGAGGACACGGGCAGCTGGCATGCGAGCCGGACATCGCGTTACTGCAGGGAGATGTTTTCCGCGCGGCACTTGACTCTGAATCGGGGTCACGTCGCGTCGCACTCCTCGCGTAATTCCCCCCGCAGTTGTCGGGAGTTTCCCTGCCGCGGGCGCTCCGCGCGTGTGGTAATACGTTGTCACAAGCTCGTTTGCGCCCGAACGCGGGCTGAATGGCCGCGCGCACTGCAGAACACGATTTCTCCGGTCGCAACAAAGATCAAGTTGTGCGCCCGAAATGGAGCTGTGCACGCGCTGCGCTAATTAGTGTTGGCCTAGAGCGACACTTGAATTGAAGGCATGTCGGCTCTATATTACTGAACACGTGTCTTATCTATATATCGCGCGTGGGGCACCTTGCAGTCGGTGACATATATACGACATGTCACCGGTACAGGGTCGCGTTCTCGAACAAGTTTCGCAGTCGAATGAAACAGTATTTTGCTTGTAATTTGAAAAGCGTGGTTGTTCTACTCGGGAAGGAGCGGGTTACACTGGTCTTTCTGTCTTGTAATGCAGGCTGCTAGAAGCTTGGCCTACTGAATTTCCTTTTCTCAGCTGTGTGTCGAATTAAACGTTCCATAACGGTGTAATTCACTACCTTCCACAACGAAGTCAACGTTGATCGCCTTTTACCAAATATAAGATTACGTTATATATGCTCTGAGATTAGCAATACGAGGCGCGTGCACATTGACGCACGCAAGCTCGCCGCACACATAAACACACACAGTTCAATTACAACTAAACGTTAACTTTTCGAAAGAAAGCGACGGTGTCAATCGCTTTCTTCGCAAATGTTGCGACCATATTCTTCAACGATTCTATTCAATTTGTAGTCTTTTTACCCTTCATCATTGGCTCGCGTTCTACCGCGGCGCCGTTATCGCCATGCCTTCTCAGCGATACGGGTGGCAGGAAATGACCGACCCACGCCGGAGGAGAAAAATTCTTACAAAATATAGCACCCAATTTAGACAAACACCTTCAAACGTTACGCCCATGAAAAGGGAAAGAGAGAGAGAGAGAGAAGGTGCAAAGGCGGAGGTATTCACGAAATTCGGAGGTCTATATACGAGCGTCGATTTCAAGCAGCAACTAATGCCACACCGTGCGTGGTCGCGAGACCAGGCAGCGCTGCGGAGACAATGCAGCTCACAAAGCGCGCGCAGCGGCTGCACATCGAGGCGCCGAGTGTCGCCAGCCGATGTCATCGGCGGTGTAGTCTTCGCACTTGCGTGTACGGCCTGTCATGGGAGACGAGCGCGCAGGGCGGCCGACGCACGCGTATACCAGCTGCGACGACCACACATGCATGCGTACATGGTTACGGGTTTCGTCCGCGCAGCGTTCGCCCCAACGCGAGGCGGCGGCTCTTCGAACGCAGACGGGGCTCACGGAAACCTGGCCGACTTTACAGCGTCACGACGCGCGTACACATGCGCGCACACACGGCACCTGAGTGCGCAAGTGTCGCGAACCTCTCACTGCCAACGCATCTCGCTCTCAGACGACAGGCGTCGGGGCGTCACCTTTGATAAATTTACTCGCACGCCGCGCCGGCCAGGGAGGCACGCTGACGCCTTCGGCGTTCATTGTTCGTCCCGCGATATAGACGCGTGATACGCGTACGGGGGACTTTTGAGTATAAGGTCTCTGGGGACGTGCGCTTATTTTATTCCTCCCGTTAAACAAGCTCACTCTAACTCGCAGATCAGCGCCTGGGAAACCCTCTCTCGTTTCTTTGTCTTCTTTTTTTTTTCTCTCCCTGGCTTGACGCATCATTAAACTGTCTCGAGACAAGCATAAACGCACAGATACGTACGTACACAAGCACGAAATTAGGAGATAAGCTCTCATCAACCAAGTTTGCATGCACTTTTTTCACATGCTTGTAAGCATATTGCCCTCCAACTGAGAAAAATACCATGACTAAGGAAGTACTTAGGCAAATAATGCAAAGCTCGTATACGCTCTGGTGAAACGCACTTAATTAAACCAAGCGAAGGAATATAAAGGGACGCGCATCGAGACAAAGTGAACGGACAGTTGGTGACCTTCAGCATCTAAGGATTTCACAATACACAGCGCGCGGTTCATGCGGAGCTTGACATGTTCTCTTTAAATTCATGCAGCCGTGACAGATAACACTACAGTTATCTTTGCGTGTTTTCGTCTATTATAATTTGTTGTTCATAGTGTCAGCTTCTTCACTCTTTTGACACTGCGCTCGAAACACAAAACATTCGCAGCCATGTGTACGCAAACATAGCTGCCGCGTCCGCATTGTAGAAATATCAACTAAGCGCCTGCTGGATGCGCATTTCATAGACGCAAAAGTGGTATACGAGCCTGTATATTCTTGTTGAGTTAGTGTGATTGATATGAAAAGGCGCGATTGCCTGTGTAAATGTACGCTCGAAAACTACGAGAACACGCCGTGAGACATGCCAGGAAGTAAGCTATATGTATAAGTCAAGCAAGCGCATACGTGACACTGAGCAAGGACAAACGCTAGGTCTGCAACTATCTTTTGCCAAGGAGTGGCCAACTTAAATGATGGACTCCGACATCTGGTCTCATACCCATTTAAGAAAGAATAGGGGACAAAAAGAAACGGCAGAACTACGTGTATGAATGTGACAGAGCCGCACCCACCTCGCTAGAGCATATCCGCACTGGGATGTGTGACGGTTTACAAACAGCAAAAGAAATCTCAGACGACGGGTGGCAGCGCCCCATGCCACAAGTCTAAAGTGCAAGTTGGCACTGCAAGTTCACAAGCAAGCGCACATCGGAGGCGAGCAGCACAGAGCCCTGTCAGCATGTACGCCAGCCGTTTCACAATTATTCCTATCTCCCGCCCATATTCTGGTGCGATGCGCTATAGCCGCTTGCATGGGGTTCTCGAACGCGACTTTTTTTCTGAACCTGGCCCGTCTCTGACAGATTAATGCGATGAGTCTTTCTACACCGGGACCCTTGGTCCCGGCGTAGAAACTTTGGGACCCTTGTCTGTATACCATATCTTGTAACCAATTGTTATGAACGAATAATAAACTGAAACTGAAACTATGGGACGCATCGTTTACATGAACGCGATGCGACACGGGCGAACGACGCGTGGCAGCGTTCACTGCAAAAACTTATGCGTGGCTCTGCTATCACAAACCAGTGGAGCTGGGGGAAGGCCAGTAATGTAGTGCCAAACCGCACACAAGGCACACGAGCGCCAGCAACGCGTCCCTACGGCGTCCGCCAGAGGCGTCTACTACGGCGTCCGCGATTCGCGTGGCCAACGCCGTAGTTGACACCGCAGTTGTCTCCACTCTGTAAGGAGCGGCGGGTGAGGAGACCATCGAGGCACCCTAGCAGCCACTTCAGAAGAACGCCCCTCCTCCCTCGCCTGATCCCCCTGCCTCGCGCGCCACAGGAAAGGGCACGCATCCGGACCACGTTCCTCGCTCGCGCGCGCGCGCCGCTCCTTCTCCCCCGCTAGGTTCCACCCACCCTCGCCGCGTCGCTATGCTGCGCGATGCTATTTTTATACTCTGCTTTCACTCTCTTTCAGCTCTCCCTCGCCAGCTCGGCGAAGCTGCGCACGTCAAGAGAAACCCAGCGAGCTCCTAACAGCTCCACTGCAAAAGCACTGTGGAAAGACCTGGTTACATTCGCTGCAATATACCACGAAGGCAGTAGCATTGTCCATATAGAAGGAATCCTTGGTTAGAGTAGTTTCAAACATTAACCAAAGCAGCTGATTTCTGAAGTTACTCAGATGCTTTCATAACGTAAGCTATATATAGTAGCCTGTCCTACGCGTGCGCATGCGTGGTTAGATTTGGTCGGACCATCGCGCGCTAAAATGTGTTCCACCTGCTGGAATCTCACAGTACAATAATCTACTTGCACTCATGATCACTTCATTAGCCAATCCGATCGGCTGCCATTTCGAGTGAGCTCCCATTTCGTAAAAACATGGAACAGTATTCTTGGTCAGCATGTCTTTAAGATCTTCTGCGGCGACGAAACGGTAGTCGTATAGTCTTTATAGGCCTGTGCGCCATACCGAGCCCAAAAATGTCCAGAACGCATATGCCAGCAGGTTGAAATGCTACAGCGTCGCTTTAACTATGTCGGTCACATTTAAAATGCTGTAAAGGCGATTTGCGCCTACAGGAGATGACACTTGTCTGAAGAAACATACTTCCTCAGCACGTACTTTATAGGTTATGATCGATGCCTCAGATTTAGCTGTTTCAAATCCAGTCTGCAAAGGCCACATTTCTACGGTGGCAGAAGGCAGAAACTACCCTGTACCGTGCTTTGGTATACGCTAAAGAACCCCATCTGCCCAAATTATCCCGGAGCCACATACGCCATGGTCATCAGTGCAGCTACGGGACGTTAGAGCTCCTCTCCACTTCCCCGACCCCGTCTTTTTTTTCCTTAAAAAAAATAGATTATGGGGTTTTACGTGCCAAAACCACGATTTGATTATGAGGCACGCCGTAGTGGGGCACTCCAGAAATTTGGACCATCTGGGCTTCTTTAACGTCTACCTAAGTCTAAGTATGTTTTCGCATTTCGCCCCCATAGAAATGCGGCCGCCGTGGCCACGATTCGATCCCGCGACCTCGCACAATACCATAGCCACTAAGCAACCACGGCGGGTCTTTTACTTACACGAGGACAGCGGACGCAACCGGCTCTCTCTGCCTCCTGTACCTTGTTTTTTCTCACCGAAGCTGCCCACAGGGATCAACGACAGCACCTGCCATTGATGCTTGCAAATGACCGCACGGATCTGTCCTCGCTTCGGCGAATAATGCGCGCTTTCATCTCTGCAAGAAGTAGACAGGGAAGTCACAGCTGCCAGAGAAGATTTGACGCGAGCGCAGCTGACGCGCTGCCTTGACCCGAATTTCAGCGACACGAAGTGCGCGCCCGAGTGCGAGCTGAGTCACCCGTTCGACCCTGACATGCATATTTCTAGCATAACAAGTTTCCGCGCTATGTTAAATGAGTGGCCACAGACCGATGTGAATGGGCCAATAAACTTCAGAGTACAAACATGCGCTGGCAAAGACAGTCGCTCCAATTTTACTTTAGGCAATGCTGTCTTACGTGTATGCGCGCAAGCGCACGAATAGACGCACTACGGGGAGCATATAGTTCATCCGGTGTGCGTGGCGCCATGTGAACGGCGTTCCGCCAAGTGGCATATAGAGTAGATGCATTCCAACACGCGTACCTTTCGCGCACGGCGAGCGCGTGTTCTGTTCCTTACAGAACCAGAGGCAAAGCTGTCCGCTCGAAGGGCAGACACTATACACGCACGTGAACTTCCCAGCTCTTACGGACCAGCAGTGGTTCGTTTATTTGTTTTCTGTTGTTGTCGCCGTTTCTTTCCCTCTTTTTTTTTTAAGTAATATTGGGGAAGCAAGTGGGCCCGCATCCAGGTGCCGCGGCACAGTTGAGCTAAACTATGAACGCTATATGCATGCATATAAGGCGTTCGACGAGTGAGGCCCTTTCCAGCCGGAAAAGAGACACGTACTAAATATAATGCCATCAACGGCTCAGTAAACTACAGTGGCGCGGTCTATGTGGGTTCTAGACCGTCGACGGAGCGACTGAATCTTTTCGGGTTGTGTTACGGCCACGAAGACTGCTGCCGCAGAGGACTCAAACGCCCTCACCTCTGAGTAACATAGTGAAATACTCGTTCATGATCTGCGGTGTTATTACGTTTTCTTTTTCTGTACATCCAGGGCCAGGTGGCGACCTCAAGCAGGACTGTCCTTGTTTTTAGTTCCTCGCAGGCGGAGCAGCCCACCTTACGATTAAGCGAATGCAATGAACAGGTTCGGTGTAAACTCTATAGGACAGCTGTCCGCAATTCATGAGGAGTTCAAAAAGTACGAACTGCGAAGAAGATGCGCACGCGATCAACGAAAGGCACGAACAGAAATATTAGTTAACTAAATGGTATATGTTGCACGCAGGCAAGCGTATAAAAAAAAAAAAAAACTCATGTCGAGGAAAGGCAAAAGTGAAAATATGTTTATTCGCCACGGCACTGAGTAATTGAAAGCCCCGGTGTCAGCAGGGCGCCGCTCGTGAGAAGAGCAGCCGCCGCGTCGCAGCACAGGTCCTGGCCGGCAGCTGTCGCGGTTAAACGCGATTCAAATGTGTCGGAAACAGAACGATCCGTCTTTCTGTTCAGGGCATGAATGGATGTGCACGCACCGCGAACGAGAATGCAGAACGTCGCAAAGCCCCGTGTTACATGAAACGAGTGATCCACATGGTCCGAGCGGCTTGCATCTTCCTTTCTTTCTTTTTTTTCTTTCTTTCTTTCTTTCTCTCTTTCTTTCTTTCAACTTTGTTTTTGTTTTTAGGGGGCGCGGCTGGTGTACTCATATAACCATGCTTCTAAAGCATAGAAGCGTAAGTAAAACGCGCCAAGATTTCTGCATCGTGCAACCATTTCGAACAAGGTAGTATACAGTGTCACGAGGTCCCGATTTAACCGCATAAAGTCCGAAATTCCATTCCACACCAAACAAAGTTTTAAAAGCTCGTTCACAATAATTTGTGATCCCCGAGTAGATTCGTACCAAAAGATACCAAAAGATGAAATAATATTTGAGCGAAAAGTTAAATAGTAAAGTAATTATTTAGTCATTGATTTGCTGAGCTATCCACAACTCAAGCGCCGCTTCAGCGTGCCAGAAAAGCTATACTGTTGGTTTCGCACGACGATTCCTGCCTTTTGAGGTATCAAGCTTGGCGCATCGAAAATGACCCGCTGGGCTTTGTGGGGTTAAAGGCACACTGACGAACGTTTGGGGCTGGTCAAATCCTTCCGACGATTTTCTTGAGTTGCATATAATATCTTCCTAGGTGATGGGGGCGGAATGCGAAAACACCCGTGTACTTAGATTTAGGTGCACGTTAAGGAACCCCAGGTGGTCAAAATTTCCGGAGTCCTCCACTAAGGCGTGCCTCATAATCAGAAAGTGGTTTTGGCACGTAAAACCCCATAATTTAATTTTTTTAAATCTTCCTAGGTGTGCGCCTTTCTCTGTGTCCACTGTGCTTCTGTTATTTCAGTTCGTTCTATTGACTAATAGGCGATACATTTTCCCGCAATTACAATTTCCATAACGTGCGCAAACCACCGTGTTGGCGTGTTATGCTGCTAAACCCGAGGGCACGAGATCGAATCCCGACCGCGGCGGCCGAATTTCGATGGGGGCGAAATGCAAAATGGCAGCGGATCATGTACTTGGCGTACATTAAAGAACGGCCCGGCGGTCAAAATACGATCCGAAGTCCCCCAGCACGGCGTGCCTTATAATCATATGGTGGTTTTGGCAAGTAAAATCCCAGAATTCAATTAATTTAATAACATTCGCAGACTGTCACGTATTAAGGCTATATCCTTCCCCACCTGTGCGCCGCTGACAGAGTGGTCACAACAAAGCACCAAAGGTGCAAAATAATCACGACAAGTATTTATCACGTAGTTGGAACAAGAAGCAGAGGAGGAGATGGCGAAAGATGCGTGAAGCATCTTTCCCTGTGAACCATGCAAAAGACCACATTGTTGCCTGCTGTCATCATCAGGTAAACATACTATAGGGATGAGCGAATGTTAGATGTCGAATGCGAATAGAATAGTCATTCGATTTGTATGCGATTCAATTCTCTGGTGCCGTATACTTTGGAACGGTCTTGTGGTTTCTTTCCCGTGGTCACTGCCATCGTCTCTTCATTCCTGGCGCACTTCATCTTTAACGTCGGGAGATTCTAGCAGTGACAACGTCGCTATCTCCTCTAGCGATCATCGCTATGGTATGCAGAGTGCAAGATGCAATACGTTTGACGTTTTCTATCCCAACTATGAAACGGCACTAAAGCCTACGGCGAGGCTTTGCATAACCAACTGGCCAAATCCGTACATTATTAGTTAAGTGTTATATTATTGGTGTTATGCAGAGGGCGGGTTAAAGCTACATAGATAAAAAAAGAAAGATGTCTTTGTCCGTCAGGCAAAGGAAAACACAAATGGAGCTGGCAAAAAGAAATTGAAGAATAGATCAGTGGTCACGATCAGTGGTGACCGACATAGTCATACATTTCTTTAAAAATGTGGCCGACAGAAAGGAGGTGCAGCAAGTGTATGATGAAGAGCGCGTATTTTAAAATTCGGGGGGGGGGGGGGGGGGGCGCTGTCACGCACCACACAGTGCAACAACACACAAGCACCTCTCGACGTTTCAATGCTGTTACGCTTAGGACATTTAATGCAACCTGTGTCACCTGAGCACAGCGTTACAATCGTTATTACAACAGAAATACATATTTAATTCAGATCGACCTATTGTGACACTACTGATCGTGACACAAACGAAGTCCGAGGGCTGCTAAGTTGTTTCCACCGAGGTGCATGGTGCCAAACCACGTAAGCTGACGTTGATTAAGCATGATTTTTCGTCGTCGTCGTCGTTGTTGTTTCTTTTTTCACTGCTCCCTCGCATCGCCTGTCCCTCTTCCTCTTCCGTGCCTTTCTGAGCTTCTGCTCGAGTGTACACAAGCGGTTTCACCATACTGCCATGAATTACGTGTCTGCCACAGCGAGGCACCAGAGAGAGAGATCGTTTAATTGATGCTATAAATGTTTGCCTCGCCAAGCACACAGAACATGCTATATAATGTACGCAACTCTTCTCAGCGCACGAACTGCAAGCCTGGAACCGAATGCCACGGGCCTTTCCGAAGCAAGCGAAAAAATAATGCTTCCGGCTTTTCAAGTGTCTTAACATTACGAGAACGTGCGCACGCTTTGACCCCGCACGTCCATACGCCGTCGACGCGGTTAGCAACGTTGCCGCGCCAGACACCATCGCCAGACGGTGCACGATGCTCGCCAGAAAGAGGGGTGAAAGGGTAACGTCCACGCTGCTTCGGGAAAAGCGCGGCGGCGTTGGTACAGAGCTGTGCATGATAAGTGCTACCCGGTGGCAAGGAAGGGGAGGACCATCAAGCTGTTCCCACGAGCTATAGACGCGCGACCAGCGAGTGGCCGCTGCAGCGGTTAGCTTGACGAAGTCGCACGCCGTGCCTGCCGCGGTATCGTTGACATGCGAGCGGTGACGCCGTGGCTCAGACGGCGGGCACAGCGCGCCGATGCGCGGCCCGCGGAGCCCGGACGGCGGCTGGCAGCTTTACGACGGAGGCCGCTGCGAGTACAATTAAGCCCGAGCGCGCCAATCACAATTACACGGGCGGCCGTGATTCCCGAGGCGCGCCGCGGAGAGCGCGCGCACTCGCGCGCTCTTTTTTTCCCTCCCTCGCCCGTCTTTTTCGCGCGGCGCCCCTTTCCGCGCGGCGCGAAATTTGATTGGGGCCTCTGGACGAAAACCAGAGTCTGGCGCGGGCGCTCCCGTCCACTTCTGACCACCGTCGATCACGTTTTATTACAGCCGCGCAGAATGAAAACGGCGCCGTGCCGAAGGAAATCAACGTGGGATCCCCGAAAAAAGAAGGATAAATGTAAGAGGGAAAGGGCTCGCCAAAAGTAAAACGCCGGAGAGGAAGGCGCGCCCTGGCTGGAAGACGCGTCCCGTTCGCGAACCGCCGTCGCGGGGCCGTGTATTGCGCGGCGACGGAGCCGCAGCGCACAAGGCGACGAATTCGATTACACCACGGTGAAAAGTAATAAGAAGGGGTGCCGCGCGAAAGAAAACCAGACCGTGAGTTATTTTGGCTGTCCTTGCGGTGGAGCTCGTCCATCCGATATGGGAACCCGAACGACATGGAACAGACCGCGTTTGGCGATCGGAGCAGCCATACAGGCGCGCTAATTTTCATGCGCTCGCTGCCGTGGGGCGCTTTGAAGGCACTTTGTCGTAGTCTTTCTCTTCCCTTGTCGGCCGTCAAGTGCGTTGTCTTGCTATTTGCGGTGCTGGAATTCTGGCTTGCACTAGGCTTCAGAAAACTACGAATGCCGTAACAGTAAAACGACCATACACAAGCCTGAGGAACACGCATGCTGACCAGAGGACAGGTGGCACTCGTGTCAAATTTACCCGGTAACACATACGTGGCGTTATTCTCCACTACGTCTTTCTAACAACGATGCAGCATGTCAGAGTTCAGAAACAAAAGACGCAGAAAAACAAAACAAGACAAACGAAGAAAACAAATGAGATATAGCGCTGAGAATTGAAGCGACAGCAGGCTATGCAGTCAGAGTATATATAGTGTCAATAGCTTATAGTTATTATCGCGTTTCGTCTATCCTCTTTTCTCTTTCTAGATTAGAAAAGATTACACGTCTTTGCAAGGAAACGACTGTTTATTTACGTGTTCTGAAAACGTGGCGTTTGCCGATCGGCACCGGGCTGCAGAATATTCAAAGAATTGATGCAACGGCGTGCTTCGGCCAGGGGGAGGAGGCTCGCAGCCTTGGGTAGCACGATCCGCCGGTCGCCGAGGACGGCACAGTCCGAGTGGTCCTACACTCCCCGTCGGATTGTCTCTCTCGACAGTTTTGCGATGTCGCAAAAACGGGGTGATTTGGTTCTTTTCAAACACAGCCACCGTGAACGGCATATATATATATATATATATATATATATATATATATATATATATATATATATATATATATATATATATATATATATATATATATATATATATATATATATATGAACGAGAAGAAAGGGGGTTAATCGGGTTAATTGAGGGGCCCGATTTTTTATTACTCGTATCGTACGAAGCAACAAACACGGTTGCCTTCAGCCAAAAAGATCACGTTCTCGTGATGCCTGCGGCAAAAAGGACGTTCCACGTCCGCCGCCAAGGTCTGTGAGTGGTGGCGCTGGCTAGCACTCCCAGGGTTCTACTACGACACATAAATACCCAAGAAAGTGGATGGGGAAACAACGCAGCGGTAGCTCAATTGGTAGAGCATCGCACACGAAATGCGAAGGTTGTGGGTTCGGTTCCCACCTGCGGCAAGTTGTTTTTTCGTCCACTTTAATTTCCATTAATCTATCGTTTCTTTATTTCATTTATTAAGCACAAGTAATTTCCCCTATGTTATCCTTGGTGTCAGTGTTTGTTGGCTTCTTGTGATATATATATATATATATAATCAGAACCCTGTAGCACCGCTACATACGCAGATGCGAGGTATCGAGCTTTCATAATTACAACCTTTCTTTACGAATTACGAATTCCAAGGTTACGAACTTTCTAGTAAAATCAGCTTCCTGGAGAATGTGGTGATCGTCTTCCTAACGCCGTGAGATCTCCGTCCGACACGCAGGGCGGACTCACTTCCTCAGCAGTGAAAAGTTGCTGTGTGTCTTCAACATTTAAATACTCGTTTCTTCTTAACACGGACATGAAACAAAAGCTTATTCATCTTATTGTTTCCCACCCAGGGAGCGCGCCTGAAGCTCTGTTGAAACACACGTGCATATATAATCGACTAAGGAACGGCCGCAATAAATGCAAAAAAAAAAGAAAGCACGACGTTTAACGCAGCGATGGAGAAAAGCGCCCCCCTTCCTCTTGAAAAGAACCGTAAAAGCATAAAGCTTCTCGAAAGCCATGCGTGGGGGAAGAACAATCAATTCCGCCAGGATCCCCCGCCACGCAACCGGCGTCGCGACAAGGGCCGGCCGAAGCCAGTCTGTCCCCGCAAGACTCGGGTTTCAAAATCCGAGTTGAGAGACGGAGAGCCGCAGAGCATAGGTCTGCCTATAAATATTTGACGGCCGTTTTGAAACAACTCCCGCGAACGTTCTGGCGCGCGTCGCTACATCGCTTAACGTTGTGACAGACGCAGAAGAAAACGTGCGCCCTGGTCGCTCGCTGCGCTGAGAGCGGCCGGCTTCTCTCGACAGCGGACGACGAACAGGAAGCTACAAAAACAATTACGCGCCGCTGCTTTTTCTTCGTGTTCTCCATCAGCCTTTTCGCCTCCCCCGCCTTTTTGTTTGCGACGCCTCCGTTCTCGGCTCCGGCAGACCCGCGCCTCGGCCGCTTTTCTGTCAGGTGTGCCCGGCCTGCCGTTCTCCCATGCAGCGTTAACGCGTGCGCCGTTGTTTTGTCGTCCGGAGAGTGTCAAGCACAGGTGATTGGCCGCTAGCCAGCAAAAAACGCGGGCTCTGGGGTCCCCGTAGCCAGCTCAAAAAATATGCAAAGCGCGTCGGGCGCAGCAGAACGGGAGAGCCGGCGGCAGCAGCAAGCAGCGTTCAGCAAGACGGGAAGAATGGAAAGACATAGGGGGGGGGGGGGGAGCTCCACAAACAATGGGTCGCACAAGCATGGCTCGCAGGGGGAGCCGGCCATCCCGCAGCGTAAACAGAATGTCACCGCTTGAAATTGGCTTCGCTCGAATTCAAGTCGGAGCAGAAATGCATCGCTAAGTCGCCAGCTTCCAAAAGGGCGCAGGAACGGGCGAACGAGAAGAAAGAAACGCATTAAACGGCAGCATGCCTGGCGGCACCAGAAGGCTGATGCCACGCCCGTGTATACGTTTATGAAATGTAAACAGGCCATTGGATATGCAACGACCGGTGCGCGTCTCGCGCGACGCCAACAGCGCTCCTTTTTCGCTGTCGTGAAGCCACGAAGGGGCCCGGGGCTGCGCGTCTCCGGACGTTACCGGCGCTGTTCGTCTGTTACCACGATATGCGCGCCTCAATTACCAGCACGTATACTACTGTTGTGAACTGTGACTGTGAAGACGATGTGACGCAGCTGATTGAATATGTACGGAATAACTGTAAGCAGATCTACAGAACCTTTAGTTATATATATATATATATATATATATATATATATATATATATATATATATATATATATATATATATATATATATATATATATATGTGTGTGTGTGTGTGTGTGTGTGTGTGTGTGCGCAGTTGAAACTCGATTTAACGAAGTGATGACCACGAGCAAATTATTTCGTTAAATCGGGACGTTCGTCAAATCGAGAAAAAATTTTCCGTCCTTCGAAATCTAAAATTGTAGCGGCACGCGAAGACTACCGCGGCTTCTGTCGCGGTATAGTCGGCATCTGTCGCGTAAACCATGAAATAACGAAAGCAACCAGCTCCGCCCCCACCGGGGAGGTGTTGAGTCGGCTGTTCCGTGCATGGGCGCAGCGTGCAGCCTCGTCAAAATAAAGCTAGGGATGTGACCATGGCGCCTAGATCTGCTAACGCGTTAGCCTCAGAGCGCATGCCCGAAGAAGAAACCGTCTGTGTCAAAATTAGAAAGAAGTCAGCACTTTTTCTACTCATTGCAGGAAAAACGTCGTTAAATCGGCAACTTCGTAAAATTGGGTTTCTTTCAATCACGTTATATATATATATACCCGGTTGAAAAGACGACAGAAATTTCTGTCGTCCGTTAGAAGTTCCTGACGTTTCTGTAGTTGATTTTTTAGGAAGTCGCAACAGAAACATTCTGTCGAGACACGAGTTCTGAAGGCGCCCCAACAAGTTTCTATCGGGACAGCGATTCACACGTCGCAGCAGGCGCTCTCTGTCGCGACGACAGACACTTTCTGTCGTGGCGTTAGGATTGCGCAACTTTCTATCGCAATGACGTAAGTTCTGACGTGGCGACAGAAGCGCTTTCCGTCCCGACGTTTTAAAATTGTATGCGAGTTACACATCGGTGGTGTACACTGTACTTTTTTCTTGCGCGGTATTCAGTGGTGCGTTCTCTGAATCCGGCAATACTGATAACACCGACACCGGTATTAATGTCGACATGGCCAATTGTTGCAATTATGCCGTGACTATACGGGGCACCAGCAATCGCCCTAGCGGCTTCCTGAAAATCAGCCACTGATTGAAATCATCGCATCTGCGCCAACGGCTGCGTACACATTTTGTTTTATTCTGTAAGCTGTGACACACAGGCTTGCGTACTTGCACGTACTGTTACACTGATACATTAATTTCCTAGAATATTGCATAAGCTTTTGCCAAGCGGAAAAAAAAGTGCCGGGTTGTTCCACGAAATTGCGTGAAAATCTGTCTCCCTCTGGTGTCAGTATTCTAAGCGCTGCCATGAGAAACTGGTAGGCTGTCTAAATGAGCATTTATTCCCGAATGCTTATGTAGCTATTTTGCGCTGTACGCACGAATTACATGCGCGCACAAAAGTGTAAAGAGCGAGATACAGCTGTCGAAATTAGCAGTAACATAACAATTTTCCCGGTCACCATTGTCTATTTCTCAATTGCTTAACTGATATAGATATCGTAAAGCAAAATCGATGTGCTAGCACTTCACGGAGCACTTGTCGATGGGAACGACGCTGTTGCTCTTCTACAGAGGCAGAAGTTGATTTGGCGAAGTGAAAGCGCTCTCAACATACAAATGTAAACATCAGCGCTGACAGAGATTCCTACTGTTGACATGACCAAAATGTACGACCGCGACCACGTCCAGCGTGGTGCACTTGTTAGATACTGGGTTCAGAATCGTCAGGTCGCAAGTTGAATCTCCGGCTGGAAACTTCTATTAATTTTTCTTTTACAATTCGCTTTTTACTTTTTTTTTGCACTAACAAATTTACATAGCATTACAAAGGTATCTATCAATTTTTAATTAAATATTGATCACGAACTACCGAACGCCAGACTACAGAAAACAGGCGTCAGATTCACCAGTGTCTACGCATACCCTTCTCCCTATCTGCAACCAGCTCACAGTGCGGATTCGTTAAAAACAGCCCCAGAACACAGTGAACACTGTAAAATAATTTACACCCTAAAAAGTGAAAAAGAGGTGTAAATGTGTCTATAACTAACACCCTTAGGGTGTTCGTTATATAGATAACACCCTAAGGGTGTGAGTTGTAGACAGATTTACACTTATTTTTTTCACTTTTTAGGGTGTAAATTATTTTACAGTGAAGCCCGGACGGATGGACGACGGGGGACGGACGCTGCAGAGCGCGCACGGATATGAGCTCTCAGCAGCTGACATCGCAAAGATTCCATTCCCCGAAGCCACTTCGCGGCGCTATATGCAGGGTGATCATCTTTTAAGTTTTATGGAATTTTTAAAGATCGCCTGTGGCAGACAGCATAATGCTTGTCGTTGAGCTGGACTGTTCGAAGAGGCGGACATTAATGGGACGAAAAATAGAGACACGTGTTCAACTAAATTACAAAGATACGCCAGTTAACTTCTTAATTACTTTACGGCACATATTGGAATTCACGAATTGTAGCCGGCGAGCTTGTAAGACGTAGTCCACATGAAACGAATTTCCCGGATGACACCATTTCCGAGAATTATTTGCCAAAGTGTTGAACGAAATACACGGGCGCTCCAGCTGCTTTCGTGCTTCAATGCATAGGAGAGCGTTTTGTTAAAAGAGGTCAGTGGAACAACGGTGTACTTTTACGCCAAGTTTGATGACACATATCTCCGAATTGGCGTCATTCCGGAAATTAATTCCAAGTGGATAAAAAACTCACCGGCTACAATTCGTAAATTGCAATATGTGCCTTAAAATTAATTCAGGAGCTAATTAGTGGATTCTTGTTAATTAGTTAAATATGCATTTCGATTTCTCCTGTAAGTAATGACCGTCTCTCTGAGTAATCCAGCTCAAGGACTAGAATTGTGTTATATGCAACAGGCTATATTTGAAAATTCTATAAAACATAAAAATGTTCACCCTGTATATATAGAGAGGTCTTTGCTGCCCCTAAGACGCTTTTCGAAACTGAGGAATCTGCATACCTGCATAACGACACCGCCCGACAAACGTCGAGTATATATGCTGATCCCGAAATGAAGCGTCAAATTACAACTATACGTCAGAAAGCGTCAGCCACTTTTCTGAGTTCCGCATAGGCACAATGTGCATACGCAGGAAAAGGCAAGAACTACACTGTAAAATATCGCTATTACAGTCTCCTGCGCCGTCACGTGCGCGGGAAAGCGGACTTAGGAAAGAACGCGGCGGCAGTCTTGACAACACAGTCACGTCTCGGTGGAACCCAAGTGTCTTTTCTTTCTTCCTGAACACACAGTTGTCGTATGTGACACACGCAACGGCCGATGAAATGTGCTCATAAAATCTCAGTGCTCACCGAGGGAGTTTTTTTCGTGCACAAAACATCTCAGTCGCATTAATTTGGTTTCAAAAGTTACCGCCTAGCGTTTCCCACGCATGTTGGAAAAATACTGAGAGCAAGGCGTGGCTGCCAGCGCGCGAGCATGTTAAGCAGCAATGGTTGCAATGTGGCGCCTGTTGTCATCAATGGCGATTATACTTGAACTTGGCCTGTTCATCGTAGCAATACAAGCACGTTTGCGATAGATGGAGGCACGCCAAACGTCGGAAACGTACTTTGGAAGTTCTGACGCGCCGGTCTATAGATAGCTCCGACCGCGAGACAAACTGAACGCCTTGCCCTCGGTTTGCTGGGATCCGAGCGGCTGGTGGAACATGCCGACTCGTCCGCGCGTGCGGCATACATTGTGCGAGACGGTGTATCCGCACCAGCCTCGACGTGGCGGCGCGCGCCGATCATGCCTGGGCGTCCGCGGCCCGGAGGCGGTGATCGCGCCCGAGAAGGCGGCCGCCCAGGCACCTGCGGCAGCGAAGAGGCGCGCGCGCGCGGGCGCCTCACCTTGGCCCGCGCAATCTATAGCGCAGACCAAGGCTCGCTTTTACGATCCCCGCGACCTTGCCGCTTGTTTTCAATCAAGCCGCCGCGGGAAATCGGCGCGGCTGCCGCAAGACTGACGCGGGGGTCTGCCGCGTGGCGCGTCGCCGCCGAAAGGAGACGTGCCACTCGGGATGGTGCGGTGCGCGGGCGCTGAGCAGGCCGAGCTAGACTCGCGGGAAGGTGCAGTGCTCGCGAGAGCGCGGTCTGTGGCGCAAAAATTGTTCCCAGCGTAACCAGACGGTCAGGAGTCAAAGCCGCACCGTTTGCGAATTCGTTTAAAGCCTGTTAGTGACTTGGTCAAGTGACTACTGATTCTAATATGCCTCGCGCTTAAACAGTGAAGAGGAATCGCGGAATCGGCGACGCTCTGCAATTCTTAACGAACGGCTGTTGAGAAAGGGGGAAAAGAGGACGCGGCGTAGACGGGCCATCGCGGCAGCAACGAGCGACCTGGAAACCGTCGTCGTCAGGCTCGGCGGTCATAACTTGCGGCATCGCGAGAGAAGAGGACGAGGGTACAAGCGCCCGGGTCTCCGCGGCCGGTTGCAGATCGTTATCAAGTGTTGCCCAATTAAAAAGGACGCGCCGCAAACAATGGCAACGCCGCAAGTCACAGAGGCGCGACGGCGACGCGGCTCCCCCGTTGGCTTCGCGTACGCCGTGACGTCACGTGCGTAGCCTCGATGCCAGGCCCAATGCAGCTGTCATCATTACGCGGACCTAATGACGACGGCGAAGCGATCGGAATATGAAATGAAGCCTTCAGGTGTCTGCGTACACACTCCCTCAGCCGGGCCTTTTTATCTGCGACTATATTTCTCGCGTCGTTTCAAGGAGACGGCGTCAGGAAGAGGCCCAGCGCAGACGCTTGAGTTATGATTCGGGGGGCCCCAGAATGATTGCGGTCGAGTCAGGATATGCCCAAGGACGGTCGACTACGTAAGGAAACCGGCGCGCGCGCGTCATCGCCAGAAATCCGCGCTGCGACCCGCCAATGTCTACCCTCCTCCTCGTGATCTCAATTAGCTGCTGACGCCTCTCGTCTTTCTCGCGAGGCGCGCACCTGTGCACCAAGGCATTGCGTCGCCTCGGGTGGCACAGTTCGTGGGCCGCCGCTCGATGCAATCGCGACAGTGCATTGTCTCGAGGCCCGACGTCACCTGCTGTCTTGTCTCATACAGAACGGCGCCGCAGGACAGCTTTGGCGACCGGTAAGAAAAGGTGCCGAGCAAACATGAGCCTCCCTCGGACTCCCTTTGTTTTCTTTTCCCTCCTGCCACGGGATCTCCTTGGAAATCACATGGCTGACGCATGCGAATACAAAGAGACGTGTAAGTGACCTGCGAAATACAATGTCACGGGAGTGAATACGAGCGACAGCAGGCCTGCGACCAATCCAAGCGTACACGATTCGCATTCAAGGAAGACGCCCTCTGTGCAGCACGCAGACAAGCAACACGTGGGAAAGAAAAGGTGCAAATGAGAGGGACGCCTAGTTTTCTTTTATGCAATCGTATGAATTGTGCTAACTGGGTTGGTTACCTAAACTTGGAATTAAAAACGTTAGGCAGAAAAAAGAAAGAAAGAAGAAGAAACGCGGAAATATGATTCCTATTATGTGCGAATCCAGTAGCCGTGTCAACTGCACAGAAGGTATACAGCGGGCGCCATGGTGAGGAAGGAAGTTGGTTACGCAAGTCAAGATGGAAGGCGAATAGCCCAGGGAAAAGGCCCAGGAAAAAAAGACAAAAGACCAAACAGTCCTTATTTACTTTGTAAGACATAATCGGAGGCACCAGCTCGAGAAGCCGGTCTGCTACAGTTTCTCAGCTGTTTTCACTGCTAGTGCGTCGACCCCACCGTTCTGGCCGGGTTCATTAACCGATTTCGCTCGGCCCGGAGCGCTTTCAGTGATCACTTTCACGGTGACTTGGCACCCGAACAGCGGCCGGGAGATGGCGACTTCGTCCTTATCGGCGACAATATGCACACGTGCCACGGTAATTGCGGATCAGTGTAACGTTAATTGCTTCCGGCGCAAATCGTATGCAGTGGCGAACGGTGCGAGCAACCACAGGATGTCGCGCGGTGTAACACAGTGCAGTGTACACGTCCGCTGGCCGCCCATTCCATCGTCCTCGTGTGCGAGGCAAGCCCAACAGAAACCGCCTCGCTCAAAGCGAACCAATACATACAGAGATATAGGCACGCGATACGGCCAGGTCCCGCGGTGATACATTTAGAGCACATCTTTCTACTATAGCTACTGTCGGACCGCAAGTGCTGCCGCAAGGTGAGGGCGCGTGGACATCGGACAGCGGGCGAAGCCAGAACCCTCTTCTTTATTCGCGGACACTCGCGTTTCCGGTTTCAAAGCAACAAAATAACACTAATTACCGCAAGGCGGTTCAACTGGGCAACGTCTATCTGCGCCGCGGTGACCGATAAGCCGCGGTGCCCCGACTTTTATTTTGCGCGCGGAGTTTTAATGGGGTTCCCCGCGCGCGACCATGTAGAGGACCAGTTCGCTGTATCGGTCATGGCAGCCCCGACGGTATTGTTCCGTCTCGCTCTCGACGCGGCTCCGCGAAGGAGGCAAATTAAAACATCAACGTCAGCGCGCGCATGCATCCTCGCGCCAGTCTGTCGGCCACATTTTGGCAGCTCGAGGAAGGCAACCAGAAAAACTGGTCAGCTTGCCATCTGTCCCGAGACCTCCTCCTCGCCGCTAATTTATTTTAAAGATCAACCGGGCAACCCCGTTGAGATAACTGAACCGGAAAGAAAAGGGGGATTCTCGAAAACCAGACACGTCGCGGTATTTATTGCGTCTTCGCCGCGGCGCGGGGGTTAAGTCGGTCCGCGCCGTTCGGGGTAAAAGATGTACTTCCCCGATCTCGCGCGTTCCCGAGCCACCGCCACGCAGGGCGGCGGCGGTCCAGGGGAGCACAGCCGGAAGTGAGCCGAGCGGAACAGGAAATTGCACTCACCTTTCCCTCTCGTTTGCTCCCCCGTGCCGTTTCTTTCGCGTCCATTCCCTCCTCGCCGCTGGGCGACGCCTCGTAGCAGCCCCAGGGTCGCGCAATTAACACTATCTGGACCGAGCGGAGGCATGGCCGCCATTTTAAGGTCTACGCCAGCCGATAATGAAGACAAGGAAAATTAACGTCCACATACGCTAAGCGTGGGCGCAGGCAGGAGCGTCAGTTGCCGCCGGGAAAAGGTTATCAGACGACACGAGCGCATTCTACGAAGCACGAATGTGCAGACCAATCCTAAATTGTCGCTCGCATTGCAGCATAGCGACAGTTTCCCTTATCAAAAAAAAAAAAAAAAAAGAAGAAGAAGAAGAAAAAAGAAGGAAAGAAAAGCACGAGAGAGAGAGAGAGAGAGAGAGAGAGAGAGAGAGAGAGAGAGAGAGAGAGAGAGAGAGAGAGAGACTCTGTGCTTACAGTTGCGACTTCTGGGATATACGCGCAAGTTTCTTCGACAGCAGCACGAGTGAGAGTAGCGATGCGATTCCTTTGAGATTGTGATCACCGTCAAAACTGCAGAATGGGAAATCCTCAGTAAGCACCTTCTCGCGCGACTAGCGCTTTCACATCTATATCATTTTGTCGCATGTAAACTGTAGCCTTACACGTGGCACTAACTCGTTGTAATGTAAGTTTTATAGTTTCTATTTTCACTGTAATCTGAAGGTTCGAAATGAATCGCAGTCCATAATCTTCTCGAAATGCAAAGCTGCATCTGGGCACAAGCGGGGATTTTCTGCTGGAACAATTTTCCGCGGATGGGAGACCGTTCGCAAAATATTGCTAAAATTGAAATTTTGCGAAACTTAGCTCGTTTAGAGCAACCTGCCAGACATTTTCGAGGTGCATTCTCTGGTGCGCTTTTTATGCCCATAAAAGAGCGACACCTCCAAAACTGCAGCGATTATACGTGTCCACACCACACTGCTATCTAGCGAGCATGCTTAACCGGAAACCAGAACCCGCACCGTATACTCATGTATAGTCAAGAACTCAGCATCACACACATATACCTCATGGCATTAATGTTGCCGATATTCCGCAGTCGTCCCGAGATTTCCCCGCCGTGGTTGCTTAGTGGCTATGGTGTTGGGCTGCTAAGCACGAGGTCGCAGGATCGAATCCAGGCCACGGCGGCTGCATTTCGACGGGGGCAAAATGCGAAAACACCCGTGTATTTAGATTTAAGTGCACGTTAAAGAACCCCAGGTGGTGCAAATTTCCGGAGTGCCCCACTACGACGTGCCTCATCATCAAATTGTGGTTTTGGCACGTAAAACCCAATAATTATTTTTTCCTCTTTTTTTGTCCCGAGGTTTGTAACACAAGGGCTACGACGTGCCCATAGCGAAAGGCTGCGGAGTACCACCCGATTCATGGCCGATCCAAAGTAAGTTGCTACATTTCGCTGAGGAACAACCAATGACCCAACCAATCATCCTCGTAGCACTGAGGTGTAATCATGAGGTCAAGGTGCGAACTTGTGCTTTTCTTTTTCCAACTATCGGTCACGTGAGAATTCACACGTCACCGTGAAGCCCACATAGTGTCCATCAAGTAGACACCCCTAATTAAAGAAGAAAATATACTAATAATAAGTGCAGGTAGCGCAAGGTATGATGAAATAGTGGATGAGAACACCTGACATGACATGTGAAGCCCAGACACCGCATATAACCGCAAGAAATATGGAAATCGGCATTGCGGTTTGTCTGCCACAAACGAGAAGGCGTTCTTTTTTCTTTTTGCCCCCAAAATCTATATTATACTCACACAGTGGTATAAAGAATATCTCCAGAAAGGAGCCCGCAGTAGTATTTTGCTATCGTTCTTTAGTTCTTCCCATAGGACACACCGACGTACTGACGAACCCATAGGTTACTGCCGTACCACGGCGCTGGCAATTCGGCGCGAAATTCAAGAAATGGAAGTTTGGCTTTTAATTTCGCTTCCAATAGCCAACCTTAAAAAACATAACGACGAAAACATAAAAAACGAAAACATAACAAAAAATAAAGTTATAAAGACATCATTTATCAGTGTAAAACCGATGTAGTGTTTCTCGAGAGTTAGGTGTCCTTCCTTTTACACTATACCTAACACACATATTATGTGAGGTGTTTTGCTGTAATATAATTTATTACCCACCAGAGCTTGTCCATCTGTCGGCCTGTTGTCTACCTTACAATACATAATCAATTCTATTGCTCAATACAGAGTGCGCTCAATACAGAGTGCGCGTCCGTTTATGAGTATATCGTTAACTGAAACCAGATCTGTAAGCAGTGATGCCGTATGGAAAGCAAGGTTGGAATGCGATGGATATCAACGAGACTAACGTAGCTGTGCGCAAGGAATGAATGGTGGGATAATTGTTTGCCTGACTCGGAAGATACGAAGAGGTTGAACGAAAAAAAAAAAGCATACGTTGCATAAAAGCTTTTTTCTTCACCTTCTGCCATGAACGCGACTTGTCGCAGCTGCGAGATAAGCGGCGTATTGTGTTTCGCGCCACAATCTTCCTGGCGTGGGTGCTCCTTTCTCCCACGCTGTGTTGCGCGGGACCAGCGGCGGTGTTTCAACGAGCATTGTTCCTCACCACTTCACAGAAGGCGCTAAATGACAATTACGATTACAGCTGCCTACTTGGCTTCCTCACACGGCACGAAAATCGTGCGGCCGCACGCAACCCGACCAGCGCCGGCATTTCGCCGTATCCTACCGCGAGTTGAAAGACGGTTGAAAGGAAACAAAATAAATAAGAGACAGGTGACAACCCGAGCCCTAATTACATATGGCAGGTCAAATATCAACGGTTTCATTTCTGCTTACGGCTGGAAGTTGCGCAAAACGAGAGGAAATCGTGCCTTCCGCATGAGCGGAGGCGCAACACTGAAACGACCAGCCTCAATCACCGCGGGGCGAACGGGGGGACTTACGCTGCCGCGGTAAATGCGATAAGGAGGCCCGCGGGAAGCCACGCGGCTGCCGGTGGCATTCACAGAACGCGGCCGCCGCCAACGGGTGCCGTCCCCGCGAGAAGGCGCGATCCGGGAGGCGAGACCTGGGAAGGGCTTTAGGCGAACGCCGAAATGTGCGATACAACCGTGACTGCACAGCGCGCGCCCGCACCTGATTTATTTTTTCTTATTTATTTTTCTTCCTTCAACGAAAGAGAGCAAGGCCCCCCGCACCAGCTCCTCGCAGGCCCTCATTCGTTAGGCTGCGCGCGAGAGAGGAGGAAAGGAAGTGTTTTTCAGACACGGTGGTGTGAACACACAACGGCCCATCGGTACTGAAAGGCTCGCGCGGAGTGACTTGTAGACGAGCGTAAAAATAGAGGGAGTGAAACATAAAAGGAAATCTAAAAAAAAAAGAAAATATTGGGTGCAGGTAAAATGGCAGCGCGGTGGCGGCCGTATTAAGAGGCGCGAGAAGCAACGGAAACGGTGGCGCTTGAAAGGCTCATTAAGCGAGTCGTCGTCGCATGTGGCGCCCTCGCATTTGGCAGGTGGTTAGTGCATCCTGCCGCACAGAGACACGCGCCGGGTCAAATGGTCTCTGCGGGTCATTAGGCAGCGGCAGCGCTCCCGCGCCGACGTCGCCTCCCTCGCACCACTTCTCCCCCGGTGTCCCGGGCGCTGCGGGCGCGGCGTTCGGGTGGCTAACCTTTGCGCCGAAGGCAGCTGCCACCGCGCACAGAATGTCGCGCGCCGCGCGAGAGTGATTTGCACCGCGCGACCGCCTATTCCATCACACCGCCGCCTACCGCGCTTCAGTTAACCCCTCTCGCCGAGACCTACAGAAAAATCAAAATAATATACATAGCGAGAACAGAGAGGGAGAGGCATTCGACTGACCATGGCCTCAGCTGAGGGTCGAAAGATAGAACAACATTGAGACCGCTGAGACCGTATTCGTGATTCCGCCGCGCAGTCTCGCTGTCGAAACTACAGGGGGGAAAAAAGTGAAAGAAAGAGAAGGCTGTTTCCGTCTTTGGTGTTTGTTAGTACCTGCCATCAGAGCCACCACTCTGAAGCGGTAAGTGAAGGAAAACGAATGGAGAGCTCAGCCTAAAGAATCAAAATGTTGCAGTTATCTCGCTGGTTAAACAAAGGGATGGAGACATGCACACACGAAAGTGTGAATATAGAAAAAAACGTTATCTAACTTTATGAGAACCACTATGGCATCGTTCGCTATAGCAAACACTGCGCGGTGATCGGAACTCTCTCCCCAAACCGGCAGGAACTCACGCGGCACGGCAAGTAGCGTTGATCACGACCATGACAACATCGTGATATTTGTACTACAAACAGTGCCCTACTGTTACAGCCGCAAAACAGTGATGACGGGATCATCGTGTAAGTACCACGAAGCATGAAAGAAACATGAAGCTCTATAGGGGCAGTATGATAAGTACGACATACCACTTCAACCGCGGTAAAAAAGAAAGCGACGAAAAGCATGCCCCCGGGCATGCAATCAGCACACTCAAACTACGTCAGACAATGCCACACGGAAATACTAAATGACATGGCGTGCAGCGTGGTAATGCAAGGGTCTAGAATAAGGCCCGTGACGCAGCACTAGTCGACGAAATGTCGTGAAATAATAGACTAACCCTAGCCCTAAAATTGGGCGCGTTCTCTCATCGGGGTTCGGGCGCAGAGCGTGGTCAAGGTGAAAGCATGGCCAGTTCACGTCTTGTTTAAGCAGTTAACGACTTAACTGTAGGCGGCAATAAAGATTGGCGCACTTAACGCGGCACTTAACCGTGTATGATGTGAGGTGGCAAGTGTGGGATCCCAAGCAGGAGCCTATTCGCACTGATATATGTCACTTTTCACTAAGTGGCCTCAGGAGGAGAAGAAAAAAAAAAGAAGGAAGTAAAGCAAGCGACAGGAGTTGGGAACCGCGGGGTTCCGCGCCCTTAAGGAAAGGTCTCTCGTGGCTCTCTAGTAACGCCTGCCCACCGATCATAGCGAACGCGGCATACGGGGCTGCGCACTGGGAATCGTGCGAGTATGTTGGCTAGTGCGGGCCCGGCGCGAGCTCGGAAATGGAGCCAAATGGATAAGCATCAATCAGCCGGGCAGCTCTCACGTCAGGAGGCAGCAGCTCGCGAGGAGGGGGGGAGACACCCACCTGAACGGCGCTCAGACCCTTCGGCGAAAGCCCATCTTCTTTGAACGGGGACCTCAAAGAAAACCGCGGACGAATTTTTCAAGCTTGAAACGGCTCGGCCCCAACAATCGCAAGATAAATACGCCACATATTCTGGCTAACATGCGACTCCTCAATGGGGACGCGAGGCGGTGGACTAAACGCTGCCTGCGACGAGGGGGAGGGGGGGGGTCGAGCTGCACGCTGACGGCGAGGGAACAGAAGAAGGGAAAAAAATAAAGAAAGAAAAGGGGTTGTGACACGTTCCCGAAAAGGCGATATAAATGACCCGCTTGATCAGCTCAAGGAGTTGAGGTGAAACCCTAACCGAGAGAAACGCAGTGTTGTGTATTCGAATTTGCCCGGTGTGCGCACCCTGGCCTGTGTCTCCCCCTCCCCCGTCGGCGATGGTGGCCAACAATGAGGTCATTAGAGGCTGAGGTCGCCGAAGATAAATTCCGCTCGCGCTGGGGGCACAAAAAAAAAAAAGAAAGAACAGGGCCCGGCTGAATGCGCAGAGCGATCGGCTGCCGAGCCGGCTTCTCCCGGCTGAAGAGAAAACGCGGGGAACGCCGTCGAGCCAGGAATCGGGAAAGGCGAGCGCCGCTGACACGTTTATGGATGCACGACGCTTTGTTGCCTTTACGAGGAAAAGCCAAACCGTTTACGCCCCGCTTTTGTCCGCGCAACTGCTTCGAGTAGCAGCAGCAGCAGCTCTACGACAGCAGTGAGCGTGTGTGTGTGTGTTTATATATATATATATATATATATATATACCTTGTTCGCGCATCCCGGTCTCTCTCGGCGCGTCCGCAAGCGACGCGCTCGATGAACTACTAAAAGAAGAAAAAAAAATGAGGGAGGCAACTGCCTTAGCAGCAGCAGCAGCAGCTCGCATTCGGGAAGAGCACTTTGGTACACTTCTCCGTGCGAGAGCGTCGACGTAACTGGCCCATGGGCCCGGGCGCGGCTCACCACGTGCGCTGCAATCTTGGCAGCCCGAGGCTCGTTGCCGGGGCACGGTACCGTTCCCTCATCTCATCTACATCCTCAAGGTCATCCGACAGCTCACAAGATTTAAACTTTGGGCTGATTGCAACCTGAGAGTATACCCCGGCGCTCAGTAAAAGCTGCCATCTCGGCAGCTGGAAAGTAGCTGTTGTTGCATTTCCTGAACGTTTATTCTTCATTGATGTACTCTCTCGACTTATCAGGAATCGTATAGGGCCAATACCTTTCGCGGCCTCGTGGCCTCCCTGTCGCTTATCGTGTAACGCAAGCGCATTGATTTGCCTGCTAGACCGTTAAGTCCTGCATTTATGCTGGGATTTGCGCAAACCTGAGATCGATATGCACATTCAAGTTATGTACTCTGCCCTTCGTTTAATTTTAGTACACTCTGTTGCAGATTCGGTCTTACTGCTACCCGGCCTCTATTCACGCCAGACAGAAATCAGAGTTACATGAACACAAAAAGAAACTATTTATTTAAACTTGCATAACGAAACAAACAATGAGCGCAATGCCTTCGTTCACAAACTTTACAGCTGGCCGCCATCTCTTAAAGGGACACTAAAGTAAAACACTAAATCAGCTTAGAGGGATAAAGCGTTCTTTGAAAACTCTGGTTATCGCTAAGTTGGAAGTAACAGGTTGATTATTGCAAGAGAAAATGAAGGTCAATGTTTCAGTTCTTGAATTTTGCGCCGAATTTATTCCTACCGTATGGGAATGGCCGAGAGGCCGATGTGCGACTCCTGTGGGTGCGAGGAGACCATCCAGCACCTATTGTGTACCTGCCCTCGCTACGATCTCCAACGCCTCTCTCTGCGGGCAACTTTACGCCGACTGGACTCGAGACCGTTCACCAAGTCAAAGATACTCGGACCGTGGCCACACGCATCACTGGCTCGACAAGCGATTCGTGCACTAGTGCAGTACTTGAAGTGCACGGGCTTAAGAGACCGTTTATAGTGTCCTTGTGTACGGTGTCCCTCCCACACGTACTCTGTGCTTACTCTCTCCCTTTCTTCTTTTTTCCATTTCCCTTTCCCCCACCCCCAGTGTAGGGTAGCAAACCGGAAGCTGTTCTGGTTGACCTCCCTGCTTTTCCTACCCTTGTTTTCTCTCTCTCTCTCTTTGCGCCAAATCCACAATGCCGGTATGCCACTGTGACGTCGCGGATTTCAAAGTAATTTCTCGTATTTTGGGCCGCGTTGCCTCAGCAAAAGGTCCCACAACTCGCCACGTTCAATCTTTGGCTCCTTTAGAACACAATGTAGTCGATCTTTACCTCTGAATACCTTTACCTAGGCCCTATATATAAGACGCCGTGAAAATCCCTCACGTTGAAGCGAGCTGGTGCGTTAACTTCAAGGAGGCGTCGCCACCCGTTTTTTGTTATTGCGCTTCTTTTGGCTTACCAAGACTCTTACCATGGTGATAGTGGGGCTCTTGACATTGTAGAACGGTGATTTACTGATACAGAAGGAATATTTTTTCTCTTTAGTATCCCTTTAGGCATCGTTTTATGACAGACATGCTGCAGCATTCCGTGCAACTCTCGCGAAGACTTCGCTACTTTGAACTGCAAAAACACAACTGAACAAGTTTCTAAGTGAGCCATGGGTATCAAGCAAGAGCCATAGGATATTTCTCGTGATAGCAACAAAATCAAGATATCCGACTGTTACGTCTGCCACTAGTTGTTACGGGGACGGGGTTTCGGCGACTCTTCAACATCGTCTGCTTGGAGCTCGAACCACGTTTACCATCGGAGAAAGTTCGGCAGGGAATATGAGGTTATGTAAAAACAATAACAGAAGTTTAATACATAGTTAAGGGTGAGCGGTGCGCTCTAAGACAAAATAAAAATTAAAAAATACAGAAACGTTCGGCGTGCGAGCTCCTCCACGCATGGGCAGAGAAGATCAGTTCGTGGCGTCTCGCTAGCCTTCTTATACCCCACACCATCCGGGCAACCTCATTCTCTCTTGCTCCCTGGTAGTGGGCCTTGTCAGCACGCTGGTCAACGCACACAGACAAATACGGAGAGAAACCACTGTTGTGGCTTAGGGTGGCGTTATGGCAAGGAATCCACCAAGCTCAATGACGAATACATCCGGTAGTAGGAATAAAGGAAAAAGGGTTTATTGCCTTATTTACGCGGCTCCAGTTCCGTAGTTTGCTCCATGCAGGAGCAAATTAAACGTCCGAGTTCACATCAGGACCCTCGGCCCTACTACACGAAGTCTCCAATTTTAATAGCGTCGTTTTCCCTATAGGCTAGTCGACTAGGGAATCTGAAGACTGCGAATCTGACTGGGGAGCCTGAAGACACGCTGCGTTGACGGTTGGATAGGCGCTGATGGATGGGTGGGGGTTTGCCTCGTGCCCAATGTCTAAGTAACTGAGAATTCAAAGTCGTCGTCGTTCTTCGGTAGCATTTGATGTTGGCTCTTTTCCTCATTAGTTCAGGCCGTCAGGTAGCGGTAATGGCCTTTTGTGGACCTGTCAACAGTCGGCGTCCACGTCGAGTTGACGTCTGGATAGGCGCTGATGGATGGGTAGGAGTTTGCCTCGTGGCCAACGTCTAATTAACGCCTTTGTGGCGTTGAGACGTAACACCACACCCTGGGGTAGAAGTTGTGAGCGTATAGCTAGGTGATGTCGGGTCAGTTCACACAGAAGAATTCGGAGAGAAACCACTCGCTGGCTTATAGGTGGTGAACGGAGGACAGAGGAGAGTAGGATTTGCATTGGTGCATAACCCCGTCGCACACACCTGAGGAGGTCTTTTCATGTTGTCGAGCGTGACGATGAGGCACGTCGTGTCTCAGGCGTTTGGCATCCGTTCTATTCGTGGCCGCAAAAAGTGAACCTAACACGACTCATTTGTTTTTCATCTGAGGGTGGCTTCACTGCAGTCTTTGTCCGTGAAAGTTATTTACTCGAAACAGGAGTCCACGAATTACGGAAAGCGATGTTTGTGCACAAACTGCTCCGTAGCGGAAGTATTGGATCGCCTCTTTCAGGCTCTATGAGAATTTGCCATATGTTGCTCAGGGGGAAAGTAATGCATTGTTCCAACTAATGGACCAGTGAAATGTGAACATTGAATGACCAATGAACACTGAACAAAGAGTGAGCAAAACTAGTGAAACGATGGGCTCAATTATTTTAGCGCTTTATTTTTCTCCTATTGAGTACTTTACACGAACTTACGAGCGTAGGTTCCTTATTTCTCAATCGAGTATACGTCTATTCTCACTGCGCCCACTCAGAGTGAATGTGCTCCATTGAAGGACACGACAACTCCCGAAAATTGACCTAAATACGGTACGAGCAGCCACTCCGGCGAAACGATTTCCAGACACTTCATTTGCTCTAACACCGTATACGAATGCATCGCATACGTAAATTTAGCGAGCATATCGATCGCGTGCCTCTTGTGACTCGCTGAAATTAATTCACATTCGCGCCTCCACGTGAAAGCTATCGCCGAGCTCGGTACGGGACAAAACCGAGGCACCGTTCCTTATTGCTCTCCTTGCGAATTCTCGGAAAGCCGCGGCGCGCGCATACAAGCACAGTGCCCAACGAGGTCCCACGCGCGATGGCCGCGCGCTACCCGAGGGCGGTTGCTTCGCAGACCACGCAGACTCACCGCTGGCTCGGCTGGCCGCGAGAGAAAAGTAATCCGCATGTTCGAGGGCGCGCGACCCGTACAGCGCGTAAAACAGAGAGAGAGAGAGAGAAGGAGGTTTATAGAGCAGGAGCCTATGAAAATAAGTATTAGCAGCGAGCGCAAAGACGCCGCAAACAGGCACACGCTATAGAACACGACAAGGCGTTATCCATTAGAAATGTGGGCTCGACGAGCGAGGCATTAAGTTTCGGGGAACGAAAAAGAAAAACCAGAAAGAGGTCACCCGCTTCGCACGGTTAGACCCAGAAAGTAAGACAAATGTCGGCTCATTCGACATCACCCGAGGAGAGGCACAGGTGCCACCACCGCTACAGTTCTGATCTGCAACTACAATCTTGCGCAGAACGGAATATCAATCACTTCGCTATAGATACGAGCGCCGAGCATTTCGAAAGAGTTCTCCGCAAACTTATTGCTTTATTCTTCTATCCTTTCTTCCAATGCCTGGCGTTCACCGAGCCTTGCAAATCCTTTCTCGCCGCGCCAGCGGTCTTTCATAGCCCGTTCACTGATGTCGCGCAGTCCTAAAACAGTCATCCAACAGCGAAGAGAGTGGGAAGGTAGGGAGGGGTCGAACTACCACGCGGAGCGGTTCGCCTGTTACCCTCTGCGCTCTCGTCGCTGTGCGTGCCCCCCCTTGAAGAGCACAGCGCGGAACGACGAGACGCGAGTGGAGGAGGGCGTACGCGCGGCCAGCGCGCGCGTCGAAAGAGCTGACTTGGCCCGGCGTCGGTCGCGCCTCTGTGCGTGTGTGTGTGTGAAGCGAGGCAGCGAACAGCGGTTCCAAAAGGCGCGCCATGCGACCGCTGCCACACACGCGCGGAGGGAAGCGAAGGAACTTGCGGAGCCGGCACTTTTCTTTCTATCTCGTGTTCTCCCTCCCCGGAGTACGTCAGAGAACTCGTCCGAGGGAAATTTAAGGCGCAGGTGATAGGCGATGAGTGATGCGCGGCCTCCATCGGCTGATTGCGGCAACCGAAAGGGGAAACAAGTGGCGGACGGCCCCTGCGGGGACGTCCTCGGCGAAAAGAGAGGCCTGGGACACGGCCCAGATGGACGCGCGGCGAGCGGAGATAGCGTGCCAGCTCGCGATGGTCGCGGCAGCGCCTGCGTTGGTGAATTCCTATTTTACCTGTATTTTTTTGTTTTTCCCCGGGATATGGACCCCGCCTGCGGAGGGCCGCAGAATCGGCACCATACGGAGAGGTGCGCCCGCAAAGTCACTTCAGAGCTACGCTATCAATCCCATGTTCAACGCTGCAGTGGAAACTCGCGAGACGCTTTCCTTTCCCGTCACGTCGACTCCGCGTCGGGCGTCATAGATCCTCCGTCCCTCGTGAAGGGATCCCGGTGCCGGGAAAAGCCCGTTCGACAGTAACTTTTGGCGTGCTCCTGTCAGCCTTTCGCTGAGTAACCGAAATAGCAGTCGTGCCGCGTAAAACGGTAAAGCTACATCTCGGCGGCAGCCACGTGACGCGCGCCTCTCTCCGCTATCAGCCGCCATCATTTCGATAAGGTTCACCTGCGAAAAAGAGACGGGGAGCAGTATCGGCTTCCGGCAACCGCCGACGGTACGAAACGGACCCGTTTCTCAAGCGTGCACTGTCCGCAGTGCATATGCAGGCGGACAGTGCATACGCGCATCGCCTTAGGACGCGCTTCGCCGATACCGCGGCGGCCGCCATAACTCAGCAGGCGTCGCGGGAGCCGCATGTGCGACGAACCATTCATAATCTGGCTTGTACTGTTACTGCGGGGTGTAAATAAAAGAAGGAAACAACGAAACGAGTTCTACAGATGTGTTCTGCGGCGCCACGTTTGTGAAGCGGCGGCAGCGCCGAGCGTGCAGGAAAACGAGCGCCGCACGAGGAAGACCGCGCCGCCAACATCACGGACCGGGGCGACCGAAACCAGATCGAGCTCATCAGTGCCATCAATCACGCGGAGCCAGCCCCAATATAAGCGCCACCGACTCCACAGCGTCCCACTTTTGTTTCCAGCGCCGCCGCGCGAGACATGACTTATTCAGACGAAGCAGCTTGACCCTTAACTCGGTGCAGCCAAGGTGGCAGCAGCTCCCAAGCGGCCATTCCTTCACGCGCAGCGCGGGCCCTCTTGTACGAATGGGCAGGTCTCGCTGGCTGAGCGCTTTTTAAGGCGTCATACTCCGGCCGTGTACGTACTGTCCGAGATTTCAAGCGTATCCCGTCATCCCACCGCCAGCATTAGCCAGCACTATAAGGGTTAGTCGCTCCAAACACTTACATGGCAAAAAAAGAGTTGCTTTAAATGCTGACAAATCTATCAAAGCTCAGATAACCGATCAACGAAAGACCAAGTACAGATACAAATTACATTAGCGTAAGGCAGTTTGCAAGCTTCAGCTCAAGCTTGAAATATAGCTTCGGTCTTGTTAGCTTACGCGGCCGAAATTCTTACAAACCAGTACATGTCTCCCGCTGAGTCGAGCAATAAAAAGTATGTTTGTTTGTTTGTTTGTTCGTCTTCGAGGGCGAGGATAGGGTATTAGCCGAAAGTTAGCACATTATTTACCTGCCACTTGTATAACTTGACCTGTTTGGGCATTGTAAGCCAGCATGCATACAATAAGTGTTCATGTTTAATCGCAGTAAAATACACGTACTTACTCGCATAATAAATCCGTTCCTAAAGAGAAGGAAGGGAGCAGAAGGATGAACAGGGAGTTAAACAGCTACTATAGGCGCACATTTGATTCACTACGCTACGCATGACGGATGAATAAATCAACAAAAAATATTTAATAATGTGCATTGACACTTATGAATCGTTTATTAAAGTCATCTGGCTTTCCGGGTCCTTCTATCTTCCTTTTGCAACCTTCCTGTCACTTGTTTCTATTCTTTCTGTAACTTTAACTTTTCCATTACTGTGGGGCAGTTCATGAGTCCGCGAAAGACGAGACAATTAATTACGATATTCGTGGCTTTCATGATTATCTGGTTTATTAAAGCTACTGCTATTACTACTACTACTACTATACTACTACAACTGTGCGCATGATCCGGGCTGAGCAGCACGACAGGTGTACAAGCTTTCAGTAAGGCTAGTCGATTTGATGGAAGTAACGACATTAGAGGGCGTTCTAGCTAGGAGCGCCGCCCCAGTGTTCAAAGAAGTTTTGTTTTCAAAAATGTTCTTGGATTCAGGCTGTATGATATACTACAGAAGAACACTGTCGTAGCCAGGATAGTGGCGAAGTTCGAAAGTAGGTGATATTACTGCTATAAGGACGTACTTAACTATATAGCTTTGTTGATCACTCGCATATTATTTTGAATGCAAGTAACTTTTGACGTTTTTTCTTTTTGGTTGGGGGGGGGGGAGGGGCTCTTGCATAATCATCTATGAAGAACTGTGCGTTAGAATATTCGCCCACCAGAATAGTCACCCATAATACTAAACGGCGTTCTTTTAGCCATATTTGGCGTATGAGGCAGCGTGCATTTAAGTATCACATACATATTATAGCGTGTCCTGGCTAACTTTAGCCACAGTAAAAATATGCGAATGCCACGTAGCTGGACAGAAACATGGTAATGCTGTTTGCCGTCACTTGGAGATATTCAGATTATCTTTTTCATTCTACCTAATTACATAATTAGTCCTCATTAATTAATCAACTTCTTAACTATTATAGTTACATGAAAAGTGTCAATGAGAGAATTCTAGAGCAACATGAAAAAAATCCCGATACATCTTTCTGTTGCTCAATACGTGCTACAGGGAAGTGTTTTTTCCAAGCATGAAAGAGGCCCGCGAATAAACGCAAAGCGCCTCGAACGGCCAGTCGCGCGGCAATCTTGCGTGTATTTGCGGGCTTCTTTCACGCTCGGAAGAATACTTTTATGTAGCCCGTATTGAGCGACAGAAAGCTGTATCGGGAGTTTTTCATGTCGCTCTACAATATTGTCGTTGACACTTTTCATGTAATTATAACATTTGAGAAGTTGATTATTTAATTAAGAGTGATTAGCTAATTAGGCGGAATGAAATAATAATAATAATTTCAGTATCTCCAAGCGACGGCAAACAACATTACCTCGGTCATGGCCAGCTACGCGGCATTCGCATATTTTTTAAACTCTGGCTAAAGTGAGCTGGGACACCCCGTACACTCGGCGTGCGCGAAACACGCACTTCTCGCAGCTAAGAATGACGGCAGCGCTACATGCAAAGCCTTCGGAAGGACGCGAACGGAGGCGTGGAGGGCGAAGCGGAAAGCGTCACCCGAAGGCCCTTTCGCGTTCGCTGCGTGCGACGGCGCACGGCTGTATAATAAACAGAGAGAGGCACGCGAGCTTGCGTAAGACGCTCGGCGAGGCCAATCGGCGCCGCCGGCAGGGGCCACCGAAGGGGGTGGACCTTTACAATGCCAATGAGTGGCGGCTCGAGAGTACCAGCGAGACGAGACGCAAGGTGGGCCAGCCCGCGACTGACAGCTCACTCGAGCGGCCCCCGGCCACGACTCACGCGGACAGCTGCCAAGGGGGCAGCGGCCCTTGCGCCGCCAAACCGCCTCCCGGCGCAGCCGTCAAACGTCAGCCGCACGTCCCCCCTCTCTGAAGAAGGTCCGTCTCCTCCCGGTGCGCCTCGAGAGCCACTTGGCGCGTTTCAAGCCACCTCCTCTCCCTCTCATTTTGCTCCATTCGGCACGCGCTCACGCCTTTTAATGTGCAGTTCAATTCCCGGGCGGAAGATGCCGGCACGGCGGCAGCCGAAAGCGCCATCAATCGGGACGCCTTCAACGCAACTTCACGAGCGAAAGCTCCGGACAGGGCCCCCTCTGCACATAACTATGTACTGCACCACGCAGCGTGCATTCACGCAGTGAGCATCGATGCTTGCAGGCACCCGGCTCAAATGGTGACAGGAAGCATCGTCGTCGTGACTGCTGGTGTAATGTGCGCGTTAACATCGTAACTGATACCGGCTATTCGTTTTGGCTTAGCCAAGTAATAGGCGCGGGAAACGCAGGCAAGCGCAAAAGAAAAGGAGAAAGAAAAGGCGGTTAATATAGCCGGAACGCAATTAGGCGTACGTGGCAGAAAGTACAGCGAATTTCTTTGCACAACCAAAATATCCAATGTGTTGTACAATGGGCTTGATCGATTAATTTTGTTAAATTAAGATCTTCCCTCCTGGAAGTGTTTCAGCCATACAAGTCAGTACAGTAAGCATTAAGGCCAAACTTCTATGTCGGCGCTGTGGTTCGCTGCAGCAGTAACGTCTGGCAACCTGAAGACAGTTGGACGTATCTGAAAGGAATAAAGAGCGACAGTGTGGGCGCGGCATAGTTCGTTTATCGTTCTGCGCGTAGCGATGACGCGATAATGTCAACTTATGCGGACGGCACATATCGTCGATCGTTCTCCTCTATCTTGGAGCCATCGGAGCGCCAGAGCCAGCCGGATGCCATCGCCGCGCGCGCAGCCCCTTTCCCGATGGAGCTGACCGTGCACAGCCGCGACATTAGCAACAAACATTCGTCACGTCAAGTGCGTAGCATAATGGCCTTCGTGCCTGCCCGTGTCCGTGAAAGCCACCCTGCTGCCGCACGCCGCCGCGCAACGGAAGTATACATGCAAGCGAGCAGATGTGCAAAGCCGAAAGTGGAGCGCGCTGAGCAGCCAACCAGAGCGCGCGGAAGGCGCGCCTCTGGAAAAGTGCCGTGGGTGCGTGCTACGCTGACTTTAGCCGTCAGCGAAGCGATCGCGTCACCGAACCGACAACCGCAAGCGGCGAGCTCGAAGTGGGACCAACGAGCGGAGTCAGAGAGAGAGAGAGAGAGAGAAAGCGCAGCATGCTGTGTATATATACCAGGTCCGCGACAGCCGCCGCGCGAATCTTTTCCCGACAGAACGAAAATCGCGGCTGACGCGGCCGCCGTGCGCCTTCCCTGCATCACAAGTAGCCAGCGGTTGCTATCCATTCTCATTATCGTCGCCCGGTGACCAGACGGCCCGTGGATCGCTCGGGGTTACCCCCAAGATAACCGAGAGTACAACACGGGCATATATTCGGGAGAGCCGGCCTTCGCACTGCACCGCGGTGCACGTTGGTGACGAGTCGAGGTGCTGTTATTGACCGCGGTATAGTGACACTCGTCAAAAAGAAGACGGAGAAGGAGGAAACTGTGCACAGCTTCCATATATAAAGATCATACACTACACACATGTATATAGACCATATGCACGTCATGAATGGAGGATCAAACAATAATTTTGAGCAAGCTTAGCGTATACGCGTAGGTATTCCAGTTGCCATAAGTACGAAAAGAGTCCTTGAAGGACTACGGTACGAGTGACTCCAACCACTGGGGCGGACGTACCCCAAGCCCAAGGCAATACAAGTCACGTTGCTATATACTGTACAACATGCGTCATTTATTTATTTATTTATTTTTATTTATTTATTTATTTAACAGTGGAAGTTAGTAACTGAACAGCAGATAGGAAATACAACAGGTGAAATGCATAAGGCACTGTTGCCAATTTGAGGTATACGAAATAAAATATGCAAGGCGGCGCAGTATCGGTGCGGCAAGGGCTATTTGTGCCGTGGCTGCAGGAGGTTAAGGTACGGCCTTCCCAAATCTGAGGACCAGGGATCCCACTGGCGCCACAATTTCTCGCGGTCTTTACAGACTGAGCACATTTGTCGACCCAGCCGCTCTCATCTTCTTCGTCTATCTCCCAACTCTTGAAGAGTGCAGTTTTGTCACAAGTCAGTAATTTTGTCATTCTTGTGGCAATTTATTTAATTTAACGCTGTGTCGTTGACGCTTTTCTGACAGATCGAACGTTACGCGCGCTTCAGCGTTTAAAGCGCAGGGAATCGCCGGACGGAGATGGACATCCTTATACTAGAAATTCCCATATAAATTATGAGGGCCATCAAAGGTGTGTCGGAATAAGTGCGACATCTTTTTTTTTTTTTTTTTTTTGGTGTAGGTCACGAACCCACTTTCTTCTGTGTTGATTTATGGTCGTTATAAACTACATTTACACAAATTCGATAAAGCCGGGTCGAGTAAGCCTGCCGGAAACCGGTAATCGGGTTCGTGTAAACGCTATAGCGGTTCGGGCTGCGTCGAAGCGAGCTCTGTCAACAAAGCTTGCAAGGGGTGGTTTCTCTCGCCCGACCCTCTTGGCAAGAAGCATGTAAATTCGGTCGGGTCAGGTTAGGTCATCTCGCGTCTTCAAGTTCGAACCGCTCGCATCGAGTTCATGCAAACGAAGCTATAGCAACCCGCGAAGGGCGGCATCTTTGACACCCAACCGCCGTGGTTGCTCAGTGGTTCATTCATTCATTCATTCATTCATTCTTTATTTACATCATATTTTACAAAATACAAAAGCCTTACTGGACCCATAGCCATTGGCTAGTCCCGGGTCCGTAGTGAACTTAGGCTATAAAACGCAACAGGCGAGCACACAAAAGCAGCAGACATATTACATAATAGTAATATAAAACATAGATAACTCAGACACGAAAGTAAATATAACTCAGCGTTCTTTTATCCTCAACGCGCGCGAGCAACAAAACGGACATAATACTTAACAATGACATTGACATTCACAACTTGAGCAATTGACATGTACAACTTAGACAGGAATCTAAATTAAAGTAGTTTCTTTTTATCGACTGTATTTTTCAAAAAAGTATTTTCTCACAGCAGACCTAAAGTTACGGGCTTCTTTTATATGTATTGGCAAAGAATTCCAAATAAGTACGCCGTTAAATTCCACGAGTCTTCTCCCGTACAGATTTTGACATGAGGGCAAATTAAAGCACTGATTACTTGCAGCTCTTGTATTTCGTAACGGGATTTTAAACAAGGTAATCGGAAGTGGATTATTGTTTTCGATAATACTATGAATTACCTCAGCAGTTTTCAATTCATACAATGCCTGCACTGGCAACACATGCAATGAGCTATACAAGTACGTACTGGATTGTGTACACCTAGATGAGGTAATAATTCTTAATGCGCGTTTTTGCAGACGGAATACAGGCTCAAGGTAAGTTGGAAAGGTGTTTCCCCATGAGTCAATACAATACGATATGTGGCTCTGAATGAAGGAGAAGTACAGAATGCGTAGGACAGGATATCCGAAACATTCACGAGCCTTAAGAAGAATATAACATCCGTAAGCAAGCTTAGAACAAAGGTGTTTAATGTGAGTTTTCCAGTGCATGTCTGAATCAAAGAAAATACCTAAATATTTGTAGGAGACAACTTGTTGTAGTTTAATGCCACGTAATGATATGTCCAGTATTTCAGTATTGAGCTTTTTCTTCCTGGAATGAAAAACTGTATACTTAGTCTTAGTAAGATTAAGGGTCAGTTCATTAGACGTGAACCACTTAAAAACATTATCTAATTCTGCATTTATTTTATCCTGTATATCGGGCAGACTGTCTCCAGTAAATAGAAGAGCGGTGTCGTCAGCATACATCAAAGCCTGTGAATGCCTAAGCGTTGCAGGGAAATCATTAATGTAAAGTGAGAAAAGCATGGGCCCAAGAACGGAACCCTGTGGCACACCAGTTAGTACAGTTTGTAAAGTAGACGTATAATTTTTAAGTATTACTTGCTGTTTGCGGTTACTAAGGTAGCTTCGAAGCAGGTTCAGGATTTTGCCCCTAAACCCTAGATTGTTAATCTTGTTCAGTAATATCTGATGGTCAACTGTATCGAAGGCCTTTTTTATGTCTAGATAGACAACGACCGCAATTTTATTCTGCTGAAGAGCCGTATTAAGTAGGTGCGTTAGGGTGAAAACTGCAGTGGAAGTTGATTTCTGAGGTCTGAAGCCGTGTTGGTGGGGGCTCAGTATATTGTATTTGGATATGAATTTGTTTATGTGCACAGAGAGTATCTTTTCAAATACTGTGTTGATCACGCTAGTAATAGAAATCGGCCGATAACTTGATGGACTAGAGCGATCTCCGTCCTTATAAATCGGAATTACTTTTGCTATTTTTAATTCTGAGGGATATGTTTCGGAATCAAGGGAATGATTAAATAGGCGAAGGAGGGGACCCGCTAATATGTCAATGTTGTCCTTAATTAGCTTAACAGGTATTTGGTCCAGCCCAGCTGCCTTAGTTCTTAGCCCATTAACAACTGCTATTATTTCATCCACTGTGATATCCTCAATTACCATAGTATTCACCACTGATTGGATAGGCTGCGTACATTCGGTGAGTTGAAGTTGGTTTGCTAGTTGCGGTCCTGCCGTGACCTCGTGCTGCTGAGCACGAGGTCGCGGGATCGAATCGCGGCCACGGCGGCCGCATTTTGATGGGGGCGAAATGCGAGAACAGCCGTGTGCTTAGATTTAAGTGCACGTTAAAGAACCCCAGGTGGTCGAAATTTCCGGAGTCCTCCACTACGGCGTGCCTCATAATCAGAAAGTGGTTTTGGCACGTAAAACCCCATAATTAGAAAAAAAAAGTAGGTCCTATAGATACTGAACCGTACTTTGGTGTGGGATCCGAACAACAAACACCTCGTCACAGCGGAGGACTGGCGAGTTCGTTCTTGGGTGTGTAAGCGTTTCCGGAGGTAAGGCAGAAGAAAGCACATATGTCAGCGTAATTCAGTCGACGGGTTAAATTTCAGGGCATACATAACTTCTCTGAATAGGCGTTAATTCGCCGCTCCCGAAGCCGTCGTGGAAAGCAGGGCGAAGCGTCACACGAAAATCTTTAGACAGTTTGAATAATAATAATTCAGTTTTGTAACTGCAGTGAAAGCAATTTGTTGAATTGTTGCAGAAAACTCGTATCGAATTGCGAATACGTTTCTAACAACAAACGAATAATGTCAAAGTCTTTTTGTTTATTCATTATTATCTTTTTCAAGTGATCGCGAGGGCGTTAAATAAAGCAACTAATAAAAAATAGCAGTGTGATATGCCATCGCGCGTATCCAGCGTGCGACCTGAGCACTGCTTAATGAGTTCATTGACCACAGATGACTTGCGCACTAAAAGCGGCGGGGGACAAATACGACAAAGGTATCGCAAGAACGCCCTCCCGTCGAAGACGCGCGCGCCTTTTTCGAACCTGTCAGTTACAACCGGGGAGACCGCGTCCAGCTAATTTCCGCTCGTTAGTTCAGTGCAGTAGCTGCAGAAGATGCATCCGTGACTAGTGACGTAAACAAGGCATTTCCCTCAATCGCCCTTGTCTTCGTGCTCAAAAACAAACTCAGTTAAGAAAGGCAGTTGTTAAGATGCAGTGGTAAGATGAAAAGTCGAGCATCAACCGAAAGGCGAAACTGCGAACCCTTTCCCTCCCTCCGGTGCCTCGCGCGCACGAGATTCAGCTGCCATCGTTGGGTCACCCTCGCAAGATTTCACTCGCACATACAGCATACGGCGCGCGGCGACGAAGTTATCGCCCTTGGACTTTATACGGAACGTTACGGCGACGACGACGGCAGAAATACGCTCGCAGTGTCCATATAATTGTTATCGCAATAATAGCCTAGATAGGGTTGGCCAGTGTAATCGAAGTGTTACTGGGGCGGGGGAAAGAAGCATAGCGCGCTGGAGGTATGCGTGTTTACGGCGAGCCGTTTGTCGTCACGAGCCAACATACCATTAGCGCAGCAGGTAGCTCTTGTGCAATCACGACGTGTCATTTGAATTACACCCAGTTTAATGGCAATGCAGCGTGAGAATTATGAAAAAAATGTGCCGATAAATGCCGACTTGCTGAAAAAGAACACTCACAAGTACCAGAACCCAGAAACAAACAGCAACGTGTTGTGCCTGCAGTGCCAGTGATACGATATTTAATACAGGAAGAAAGAAAGAAAGACAAGAACAGCCGGGTGTGAAAACCGCGGGAGGCGAGTACCAGGCCCTGTACCGGCCGGAGTGCGCCCGGGGCGCGCGGTCGAGAAATCAGCCAAGCGACTGAGGAAGGCGACAGCTGCGGCCGCGCCGGGCTTCCACAAAGGAGCCCGCTTGTCGCAGCGGTCAGGAACTGCGCTGCGGCCGCCGTAAATCACCCCGGGCGAGCGTATAAGTCACCAGGACGACGCCTGCTCCTCCGGGAAGCGACGTGAGAAGCCTGGCCAATGGACGACTCACAGGCAACCAGAACGGGCCGCCACGGCCGTCGGCGCGGAAAACGGGTGCCCGCGGCCAGTCGCTCAATGAGGAAGCGACTGACCGGCGCAGCCGAACTCGCCGGCCGCGCACGGGCACCCCTCTCGCGGCAGGCGGGTCGTCGGTTTTCCCTTCGTTGACGGAGATGCTATCGGAGCAGGATCCATCCAGTGAGCCCATTCACGGTCTCCGTGCGTCGCGGCGCACCGCGGCGCTCCTCGGTTGTCATTGCTCGCGTACATGTGTAGTCACAGTTCAAGTTTTGATTGGTTACTCGGCCCTTAAGAGAACGTGCTGAGTCAGCACCCCCTACATAGCGCTAGGCCAGTTTATTCCGATCCATGACGTCGCGCTACCTGGCCCGGAATTTCCATTGACAAGGCTGACGTGATGAAAGCGGTGACGTCAATGTCACTGTTGCCTACTTGGGAGCATCCCCATTAGATTCTATGGCAGTCGGGCCAGAAAACATGACGTCATGGATACGAGTGAAAAGGCCTTGTGATATCTAGGTGGTGTTGGCTCCGTCAACTATGTTAAATCACAATGAGGAACATATTGCACACGTCGCGATAGACTATAGCGCGCGTTAATCAATTGTATATGAAAGTGCAGCTGTCGACGGCTACGGGGCTTTCGTATTTAGCCGCCTGCTTTGTCGTTTCCTCTCTTATCGGACGCCTTGGAACCACTACGATGCTCACCGTTTTGCTCTAGGACCGCAGTCCATACGCGCTCTAAGGTTCTGCTACGAGTGCCAACTGCTGCACCACTGGGTAAGGGCCAACACCAAGGGCCAGGCTTGTAGCCATCACAGGCACCAGAAGAGGTGGGCGGCCCTTTGGCGCGCAGCCTCGGGATTGTCACTCGGCACCGCTACCGCGTGAGCGACGCCGAAGAATAAAACGGGCGCGTGCGAGCCAACACGCGCGCGTGCGATTTTCAGCGCGCGATTCGCCAAGGTGTCTGATTCCCTGATGGATCGCGCACAGATGGTGGCGGCTTTTGTCAGCCGGGGGTGTAGGGGGGGCAACCGTTAGGCGTCCTGGCCGATCACCGGTCGCTCGCTGTCTCCGAGGCGCCCATTAAAGATTTCCGCCCAGCGCAACCGCCGGTGCCCGCGTCCTTTGTTCACCTCCGCTCGCAGGCCCCCGTGTGGTTCATCACGCCTCCGCGTTCCTCCGATACGGCACCTCTCGCGGGCACCGCGCTCCCTCGGCTTGTAGCACGAGGGCCGCACGCGAGCGAGTCACCGCCTTTCCTCGGCTCAGTGGGGTCCGCCAGAACGCCACCCTCCCCTCCATTTCTACTTCCAGGCAAACGCGCTTATGTGGCCTAGACAAAGAGTGATGATGAATTTGGTGTTGTGTGGCGCAAGAGCCAAGTATAGACAAAGAGCGTGTCCACGCATGTTGAGCTGTGATAGCGCGAACTCGGTCAGCGATTACGATAAGGAGCATAGCCAATAAACACGGACAACGATGGATAAAAGGCCAGTTGTCGAATTAACGGTCCAGCCTTAACAATGAATCAGACAGCGTCACATAGTTCGGATGTTGTAATAGAAACCGGCAATGACACTGCTAAACCTGCGGATCTGTGACAACATCATATAGTGAAAACGAAGATCTCCACCGCTTTTCGTTGCCGTGCTCGATAATTTGACTGCTTATTGTAAATGAGAGCTCCCACTAGGGGGCGCCCTGCACAGCACGAAGCTCTGTATGGCTGCAATGCCCGTATAGGAGCGGAAACTTTATAAATGAAGACCCATACGCATGAGGAATCGCTGAAAGATCTAATATTAGAAAAAGTCAGCAGAGTACTGCGGTTCCTCCGGCTCTGAACTCATTTATACTGCGACAGCAGCAGGCTCTCACACCGCTATCTTCCTTGCTTGCTCCTCAAGTAATCGCCTCTCAAAAGCAACGCCTTCTCTGCGGTGCGCACAACGGCGTCCCCGTCCACTTCATGGTATACGCTGCACATATTGCCAAGCGCGAACAGCAAAGTATTTTGCACCACAACATATTTGCACGCTCGGCTTCCGATTCTCCAACGTTAGCGTGCGCTGCACGTCACGGTACGCACGTCCCTTAGTTTACCAGCGTAAAGAAGCCCATCCAGTCATATACACCGCACCATGCACTGACATCGTATCTATTTGAACAGGCTAAACCGGGGTTTCCGGCTTCTGTATTACAGTTAAGAATAAAATCAAAGTACAAGAATCAATTCAATGCACACAGTCACTATAGTGCTTAACGGTTACAAAATGAAATAAATAAATAAATAAATAAATAAATAAATAAATAAATAAATACGATTCACTACCGTAAGAGACGTTAGTATGATATGAATAAATGTGCGAGATTGTACAAGGAAAGAGAACACCCGTGTACTTTTAGATTTAGGTTCACGTTAAAGAACCGCAGGAGGTCCAAATTTCCGGAGTCCCCCACTACGGCGTGCCTCATAATCAAAGCGTGGTTTTGGCGTGTAAAACACCAGAATTAAATTTTTTCAACCATGATTTCTTAATTTATTTTTTTTTTTGAACAGCTTGGCCAACGTTAGTTGGGACGAACTATACATACACGTATATATATATATATATATATATATATATATATATATATATATATATATATATATATATATATATATATATATATATATGCCCGCCTGTGTCCGGAAGTCACATGCCGGACTAAATTTAGGCGATGTCGTTTCCGCGACACGTGTAGACAATGCGAGGCCCTGCTTACGGCAGTCGCATGCGAGGGCTATAGTGCGAAATGCGATACACGTGACTGAAAGGTTAAAGTATACGAAGGATAATATGAGATCGAACAGATGGAGCAACTTCGTGTCTTCATCATTTTCGTCGGATCAAACAACCTGTTATTCACGCACAAGGCGTCCAGATGACGTATGTCTCACGGAATCCATCAACGTTCTTTCTCAGCGTTCGTATACTTTCTCCTGACTCGACTATGGCGGTGCGCTGCTTGATGTGCTCTGATAATAAGTGTAGAGTACACGAAGCAGCGCTAAGAGACCAGCAGATACAAGGAACACTGATTCTATATACGAGCGCGTAAACGCTAATAGCGGCGACGTAATAGTAGTAGTAGTAGTAGTAGTAGTAGTAGTAGTAGTAGTAGTAGTAGTAGTAGTACAATAAGAGACCAAGAACAACACTGAAGGTTTCTTGTGACGAAAACCTGCTGTGCGAGTGCGTTGCGCCACGTTGAGAACGCACCGGAGAACGGCAGGTTCATGAGTGGCTCCAAATTCCGAGATCCTGTTTCCTTCGTGGCGGCATAGGCAGACCGCTCTCCGGCGCTCTTGTGGAATGACGACCGGGAGCAAAGCACGTCAGGGATCCAGGTAGCGCCCAGCATTTTGCCTTTTCTGAGTCATGCTATCTTCTTGAGTTCCCCAATAGTATATACAGTCGACAGCCAGCGCTAACGCGTTGTGATCCTGAAGCTGATAATCCGAAGTGAACGGGCCATTTTCTTTTGTTTTTGTTCTTCGTGTCCAGCCTTCATCGAAGGTGGTGGCACATCGTATATCGGCGTTTGTTGTCCGAGGCAACAACGCGCCGTAAGTTTCTACGTGCGCGCGCCTCATGCCTTCGCCGATGAAACGGTCATTGTGGCCGGGCTATTACGTCCCGCCGTTTCCAGCGCAACATTGAGGAGAATGCGGTTCCCAGGCATGTAGGGCGCAAATTGAGCCAGTTATAAGCATGCGATATGAGCCGCGGAACACCTTGTCAAAAGCCTCCTCTATTGTACGGGCGAACACAATGAAACGTAGGCAATAACAGCGAGCCGCAAATGCGCAAGATTTCTGCGATACTGAGTGCAGTGCTGCAGTCTTGATTAAAAGACAAAAGATGAGCACTGCGCGCATCCCGTCAATAACCCTTTGTCTCGCGGTCTGTGGCTCGCAACTTGACAGCGATGACCTTGGTACGCCGCGCACCATTGCCTGGCCACCATGCTTGCGCGCGCTCCGCTCGCGTGAGAACGTCGGGTGGCGAGAGAGAGAGGACACGAGAAACTATTGGGAGCGGACCCGCCTTTCCCGCAGTCGTCGTGGTCTTCTTGAGTGACGAGCGCGGAAGTGCCCCGGGGTAAGGGCTATTCCTAGAGCGCAGTTTTCCCTCACGGCTCGAGCACGACGCGTTTGCGCTGCCTTGTATATTTAAGGCGAACGTACCGACAGAACGCGCCCACAATTTATTTTCTCGCGGTCCCGGAATAGCCCGCTGTCTCCGCGACACGCTCTCGGGCAACTTGGGCGCGTGCGGCATTCGCATCATCCTCCGCGAAGATGAAAAAAGAGCCAGCACTAAATGTCAACGCCTATGGCACGCGCTCTCCGCTGTCGCTCTTGCGGAACAAACAACGCTTCTCCGGGCCGAGGTGCGTGTATATCAACGGTGCCTGTCATGTCATGGCAAAACACATGCGACATCTGCGACAACGGCAGCAACAAAAGCGACGCACGAAGATTTATGAACCGGCTTTCGCAGAATGTGCCGATCAAACTGTTGCGTGCACAGTCCGCGATCAGATTGTGTGACGAAGAGTCGTCGCAATGCGGCGCCCTGACGACGCCTGGCGACGGGCGCTGTGTGGCGCCGCTCGGCGCCGGGTTGCCGAACCCGAGACACAGACAGCGCGATCTCTGGCGCCACCACCAGGACGACGATGGGCCAGGCCGGCCTTAGGGCATATTCGATTTGCTTGCCCCATGCAAAGGGCCCAGCCACATTTCATCATCATCACCGTCGGCTTTCGTAATCTGCGGCCTGTTGGACGGTCATCGCCCTGTCAGTCACGCTGATTTCCTGACATCCGCCCACACGCACACACACACAGACCGCCGTGATCTGTTTTTTGTTCGTTCGTTCGTTTGTTGGTTGGTTGGTTTTTCTTTTAAAAGAAGGAAATCAACGTGTACTATATTGAAACGACTATTCCAAGTGGCCCAGTTCACAAATCGCAGGAGAATAACAAGCAACGCACTGCAATCACGCCTCGCCGTTCCAGGTGAAGAGACCGCAGTGTTGTATGTACACATATACGCACATAGATACACATTCGAACGATAACTGTGCCGTGCGATCAATGCACCTTCCAAACAGAGGGCGAAACAAACTCTTCTGCGCACTGCGCCTCACACAACAGCTTATACCAACGTTCGAGGGCATGGCTTCTTCCAGGCAAAATCTCAAAGCGATAATGTATGATTAAAAACCTGCGGCTATACGTGTAGACAGTCTGTTCGGTGTTTTCAATGCTTCTGGACTTCTGGATAGCTTCATTTATGATACGGCTACTTACAGCTTACAAAATATTAGGCCCTGCTTTCATTGCATACGCTGAGTGTTAATTGTGTACACGAAATTACTAAGTACCTGTAGCATTTATGTATTCACGTGTGCAGATTGAATTTTTTTCTTGCTTTCCTTACGCCAATACTCCCCCACCCACTTCTGCCTACTGTTCTGTACTAGGGACGGCCTTGCTATAAAATATACCACCTTCCGTTATAATCATCGTGTAATAACAACCACAAGAGCAACATGCACCAGCCACAACAGCGCTTTATGTAAACTTTTCTCTCTTTTGTACCCGGCCACGCTACACACTCCTGCTGTCTTGCCAAGCGCTACGAAAAACAACGCAGGGATATTATGAAAGAAGAGAGAGAGAGAGAGAGAGAGTCTTGAAAGCCGCAACAAGCAAGGCACAACATCAGAGTGTATTCTATACGAATCCTAGAAAAAGAAAAGAAAGAAAAATAACCGAAACAGGCACATATAATGCCAGAAACTATGCCCTGTAAAATCAAAAGCATGCGTTGATCGCACTCGCCTTCTATATGTTATTATTTTGTGCATATACCAAATGGAACGCAGGTGCAAGAGCTCTGGTTACAGCCATAACAGACGTAGCTCGTCAGATTAACCTACCTCTTCTACAGCGTTGCTCTCGAGTTCAAAAATGAGCATCTGAAAGCTTGTGGCGAGCTTTGTGGGAGTCTCATACCATTTTTTTCATGTCAGTTGTGCACATCATGACAGCTCAAAACCCAGAACAAAGGGTGGGCATGAGCGCTTAACCATTGTTGTTTGTTCGTTTTATTTCGAACACATTCACACACACACACACACACACACACACACACACACACACACACACACACACACACACACACACACACACACACACACATATCGTTGTGGCTATGGAAGTCACGCTGGCCCGGTAGTAAAATCAAGAAAAAGCGAGTACGACGTACGTTGGATTTGCACGGTATATCTTACTGACGTTTCGGCTGGTGGGTCAGCCTTTGTCGACAAAGGCTGGTCCACCAGCCGAAACGTCAGTAAAGTATACTGTAAAGGAATTTCAAAAGGATTAAATGGATTAATATTTCTGGGAGGTCATAAACTACCGATTCCAATATTTGCCGAAAGACTTCTATGAAAAAAAGATTAAGGAGAATGAAACACACACACCACACATATATATAACAAATAAACGATAAATTAATGGAAATTAAAGTGGATGAAAAAAAAACATCGCAAACATCGCAATTGGTAGAGCATCGCACGCGAAATGCGAAGGCTGTGGGTTCAGTTCCCACCTGCGGCAAGTTGTTTTTTCATCCGCTTTAATTTTCATTAAGTTATCATTTTTTTGTTTCATTTATTAAGCACAAGCAATTTCCCCTATGTTGTTCTTGGTGTCAGTGTTTGTTGGCTTCTTACGATATATATATATATGTGTGTGTGTGTGTGTGTGTGTGTGTGTGTGTGTGTGTGTGTGTGTGTGTGTGTGTGTGTGTGTGTGTGTGTGTGTGTGTGTGTGTGTGTGTGTGTGTGTGTGTGTGTGTGTGTGTGTGTGTGTGTGTGTGTGTGTGCGCGTAAACGGGTGGGAAAGGCAGGGAGGATAACCGGATAAGATTCTGATTTGCTACCCTGCACTGGGGGAAAGGGAAATGGAAAACGGAAAGGACTCCGGATAGAAAAAGCTAAGAAACTGGCAAAGGACCACAAAAAGATAGGGAAGGTCGTGAACATCCACGAGAGCCACAATTTCTCCAATAGGCCACCTGAACGCAAAAATATCCAGAGTGCCTTCACAGTCTTGTAGTGTGACGACTGTACATGTCGGCGTTTCAGGACTATCTGCTCCGAAAGGGACCAGTCTTCAAGACGCGCCAGCGTGGTCGCGAGTGGCTGCCTGTGTGCACTGTATCGGGGACAATGACAAAGAATGTGTTAAATAGTTTCCTCGTCGCCGCAGTGGTCGCACGCACAACTATCCTCCCATTGGATGCGTAAAGCAACCGACTTCGTAAGTGCGTCGCCAAGCCACAGTCGGCAAAGTACCGTTGTCTCAGGTCAGGATAGTCCAGGTGGAGGATGAAGTTGTAGACAGGGGTCCAGTCGATGTAGACGTACGTGCTAGAAACTAGGTGTTTTCCACAACGATTGTTCGGCATCATATACAAACACTCGAAGTTTCGCTGCTGCATCTGTTCTTGACAGCGGGAGTGGTTCCTGCTGCTTCATCGGCCTGTTCATTGCCCATTATGCGACAATGGCTAGGGAGGCACTGAAATGTGAAGTGTCTTTGCTCGACGAGGCGATGAAGGAGCTCTCGGATTTCTAGCACTAGTTGTTCGTAGGGTACGGCGGAAGACGGAAAACAAGCAATGTAAGGCTGTCTTATGGTGGCTGAAAATGCTCCGTTTTTGAGGTGGTTCCTCTCGAATTATGCGCACCGCCTTGAACTTCAAGGCGATGACTTTCGCAGGAAAAATCACTGATCCTGCAGAACTGTCCACGGTGGTTGAACAATCGGTGTATAGATGGGTATGAGCGTTGTATTTTTCGTACAGCAACAGCAGCGAAAGTTGCTTGAGAGCTGGTGATGAGCGTTGTGCGTTTACTCGAATTCCTGGTACTGCCACTCGAACTTGTGGCTGAGCCAAGCACCAAGGGGAAAGCAAAACACTAGGTGCAGCTGTGTAATCTGATGACAGCTATGCACGTCATGGCAGTATCGTCTGACAAAAAGAGGCGCGTGGTCGGTCTTCTGGCAGTGAGCCTAGATAGCTAGTGTAGAGGGGCGCGAGCAATGTGCCTGACGTGTGCTCTGGGCGCTTCCATAACAATGTGAATCTTGGCTGGGTACTCATGTACAATTGCAATGGTTGATGATGTTGATGTACCAAGCGCCTGGGCCTGAACACTTTCGAGTGTATGGAGGTTAAGTCTTCAGGTCAGCACTTCCAAGCTATACCTAGATACCCGAGATACATCGTCCGCTACAGTTGCATCATCACGCGCACTGAAGTACCCCAGGCTTTTGCTCCAAGAAACTTGAAAAGATGAGAGACGGCTGTCAGGCACTTCTTGAGGTAGGCCACATGGGGACTCCAACAGAAGACATTGTCGATGATTACCCGTAAAAAGCTGTGCGTCCTTGCATAAAAGATATTTTGTTCATCGATGGATATGGCGTACGAAGTCATTGGCTTCCTGCTAAATGCCACCAATCCGCATTTTTCTGGAGACACCCTGAGGCCCTATTCCCTAAGGTACGTCGATATCAGCATCGCATATTCTTGCAGCCTTGCATACATTTGAGGACGCGTCACATCAGATGCCCAGACGTAGATGTCATCGGCATAGGTTGACAACTTCAACTTATTTGGTAGGCATTCTATGAGGCCAATGAGCGCAATATTTAAGAGTGTTGGGCTCAACATAGCATCCTGACGTACTCCACAGTGTGTATAGTGTAGAAGTTGGGACGTCTTCGGTAATCACAAAGAGAGACCGCATATGTAAATAACTGCGTGTCCAACGATAGAGTCGACCGCGGAGGCCAACCATTCTCAGAGCCTCTAATAAAGCCTCATGCAGAACACTGACATATGCTCATTTGATGTAGAGGAACATGGCGACATATAATCGCTTACACTCCTTTTGATGTTGAACGTACGTAAACAAATCGATGACGTTGTCAATGGGGCATCGGTTACGTCGAAAGCCAGCCATAGCGTATGGGTAAACTTCGTAGCGTTCAAGGTACCATTCAAGTCTGGCGAGGACCATTTGTTCCATCACCTTCCCGATCCAACTAGCCAGCGCGATTGGGTGGTATGACGTAACCTGTAGAGGAGACTTGCCAGGTTTGAGGAGTGGTGCCAGGTTTGAGCAGTGGTGCCAGGTTTGAGCAGTGGTGCCAGGTTTGAGCAGTGGTACGAGGCCACTGGTCTTCCATTCTTGAGGAACGTTTCCATCCTGCCAAGACTCACTGAAGATGTGCAACAATGCACTTCGTGCCTGTTCACCGAGGTGGCGCAATATCCGGTAAGATATAGCATCTGGGCCAGGTGATGACGACTGATTACATAAGTGCCGCGTCGAGCTCTTGAGTGGTGAACGGCAGATCCGTGCATCAATCCCGTGTGCTTGGAACGTAATTAAATATGAGGGAGCTTGTGTCCCGTTGACTGGCCTGAAATCATAGCATACGAATCTTGCGCTACGTCGATGTCTTATCGGCGTTGGAGGAGCGCTAGGGCTTTGAATGGGAAGCGTTGTTCCGAGAAGAACGTAAGCCTCTCACACCTCTCCATATTTGAGACAGTAGTTTACGGGGGTCAAGGGTCCCATAATATTTTCTCCATCGCTTAAATTCCAGTTCGGATTTGAGTTACTGGGAAACGACGACGAAGTTGCTCTTTGCTGCAACCCATCTCGCTCGGCTAGCTATATTTCGCCCAATTTTCCACCATTTGCGGGGCGCTTTAAGCGTCCTGCCTTGCAGCTATGGATGCGCAGCCTCCCACAGGCCCGAACGGCCAAAGGGCTACTACAGATAGCTCTTCATTGACACATGCCACCTGGTCCACCAGCAGTGAAGACTCCACTGAGGCTCCTGCTCTCGTGGCCATGGAGGCGGAGGTTGCCAGCCCAGCAGGCCTGAGATCTGATTTGATAAGCTCTTCAAGGAAGCGAGGCACTTGGTCCAGCACCAACGAAGACACTAAGGTTTATTCAGGCTCACGTGATGACTCGTCGGATGAAAGCTTTGTGTCGGTAATGAGCCGAAAAGCCAAAAAGAGGCTTATCAAGACGTCATAACCTAGGAGTACATCAACCCTGCAGGTAAAGCATGAGTGATGGCCACACACCATCCTCTTCGTACACGTGGACTCCTCAATCAGCCTTCGAAGATTAAACAGGCAAGCTCTCCGTTTTCCTTGACGGAATAGCGCCAAAAGAAATTAAAGAGGTGCAGCAAAACACGCGGAAGGATGTCTTGGCTGTCGATACGACCCGTAGTAATGTGCTAGACAAGCTCCGACAGATAACAGAATTGGGGAACATCAAAGTGCGACCGGTTACACCAATGGAAGGAACCTATACTGTCGCCGTAATCTACGACATTGACCTGGCAATGACGAACTCGGACCTGCGCATTCTGATTAAGTCGGCGTATGAAGCAGTGGTGATAACGCACGTATGCCGCTTTGGAAACAGCTGCTACGTGAACATAGCGTTCAAGGGTGACTCTATCCCTTCGAATGTCAAAGTCGGTCACTTTTGGCACGCCGTTAGATCGTTTGTCCTCAAACCACTTCAATGCCGCAAATATTTCAGGATCGGACATCTCAAGGGCGCCTGTGCAAGATCTATGGTGTCTTCCCGGTGCGCAGAGTCACACAATGCAGAAATCTACCGCACCACAAATATTAGGTGCGGTAACTGTGATGGATCTCATGAAGCCACATTTAAAGAATGTCCTCGAATGAAAAAAATAATTTGCTTACCTGAATCAAATGGGTAGGGACAACTCATATCATAGTGAAGCTTCTGAAAAGATCTGGCGTCGACGTCGTCATTGACAGAAGCGTACAACGCAACGTGCAGTTCATGCACACGTTGTGTCAACGAGATGAGCTTCAAGTATAAGCGGACCAGAGATCCCAACGACGCCTCAAACGGAAGAGCCTTTCCTTCTAGGAGCCTGGCCGGCGCTCCCGAACACCCTGCCTTCCAAGGTGCCTACACGCTTCATGCCTCCATCGAAGCAAACTTCAGTTTATGATGTGCCAACAGTAGACCACGAAATCATTCCGATTCTGCAGTCCATAATCAATTCCATCAGAGTAATGTTGAACAGCATCGAAACTCAATCCGCTTGAACGGGACTACAAGTGCTGGATTCGCTAAGCGCAGTGTCAAACGGAAAAGCCTTCCCGAACGGCCAAAGAGCTACTCCTGGAGTGAACCATCCTTGAGCCCTGGAGTGGAGTGAGCCCTGGAGTGAATCATCCCTGGAGTGAATCATAGCTAACAATCACCAGTCGTTTGTCAGAGATGCATCGATTATTCAGTGGAACGCCAGATGTCTAACATCTCGCATAGCTGATTTTCGCAAGTTTGTGCATGTTAACCGATTCCAGTTATCGTTATCTGCGAACCAAAATGATCCCATGCAATTAGATTATCCGGCTACGAGTCAATTAGGTCTTCAAGTAACAACGAAAGTAGCGAGGTTGTCGTCTTTATTCGCCGTGAACTTACGTTGTCCAGCCTGTGCAACCTCATGACGACAATCAGTATGTCCGCCTAACCGTCAAAAATAGAAAACTTGCCTGTACACACGTATAGGTACGTACCTATCTCCATCACGCCCATTTGACATCAAAAGACTAGAAGACATAATAAAAGTGCATCCAGGTCCTTGGATTATCACAGAGAACTTTAACACCCATCGCACCATTTGGGGAAGCTCAGGAGTTAACGCAGCGGGAGGAAGACTCACTTCATCTGTGTCCAGTCATGACCTCTTGCTGCTGAATGACGCTTGTCCTACATTTCTACTGGTTACAGTCTACCGCAGCTGCCTAGACTTGACAGTTGTATCACGCCCCTTTGCCACGTGCGTTCAGTGTTTTTTTTTTTTTTTGACATTGAGACACATGGGAGCGATCACTTACTTTAACATCGACGGGACGTCTAATACTCATCCGCCTAGCACACTACGAAGAATAGATTGGACTGTTTAAAAACCTACTGGAGGACGCTTGTGAGAAAGGTCTCTCCTCTGGACTGCAAGAACTTATTAAAGAAGCGGCGCAGACTGCTATGCGCAGTTGTGAAGTCGGGGGTCCGTGCGGCCACGAAGGTTCCATGGATGGTGCCGTGCCAAGCGCCGGAAGAAACAAGGGTTCCGATCGACAGTTACGAGAACAGAAAAAAGTTTATCTTCAGAAGTACGTGATTCTGTTCTACAAACATGGCTCCAACTATCGGAGCGCACTACATGTTACATGCTGCCACATATATTCCGTGCCTTGTGTACAGTGTAGTTTTCTTGCATGTGTGTTTCCAGGCTAAGGTTTTCACTATGCCCACTTGTGCTGAGCTCGCGAAAATAATCGATGAACTTGAACCAAAATTATGAAATGGGATCGATAAATTTGAAGAGAACATATTTGACAAGTTAATGATAAGATGGCTACTGGCATAGATTTTGGTGGAATGAAAGAGCAGATCGGTAACCTGGTGTCGAGCGTTGAATTTCTCAACGACATGGTTGAAAAAACTGCGCTCACAAAGCGTCTCACCTGCAAATGAAAACAAAGAGCTGAAACTGCAAAACACCTCACTCACTGCTGAATGCCAAGAAATCAAGTTGGAAAACAGTACTCTCTCTCTCTCTCTCGCAAGCTGTCTGATCTATTCAAGAGTAAACAACGTCGAGATTAAAGGCATTCTGTGTACGCTAGGTGAAGATTGCAACTTAATCATTCAGACAGTCGAAGATAAAATTGGATGTCCTGTCTCGCCCATCGATCTGGAAGTCGTTCACCGCGTTCCCACTAAAACTGAAAACAACAGAAACATCATCGCCCGGTTTTACTCTCGAACAAAGAAAGCGGACTTCGTCAGCAAAGCGCGAAAAGCGAAGCTTTGCCTCAGTCACATTGGCTTTTCTGAACCAGTTGAGGACACTAAAGTGTATGTCAACGATCACTTGACACCGCAAAACAAAGCACTCTTAACTAAGGCCCTGTCATTAAAGAAGGCTAAGAAATGAAAGTTCCTCTGGACAGATAACTGCCAGATTAAAGCCCGCAATAGCATCGTCAGTAATGTGATTCGCATTCCTGACGAATCTGACTTGGCTGTATTTACTTAATACAGCATGGAAGCTTAGGAAACTTTTCAGAAACCTTCGCTAAAAAGAAAAACGAAAATGTCTGCGTATTTTTCAATTAGCCGGTTAAATAAGCTACAAAATAATAGTTCATGATCGGCCGTTCATGTTAACGCACGAAGTTTGCGCAAACACTATGACGACATTAATTCCCTACCATCTGCGCTCTATTTCCGATTTTCCATTATCAGCATTACTGAGACTTGGCTTTGCGATGACGACGAAAACTTATTTTCCTTCCCTTCCTGCTCAGCCGAATACTGTCATAGACAGACTAGCAGTGACGGTGGTGTGGCCGTTTACGTATCATCACATCTTAGCTATAAACGTCGTCGTGACCTCGACTTAAAGCTAACAAGCTGCGAATCTGTTTGGCTAGAATTCAATCATCCTTTTCTTCAGGCTGGTAACAGAAACTTTATTTTTGGTTGCGTTTACAGATCACCGTCTTTATCTTACACTGACTTTTGTTGCGCCCTCGATCAATCCCTAGAGAAACTATCACTTGAAAATTAGAATGTGGTTATTATGTGCGATATCAATATAAACCTTATGGATTAAACTTCACCTACCTCGTCCCTTTATAGCAGCTGCTTTCAGAGGGACGGTTTTGAAAGTTTGGTTGCGCTACCAACTCGCTGTAGTAAGCTAAATGAGGGCACACTACTGGATCATGCTAAGCAACATGACGTCTCCGCGAGGGGCTGGTACTGTTAATGTCGACATAACAGATCATTACCCTATTGTTGTTTTCTTAAAGAAAACTCAGAGTCGCAGTCACTAACTATTTCATACTTCACTTACGTACTGAACAAAGATGCGTTTTTGGAATTTGCCACTAAAACTGACTGGTCTGCCGTCCTTGAAAGTCATGATCCGCAAGAAGCCTTTTCTCAATTCTCTGCAATTTCGTTATCATTAATCGATTCCCATACATCAGGGAAAAAATGCAAGAAAAATCCTTGCCTTTCCTCAAAACCCTTGGTTTAATGCCAGCGTACTATCCGAAATGCGGAAACATGACAACCTCTATAAAAAAACTAAAAAGCAACCTTTTAATGTCGCCCTCTCTGCACGATACAAAAAAATTTGCAACGCACACAACAGCAAAATAAAGAATGCAAGGAAGGGCTATTATGAGCATAAGCTTGGTCAGTCTGGCAACAACTCAAGACAAATGTGGCAAGTCCTAAATTCCTTTTTCCGCAGAAATGAACACCTCTCATTTATCGATACTATTAGAAACGATCACATTACATATGATCAGCCATTTGATATAGCAAGAGCGTTGAGTGATGTCTTTTTCCCGGACAAACCAGTTATCAGTAGCCGTTCTTTGTTACTGAAACGTGTGCCGCATTCATTTTTTCTTTACCCTACAACTCCCCATAAGGTTATTGATGTCATTCGCCCGCTGAAACTAACCAGTGCCGGTCTTGATAACATTCATCCTAGTAACATAAAACTAGTTGCTCATCTCATATGTGATGTTTTATATTTTATTATCAATTTAATAATCAGGACCGGCATTTTTCCGCCTGAGCTGAAACGAACAAAAAGTAATTCCAGTTTTTAAGAGGCGCGATAATTCTTTACTAACAAATTACCGCCTAATATGTATACTGCCATTTTTTAGTAAAGTGATTGAAAAGTTGATTGTTACACGATTAACCAATTAGCTGACTAAATTTAATATTCTGTCCAATTCCCAGTATTGTTTTCGTCCTGGCTATTCTACCGACCTTGCTCTCATCTCCTTAACGGATCGCTTAAAGGAAGCTATTGATAAAGGGTATTTCGCCGGTTCAGTTTTTATTGATCTTACGAAAGCTTTTGACACCATTAACAATCACATTTTGTTTTTAAAATTGGAAGCTATAGGTATAAGTTGGCCAGCACTAATGTTGCTACAAACCTATCTGCAGGATAGACATAACAGTTAAAATTTCGAATGTTTTTTCCGAAGTTAAGGTTACTAACCTAGGGGTGCCGCAGGGTTCTATTCTCGGACCTTCTTTATTTTTAATTTACATTAACGATTTGCCTGACTGCCTAATCCGCACACTGTGTATAGTACGCCGACGACACAACCATTCCATTATTAACTACGATAAAAATATTTGGCCCTTGGTTAACTAAACTCAATAATTACTTAGCTAAGGTTACAAACTATTGTATAAATAATAATCTTGTTATTATTCCCTCCAAAACCAAGTTTATTGTGTTTAATTATCCCCACAAACCTTCTTGTTCAGTTCCATTGCTGATTCTTGGTTCCCATTTAATCCCTTCTAGAACTCATTGCTCATTCTTGGGAGAAGAACTGGACCGTAACCTCAAGTTTCATTATCATGTCTCCAATATTAAAAAGAAAATTGCCTACGGCATTCGGTTACTGATCAGAGCCCGCCAATTCTTTAACCGTGCTACACTTGTCTCGCTATATTACGCGTTTATACACTCACACATTAACTACTCGTTAATAGTCTGGGGAAATACATATAATACTCACCTCAGTTGACTTCAAACTTTACAATACCAAGCAATTAGAATAGTCACCTCTAGCCCCCATAATACTAGCGCTCTCCCATTGCTGCACTCTAAGAACGTTCTCTCTGTCAACGAAACTGTGTTGTATAATTTAGGCATATTTATTTTCAAGTTATTGAATAATCAAGTTCCTGCATGTAAATTCCCTAAAACATGCCTGATAAACGCTAATGTCACTAGATTTGCTTTAAACCATAATTTCATTTTACCTCAGATGCGCACCAACTATGGCAAACAATCAGTTCATTTTTCAGCTTTTTCTTTTTGGAATTTCATACCACTTTGCGTTAAGACATCACGTTCAACATTCATATTTAAAAAAAACATCTGACAAATTTTCTTCTAACAGAAAATACCTAACATGAACTTTTTTTTTCTTTTTTGACCCCTATTACTTCAAATATTACGCTGTTCCGGAACCTTTCGTTTTTGTTGATGGTTATGCAGTTTTTGAAGTTTTTTTGTTGTTTGTATTGTTGCACGTTTGGGTGAAATTTTTTGTATTATTTTTTGTATTATTATTTTATTATTTTTTTCCCTGTCCGTTACTGTCAATTTCGCTTAGTTCATTTAGTTTTGCTGCATTTGCTCCTTGCGATTGTATAGTTTCTTGCGTTCGATTTATTCTAACTCCCAAATGCACCAGTACATCTCCTTTTGTATGCTCCATTACTTACTTTCTTCCATGCTTTCTTGTATATGATATTAATGTGATGCTCCTCTTAATTTAGAAAAAGCGTATTTATAAATAACAGGAGGTCCCGATACAGTCATCGACTATGGGGCCTCCTTATGTATATTATTGTTTTTTATAACCTGAAATGTATTATGAATAAAATCAATTCCAAAATAGAGTTTTACATGCCCGAGCATGTACGAGGAATGAAGATTAAAGTGTATAAGAAGAAGATGAAGAAAAAAGACTAGTAGGAAAGTTGTAGGCCTAAGTTACGATAAGAAAGGTTGTAAATACGCTACAGGTAAATAAATACCTCGATCATTTTATCGCGGGGCTAACGAATATCTTATGTCATTGGCAAAACGTTTGCGAGACCGATGGCTTTGCAGGCTGATGCCCCGCTCTCCTTTGTTTTCTCGAGAGGAAGTCGCCGGTATCTAAAAAAATAAAACGAAAAGGAAGGTATTGGCGACGTCTTGACCAGCCCGCCGTGGCGCAGATGTTGATGTAGCGTTTGCGTCGCCTTCGCCAATCGCTTTTACTTTGTGCTCAAGCTCGACAATGTGGAACACGCACATGCGTGCGTTTACGCGACGAAGGGTATGTGTTGAACGCACTTGTGTTTTACCCGTACACACACAAAAAAAGAAAAAGAAATCAAATATACATATAAATGTATATTTCCCGTCTCGATATCGGAGTTTCATCTGTCGTTGGACAGAGCTGACAAAAGCCGTCCATTCGCTGTGATCTGTTACTTTGTTCATTGTCACAGTGCACGGGCACAGCGTGGTCTGACCTGCCCCAAAAACGTGTCTTTCCGGGAAAAGAATACACATCTCTTTATCGAACTTCGGTCTTCCTTAGTATGGCGACGCCGCTTCTTACCGCGTCGTTTTTCTTCGTTTATTTATTTAACGGACACAACATTGTAGCATTGCCAATGGGATGTGGCCGAATTTTGTCTCTGCAGCTGGTTTCAAGGAGAGGCGGGCACAGCTTCCGAGACTGTCTGAAACAATCGGACGCTTATAGACAAGAAACAGGAACACCCGGTGTATGTTCGTATCACATAGTTCAAGCAATGTAGCCTTCCAAAAACTAAATTTTGCTGCATACTAGCGACGACGCTATGCTTGAGAGTTCCAATCCTCAAAAAGCAGTTCCCCATCAACTTTCAGGAACGTGCGTGTCACAACTCCTGGAGGATGCACGACATAGGCGAACGACATGGCTGCGCCGGCTCAGAGCGCTGGTCACCTTGCCAATATTTTTTCGGGCTGATTGCTTCTATTTCCCGACAGCAGCAAGCCTGTATAGATTATAGCCCTGACGCTTGTTGCAAGAACTATTTAGTTTTCTTACTGCGAGAACAGCAGTGCAGCAACTGCTTTGTCTGAACATTAAGGCGGTTTGGAAGTTACTGATAAAGAGGATGTTTATGTAGAAGGTAAATGGCGAGGTGGGCGAGTCGATTGAAATTCATACCTAACACGGGCGTACGACGCGAACAAAGGAAGTACCAAGGCAGAAAAGCGACGACACAGCACTGCTTTGGGTGTTCTTTTTCTGACTTAATCCTTGGTTTGTTCGCGCTGCACGTCACAAAATGTTTATCGAGAGCTTGTTTATATTGCTTTCTGCTTGGGCAAACATACGATCCGTTTTGCGGAGTTGCACGGGAAGTTCAGAGGACCATTTCAAAATGGTTGTTGCACGCGCTGACCGCCTCAAGTCTCCATGGTTGCTATCGAAGCAAACTCATTCTATTACATCGAAGCTGTTTATGGCTAGGGTTCCGTGCATTTTTTGTTCTGCGGGCCGACCCGCGACGGAGGTGAAGCAGGCACTCCGCCAACTTGCACAAATAAGTTTAATATCTTCGGTCCGTGTAGAACCTGTATCAGATACTAGGCTCACAAGAACAGACACTTCGACCCGCGTCGGCCACGTCTACGTTCGCACCGCCCTCTCTTTGTCGGCGTTCCTTCACGTCACGCGTGTCTATAGTTTCCTCCGACTGCTAGGGGCGGTGGTCCCGTCGTCCACGCGAGTGTATATAAAAATCACGGTAAATGAGTTCGTACCTTTATTCGAAATACTGTGTCACCTCTGTGTCGTGTGCTAAACAGCTTTGCTGGTCATCCGCCTTCACAGAGTGGAATGGCTCAATATGTCTTTTTATTTATTTATTTATTTATTTATTTATTTATTTATTTATTTATTTATTTATTTATTAAGATTGACGCCTTCGGCGAGTCAGGCGCAAGCAGGGCAGGACTCCCTGATCTCACGTGTGTGTGGATGAAAGGGTGGGCAGCTGCTGCAGAACAGAAATTGGTGACGTCGGTTCTATTGACTTCGCGAAAGGCGAAAGTAGCATCAACAATAATAACTTAATAAATCCATCTATCAATTATTTATTTACCCTGCCCAGGAACATTCCTAAGCTCATACATTAAAATCCAAAACAAAACAAAGTATACTACTACTACTACTACTACTACTACTACTACTACTACTACTACTAATAATAATAATAATAATAATAATAATAATAATGGTGATGATGATGATAGGAGCACTCGCTCCTACCATACGCCTTGTCTGCCTCGAAGACTGGCTGGCGGTCTCGGATCTAGTGAAGTGGAGGCCATAGCATGGCGAGAACACTGAGACTCACTGGCCAACCCATGCTTCTCATGCCTGTTACCCTCAACGCGTGGCTACGACTCCGGGCGTAGGGCTTTGGTCAATAGCGTGCTTTCCTTTTCTTTTTTTCTCCGCGCACCCCGACGAGCTCGTGGGCTCTTTTGTCTATTCCTTGTAAGACCACAAAATGCCACTCGTAGCACAGTGAAAACGACGTCAATGTGCTCCCTCCAAGGCGCTGAGCTCTGTCGCGTTCAATCGGTGCCTCTCTCTTCTACTGTACCCAGCTAGTCGGCAGAGAGTTGGCTGGCAGAACAGCACGCTTCAATCCACGAGTCTGAGGCGCCTTGCAGTAAATCGCTTCTTAATTAACACACTAGGACAGTAAAGCTGAATATATATATATATATATATATATATATGTGTGTGTGTGTGTGTGTGTGTGTGTGTGTGTGTGTGTGTGTGTGTGTGTGTGTGTGTGTGTGTGTGTGTGTGTGTGTGTGTGTGTGTGAAAGAGAGAGAGAGAGAGAAGAGCGTAGTGCAGCGCAAGACGGGCTCTGTGGCGACCACCGCTACGAGGTGGCGCCAGAGTAGCGCGCCGTCGTCTGTTCACCGATGGTATGCGTCGATCGCGTCGACCGACGCCATATATGGAAACGAAGCGCTGCCTGAGCGAGGCGGTCGCGCCACACTTCGCTCCGTTTGCGATGTGTGCAGCACGAGACAGATTGTCCGCGCCAGCCAATATATCGCGAAATGAAAACACGCATAGCGCTGCGCTCAAGTTTCGAATTAGGGAGTATCGTAATCGTCGGTGATTTTTTTTTTGTGCTATTCATCTTGAGCACAACTAAAAAAAAATGCAAGCGCAGGCAACGCAGCAGCTGCGTTCCTGGCCCGAAGATTTCGATCAGCAGCCGATTGCCCGGAGACCGGTCGAACGAGTGTCGACAGATTTGTTTCTTTGCCGTTGTTGGCACGAAAGCCCGTCACATTGCGACAACTCGTAGTCGTAGGGCGCGTCGACGTCGTTGCTGGCATCGGAGCCGTGTCGGCCTAATGTGAACTCGCATCTTAAACCTGCTACGTTGAACCTTTCCACAGTTGACAGCAGCGCCACAATACACAGGCTAGTGAGCGGAGGAAGTACAATTCGTGGGACGCGATTAAGATTTGGAATGACACTTTTCATTTATTATCCCTAGGTAAGAGTAGCCGAGATCTGCAAGTGTTTAACTAGGCTGGCTGTGCTGCAATGATGAGGCACGGGCGTGCTTGAACATGGCAGGACGAACAATGCCAAGCTTACCCTTCAAGCTGGGCGCAGTCGATCTGTTGTATATGTACTCTATATGTATATAAATGTATATAAATGTTTCATCTTCGTCGTGGCCCCAGCGGCTGGTGTGGCATAGAGTCGCAGCGCCATCTTGCAGGATCGGTGCCTACAGAGTATGCAAGGTACAGTACCATGCCACCGGTGCGACACTAACATAACTGTTGTACAAGGTCAGCGTGCACTATACGTAAACACGTACTGTTGCTGTAAAAAGTGCTTGTCGTTTCTGCATGCATAAAAAAAAATACTGAATAAGACATTCAGCGTTTGTGCACTTCGCTAAAATGTGTAATTGTCCGCAAACTCAAACGCGAAATGTGAGGAACGAAAGGAACCTACAGTTCTCTCCATTGCATAAACATGTTGTAGCAGCCCACGAGCCTTTTTCTACGAGTTGCGAAACCGGATAACCGTTTTCGCCCCAACACAAAAGGTTTTACAGGACTGCACAACGCTATTTCTCGGTGTACTCGCATTCAGCATTTAAAATGCTAATAACGTCGGTTTCACACGCTGAACTGGAGCCAGTAACATGAGAGTTGGCTTCAGTGCGTGTGAGCAGTAAAGCTGACGTCTTTTACAGCGCGATCCATTGCTGTAGCGAACAGAGTTATGAATGGATATTAAAGGAGCATGCCCGATACCACGAAGCTGGCTAGTCTTACCCTTCTGCTGCGCTTACTGTCGGCCCTTAAGAACTGCGGTATTTAAGTTACCAAACGATATGGTAGCTTGAATAAGTTTATTGCCTAACAAAGTAAGGCATTTTGATGTTGGCGTCCGCCTCATCCTCGTAGTTATTGTTGTATAGATAAATGGACATTAAAAGGATGATGCAGACATCGCACAACGCCCTATATGAATTCAGGTCATAAAATGGCTCGAACAACAAGTCTCGGTCTCGACGCGTAGCTGCGTTAAGCGACTCTTCGTGTAGAGTTATCGCGGACGTAGTTCATCGCCATGGTGCCGGGAGACGAAGGAGACGGTTTATTTTGGTATCGACCTTCGCGCTCGCTTCGCCCAGCATTCCGTGCGGTGAGCAGGGAAGCCCGGAAATCCACACACACACACACGCACGCACGCACACGCACACACACACACACACACACACACACACGTTGGATAGAGCGAACAGGTAAGAGAAGAAAGATGTCTGCTCTGCCGGATCAGACTGATGGCGGAGGACACCCGGATGCGGCCGGTCACGACGCCTGAGCTGCCGGCCCCGTAGTGCCAAGCGACGGGCCTCGTAACTCTTGTCGCAGGTCGACCGTCGACCATGACGGAATACCAACGAGAATGCGCGATTCTGTGCCACGAGGGACGCCGGTATAGAGGGCGGAAAATATTCTAAGGCGCCCACGAGAGATAGAGGTGGAAGAAAAAAAGCTAATCTCGAAAATGGTCCGGCCCTAGAATTCACATTTAATTCCGTTACGCCTGTTCAGTGCAGCTAGTAATAAATAACCGGCGTGACGCAAGCCTTGCTTACGGTACTCGGATGGGGGAATGCGCGTCCTCGATGTCGGGCGCGATTCGAGCGACGTCCAGCCCGACAGAAAAGCTTGCAACACGACACCCTGTTCCTTAATCTGACCGTAAATTAACGCGGTTGAGCAAGGACGACACCCGCGCGGAATAACGCGCCTCCTACGCCGCGTTGTGGACGCCCGCGACGGGCTGGCAAGAACATGACAGGCCGGTTGGGGGCACGCGGCGGTGGCCCCGTTAGTATGCGAGGCAGACGCGCCCGTTTCCGCGTCGCCATCGGCGCATTATTATTTAGTGCGCCGCGCGCCTCTTGAGGAGCGTTCCCTTTGGCTCCTCCCTGATACGCGCTTTCAATCAAACGGCGCGCTTGATTCTTATTCCTGTTCGAGCACGCCGATAGACCACAGCGCTGGAAACCGGTTGGCCTTGCGCCATTGTGACTAGAGCCACTGAAATCCTCCTTGCTTTGTGGCCTTTCAAAGCTCGGAGATAGATGGGCAGAGCCGATAAAGTTCGATTTATTATGCCGCCAACGTGGAAGAGTTTTTTTTTTCCTCTCTTCCTTCCACTCGGCTATTTGGGCAGAGAAGAACCTTGCAGCAGACGCGCACTCCCAACTGTCTTTGGCCTCCTCGCGTTATTTCTACCCGCACGAGCAAGCGTAACCGGGCAACGTGATCGCGCAGACCGCTCACGTCGCCCAGCCATGCGGCGTTCGCGCGCAGGGACGGCTCGTATAACCTCGTGATGGCTCTTTGTCTTGTAAACAGAACGCTTGTTCGACCACTGATTGTACGCGCGGTTTAAATAATAGGGCTTGGCAGACTTTGATTAATGATCAAAGGGTGTTCGCGGCGCGAAGGTCGACTGCTTTCGTGACGTCACGTGCTCTCGAGCGCACCATCGGCTAACCGCAACCCTTCCTTCACCCGCGCCAAGGGAACCGTTGCCTCGTCGCAACCCTGCGTCATGCATCGTCTCTTCAACCTCCCCCTCTTCGACTCCTTGATCTTTCTCAGGCAACGACTTAAGCGATATGTGACGCCTTTGCGGTTACTATAGTCTGAATAATGCAAAATAAGAAGTCACGGAGGTAGCCGTTCAAAATAATAATAGCGTTGTTTGAGCAGCACACTGACGTCAGACAGATGATGACTCGGGAAACAGAGCCCTGATACATCATACTGCGGCTGCGCATCAATTTACACCTCCGCGTCAGACGTGTCTGAAGAAAAGACACATCGTTGTAGTGGACGCAGATGGTGCGCAGCCAGAGACGAATCTCTTTTAAGCTTCTAAGCAAGCGCAAAGCCCGCCATAGACGCATGCTATACTGCGCTGTCACGCGGCTTGTCTTAACATAAAGGGACGCTGTGTTACGCTAAGACCAACAGCTGTCTTCTCTGAATCGGGTGTTGACGAATATAAAGTGTACAGTTTTTCGTGATCCTCGGCCAGCTCGTGTGGGGGCTTCTTTCAGTAAGTCCTTGAGCGTAATCTAGGGTATTTGCGACCAGAGCCGTTGCGTGTTTTCATATATGTTCAAATAAGAATTTTCCGAGAAAAATAAACCAACTATTATATCCGCTATAAAGCGCCACGAGTACAATCGCGGTCGAACATGCATCGAAATCCGAGCGCACCAGAACAGTCAACGATAAGCTGAAGACATGGAGCCCTGAAACAATGCGTAGGCATGATTTTATGGGGTACTGCTTTCCGGCAACCACATATGACTGCAGGCATTACACAGCAATACAAACGCACGTCTAGACAGAGCTGGAGGACGATGTGTGTCCGAACAGCGCTTATGTATTCAGCGGCTAACCTCCCCAGCAGCAGACAGAAAAGGGGGAAACGTCAAAATTGAGGGAGCGGCCACCGCTAACGGTCAGAAGCAGACCACCTGGTGCGGCTACGTTGGAGAGAGGCGGCGCACGATACACGCGCCAGCGCCGTCGTGACCGTGACGTGATGCCGGCACGGCGGCCTTCGCCGACGGGAACTCGTCACTGCGAAGATAATGCGCGCGAGAATCGCCTCTAATTCACGCCAGAGCTGCGCCACTTCCAGGAAGGGCACGCGCCCTCCGGTCGGCCGCCACATCTGACCGGATCTCTAATTGCAACGAGCGGAGAGACAGACTGAGCGATAACTTCCTGTCGTGACGTCACCTTACGCGCGGGCGTGCTGGTCACCCATTCGTGCAACGGCCACTCGCGAACGCTGTTTAATGGACGGAGGTCAGAAACAGCGTGGATGGCACGCATGCCGCACGCTGTTTGTTGCAGTACGCCTCAAGATGCAAGTAGCGCACGAGCAGCATATGTAATTTACAAGTACGATTTGCGTATACGAAACGCGCGCCATAAAGGCTTTACCCAAGAGTAGTAGTAGTATATTATCAGGGCTACGCAGCGATGCGCCCTCACAATCTCTCGGATACTCAGCGAACCGATTCGTTTGAATTGCCACATGACATAATTGTAATAAAGAAAGCTGGTGATCGGCACACTTATATAGGCTGGAACAACTTTACGTAGATTTAAGACCAGGATTCTGCATCCAGGAACACGCGGGAGACTCGAGGCGGAAGAGCAGGTTAGACACTACGACATACCTATATGTCTCTCGCTTGCTCTTTCCTCTCTGCAGGTATACCCCTATAGGGGTATACCTGCAGAGAGGAAAGAGCAAGCGATTCATCAGTGCAATAAGGTCGCCCAAGAATGGGTTCTCCTGAAAAGCAATTCTTAAGCTCATCGAGCCCCCGTTTCAGTCAGCGATACACCGTAGCGTTTCACATAGCCGGCACGCTGACGTCACGGTGACCGTGCTACTTCCGCTCCGACAGGCGTCGCGTGACTAATATGCGGCTTGTTTCCTCGCAGCATAACGGATAAGTGGTGCGCAGGCCAAAGCTAATCTGCCGTTAAAAGCAAGGCCACGAGCATCGTTAGCCCGTTTACCCCACAAGCATTTCTCCCGTTATGACCCGAGGCTCGCGTACGCGGCCTGGATTCCATCAGCGGCGGACTCGGGGGGAGGGTGGGGGGGACGCGTTTCCGGCGTCGCGCGCTCGTCTCCGCGCCACGAAGCGGCCCTCTCGTGTGCGCTCCGCTGTCGCAACAGAGACCCGCGGGCCGCGGGCGCTTCGCATTGAACGTTCGACGCGCAGATGCGCGTGCCCGGCGCGAATAACTTATCCTCGGGCCACAATGCCCGGAGATTAGTGCAAACAATAGCCGGGCACACTCCGACAGCGGCGCCGCGGCCGAGGCTCACCGCGTGATGCGCAAGCGCGCAAGAAGCGGGCGACTTGTCAACAGGCGGCACCGTCTCCCTCCCCCTGCCCATTGTTCGCCGTGTCCTGGCGCGCACTTTCGCGCCGTGCTAAGGAGAGCGCGGCCGACCAACAGACGCGCATAAATCATGCGGCCTACGATGTGGCGCATGTGCGCGAGCATGTCCACGCAGCTTCAAGCAGGCGTTTCTTCGAGCGGCCGAGCTAAGCGACGCAAGAATGGTCATCATGTGGAAGGAGACACCTCAAGGCGACAGCGCGAGAATAAGGCCGCGCTTTCGAAACGGCGATTTGCAGCGGGCGCGACAGAAACGCACGCGCGTGCTCTCGCCCGCGGTCATTGTGCGGACGCGTCTGACACGGCAGGGAAAAAAAAATAAAATGAAGCAGCACCACCTTTGGAAACAATGACGTCGACACCAGTGTCAGACATACTCGGTTCAGTACCTCCCCCCTCTCCCCCGCCTTACTTTTTACTGCTCGATTCTTGCGCATGTGTCGAGCATGAGCGATAGGCTGCGAAGCACGAGCGAGCGGCGCCGCGTGTTTCACTTTGTTCTCTCTTTCCTTGCTTCGCGAAGTAAAAGAAAAGAAAGAAAGAAAACATGAAATTCATGGAAACAGAAGTGTCGCTGTATTCTTCAGCCGCCCGCACTCTCCGCAAACAAGCTGAAGTTCTGCCGAAGGAGCGCCGACATGTGCGTCACAAGGCAGGCCCGAACAATTGCGTCTCTGTCATTTTATGCGCTCCGGACATTAAGGCTAGGAGAGTAAGGAAGGCTCTTACTTGTCCACATATTATTTTTTATTTTTGTTTCTTATGTGAAAGCGTAGTAGGCACATCTATCGCAGCGAGCAGTGTCAACAGCTTCGGAGAGGGAGAGGTTCTCTTTAATGAATCCTGGACGGGTCAGCCTGGTGGCACGCCTAGCATGCTACTCCAGATGGGCAGGATGAGAAATGGAATGATACGCATGCTGCAGATCCGGACACCCAACATACACAAAACACACCACAACGCACAAACTAATTAAAGTATCTCGCTGAGACCAGTGTCTCTCAGAACGGTTTCTAACAAGTACTTTTGTCTCGCGGCACCCGCAAGTAGCGCTAGTCTGTGGCGCGAACCATCGCACAGCACTGGTCTATGCCTGGGCCAAGTACCTGGGGTAGCTCAAAGAATGATAGATATTGGTTTATATTCAGAGCGGGCATTAGAGTTAAACAAAATATGCAAATTGTGGGGTTTCACGAGCCAGAAACGCGTTCGATAATGGAGCCCGCCGTTGTGGGGGACTTCGGATTAATTTTGACCACTTGGGGATATTTAACGTACCCCTAAATCTAAGTGTACGCGTGTATTTGCATTCCGCCCGCATCGAAATGCAACCGCCAAGGCAGGGATCAAACGCACGACCTCGAGCGCTGCAGCACAACGCCATAGACATTAGGATATCGCGGCAGCTCCCGTTACAGTTGTTCGTCTTAATGTGAATAAGCCGAAAAAATTAGATTAAGTGGGCCATGTTTTCCCGAACGTCGCGCTCAGGGTGCAAACCCTGCGACAGCGTTTGCAGCTCTCTGAACTGTTTGCTCCTCCTAGAACGAGCCCTCTGTGGCCCAGAAAGTGATGTCATCCGCATATAGGATGTATCCGAGTTGCCGAATCTTATCTCTCTGTCCAGGCCATGCAGCGCCCCATTGACGAGAATCGGCGCTCCTTGCACCTTGTGGCGTTCCCTTGTTTGGTATTTGGCATTGTGCGGAGCTCGTCTATCCTATGCACATGGTGGCCGTCCTATTAGGGAGAAAGGATTTGACGGAGTCAAAAACTCTTCTCCCACAATTGATTTTTTTTTTCTTCAATTTCCTTTAGCACGGCCTCGCGGGAGACGTTATGAAAGCCCCCTTGAGGTCTAGTGCTAAGATCAAATTTTCATTTTCATATCTAATTCATTCCAGTAAGTTTGCGGAGTAGGAAGGCGTCTTCTGATGAGAATACTGATCTCAAGCCAATCATAGTAAGTGGGAATAGATTGTGCTCTTCCATATAATTTTGTAACCTGGTTTGGAGCCCTCGTTTGAACAGCTGGCTCACGCATGACGTGAGTGACATGGGTCTTAAGGCGTTGAGAGATGCTGTTTTAACTGGTTTAGCGATCGGAATGACCTTGGCACCCTTCCCCATTCCGGAGGTACTTTTCCATTTTCCCATTTTTCCGAATTGAAAATGTCCGCGATTCATTCCAATGGGTTCCGGATGACGGCGTTTGTGATTCCGTCCGTTCCCGGGGCGGTGTGTCTCCTGACTGCTTGTGCTGCCGCAAAAAACTTCGGCCCTGCTTATGGGAGCGTCCTGTATAACTCGTTAGGTTGGCCACCATATTATCTAGTAGTGTTGTTTTCTGTGTTGGGATGCCTCGTTGGTGGGGGCTTTGGTGGGGTTTGCCCCTCTTTCCACTCCGATGTATCATTCTTTAAGCTTTTCTATTACTTCTTCGTTCGTTCCTGTGAAATCGTCCGCAATGCGTTGTATCCTTCTCCTCTTTTCTGTTTTTGTGCTGCTAGAGTCTATCATGCTAAGCAATGTGGACCATGTTCTGGCTGTGCCCAGTGTGTTTTGGAGCTTGGTGCAAAATTGTACCCACCCGTCTTGTGACAGGTTCGCTGCGTATTCGCTGGCCTCTTCCGACATTTCGGCGATCCTGATTCTTGTTCAGTACTTGCCATTTCAATCTCTTTATTAGTTTTTGTCTCTCGTCCCACATATTCACGAGGTGTCTATCCACCACTTGAGTTTCCGCCGTTCTGGTGATGTTTTCAGAGGTGGACTCGTGATTGTTAGAACGACAGAAAGCTGAGCTAGTTGGTAAGGATTCATTATGCAAAATAGAAGTGAGGCGTGCAGACAGGACACAAGAGTAGAGAAGTGGACAACATGAACGCCGACTATCAACTGAAGGGAGCACTGAGGCGAAAAAAGAAAGAAGACACAGAACTCATCTGCGCATGCTCAGGAATGGTAACACCACGTGTCAATCGGGTACAGGTGCCGGTCTACGTAAGAGATAACTGTTAAGGCACTTAATCTCAAAGTGCCTTAAATCTTTGTTGTTCTCTCCGCGCCAAGGCGCGGAGAGAACAACAAAGATCGGCGCCGACCTCGAACAATAAAGAAGGGCCGGACATTCGTGGAGCAATTCATAGTTGTTTCAAGACGTTTTTCTTAAGTTCTTCAAACATTATTTTTATCCGTTTCCGCATGACACTTTTACCAGTTTTTGTACTACCAGCATCTTCCTAATACTATCCAAATCTTGGCCAATCCCCCGCAGTGGGTACGCGCCATCGAAGAAGGCTATCCAATCCAATCCCTTCCTTGTCTCCATTATGTCTGGATGCGTCTTACGCCGCCCCGAAACCCATACAAACCGACGGCCACAACTGCACGTCACATTCGGTAGAACTTATTCTGACCCTACAAAGGCTTGTCTTCAATATGCAGATGTGTTTGTTGGCAACATCAGTGGGAATGAGTTCTCCGAGAGCCCCGAATTTTGACAAAGATTTACCAAATCGACCATTTTTTACTAGCAGAACTACGGCTGATTTGCTCATTGTAATTATTTTTATTTGACTGGCCTAGAGCTTTGCTCTACATTAGAAATAATCTTGCGTGAATAAACGACGATTTCTATGAAAAAAAAAAACAATAGAGCATGACAAACGTATCAAAATGGCTGTTTTGCTACACCTTCAGCCCTGCTTTTTGCAATGAGACGGTCCATGTAAAAATCTGACAAAGTGCATTAGATAGGCATGAGTGGGGGCCTTCCACTTCCGTCATTATATCATTCTCGATATCTTGTTTTAAGCGATATATGCATCGTTAAATGTGACCTCTGCACCGTGGTAGAAATATTTCCCTACTACGACTTCACCATATAGTGCGATGGCTGTCACGCGTCATGCAGTCGGAACGCGCCAGCGTCGGACTGTAACGTGAACTTCTTCAGCACCTGAGGGCTTGACTGGGTTGTCCAGTAATAAAAACCAACATAAATATTGTCTTTGCCTTGTCTTCCTGTCATACTTGCCAGAGCGTGTCGGGAGCTCGAGTGAGAGCTTTCGGAATTCGCATTTTTTACTGCAGCGCGTCTTTCTCTCTCTTTTTTACATTCCGACAGATACGCCTCTCCGAGAAGTTGTACAGTCAAGTAAAATAATTACAGTAAACAAATCGATAGTAATTTTGCCAGTAAAAATGGTCAATTTGGCCAATCTATGTCAAAATTTGCGGTGTTTAAAGCACTTTTTTCGATCGTAATTGCCAATAAACGCTACTACATAAAAAAAAAACCTTTCGAGGTTCACCTGACGAGGTTTTGCAGCATCACACACTAAAATCACTTTTATGGTAACTCTCTCGCGGAATCGTGTTTCACGTACCTGAGCAAACTTTGGAAGCACGTCAAGTGACAAGTAATCCTGTTTTACCGAAAATATACTGAAATGACTGCGAGCAAGCTCGTAAATAACCATGATTTTTAAAAAAAATCTGAGATGGTCGAGTGACACGTCTGGGAAACACTTGCGGTGGAACGTGCCAGCACAAACGTTTTTGAGCAAGCGCTGCACTACGCTCGAGTACTGCATACACGGCGCTTGCGCCGGCAATCAGACGTGGTTTTTCAAAGAAGCAAAAAGGCACTTATGCGTATGAGAATCAAACAGTAGGTTGTTGTTGTTGTTGTTGTTGTTGTTGTTTTTACCTTTACAGGCATTGTGACACGCCGAACACTGGCCGATTGATTGATTAATTTCTACGAAACTAAGGACGTTGGCAACATACGTTTGGTCACGTGATAACTATTTGACCCCTTCGCAAAGTGCGCGTGATACGCAAATTAAATGACAACGACGCGCGAGCTGGCAAATCAGGGGCTGCATGCGATATCGCGTCAATCTCGTTAGGCAGCTCCGAAATTCCCCTCGACGAAGAAGGCCGCCGCCGAACGTTTCGTCGGTCTTTCATGACCAGCCAACTGCGCACTTTGGCGCGTCGCAATAATTTTCGTATTCACTCCGCGCTCGAGCATGTGTTTTCCGCTTTCCTGACGACAGACGTCGAGGGCTCACTGCCGGGAAAGGCCCCCGTGACACGGTGAATGTACATATGCGACCGAGTGACACAAACAACGAGAGGTGTAAGGCTCGCCAGCTCGATTCGGAGACTGTAAACACGATGGGGGCTCGTGGGCTGATTAATTGACCAGATTGAGCACGCTCACCAGAAACTATCCTGCAACTGCCCGCTGCACATTGCGTGCGGTGTTTTCCACCGCGTCGGCAAGGAGGCCGACAAACAGGCGGCACGTGGTAAGCACTCAAGGCGACAGCAGCGATTGATCAAGGTGCGGTATCACGCGTGTCAACACCTCGGGCCTCACTTTCTAACAGTCAGTGAGCGGTCTGCAGCCGGGTATACTTATACCGAACACGGAATGTACAACTGGACGATCGCGTAGCCGACGCATTCGCGGGTGTTTAGAATAAAAGCGCTTACAGCAGTTTTCTACAGCCCTTAGAGATCCTTGTCTGAAAGCCGAGTACAGAGAGAGAGAGAGAGAGAGAGAGAGAGAGAGAAAACAAGGGTAGGGAAGGCAGGAAGGTCAACCAGAACAGCATCCGGTTTGCTACCCTGCACTGGGGGGAAAGGGGAATAGAAAGAGGAAGAAAGGGAGAGAGTAAGTACTGAGCACGTGTGGGAGGGACACCATACACAAGGACACTATAAACGGTCTGTTAAGCCCGTGCACTTCAAGTACCGCACTAGTACACGGTACTCTGTACTCAGTACTCGGTACTCTGTACCGAGTACAGAGGGCACCAAAAGTGGCATCAAGAAGTGAAGTGAAAGAAGTTCACCCCGACAGTCCGTACAAAGTCCACGAGTAAGAGTTCACAGAGTGCTAACAGGAAGAGCCAATCGAAGAGAACAGTGAAAGAAGTTCACCCCGACAGTCCGTACGAAGTCCACGAGCAAGAGTTCACAGAGTGCTAACAGGAAGAGCCAATCGAAGAGAACAGTGGAGCGTACGCAGACGCTTGCCGGACAATGATGAAGACACGTACACTTATTTTCACGAGATCACCCTTCATGTAACCTTGTGTATGCTACTATACCACACGTGGCACAATCAATACTGGATCCAATGACTCGTAAGGTAGCCGAGGAGTGATAATTCCACGATCGCGCGACGGGCGAAGAATTTAAGGAATGTTTCGCATCCGAACGATGACCCCATTAGCGAGCGCGCTACATGGGTAGACTGATATGTGCAGCCACCGTGTGAACAGCGATGAAGCGCATATAGCTGGTTGAGTGGCTATAGCTGAGCTGCTCAGCAATAACTGCAAATTAATCTCGTTTCGTTTACCGCATGCTTGCTTGGGACCTAGGTGTGAAACTGCAAGCTCATACAGTACACCGGTATAAAGTGCAGAACCAACTTTCATAAATATACTCATAAACATAAACTGTTAAACAGGGTGCCCCACGTAAGTGAATATATTTTAAAAAAATTATCTGGGAGATATTGAAGAGCCTCGTAGAACAGGTCTGTGCTGACGCGTCTCATGTGTACGGGTCTCGACGATCTCGACTCTCACTTGTCGCGCTCATATACGCGTGTGACCTGATTTGTTGTGACTTCCTACCATTTCTCTTGACCCCTTCATTTAAAAGCCAAAGTCTTTCCTAGCTAGTCACCACCGCGTCTCCGTATCGCGTACGCTTATAGCCTATTTCGTGGGCCGATCGCGTTGATATAGTGAAGCTTAAAAATGTGGGCCGATATTTGCCACTGGGTATGTGTTCCCGGGACCACTGGTCGCCGTGATGTCCCGAAATATGTATGTATGTAATAACCAAAGTTAAATAAAATTATCCGACGGTAGGATTCCGAAAGAGGACCCTTAGCACAGCAGCCCGATAGTCTAACCATTAGGCCACAGGCGCATGCCAAAGCACGCTGAGCAGAACATCCGTAAGTATTTCCCGCGAGCAAGCCAGTGTGCTGACACTTGGCCCGCTTTAATCCAATGCCAATTATACGAAAACTCTACGCGATATCTTGCCGTCTTCGAGAACTGCACATAAAAAATACCGATTTCTCTAGTTTTAATGCATTTTCTGGAGAACATAAATCCGATTACCTGTAGGATTTCTCTTTGTGTGAGAATTCGAACGCCTAATTGCGACAGATGTCTCGGCGTGTTCGTGCTTCCATCCCACAGACTGGTGCACAGAAGAAGCTATACTCTAAGACCTCAGGGTAGATACAGGTTCGCTTGCTGGACGCAGACGCTGCCTGCTTGTGCCATCGTTTTCCCCACACGTATAGTAGCCATGGTAGTGCCTCTCGGTGCGGGGTTCCCGCAGCAAAGCATCGCGTCCCTCACCTCGCAAGAACGTGCCCCCGCGCATTGATTGTCAGAACGCCGGCCGAGGAGATCCAGCGAAACGCTAAAGCAAGGAGGGCCCGCGCGCCGTGACCACCCCGTGGTCCAGACGCAGGCACACAACGTGCTGCTGCACGTGCGGCGCACGCTGCCGCTCAACGACTGAGGTGCACACTGAGGGAACAGGAGACTACAAGCGGCAACAACAGCCTGCAGTTCTTAACCGGCGCTGCTCGCGGTCACCGAGCTCTCTCTGTTCGTGGGTGTCTGCGCACGCCACACCGCGAGTGTTTGTACTTAGCTTATGTTTACGGCAATTCATACTGCCACTAAAGCTACGAGCCTCACTTCGCGTAATTTTCTGTCAAGTTGTTATCGTGGTCATTCCTTCATCCTGATGGCGAAATTGTAATTTTTCAAAATAAATCAATCAATAAAATTGTCCAACGGCCGGATTCGAACTGGGGACATCTAGCACAGAAGCACGATACTGCAAACATTGCTATATAGGGGCTCCTTTCCCCCTTAACGGCACCCCTTATATTTGGATCGTAGTTTGAACATGTTAAATACTGCAAATTATTTAATATTAATGAACGCATCATCATACGTAAGAATGTGGGCCGACCCCGAAAATAGTGCACCCTCATAATTTGTACCGATCCTGAAGATAGTGCAGTGAAAACATTTATCATACCGACGCCCCTTCTACTACCTTCACCCGAGGAATCACGCGATACAGTATGGTGCGCACTGCCTCCTCCCCTATCTGACCCCCCAGCTCAATCAGGAACTTTGCCTTTCATCGACTTCAACTGTAGGATGAATCGCCATACAAATTTTTTGTCTTTCCTCTCCAGGAGAGTGGGCGTGGTGCCCCTTTCAGAAGAAAATTGCTAGCTCGCTTCTTTCATGTCACTATCTGTGGTGTTTATATATGCCATCTTGATTAATAATGATAATAATGGCAGCGTAATTTTGCGATCAATGAAAACGGTTAGCTATCGTTGAAGCTAGAAAAAAAAAAAGAAGCGTTTCGCATGGAAAGATAAACGCCTGTGAGTTAAAGCAATGGCGCAGGTGGCTTTATAGAGTTTCCTACAATAACAACTAGAGGGAACTCTCGCGCTGCAATCGTTGAGCCACCATGGGAATGATGGGTAGTACATGGATTTGTCTGACCTTCGTGCTTGCGGATTCAGACGTTCTTGTGGATTCGTTTATTAAGCTCTGTGTGTCTTCATTGTCGAAAATTTCAGATCAATCTATAATTTTCTACGTGCATAAGACGCTGCAAACACGCACAATCGCTATTTATTGCATAGGTTCAGCTTGTTGAGGTGGCCAAATCGAAACGCGCCAAGCGTCTCAAGGCATTGCAGCTTGCCCGCGATAAATTCATAAGGGCGTAATATGTCATTTGTTTATGTATGCGTCCGTGGTGTAACGGTTTCAATATCGCACGTCTGTGCTGGAGGTCCTGTGTTCGAATCCTGCTGTCGGACAATTTTAATAATGCTTATTTCGTTGTTTATTACGCAGCTCATTGTTGAAAATGACGAGTTCACAAAGTCATGAAGCCGTTTGAAGCCAGAAGGACAAAGTTTAGGCAAATCCATTCACTCCCCATAATTCCCATGCTGGCTCAATCACGGAGGAAGGACAAATATAGGAGGGAGCATTGCGTCACGCAGCCAGCCTTGGAAAGCGAAAGCTCCATGAAGTCACAGTGTTGGTCCAACACGTGACCTCTTCCGTAGAGATCACGGAGCATAAGTCGAAATTTGCCGAGAAGTTTAATTCCCAGTAGCTATGTCAGTCGTTTCTATTCGGTGCGCGCTTATTCAGCTGCCCTGCCGTGACTCTGCCCGCAGAACGAGAACACTAACACCAACCGTGAACTTTGACGTGCGATCACGTGTTGGGCCGCCAAGTTGGCTTCAATCGTGTTGCGGTATGCTCCCTTCTATCATCTTCCTTCCTCCATGGGCCCAACCGCTCCCATTGTAGCTTCCGTAGACACTAGCGCCAGAGTTACCTCTAGTAATTGTATGAAACTCCGTGGGTGGCGTGTGATTGCCTGGACGTGAAACAGCGCGGCATAATACAACAACGTTGGAGGACGCGGACTCACGTCATGTGCATGGTTGTGCGCGTCCTCCTACTCCCTTTGTATCGATCGGTTTTGTTCTATGCTCATGCATTTCACTCTACAATTTGTACACGGATTCCATAATGGCATAGCACGTAATATGGTTGATGAATAGAAAGCTGGTGTTTCTGTCGTATAATATAAAAACTGCAAGGATAATTTTTCTTTTGGGTTTTGCGTGTACGTGTGCCCACGTGCGTGCGTGCGCTGCCTGTCCGTCGTTATCCTCAGGTCCAGAGTATTGGAGCACACGATCCAGTGGAACACTTTGAGCACCGCCAACGGCGAGCAAATAACAGAAAATTGAAAATGAATGCATAATCGTTCTATCGCTCCCCCAAGTGTTTGTCACCTAGAAGGACTGAACTGCAACTCTTCGCGACACGAACAAAAGATGTGTTCAGGTGTGGGCTTAAAAGTGTGCGCCTCGTGTTGAAGCCGCCAAGTATATATACAGACATTAGCGCAGTGTATGCATCCCTTCCATTTTAATGTCGCCCGCCACGACCGCACAAGAAGTCGCGATAGGCGCCAGGTTTCCTAGAAAGGCACCTGGATTGCAAACAACGAATTTCCGTGCGCGAAAACGGCACACGGCTATTGTGCTGGCTGTTCTGGAAACTGGTAGAACGCTCAGGTCGAGAAGCTTGACCCCTCTCTATTTTTCTACCCCCCCCCCCCCTTTCACCGTTCAACAGCTCACAGGCGTTAACCGACGAAGTACTACGCAGAGAGCTAAATCAGAAAAGGAAAACTTGACATAATTTCACTTTCTGCCTGATCCTTGAGACTGTTACGCATAGGAAGGCGTCCAAAAGTCCTTCCGGTTGCGGTCTCATCAGCCTGCGCAACATGTAGAATCGTTCGCGCTTGCAAACGCGTGGAACAAGAGACGCACACGGCAGTACCGGAAGCCACCGTGTTTGCTCAGTCACCGCTCCAAAGTGCGCAGAGTGGATTGACAATGGCATACGTGCGCTTCCCGACCCCCTATCGCACGCCAGCTTGCGTGTCGTCGCGTTTCCGCCGAGAACAGTCCTATGTATTGCAGGACCTGTTACACAACCGTGCGGCGAGAGAGTCGCGGTGCCGATTGCGTTCTTGACCAGAGAGTAGCGATTCCATCCTTGGCAGGAATTACCAATATCAGCTGCTGATTTTTTGATATTAAACGAAAACAAAAAATCTGTCTTCAGAAACTGCCCATTCGACTAGAGCCGGAAAACGAAAGGGTTTGACCGCCTTTGTCCTGAAACTATCCTTCCGGTCTATAGATGCCATATCAAGCTGTTGTTACGGCCACTGTCAATTTCGCCGGAGAAGGGTTATAGCAAACCCTCGTAACCGTTTATTCCAACTCGAGCAGAGGCAGAATACGCGTATGCGAACACCAAGGCATATATTATATATATATATATATATATATATATATATATATATATATATATATATATATATATATATATATATTCGTCTGCGAATTACGCTTTAAAGGGGCTCTTATAAGTAGCAAATCTTGGTCGAAGAACACTTATGCACAAGATAATCTAGTTCAGCAATATGCGATCGTCTCAGAGATCAAAATATGCCGTTCATTTAACTTTCACCGCGAGTAACCATGGACAGGGCTCATTACGCAGTCAATTTTCGTTGGCGTCCATGCGTCGCCATCGTGTAGCCTCGGGTTCCTCCCGATTTGGTTGAATTTGCTGCGCGATCACGGAGTACAATGCTTGCTTTCTTGATTTGCAGTTCAGCGCGCGACGCCTGCACCACGCTCAACGAGTTAGCCACGTGCATACAATTTCGCACGGTTTCACGGTTCTCCTGCACTCCCGTATACATATTTAGCAAGGTTCGGCTACGACAGAGCGCAACGCTATTTGATTATATAGTGACACGCATTCAGAAACCTCTCCGGCTTTTTGATTATAACAGACAGTCTAAATGGCCAGAAGCGGCAGTCTTGCAAGTTCTAAGGCTGAACTTATCAGGGCCCGTTGGTTAAAGGCTTGTACCGTGCTGAATCCCTTTTGTTCAAACGGCTTTTCTCTTGGGACACGTTTGCTGAAGAAAAAGTCACCTTCAAAGCCGCAACTGCGTTGCCACCGCATAGTAATTAAAGATTATTGCGACAACACAAAGAAAATAGCCTTCCCATTCCTAAGTGCGCATATTTAGAAAAGGCTTACAAGCCCGCTGCAGACTGCAGAGATTGTCCGTCCCTGCACTTTTCTCCTCGATTTGAAAGAGTCACGGGCTCACGGGTGCCGTGTTGCGCTCACACGACGTGAACTCTTGCTGCAGCGCGCACAACCCTCTCGAGGACTCGTTAAGGAGAGAGAGAGAGAGAGAGAGAGAGAGAGAGAGAGAGAGAGAGAGAGAGAGAGAGAGAGAGATAGAGAGAGAGAGAGAATAATATAGGAAGGCAGGGATGTTAACCAGTCAATAGTCTGGTTGGCTATCCTACGCTGGGGGAAGGGAGAAGGGGAAGCGAGAGAAGGGAGAGAGAAGGGAGAGAGAAGGCGTAGATACGCGTACGGACAGCACTTGAGTTAAAGCCGCTCGTGCAAACCAGAAGTTCTGAGAAAGCACAAAAGTGCCTTCATTGCCCTTTGAGCCGATAATCTGTCGGGACGGTGCTCTAGTACTGTCTGTTCACTCAGAGGACGATCATCTAATTTCCTCAATGTGTTGGACAAAGATTGTCTTTGTGCTGGAAATTGAGGACAATGGCACAATAAGTGGTCAATGTTCTCCTCGCATCCGCAAACATCACATGCAGGACTATCAGTCATTCCAGTTAGTGCTGAGTAGGCATTCGTGAAGGCAACTCCAAGCCATAACTGACAGAGAAGAGACGCTTCATGTCGGCGCAGACCGACTGGAGGTCTGAGTTGAAGTGACGGGTTTAGTCTGTGTAGTCTTGTGGGCCTTGTATGTGCGGTATTCCACTCTGCTAAGGAGATCGTGCGTGCTAGAATGTCAAGTTGTCTCGCGGCGTCAGTCCTTGAGAGAGGAATGGGGACGGAGCGGTCTTCTTGGTTTGACGTCCGAGCTGCCTTATCGGCGTCATCATTTCCTATGATACCGCAATGACCTGGTATCCACTGGAAAGAGATATCATGGCCTTTTTCTCTTAAGTGATGGACAAGCTCCACGATTTCGCACGTGAGCTGATCGTGAGCTCCCTGTCGGAGAAACAACTGCACACATTGCAAGGCCGGCCTTGAATCGCAGAAGACTGCCCATTTTCTAGGACTTTCAGCATTTATCACATGAAGCGCGTCGCGGAGAGCCGCCAGCTCTGCAGCTGTAGACGTATAGTGGCATGGGAAGTCTTGAACCGCTAGGTTATTCTCATTGTTGGTATAACTACAGCGCCACTGGAACTGGTTGATGTAGTTGATCCATCAGTGTAGACGTGTGTGCAGTCGCTGTATTTTTCGTACAAGAGAAGTAAAGTTAGTTGCTTGAGCGCTGATGATGGTAAGTCCGACTTTTTCTGAAGTCCTGGGAGTGTAAGGTTTACTTGAGTACGGCGCATACACCATGGAGGAATGGAAGGCCTTGCCGCAGGTGTGTAACCTGACCTGACAGAGGCACGGTGCGCGAAGACAGTCAGTGCAGCCAAATTCAATATGCCTCTCATATCACTGCCTTCGGTTAGCGCAGCGAGTCTTTGACGCTGTTGTTTCTACTTCTTTCTCTGCTGCTCTCAGGTGTTAAAGAAAAAAAAGAGACCAAAGACTGAATAAAGGGATTGATTGATTGATTGATTGATTGATTGATTGATTGATTGATTTATTTATTTATTTATTTATTTATTTATTTATTTATTTATTTATTTATTTATTTATTGTGCGGCCTGCGAGAGTGGTCCGTGAGGGAATGATATGTCACTGAGTTTCTGCACAGGTATGCAATGCAGCGCCTGCGAGCAGACGACCGTTATTAGTGAGCTACCACTAATCACCACATGTCATTAAAATACGCTTAAAAGCCACGTGCGCCACGAGTCCTTTAGTGAATACACGTGTTTATCACGAATGTGCCGAGTAATTAGTGAGCATCGATATAGGCGGGAGACCAGTGTGCGTGAACTATATCGCTCCGCGGCGTACAAGCTGCTTAATTAATCAACCCAGAGTCATTAAAGTAACTGCTTAAGGGGCTTGCGTGCTTGCTATAGTTTCCTTGTTTTAATAAACTTTTCATTTCCCCTGGCCTCCCAGCGAACTAGAAGTATATTAGTTGTGCAAGAGTGGGCAAGCACTCACACCTGTACAGACCTGGCGGATATTTCAGCGCCACCAACAATAATACTAGTTTAATCTTAGATTCACTGCATCTGGATTTATGTTCTCAATGAGCGCACATATTTCTGGAAGTGCTCGCGGTGACTTTCTGTGGCAAGCTATAAAGCAAGAAGTGCCTCCTCGTTGCATGCGTCAGGGACCGCTTCATGCACCGCAGAAATAATCATTAAAAAAGTACATGGCGCTTTAGCAGTGGAAAGTTTCTTTTTTTTGTGTGTGTGTGTGAAGCAGAACTCAAAAGTATACGGCGGGCACCACAGGGGTCGTGTGCGTCATTTCGTTGTTTTGCGGGAATCTGCACGAGGACAAACGGGATGATGCGTCAATGTGGTCAAAAAAGGACGAGACGCTATTGTAGAAGAATACGCGGCCTTTTCCGTTGTCCGTGCATGTTAGCGTATTAGTTGTCCGCGACGTCGTTTCGCAATAATGAGAAAAAGTATATGAAATACCACAGAAAGGAATACGCACCAAGCAGTGTTTTTAAAAACGTGGTAAAGATCCGTTACCAGTGTTGTCAGTTAAATGAACAATTGAATATATCATTATCGTTAACAGAAAACGCGCATATTATGCCGTTTGAAACCAAAGATCACGTATTAAATTTACCTCTGTGCGCGTAAAAAATAGGCAGCGGAAAGTTTGAACATAGAGCGCACAAACAGAAAAGTTCGAGACGGAGCAAAAGACGCCATACAGCGCAATGCTTTGCTGCGGATTTTAAAGGGTCTATTTTTTCTTTATTTTACCCGTTGTCTTGTGAACACAGACTTGACGTTCAGCGGTAGCTCGGTGGTTGTAGCGTTCTGTTGCTGAGCGTAAGGCAACGCAGACACATCCCGACCTCAGCGGTCACATTACGACGAGGCCGGAGTGCAAAATAAACTATCGTGTACTTTAGACATTTCGAGGTGGTCAAAATCAATCCGGAGAATTTGTGTCGCTCGTAGGCCGCGGTGGGAACATTAAGACATTAAAACCCGAATTAAAAGAAAAAGCCTTAAAGAATCGTTTAGAGCTTGCGATCCGAACGAAATGTTCTTTTAGGACAGACACTACTGTAGCATTGCGTGCTTTCTTAGTCGCTACGGCGTTGGGCTGCTAAGCACGAGGTCGCATGATCGAATCTCGGCCACGGCGGCCGCATTTCGACAGGGGCGAAATGCGAAGACAGCCGTGTATTTAGCTGCTCGTTAACGAACCCCAGGTGGCCCCAAATTTCCGGAGTCCCCCACTACGGCGCGCCTCATAATCAGATCGTGGTTTTGGCAAGGAAAACTCCGTAACCCATATATATACATATATATATAGACAACTTGTCGTAGCCTTGACTGATGCCGCCAAATGATAATGCGTACGCTCAGAAAACATTTTAGCCCATTCAACGGTGTAAACACAACTGTCGCCAGACCAGCACTCTACAAGGCTCCCTAAAGGCACCCTAAAAAAAAAAGGATGCGAACGAGGAACAGAATTAAAAACTACTTTGCTTCTTTTGTGTACGTTTCACACTTTCTGCAGATCTTTTCCTATCGTCTTCTGACCTTATTAGACTTCCTGTATCAGAGACAAAGCAGTCCAACAATAACGAAGTCACAAAGGAAAAAAAAAACAATAGAAAGAAAAATCAGTATCGTGTACTTGAATGCGTGAACTTCAGCACGAAATGTGATACTATATTCACTACCCCACACCGCACTCAATGAGCTGTAGCGTTCTGATATGTCTATATTTACATATATACTTTGCACAGCAATTTGCTAGGGTATTGTTGTTGCATCTTTTGCAATGATAACGTTCAGTAAACGGTTTCAATAGGGCTTTAACATCAGAATATGTTTCATATAGCACAAGTTTTTCTTCTCCTTCTTCTTCTTCTTCTTCTTTCTTTTCCTTTATTAACTGTATGCAAGGAGATGTTGCATGGTGCCTGTTAGACAGCGCCGGTTACGCGTACTCCTATTCTCCTTATTCATGAATGAGCTAAAAAAATAACAACAATAAAAACATCATACAAAGAATAGAGAAACGACAACAGTAACAACAGTTCTAAAGTTCACATGCACACAACAAAAATAATTGTTTCTCATCAGTTCACTAGCGTTCGAGTGCTCATGTTGACGCGCCCATGTCGTTGCTAGTTGGTGAAAAACACAGCGCACACAAACACGCCCAGAAGAACCACTAGAACACGATAGTATGAGCGAATACGCGAAACATGTATATAGAAAATGTTAAAAAATATGAATCACTTCGACAAATACAGCGACGTGATCAAAGTTACAATAATAAAATTGAATAACTTTTAGGCATTCCCAATTATTCAAGAAGCTGCCGTAATGCGCGTGCTGCACTGTGTTGGAAGTGTTCTCATAGCCATGCACCCAAGGTTTTATCTAGTGATTTTGGCCTCCTATCCAGAGCATTTATCTTCGCAAAAAGCCTCGTACAGTGAGTTATCATAATTTATGCATTGTAATAGCAGGCGTTCTACGTTTTCATCAGCCTCCTTGCAAGAGCACACCACGCTGTCCGTTTGTTTTATTTTGTACACGAAGCATTCAGTATAGGCTGTGCCAATCCGAAGCCTAGGAATTGTTGTTTCTATTGAGCGGCTGGTTTTCATAGGTATGGTGAATTGCATGTTAGCGTCTATCACATATAATATCGAGCTTTCCGCACTATTTGTGAACCAAGTTGAGATCTCTGGACATTGACCGCAGAGTTTGCTTAAGAGACAACGCTCGCAGATAGAGGTAATAGCGATAGCACTGCATTTTGGTGAGCTTCGCGCGCATGTCATCTGCAGTGACGTTCCCCGTCACTTCGGAATTATTTGGTCTCCACTGGAATACGATATCACGGAGAAGAGAATTTGCTGTAGCGCAAGCCTTATGTATTTCGTCTACATTGATATACTGTTTACTTTCGCCAAGCTGATTCCCTCTATGCACAGCAGCGATCCTTGCGGATCGCTCAGAATAATCCATTGAAAAGATCCTGAGTGTGAACATATGAAGCGCTATATACCATAGAGCTCGGCTGTTGTAGCTGATGTAAAGCGACACAATCTAAATATTATTCGCTCTTCATATGCCGGTATAACGAACGCCGATGTACAGCTCCTACGCTCTAAACATTTTTACGCCCTTCAGGGTGTTTTCTTGTCGCACTGTATAACACCCTTACCGTTAGGGCCTTAAAGAAGTGTATAGAGGACGACAGGAGAGTTTAACGAGACGTGCGATAAGAAAAGACGTAGTTGAAAACTATCTAACCATTCTGACTGCCTTGTGCGCATATAAATATCCGACAGGAGAGTTTCCTATATCTCTCCCTGCGAAATTCTCTTGTCGGATATTTCTATGCGCCCAAGGCTGTCAGAATGATTACATAGTTTTCAAATACGTCTGTTGTCATCGCACGTCTTGTAAGAGCTCCGCTGTTGTCTTCTATACATTTCTTTTTAAGGCCCTAACGGTAAGGGTGTTACAGTGCGAAAAGAAAACACCCTGAAGGGTGTAAAAATGTTTAGGGTGTATTCTTGCACGAACCGTCTGTGTAGACCTGAATACGATCCCTGTATGCAGTGTAGAGGTGTGACAAAGTTAACTGTTTGTTTGCAATCATTGACATGTCGCACTTACGAGTTAGGCCGAGAATGAAAATGACGATTTTCGGAGTTCAGAGTGTAGCTATGGAGGATGCGAAACGTTTCTTGGCCAACATCCATGAGCAGGCAGAAGGTTTAAGCACTGTACTATTATCTCACGCAAGCGGGCCCAATTTCGATCTTGATTGGCTTGACAAAGTGGACGACAGACATGTCGAATTGCCAAACCAAAATAGTGGCGGCATCTTCTGACAAATCTTAGCGTCTCAAACGGCGGCTGGCGAGACTCGGCAATAACCATCACGCTGGCAGATGCACGAGGTACTCCCAGATGTGGAGGCTTCTAGAAATCAGTCGTTAAAAAAAAATTACGCGGTTTTACGTGCCAAAACCACTTTCTGATTATGAGGCACGCCGTAGTGGAGGACTCCGGAAATTTCGACCACCTGGGGTTCTTTAACGTGCACCTAAATCTAAGTACACGGGCGTTCTCGCATTCCGACCCCATCGAAATGCGGCCGCCGTGGCCGGGATTCGAACCAGAAAGCAGTCATTGAAGACTGCCTTCCAGTGTGCGAGGGAGCGCATGAAGCCCTGGGGGCAGAATACGCTATATGCTGTGTGTAATAACTGCGCAGTTAACGCGTAATAGGGCTGCTGATGTCCCGCCCCAACTGATTTCTTCAAAGCGACGAGGAACGCTGATGAACTCATTCACTTTCTCCTCGAGTGCTTTTACATGCAGAGCCCATGACAATCGCCTGTCAAGAACGAAGCTCCAGAAACTTGAGTCGCCGCACGAGCTGCAAGCGCTGAGAGCCAAGCTCCAACCGAAACGTTTTCAGGTATTTTCTAGTAAAATGAAAGATGGGGCAGTTTCTTTTCGCTTATGCGCACAAGAAGTCTGCGTAAAGCGAATACTGCAAAGAAGTAGGCAAGATACGGGGCCTTAATCCGTGCCTTAATTGGACCGGTTCGTGAAGCACGTAATCAAGGTGCGCGAACAATGAGACGCGCTGAGAAATCGCAAGAAACGTGCAGGCGATTACAGTTTCGTTTTCTACATCTCGCGCTGCAGTCACAATTATATTGCTGGACATTCCGGAGCGCGCAATTTCAAATGCTGCGTTCTTTGCAACCACATCGCAGTTTTATAGTGAAGTGGTAATAGTTGCATGAAACTACTTGCATTGGTCTTAAGACTGACTAGTGGTGCACATGAATTACCAGTGACAGACGCAAAGGCATCGGCACGTTGACTGATGCCAGAGGCAAAACTTTCTGACAGACAGTTTACTGTCATTTTGCTATAGCGAAGTAACGTAGGCGCTTTATGGAGTGGGAAAATAATAATAATAAACTGAGTACCGCAAGGTCTTGAACGCGACGACACACAAAAAACTTTCTAGAATATGAATGTTGGCTAAATAAATTACTTATTCAAAATGAAATTGTTTTGGAACATGAAGTTGCTTTATTTCAAGAGGAAATATCGCAACAGTTGGCACAGTATACCAGTACACCACAGAAATTCACTTGTAGCATAAGATACGCTCGTCACACTTAAATCTGTTCGTAAGACAATTATGAGTGTTGGGACACATCCTGCGGTTCATAGAGGACATTAAGCATATGTGGAGTGTACCTATCAAAATTTGGGCGCTTGATGGTTTTAACAACGGGTGTAAACATCAAAATCGCCCATTTAATCTACGGCGCACTGTGCAATAGCCAATTGCTGCAATCGTGTGCAACTCTGTTACATACAATTTTGACCAGTAGTCGCATAGCTAAACGAACACACCCATCTTTAATAGTCGAACGTAAGGAAAGATGTAAGGCTAAAGTAAGCCCCCATCCCAGAGTATGGGTATGCAACCGTTGCTCTGCCTACAGTAAATATATTCAACAGATTGTAGGGCAAGCAGCTCGACAACAACCGCGGGCCTCGACAGGCACCCGAGAGGGCAGACACGTTAGCTTCGTGGCAGGTCTCGTTTTAATCTCCCGAACGTTGGCCGGTCCTATCGCGCACTAATCGGAGCACATAGAGCACGCGGGAATGTGTGCGCCGCCACAACTGCGTTGAGGCGACGGCAACGATGTTGACGCCAAACAAGATATTTAAAGTCGTGTAAAGTTTATGGCCAGCGCGGAAAAAGCGATCGCCCCATTCCACCACATCACAGCAAGCGGTCAAACAGTATGCATATAAATGAATGTTAAGAGAGACATCGATGGTATTCATACGCGCTCTTCCGCATGAGAGATAAAACGAAGTCGCAAACGCAGTCTGGAAAGTCAGCGCATGCAGGTTTGATGTTTGCCTTAACGGGCACCGGAGCCAGCGCGATAAACGATTGAGAGGCCACTTAATGATTACAGGTGCTTGTGCCGCCTGTCTGGCTCCTTCCGTGTACACTTCAGTTGTTGACAAGCGACGACCATATCACTGTCTCGGTCGCGGCGTTACGCCCGGTGAGAGCCTCGGCGTGTCATGGCCTACAAGCAGCCACGAGGAGAAAACCCACGAGAGAGAGAGAAAGAAAGAGAGAGAGAGAGAGAGGAGGAGGAGGAGGAGGAGGAGGAGGAGGAGGAGGAGGAGGAGGAGGAGGACTGCGACGATGTGCATCAACGATAGCCTAACTGTGACCCCTTCGACACCGTCACCGCTTGATGCTCGTCATTAACAGCCTCGTACATGGGGGTGAAAGAAATCTCGAGCGCTGACTATAAGCAAAGGTTAACACAAGCAGCCGTCGCCTGTTGGGTACCCTCTATGGGAAGGCCACGCTGTGTGCACGGATTGTAGCAGGTTGTGGAACCTGAGTAACGTGTCCGAAGAGAGCATTCAGTCAGAGAAACGAAGCCGAACTATGACGACTGGAAAAGCATTCGCGAAAGTCAAATAAGAAAAAGGAAGGAAAAAGACACTGCAAAATAGAAAAAGAACCTAACTGCGATGTTTAACGTCTCTTAACTTCACACTGGCTTATTAGAGGGACACCGCAGTGGAGAGTTAGAGATTAATTTGGACCAGCTGGTGTTCTTTAACGCGATCTAAATCAACGCGCCCACGAACGTTTTTGCATTTAGCCACTATCTAAATGCGGCCGGGTATCGAACCCGCGACCTCTTGCTCAGCAGCAGAGCGCCACAGCCACAGGGCCACCATGGTGTGTAAAAATAAGAAACATTCGAAGTGCATGAGAACATTTTCTTTCACGGTAGCGATTCTATGCCCTCCAAGGAGAGTCAGCAAACAAGGCTGATACCACCAAGACAGAGATGTTGGAGAATTTCCGAGTTGTGGCATGAAGTGCATCAAAATTCACGCAAACATTCTTCATTGCGAATTAATCTTGACTTTATAGACGCGCGCGGATTTAGAATTTGAATATAATCGGTGCGCTTCAAATCGAAACAATTTAATTCCAGACTCTACTATCGGATTTTCAGGTGACAATGAAATACAAGAAATTCAACGAAGAAGAATGAAAACGAGGCTACAGCGGTGAGAAACTAGATGGCGAGACCACCCACCCAGCGGTATGAGCCGCGTCTTTCGCGGCAGCAAGTGAAACGGTAACGGAAAGTTGAGGAAGCACGAGCGGAGCCTCTCTCCACAGTGACTGAAAACAAGATCGCTGCACTGGCGAACAGCTGCGGGTGAGAGAGTAGCGCGAGGACCGCTGTTACTGGACAGAACATGACGACCGCGGGAGGTGTGCCCAGGTTGTTCGCGCGCTGCTTCAAATCCTTACCACAACAGGGCAAAAACACTGCGTGCTTAGTGGAGCACTACACTGAACCAGCCATCACTGTTGCTGTCACTGATTCACAGTGTGTGCCAAAATGCTCTCTCTGTCGCTCTTTTCGTTTTACCTCCTTTCGCATTCTACCTTTTTACTAACTATTTTAGAGGCAGAAAAAATGCCCTAAATTCGATTTCAGAGGTTTATTATCGTTATTTAAGGTAGCAGAATGGATGTTGATACTATTAGCGAGAATGTGCAGCTTTATAAATATTTACCGAGATAAGAGTGCGTTCTAAAACATTCTTATGAGATTGGGCGAGCTAGTATGTAATCACAATTTGTCGTGCAGTCGAGAAGGCAGTGGCGAATTTATCTCTACGCAGTAGTTGCGATGAGGTGAGGACAGGGTACTCTTAAGTTGACAAGAATGTTCTAGCCTGAAAAGAGAGAGAGAAAGAGAAAAAAATGGAAGACGGTCTAATTTATGTACAGAAAGGTGGTGAATCAGGTCAGATGCGGGGGCGAACCCTCCCCCTACCCTTCTTTTTTTTGTGTGTGTGTGTGTATGCAACTTCTTTCCCTTTAAATCCACTCGTGCGAGTTAGACGCTTTATGGCCCCACACAAGTGGAGTATACAGACCGGAAAGTGAAGCCGCGTATCTTACGCCTCCTCCATGGTAGATATGCCATTGAATTCGTCTGCGAAAGTGTTGCCTTCCCGCCACAGGATTCCCGTCCCAGTACGACAATGATGAAGCATGGTGCTGCAAAAGAGCTAAACGTGGACACGGCGCGGTAATTCCTTGGCAGATGCACCGTGCAAAGAGCGCGAAGGCTCCTTTGCCAGTCAGGGGAGCCAACCACTGCACGTCTGAGCGGAGACACTTGACGTTCAATCACACGGACTAAACGTCGCACATGTGCTTAGAAGGAAGCCTCGGCGTAAACATAAGCTACTATGCTGCGCGCGCAAGGAAAAAAAAGAAAAGAAACAGAAACGGACCTCTCGACAGAACATCACGTAGCGGAGTGAGCCAATAAACAAAGAACGGAGTAGAAGAAGGAAGGCGCCCCGAAATCACGCAAACAGCAAGAAAAATCCCGGCAAAGGGGGGGGGGGGGCGAAGCTCTTGTCAAGCTAGTTCAGCAACGATCCATCTCAATCAGGACCGCTCAGCCAGGCGTAGTACTTCAACAGAGACGATTTTTTTGGAACTAGGTCCTTTCCCGCCTCCTTTCTTCTTCCCCTTACTTCCGCCCTGTGCGCTCCTTTTCCTTCTGGCGTGGTTCTTTGCCTCTCGCCTCCTGCCACCTATCATTTTAGCCGAGAGATCCGTCGTCCGCTGTCCCCGATTTTATGGTCCGCCCGTCCGGAGGTATTCAACTGCATGCGAGCGGAAACCGCCGAAGGAGTCGTAAAGCCGGACAGGCGCTGCACGGAGAGCATAAAAGCTGGACAGGCGCTGCACTCTCGTCAGCCTCGTGCGCCCGGCGATGGCTAATCCCCTCTACACGAATCAAGTCACGCACCTGTCTGCGACGATGTCATCATCGCCACGCAACGCCGCGACGGCCGGTTGCGCACAGCTGCACGGGCGATGACGACGCGCGCACGCTCTGTCACCGATGGACGCGAGTGACGAGCTTCTGCGTCGCCTGGCTGACGCCCACGACGACCTCGTCAAGCGGCCGACGAAACGTGGTGGCCTCGGCGGCGATCGTCATTGTTGGACTGATCCGCGTCATCCGGCTGTTCCGTCCAGCAGGACTGCTGTTATGTGACAGTGTACACTGCAGTAACAAGTTATTTCCGCATCAAGTCTCCGAAAATGCGCCTAAACCGACCACATGATATGTGAGGTCTTTTAGTCCGTCTCTAGCATTTACGCCCAGAGGTATTCAATACCTAGCGATTGTCCAATTTACGAGTACTCGTAAACGGCAGAGGTCGCCATCGACGTGAGCTCAGAATCGCGTGTTCGCTCGTGGATGCGCGGATTAGCCGTCAATTTTTTTAGTTAACCGTCGCAGTATCGAGCCACTCCTCGCGCAGTAAAAGGCGCCGCTTATCTCCAGGGCATCAACAAAAAAAAAAAAAAAAAGCGAGCGTGCCAGGGATCTAAGCTAGGGTCGAAGGGAAACCGCGGCCGTGCCGGAAAACAAACGTGCCCCACGTGTATACACGCATATGTACTCGCGCGCGCGGTGGACCTCGTGCTGACGTCAGAGAGCAGCGGGCGCGCGCAGGACGCGCCAAAACGCGGCCGAACCCTGCGTGAACGATGATGACTGAACACGAGAGCGCTTGCGGGAAATGAGCGCCGTGGGGGTGGGCCGAACTTTCCATTTGTTGCTGGGTGCTTGGCTCGATGACGAGCCTTCCGTGAAACGGCGCACAGCGCGAGGCGGGCCGTCAGCAGACTGTGACGCCGTTCATCCGTCATCGAGGCGAGCCTGATTGATCGCACCTGTTCCCGGACTCGCCACCCAGGAAAAGCGACAAACACCGAAGCCCCGGCGGCGCTCGCTCCCTCTCGCTCGCCCTGCCGGCCCATCGCGCACCGGCTCATTCCGCGAAACAGCGCGACCACGATAATGCCGCCGCGGCGCGCATGAAAGCGCACCCTGCCCCGCAGCAGCTCTGCATACTACTGCGTCTGGACAGTGCTTTCCGGGGAAACGGCGAGCCGCGGGCTGTCGGTCGTTGCTGGTCGGCCGCCCCGGCGCGCATCGACGGCAGAGACACACACGCACTTCTTCCGGATGACGCGCACCGCGGGCTCGTGCACCGAGGGTCTTTGACCGACCGGTTCAACGGTCGGCGCTGATCAGCAGTGACCTCCTGAACAATCTCGCCTGGCATTGGAACCCGAACTCGTTTATTCAGCCGCCCGGCTGCAGGCCGAGAATTTTCCTCGACTCTTTATCTGCACGCTTTGGTGCCGTTCTTCCGTGTTTCGTTTATGGATATTACCGTTGCTATTTTTTTTTTCGATTTTATTTTTGCGCCTGGTGTTCACCAACAGGTCTAGCCAGCAGTAGGCTGGGTAATATTGGCTTTCATCGCGCTGTGTGAAACTGTGGATGAAGATTTCTCCCGCGTAATTGCGTAAGAAAAATAAATAAAACGGAGGCGACCTTTTATTTTATACTAATAATGCATTCGCACTACTATATACCTTTGCTTTTCAGATTTAAATTAACGAAGAGGCATAAAAATAAACGCATGTAGCCCTCTGTGACCAGGTGCAGCAGCAATTAGTTATCGCATTTGTCGTACGTTATCCACACGTACAGTACTCTGGAACATTACGCTTTACTTAGTTTGGCCTCCCTGAGCTGTCAAAAGTCGCGACGATGTCTCTCCGTTTCATCACTTAATGCGAGGACTTAAGTCAGATTTTCTTGATAGCTCACCGAGGGCGGTGGCGACAAAAATTAAAAATGAAAAAAACAAATCCATATTCTCGTGCGCAATGGAGATTCGATTGGAAAAGAAAGAAAACTCCGGGGTTTTACGTGCTAAAACCAAAATCTCGATATGATACATGCCCGTAGTGGGAGACGTTTATTTTTTTAACGTGCACCTAATTCTAAGTACACGAGTATTGCATTGCGCCCCCATCAGTGGCGTAGGTCGTCTGGCAACCGGGGCCCATAGGTCTTCTGTCACCTCCCCCTCCATCCCCCCCCCCCCCGGGTGTAGTCGAGGAAATCAACAATTTCCGGGTGTCTTCAGACGTATATGACATCCCCCCCCCCACTGGCCCGGGCCCTTGCACACAGAGCCTCCCCCCCCCCCCCCCCCATCCATTGCTACGCCACTGGCCCCCATTGAAATGAGGCCGCTCGACTGGGATCGATCCCGCGACTTCGACCTCAGCAGAGCAACGCAATAGTAACTACACACGGCGGGTTGAAGAAAAACTATTTATTATAGCTTTTTTCTCTCAGAAATAGGCTTCGAGAAGCATCTTCCTATTTTGTCCGAAGTAAAAAAAAAAAAAAAAACACGATATCCCGAAATAACCGGCTGTTCAGATCCACCTGTTCACAAGCAGTGTACAGTATACACCTTTTCAAGCATCTTCATTTTACACAGAGGCAAGACCGGCGGTAGCCACTCGAGCAAAAGTAAAGAAGCGGTGGCATTTGCCAGAGTACAAGAAACAGCTGAAATAACTTGCAGGATTGGTTTAGTGCTCTAACTTACATTCGTAGACCGCGAACTGAGTGGTTTTATAGGCTTCTCTCACGCTCTAAAAACAAGTTCCACCTTTGGCTCAATTTGTACTCTGGAATCACGTATACGATGTCTCGCACGCTCGAAAAAAGAAATATAGAGAGAGCTTATGAATTACTCATTTAGGTTTCTGTTTCTTTTTACTAAAAAGGACGTCCTCAAGCATTTCATCCAGGCAGACGCTTTTCCAAAGCGCTACAGTGGCGAGCATTAAAAACACCACGCTGCATATGCCACCGTTACCGGCACCCAACGAAGAAATAAATAAATAAATAAAAACGAATAAAAAGAAAGGAATAAAAGAATGGCAAAACGAAATAACACAAAACGCAATAAACACAGCGAACGGTTCCGCATGCGTTTTACACACAATATGCGGGCTGCAGGCAAGAGAAAGGCGCCACAGAACCTGCTCGCGCGAGCATATATTTATACTGTCTCTATACACGCGATTTCCGTCTCTTCTATTTATATTGTTTTGGTCGTTCTTCCTACAAGCAAAACGAGAGGAGAGAAAAAAAGAAAAACTAGCAAAGCAAATAAGAGAAATAAAGGGCTGTCCGCTTCGACCGACCGACTGGCGGTCTCACCCCATTCATGACCGAGAGATTACCGCCGGGGTGATGGATCTGCCTTTTCCTGGTTCTCCTTTTCGTGCCGTTGGCGACGCTCTGTTTTGTAGCTCCCAAGGCCGCTGCCCTCCCCCCACCCTTCTACCCTCCCCCCCTTGGGAACGCGCCATGCTGCCGCTCTTTTTTTATTTATTTTTTTTTCTCGTCCATCTCTGGCGAGTGCGCGCGACTCGCGAAGCGCGCCCGCGGCCGACGCGCGCTACCCGCCGCTCGCCGTCGTCGCCAACGGACAGCGCTGCCCAGCGCCCCAGAGAGCAGGGCCCATTCCCGCGCTTACGCTTGCCCGTAGTGGGCGCCGTTCGGCCCGATTCGCGCGTATGCCTTCCTCCTCCCTAAAGTTGGGAAGTGAAGGTTCTCGCTGGCGGGGCGGCCGTCTCGTCTCGTTGGCGAAAAAAAAAAAAAAAAGAAAGAAAAGGCGCGGTGCGCCCACAACCCCCCCCCCCCCTACCCACCCCCTCTCTGCTCTCCTCTCCTGACCCATCTTATGTGCCTGGTTACACTTGCGAAACCTTCGAAACACCTGATGCTCGCGAAAAGTGGTGTGGGGTTGCTGCTCCCGCCCGGAGGAACCGAGGTCTGAGATTAACCCGTTGTTCTTCTTATCCGGTAGCCCAGCGCAGAAGTGGCTACACTTTCGCAAGGAGTAAAGAGAGTGCGCCAGCGGACAACGCTCCTCGAGCATTGTACTAGCTGAGAGAGAGAGAGAGAGAGAGAGAGAGAGAGAGAGAGAGAGAGATGCATGCATACAGAAGAAACCCGTTATGGAATAACATCTTTATCACACGTGCAGTCCCATGCAGTGGTCACCATTGCATGGACTGCATGAGCGCTATCGTCGTTCAACCTATGCTGAGCCAATGCCCGCAGGCCGCATTCAGATGTGAAACAATTATCAGAGTTGTTCGCCGGCCGAGTGATAATTGTAGCTGTGCTCGAGAGTCACCTTTTTATCTGTGTCGAGGAACTGCACAGTTTCGACACCCATAGCGTCCATTAAACAGCGGGAGCCAATCGTGGTCGGCGATTAAGACGTTTGTCTCAAGCAGAAATTTTAATACAAGAGACCTTCTCCAAACCTTACAACGTGCAGTATTGATTCAAACATAAATAAAAATTATTTATAAGGCTTCAAACTATGATGATGATGATGATGATGATGATGATGATGATGATGATAATACAAACTATAGTCATTGCCTGAAACGGAATAGAAGCGCGAGGGTGATGGTGAAAGCTATAGACGATTTTGCACGCGCCTTGACAGCACTGCGCTGGCGGCCCCTACGAAACTTTCGGTCTAGCATTCTACAAAGCGAAAACACCTAAAACAGTCGATATTATGACGAAAAAAAAAAATAAACGTGTTTTAAAGTTAGCTCGACTTAGGAGACGCCTCTTTATAAGCTTTGGAATAAAAGAAAAGCTTATCATACTTCAAGCACGGAATATTAAAATTTTATATGAACTACACGGCAAAATTGATTTGTATATTTGTGATCACCATGCAGACGAAAACTTAAGAACCTGTGGGCCTCTCTTTTGCCGCAAAAGTGGGTTCACCGCTCTGTCTTTCTTGCCCGCCCAAATTCTGTGGCGAAATCCGGAAGCCTGCCAGGGTGCCGGCTTGTAAACGGCAAAAGTGGTCTGCAGGCAAGCTTGGAGGACACAGGCTCTAAGGTTGCTCAGGGAACAAAAACACCACCACGCGTGAAATGAATTCTGGGATTTTACGTGCCAGAAAACCACGATCTGATTACGAGGCACGCCGTAGCGGTAGGGGGGGGGGGGGGGGGGACAAAGGACAAGTTTTGACCACCTGGGATTCTTTAACGCGCACCCAATGCGCACGGCACACAGGCGTTTTTGCATTTCGCCTTCATCGAAATGCGGCCGCGGGGATTCGATCCCGCTACCTCGTGCTTAGCAGCGTGACGCCAAAGCCACTAGGCAATCACACCGGGTTACCACCATGCGTTGTCATGCGTCGGCAGAGAACGCTTAGCGGCCCGCTGGTTTTTGTCTCTGGCGCTACGCGAGCACACGCGAAGCCACGTGGAAGTAACCACGCAGCCCTCGTTTCCGAAAAATTGTACAAATCGCGCGATAAATCGAAGAAAAAAACTGCGCATGAAATCGCCCTGAGATGTGTATTTGCTTGCAGACGGTGAAGCTGCATCATCCTCACCTTCTTCAAAGAGTGAACATGCCTCTATTTGGTCTCCCTGGGTACATGTCTTCCTGCTTTTAAAGAAAGCGAAAAGCAGCTGTAGTGCATCGGCTGCTTTTTTTTTTTTTTCCTTAGTGGTCAAGAAAGACGTTACACAAGGAAACCAGGATACGTGGCTATATTCAGTTAAGATATCACGCGGGAAATAAATTAGGAAAATAAATAAATAAATAAGCGTAAATTTCTCTCGGCTAGACATGCCAGTGAGGTGTCCACGAGCGAGCACTGTAACATACTGCGAGACATTGCAGATTTGCACTAACGGCAAATATAAGGTTTCCTGCCAGTGGCCGCGAAACCAGCCCCTTCTGGGGAAAAATTCAGTAAAGCAGCAGATAATAAAATATTAGGAATGAAATTTAATTCAAGGTGACCCAATGCGTGATCCAAAATCTTCTTTTCTCTCTCTCTATCTCCCCTCTGTAATCAGGATATTTTTATTCCTCGGCACGTCCAACTGGTATTTCGCCACGGAATACGAAAGTCACTACGACGGTCGTAAACAGCGGGACAAGGGTCGCAAAACACTTGCGAGAACAAAAGAGGCGTCACATAGGCGGCCGGAGATGCAAGTGCCACACAACTCCGCATGCCCCTCCTTTGTCAAAAGAACGGGGAAGGTAGCGGCAGGGGGGGGTTTGCGCGGGCTCATTCGGCGCACCTGACGCGCTCTTCACCATATACAAGTCGCCAAGACAAAGAGTCCGAGGGCAGCCTGCGCTCACGGCATTGCAGCATAACAGATCATCGATTTCAAGCGCCACAATTCAGTGCATCGTGACGCCCGCGCTCAGTTCTGCAAAAATAACGGCGTCCCGAAAAAAAACCTCTCCATTGTAGAGCGCGACGGAGAAAAAAAAAAAAAAAAAAAAACGAGGTCTCGCGCCATGCAGGAGCCGGACGCGCTCAGTCTTCGAGGAGCCGGAGAGGCCTGCCGAATGCGCCGCGCCAGTAAAGAAACAACCTTCCTGGGGAGGGGGGGGGGACACAGAAAGAAATAGAAAAGTGGCGCGCGCACATGTACTTGTCAGGGCCGATCACGCATCGCCGCGTGAAAAGCGCGCGATGCTAACACGTGCCTCACACAGCCACAGCCGTCGCGGCCATTCTTTGGTCACATCTAACTCTATGCACGCGACGGGCAGCGGCAGTCGGCAACAAGCGCCGTCGCTTGCCCATAAAGACTTCTGTATCTCGCACACACTACCCAGCTGGGATGAACCGCTTGAATATATCCAGCATTGTTCCTCACTGCGCTAACTTCTCGTTATCGCGCGAACAGAAGCAAACAGAAAGTACGAGGAGCAGAAAATGTTGGTGGGGTACATCGGTTTGTTGCGGTGAATGCTCACGAGCACGCCAGCATTGACGCATACTCTGCCGATCTCCGCCGGTGTGCGCAACCCTATGTCGATGTTGCGCGATGCTTTCTCGAGAACCTCACGGCAGTACCTTTTCAGTCGGTACACTATACACGAAAATACCCAGCGTATAGCGCGACACTCCGGCAAGAACACGCGTCTGACAGACCTCTCGTCGCTGCTTTCCCTGCTGGACTCTATGTGGTCGAACTTTTTGACACACGTACTTCGGGCATTATTATTATTATTATTATTATTATTATTATTATTATTATTATTATTATTATTATTATTATTATTATTATTATTATTATTATTATTCGACTTGGAATGCACCTCGACGTCCGTAAGATGGGGTTTGGAAGGCATAGGTTGCAGGACGCCTCGATCGATCTTAGTTCCGCTGCACTTCGACTCGCAATACTCGTTTGAAGTTGCCAGATGTGTACGGCATAGCAAAAACGGGATGTGTGTCGCGGTATCAACGGCACGCAATGGCCCTCTTCGACGGGCGACTCCAGGATGTGACGTTTCTTTCTTCGTCGACACTCTACCGTGTTTCTATTCAGTTGGTCCGCTTCGTTTAGCGTGTCACACTCCCAACATCGGCCATGTGGCTGTGGCGCCTTGGCACGTAAACATGGGCACCGAATAGTACAGCGAAACGAGTAATGCCGTCCAACCAAACACTGAATGAAGGTGTCCGCAAGAACAACTATGGCAACGGCAAACCCACACGGGCGGTCGGAGCTAAAGAAGGTGTCGGAAGTGTAAACTGATACATGCGTGCCCGGGCTTCAAAGCACGACTCAAAATGGCCCTGTAAAGAAGACAAAACTAAACACGGAAACGAAACCACACGGCTCAGTCGCAATTTCTTACGGCATACCCGCACTGTTCGCAGGCAGTGGAAGTCAAGAAGGTTGATACCACTGCTAAAGCCAGGATCATCCCCGTTGGAGTTGGTAGCGTATGTATCGCCTTGCTCTGTCAAGCTGCATCAAAAAATTGATAAAAAGTATGGTCCTCACACATCTGGAATGGCATCTCGAGCGCTACGACCTACGCCCCCGCCTACACGAGAGGATTGTGGCAGGCTTTCCTAGCTAGGCCGTTCCTCTATCTGCAGCGTTATTAACCTCGCAGCGTAAGCGCAACTAAAGAAAAGTCGCAAGCACATGTATAGGTTGCGCTCTTTCTCAACCTGAGAGCTGACGCTCACGAGGCCACCCTGAACTCTCTCGAGGCTATTTTAATTAGCGACTATGTTTCCACGGTTAGACGACTGTATAACCCGCCGATAACTTTTTTTGTACAAACGGAAGATAGCCCCACAGCTGTTTGCGCGTACCTTAAAGCATGGGGAACATCTGTATGCTTCATGCTTCAATTATACAGAGCTATATTGCAGGGATTTTTACGCTACAGTCTGCTAGTGCTTTCCAGTACGTGCTAGTCTATAGTGTTCACTTATCGAAGCACCTACAAGGTTGGACAATGCGCACGTGTATGGGACTTACTCGCTGCGCTTCAACACGTGCAACAATCGTGCATGCCAAAGATGATCTGATCCCAACGCACATCGCTCTTGATTGTTTCAGAGCACACATCCGTCATCTTTTCCGGATCCTCCATCAATACCCCATCCTCTTGCCCTCATAACAACCTCAAGCTACATTTTCGGAAGTTGTCGTCGCCATTAAGGCTGCCTTCCACCAGAATATACACCAGCAGCAAGGCCTTCATCTCGCTTGTGACATCTAGAACATACTAATATTCTGGGGATTACGAAGAAGGCCTGTCTCCGAAGAATGGCTCTCAAAGAGACGGCGCTGTTATTTAAACGAGAAATATCGGACCGAATGCACAACTAGCACATCTATATCAAGGAGTCGGTTTCGAGCACCAGCTCCACAGGTGCCCGTTGCCATTCCGGCTACACTAGTTTAAACTGTCTGATATGACGACACCAACCGCTACGGAGCTTGCTGTCTTTCGCATTGTTTGTTATATACCCTGCAAAAGCAATTTCACAAATGGACCATAATTTGAAACACCAAGGGAGCCCTTAACCCGCCGCGGTTGCTTAGTGGCTATGGTGTTGTGCTGCTAAGCCCGAGGTCGCCGGATTAAATCCCGGCCACGGCGGCCGCATTTCGATGGGGGCGAAATGCGAAAACACCCGTGTACTTAGATTTAGGTGCACGAAAGAACCCCAGGTGGTCCAAATTTCTGGAGTCCCCCACTACGGCGTGCCTCACAATCAGATCGTGGTTTTGGCACGTAAAACCCCATAATTCAATTTTTTTTTTTTAAGGGAGCCCTTCAGTTTTCAATTTGCAATGCATTACAGAACTCATGAGCAGCTGAAGAGACAATAGCCATCAAGTTACCGATAAAGGGCATGACATCTATTTTCAGTAGCTGTCAGGGCGTACCGGCATTTCTGGTGTTTGCTTCTAAGACTAGATTTCAAAGACGAGACACCCACGAAGGAACCCGAACGGTTCCGATCGCTCCGTGCAGAACCAAAGCTGCGAGGAAACTATTTCTTGGATAGAACCACGAGATGTACTTATCGCTCTTCTCCGAATCTCTCGAAGTGTCATCTGCATACGCCGAACCCTTCCTTAAAGCCGCAACTGTCATTTCCCGCTTTGACGCGACGTTGATGTGCCGCTCATGGCTCGTGTTGACGTTTACCACGGCTTACTGGATCCTCATCAGCGTGGGTGACACGCATATGTGCTACTGTTGCTGGAGCCAAGAAACAATTGCACCTCTATAATGTGCCTGTATCTCGTTACGACGTCCAGCGCCGTCCTCTCCAGAAAGAGTCGAACCGGCTCGCGACCGTCGACCGTTTTCAGGGGCGAAGATATTTGAATTGAAGCCGTGTCCGTCGCTGGCACAGAAAGCAACGGCAGTGTTGCTGCAATTCGTCGAGATGCTCCTGCGGAAGTCTATAGATTACCTTCAGGTGCGCGCGCAAGTAGTGTTCTTTCTCTCTCATTCATTCTCTCTTCCCAAGTGTAATGTAGTAAAGCGGACGTTCAACTTATTGGCCATTTTGTCTTCCTTTTCTTCTATCTCTTTCTCTTTTGCTCATTATATACGTCTATCACCGCCTACACTCATTCTTTGCCACCATCACATGTGCTTCACACATTCCCATCATTTTAATACCCGATCAGCTATTAAAAAAAAAGAACATACTTTGCACTACGGCCGGTATGCTTACTATAGTAGAGCGTATTAGTAAACCATGTATGTAAGGTGCGAACATTACAATGAGCGGCATACTAACATCACGTACGCCATGTTCAGATCGTACACAGCCCGTGCAATAATCAGAAAGTGCAAGGGGCGAATATTATCGGCAACAGACACAACATTTAGTACTTGGCACAGAGCCTCCGCAATCTTAAGTGCTTGAAATTGGAGAATGACGCCATGCCACTGGGGCAAGCAACGTATGTACATTTAGCAACGTAATAATAAGCATTCCATACTTATCAGGCGATTCACTGAAAGCATTTCATTGCCATGAATTAGACGTATATCGAGAAGAGTACCCAAGAGAAATTCCTATACCGGTTTGTTATCAATTAACAGAACGCCTAGTGTTTATAGATTTCACAAGCCGCGCCCTTGTTTCTACACTTCTCGCGAACCGTGACCGCATGTGTGAATCGACCTACAAGGCATAAGTAATGTACACAAGGTCGACAGTTATTCAAGAAGAACTGCCATTGTATCGCTATAGTAAGCTTCGAAAGAAACATTCGCCTAAGGCAAACCAGCCACAACTGGTCTACCAATATACACTTCTCCCGAAGTATCCAACGCCATACAGTACTCATTTGACAAAACCCGTGTAGAATGTGTGCATTGTCGCTAAGCTTACGTGCTTGCAACATTTGCCCATTGCGTTATGTTGTTATACAAATCGCTCCTCTGTAAGCAGTTGGCATAATATGTCTGTACAGGCTTCGGGCTTGTAACTGCAGAGCTGATATTATCATTAACACTGCCCATCGAATTTCTATACAACCATGCTAGAGACGTCAAGGGAGAACAAAATAGACTGGTGGACACTATACAAGCGCATTTCGCAGAAACAAAAGCTGGAATTCGCGCTTAAAAAAAGAACAAATCACCTTATTGTGGCTTTTTGTTGTTGTTGTTGTTGTTACAGACGCCGTTTCTACAAAAACAAGGCGGCGGTGAAAGGCAAATGTGATAGACTGCGTGCGCACTCATTCAGCCACCTTGCCTCAGGACTCGAGACAGGCTCGGAAAGAATATCATTGCGCTCCTTATCCTGACAAGTGTCCATAAAAACAGGTTGTCAGCAAGGACAAGTACCGCGAACACGTCCGACTGCCCTGTCAGTGTTTTTTTTTTTTTTTTTTTTTTTCCGGCTCGTGACATAAAAGTAGCAGACGAGCTGATCCTTGAGAATTACACCGCGAACTTTCTATGAGATTTCTTTTCTATCGGACGCAACGACTGCTGCAAATGACGTACGGACCAAGCGCATGCATTGACATCTTTTCCTATAGCACAACTGCTTCACTGGGCTGTAAACTATACTGTTGTGGCTAGCAGCATGGCAGCCTGTTAATTGAAAGGGGGTAGTAAAAGCAAAATTAAATAATCCCGACAAAAATGACAAACACTCTTTCTTTGAGAGTAAACACTCAGGACTGTGACGTAAATGTGAAGAAAAGAAATCGTGCAGCTTTACGTAAGAGAGCCTCACACTGAGCGAAGAAAACAAAATTTACTATATGACGACTCTCGTCCAAGTCGTCTTTGTTTGTGGAGGTGGCGCTCTATGGTGGTAAACTGAGGACGGATCTTCGGGTTAATTTGAACTGCCTGGTGTTCAGGGACGTATATCTGCATTCTGCTTTCACAAGACTGCAGCTGCTGAGGCCGGGAACATTACTCCGGTTAATAAATGTACATTTTAGTGGCCGCAAAATATATACGCCACACATTGCGTTTTCGATTTTAAAGCATTTTATTTTGCCGCAGCACAAGTCATACACTGTTCCTAGGTGTTCTCGCATAGTTTTTCTGGACAATTTTTCAGACCCTCCTAAATCGTCATCCGAGTGGATCCACAGCCAGTAGAGTGCGTTTGACCGGGATTTTACTGTAGTTGATGCATGGGAAGGGGCTCCGCACTTTAGTTCTAGGCAACAAACACGCGCAGAGTAGTCCGAACTCGTTTACCGCCATTCGCACTTCGCCGAAAATCTTCTAACTTCAAAACAAAAAAAAAAAAGAACAGCATAAGCTGAAAGTTCAGTCGTGATCTCAAACACTAGTCGCACCTTGCTACTTCAAGGGATGCAAGCGTGATATTGCCTATAGTCCGCACCAACTGGAAAAAATTATTAGAAGCTCCGCCCATGAAAGCATACTTGCTGTCTCTACATGGTTCCGCGCTCCAATACATAGTTTCCGAGCGACGCCGACAGTGAAAGAAGATTGCCTCCAGCGTGACAGCACTCAAATGAGCGAACGTAACTGGTTGGCGCATCTACACAAGTTCGCTTTGGTTTGGACATTTTGCACACGGCATTGTTAGGTTGTCGCCTGTACTACATTGACGGTGTCGTCAATTGCCTGACACGCGGCTCTCCGACGCGATGACCGAGTCCGACGGAGGGAGGAGAACGAACGCCGTTCGTCGGCGCTGAAAATAAACTACTGCCACGCAGAGTCAGTGAGGCGCGTGTTCTAGCCAGGGCTGCAGAGCGCGGGCAACGAGCGTGGCACGGCCGAAATCGGGAAACCGTTTGCCTCAGTCACGGGACGCGTGTTTCGACTATGCAAACGCCCCATCTCTCTTTTTTAATGCGAAAGCATTATATGCGTCTATTACGCGGAAATCCGGCGTCGTCGGCACGGCCCTCCAGCGTTGGCACGAAAGATATGGCGGACGGCGCAAAGAGTAAAAACACGTCAAAAATTCTCGGAGTAACGTCAAATTTTACAGGCAGGTTCCTGTAAGCAGAGTACATCAATCGCTTTGAAAATATAATTTTATAAACTTAGGTCTGGGTGGCAATCGAGCCAGGGCAGCCGAGGTGCGAGACCAGCACGCTTCCTCGACGCCACGGCGGCTCCACGATTTTGGTTGACTAAAGGTGTGCCTAGCGCGTGCGTCATTGCACACGTCACGCCGAAAGGTGTGGCCTATAGTGCGTGCGTCATTGGGCACGTGACGGTGCAGGCAAAGGGGAGGAGGTGGCGCCACGTCATGAGTGTATCAAATGAGCGTGCAAAATGAAAAGCATTAATGTCCAACTGAACGCGCTGAGCGGTCCTGCGAGTTATGAAATCCTCGCGGACAAGAGAACTCGTTGAGACGCTTGGTGCGCTTTGATTTGGCTTTAAGGAGGCGCAGTTAGAACGCAGGTGAGAGCTTGCGCGGACAAGGAACGCGGGGATAAAAAGAATAAAAAAAAACATTTCACCAAAGGGACTATATAATGCTTTCGCATTCCCACATGTAAACAGTCTTAAGTGTCTCTGTCGAATTTTATTTTTTTTCCCCACTTCTACACGTTTTCTCGTCTCGAAGCTAGAGGCAGCCACAGGTGACCAATAGCGAAATTTTATTTTTCCCTTCAGCGCCGACGCTAAAAGGCAGTAAACAGAGAGAAAGGTGTAATAAAGCAGTCCTGCACGTAGGAGAACAAAAAAACAAGCAGAAACCGACGGTTTGTGCCTACCAACAAGTGAGATGTCTCTTCGGGATTTCGACAGGAATCGTGGAGTTATTCGCTCTCTTGAATCGCCCGAAAACAAGAGGTGACCGTTGGGAAACCTCAGAGGACTGCAGTTGATGCGCGCATAAATTTGCGCCCGAACGAGCAAGAAAATTGTTCACCTCCGAGCGCCACGCCACACCACTTGGTAAAAGAAAAAAAGAAAAAAAAAAGAGAAACTGCCAACTTTGCGCTACTTACTTTCCCGGATGCAATGACGTACGGAGAAGGACCTATATATACTTGGCAGCCCCTTGTCACACAGATATCGGCTATGCGCTATCATCTTTAGATGTCACCTTAACGTCACACTTAATCTGTCAATATGCACGTAGATGAGCACGCTCAGAAAATCAAGGAATTATATTGTTGTTGCTTTTCCCCCCGTTATCGCAACAGCTGTAAGAGCGCAGACATCGTATAGCCCGTCTCGTGTAGATAACGGGCTTGTACCTCCAGCCAGTGGTAAAATATTTCGGAATACTACCGATATGGTGCCGGTCATCTAACATCCTGCCATGAGTCTTTTGTTTGTCGAGGAAGGATGAGCTGCATGGCCCAGTGCGTCGTGTTTTCTCACAATACGACTGGCCATGTGTTTACTTGCTTGCTATGTCGGTGTGTCACTCATTAAGAACGTTCACAGGAGCCTGCGACCTCAAGAAACAATTATTTACGCTCTCAAAGGTGCCGCATATTCAAAACTACGGTTTAGTGTAGCAGTCATGCAATAACATTTGATGTGATGCATTTTTCTTTGAGTGCAGCCACTATTTCGCAGGTGGAGAGGCGGGCGGATGTAGTATCTCGCCGTTTTGTTGGCGCGATCCCGGTGACAGTGAAGCCCATCTCACCTTTTCGAGGGCTGCACCAGTTGATAGCGCAGTCTAAAGTTATGTGCCACAGGGACTATTGGATATAAACACGACAGCATGTAATTTCTACATAACAGTTCGCTAAACAGCATCTAGATTATTCATATAACCGCTGTCTACAAATTATGAGCATTTCGCACTACATTTGCAACTACAATTTAGTCTGCGACTTCTTTCTTATTTTTTCGTTGTATACGTCAGAACCCCAGCGTATGCAGGGCGTTAGCCGAGCCCCGACTTCGCTCCCAGTGACACGATGCTGCAGGCACATATTCGACGTGTAGTGATCGCATGAACGTGTACCATCGTTTGCATTCAGTGCACTAACGCTCTTTCTCTCACTGCCACTTCCGTGACAACTACGTCGAATTCAAGGGCACTGCGAAATAGGAGTGACGCATAGATCGCCAATTTGTAGCACGTTGCTTGTCACAAAAGCGTGCACAATACCGAGTCTACGACTGTGGGCGCACGAGTGGATGAAGCGCGTATGAGTGGGGGGAAAAAACGTCCTTATTTGGCCCTCTATAAACCGCCACTCCTGCGCTCTTAAATAGTGGCGATGACCGCAGCTCTCCGAGCGAGCAGTTCAAAAGCAGGTTACGCGAGTTCAAATTGACTCGTCAGTATAACCAGTCTTCTTCTGCGCGGCAGCCGGTCTTCAGTCAGTGCGGCCGACGCGGCTGTTACGCGAAGATAGGCTCGCAGGGCCATTAGGTTCCCGCGGGCGTTTACCCCGGTGCACGCACCAAGCGCTCGCTGCGAGAGGACGTGTCCTTCGTCGCGAGCAATTCATTTCTCGCAAAAAGGAGTCGCCTCGAAAGTGGGGCAGCAGCGCGCGGCGGCGAGCGATTGCAGATCTCGGGCCGCCGAGAGTAAATCTGCGGGAGAAGCGCGCGTCGGAGAAGGCAAATCGAACGACAGGCCGTCGTGAATCACGCTCCGGCCTAAACAGGTTTCCCTCAGCGGCGCCGCTGCAACAGTCGGCTAATTAGGCGCGCCAGACGCGTAATGAGAGCGCGGAAAGCCGCGGCGCGCGCTGCCACACACTGTTTCTCGTCAAAGCACGCGGGGAAACGTCGTCAGCGGCGCCGGGGGCGACCGCGAGGTCAGCCGCACCGAGAGAGCGGGTTCGATACCCAATCACGACTTCCGAGAATAGACGGGCTGCGCTCCGAGGTGCATCTAAGTGGACCATCGGAGCCGTTTTCCACTATAAATTGTCGCCGCGGAAACACCTACGCGCTCGCAAGGAGGGGGGGGGGGGCGCAAATCATCGCGCGGCGCGGCTAACCGGGCAGCAACGCATCGGTATGCAGCGCTCTTCCAGCTGTCGTGCCGCCATAAACCACTTGGCGGCTTTTCCTCCAAGAGGTCTCGAAGCGGAACTCCGAAAATCATTCCGGGCTCTTTGTTTCTTCGGAAGGTGGAGTGGGGCGACGTGCTCCTTTATCGCCGCCGGGACGTATCTGCGGCCGCTTCGATGGCGGAATACTAAGCGGCCGAGCAGTCAGTGCCGGCAGTCGACGCGCTTGTCAAACGGCGCCCGAAAAGGGGACAAAAAGCGCCGAACTGGGCCAGCCGCATCCCACGGCCGCTCTTCCCTGGCCCGTGGGCGCACCATTAATAACGCGCGCGCTCGCGTTTCCTGGCGTGGCTTCTGCGGCGCTGCTCCCAACGCCGCAGACCCGTGTCCGGCCGCCGTGTCGCAGCTATACCAGGCTGTGGGGTAGACGTCACAGTAGCTGTCACCGCGAACACACTTTCGGAGTATTTCACTTCGTTTTCCTTGACGAAAGCCTTCGATACAGGAAAAGAAAAAAAGAAGGGGTGGGGGTGGCGAGTTTCGATACAGTCGGAGTCTGTGCGTTCCTTCCAAGTCTTTTTTAAAACATCCTTTATTAAACTTTTTTTCCTCCTCTACTTTGTACTTCAGCACGATATGCTCCTCCTCTACATTGTGAATGATCTATAGATACATTGTGAATGATTTCTACGGGGAAGGAAGCGTCTTTTGATACAGCGCTGTTATTTCTAGCTCCGTTTTATTTCTGTGAAAACCTATGTTCGTCCGCTGGTCCTCGCTTCCTGCTCGGTCGTGATGGAAGTGGACGTCCCCGCACGTCTGCCGGCGACGGCGGCGTCAGCGGCGGCCGCCTCCAGGAAGCGGATGGGTCAGCAGAGCGACAGCGACCGCGAGGACAGCCATGTTTACTCCCTCAGCAGTGAGGACACTTCTGATGACGACTTCCAGCTTGTACAGAGCCGCAGAGCGAAAAGAAGGAACACCAGGACGTCCTCATCGTCAAGCACGCAAACAGTAAGACACACGCAGAGGCCGGACGCCAATACCATCATATTTGTGCCCCTGCTTCTTACCGTCAACATGAAGCTACTTAACAGGCAATCTGTGTCGATGTCACTGGAAGCCCTGGTGCCAAATGAAATATTGGACATTAGAGTGAACACCTGAAAAAAATCTACTGGCGGTTGATGTCCAGCATGCCGCTGCTATGACCACTCTATGCAGCGTAACGGACCTTGATGGCATTCAGGTGCGCTCTTACATCCCACTGGAATCTGACGTAGTCACCGGCGTTATCTACGACGTAGACGTCGCCATCCTTAATAACGACTTGCCGATTCTTATCAAGCCAGCCAATGATGAGATCATTGTTGATATTAGGCGGCTAGGCAGTTCCCGCTGCGTGAAGATCGCATTCAAGGGTAAATATATACCCTCGCATATTAAAGTAGGACACTTAAGACATGCAGTGCGGCCTTTCATTGCGAAACCTCTTCAGTGCCGCAAATGCATGAAACTGGGACACGTGAGCAGCGTCTGCGAAAATAAGGCAGCATGTCCCCACTGCGGCGAGCCCCACGCTGCAGACAAATGTGGTGTGACTGCAATGAAGTGTTCAAACTGCGGAGGGTCACATGAAGCTTCATCGAAGAAATGCCCACATACTAAGAATGAAATGGCCATCTTGAAAGAGATGGCGAGAGGTCATTCATCTCATCGCGAAGCCACCGATAAAATCAGGAAGCGACGTTCACGTCGCCGGCGTTCCTCAAGGAAGGCTGTTGCGACGCGCATGCCACTTCCTACAACACCACCTCCTCTTCTAGCGCCCAGGCCAGGCACTGTGGAAAGGACTGCGAAGAACAAGTCCACTGAGAAGACCCCATCTGCCGAATCACGGCCGGCTATACCGAAACGACAGCATTCATCAGCAGAATCACAGCAAACTTTTGCTGGACGACCCCCGACGTCTACTGTCGTCGATTTGTGCGACCAAGACAGGCAGGTGGCTGATATGCTGCAATCGCTAATTAATACATAGCGCATTGTACTGAACAAGCTGCAAACACCAGCAGCTCGAAGTGCTGTGCAAGTACTCGATGCATTAAATCCAGTGCTTGCTAGCATCGTTCAAGCATCATGGCTCGACCAATAGTCCCCTTCCGCACTGATTTAAAAGTGCGTAGATCGAGGACCCGTATAGCAGACTTTCGCCAATTCATTTTTCAAATCGGTTCCCCATACTGGTCATTTGCGAACCAAATGCATCAACTCCACTCAGACTGTCCGGTTATGAATCTTTCGTCTCATCCACATGCGGTGCGAGCACGAAAGTGATCATCTACATCCGCATGGACTTAACATATGTCGCTAACGCGGTAGAGCCTCATAACGACAGCCAATATGTCTGCCTGAATGTCCAAAAGAAGGATGTGTCATTTACACTAATTGGAGCCTACATATCCCCAGCGGGTCACTTTGACGGCGAACGACTTAAGAAAATATTACTATTGAACAATCACCCCTGGGTTATCACAGGTGACTTCAACGCGCATCACCAGCTATGGGGAAGCACTAAAATTGACTGCAAAGGCAGGAGTCTTGCCTCCTTTGTTGCCGACCATGATTTGTCCTGTGTGAATGACGGCAGCCCTACATTTCTGCGAGGCACGACCTATAGTAGCTGCTTGGACTTGACTTTGGTGTCACGGCGCTTTGCATCGACCGTCCAATGGTTTGCGGACATAGAAACACATGGAAGCGACCATATTCCAACATACATAAAGATTAGAGGAGTTGAGCAACGCTCCTCTACCGTCGTGCGTACAGTTGATTGGTCAAACTTTAAGAAGGATATGGATGACACATGTCGGGAAGGCCTTTCACACAATATCTAATAAGCAATCGCAGAGGCATTGAAAAGATCCATCTGCTCGCTTACAAGGTCAGCAAGGCGAACAGACTTGGACATGGAATTGGAGAGGCTGCGTGCGGCACGCCGACAGGCGAAGAGGAGGTATCGGCGCAAGAAGTCCGCCTTGGATCTGAGGGCTTCACGATGCATACAAAAGCAAGTGCAGCGTCCTATGGATAAATTGAAAGACAAGCGATGGAAAACTTTCTGTCAGTCTCTTGATATCCGAAAATCGCTCTCGCGCATATGGAAAACGGTTATGGGTCTGCGCTCATCTCCGCATCAAAGGAAGCCCTTTGCTGCTCTGGCCCTCTACCAACTCCGCTCGAAACTTCAAGTGGCTGAAGAGTTCTGTGCACGGGTTGCTGGGACCGTGGCCATTATTAGTGATGCAGCACTGAATGGCATCCCTGAGGCACGTGTACCAGAAATGAACGTGCTATTTTCACTCGAACAGCTCGATGCTGCGTTGGCGACCTGCAGGCGTTCTTCGTCACCAGGACCTGATGACATCACGCATGCTGTCCTATGCCACCTTGGACAAGACGCACGTGAAGAGCTGCTCAACTACTACAATGAGTCGTGGCAGAACGGCACCGTTCCTAAACAATAGAAATCGAGCCGCTTGATCCCCATTCTGAAAAGTGGAAAGTCTCCGCTTGAGCTCTCATCATATCGTCCGATTGCGCTTTCGAGCTGCTTCGGAAAAGTGATGGAAAGAATGATTCTTGCTCGCTTGGAATGGTACCTAGAAAAATTCAACATCTATCGGGACGCCATGACGGGCTTTCGTCGAGGTCGCTCGTCCATCGACAACGTCATTGACATCATAACCTGGGTCCGAAATCAAAAAAGCCTCAAGCGCCTATCAGTGGCACTTTTTCTAGATATAAAAGGAGCATACGACAACGTCGCCCACGAGGCCATACTGAACTCGCTTGAGGCTATTGGAGTTGGTGGCCAGATGTATCAATGGATTCGGGACTATTTGACTGAGAGGTGCATTTTCTTACAGACCGAAGACGGCCCAACTTCAGACCATTACTTCTACCGTGGTGTGCCGCAGAGTGGAGTGTTGAACCCTATTTTGTTCAACATCGTCCTGGTAGGACTAGCGGAGTACTTACCGCAGACAGTTCATGTCTCAATATATGCCGACGACATTTGCATCTGGGCCTCTGCGGTGACTGGCCCTCAGGTACGGGCCAGGCTTCAGCGGGCGGCAACCATGACGACGTCTTATCTCCGAGAACAAAGCCTGAGTGTGCCTACTGAAAAGTGCGCATTGGTTGGTTTCACGCGCAAAGAAATGTCATTGTATCCTGTTTCAATCAATGGTCAAGCTATATGCTATGTTAAGACGCATCGCTTTCATGGCGTCATCCTTGACCGCAACCTCTCGTGGAGCCCCCACTGCGTCTATCTGAAGAAGTTAGTTGCCATTGCACAGGTTTTCAAAATGCTCTGCGGGAAAAACTGGGGTACACCGGTCCATTCTATGGTGAAACTGTACAGGGTATTGTTTCTCGGACTCCTACATTACAGTCTACCAGTGTTGTCAAATGCATGCAAGACGAACCTACGCGCTTTGGAGAGTATACAAGGTCAAGCCCGATGCACGTGTTTAGGGCTGCCTCGGTGCACCTCAACAGCAGCAACTATTGCCATCGCGGGAGACTATATAATCCGGACACATGTAGCTGTCAACTCTCTCAGAGCGCACATTCGCCATCTGTCAACGATGCGCGACCATCATTTGGCCTCCCTACCAGCCGAGAGACCTCAAGCGACCTTTTCACGAGTGATTAGCGCTCATCAAGAGTGCATACCGACATGTTTTACACCGGTGGCGAAGCCTTCATCTGCCCTGTGGTGCCTGCGACAGCCTCAAGTGAATTTTGCCATTCCTGGAATTACAAAAAAGTCCAATCACCCATTCGCGGCTATGAAGCAACTAACGCTCCTATTACTGCACCAGACGTATCATGACCACATTCATATATATATACCGATGGTTCGACCTTTCCTACCAGCTCAACTGCCGCATTCGTCGTTCCAGCTAGGCAGGTTACAGTTAGATTAAAATTGTCACACGTGACTATATCTACGTCGGCAGAACTTGCAGCTCTCCATGCCGCTTTGACGTACACCACCGAAGAGCCAACAGAGAAGTGGATCGTATTTTGTGATTCTAAGGCAGCTCTTCACAGCATCAAGTCTGCATTACATCACAGAACTTACGAGCAGATGATATCTCACATCAGGGAAGTGCACCACCATGCTCTGGAAAAAGGGCACCACATTACATTTCAATAGATTCCTGCTCACTGTGGCATCGTCGGCAACAACCTAGCTGACAAGGCTGCCCGGTCTGCCCACGAAGATACCCAGACGCGTCAAACACCTTTGGCGAGGTCGGACGCTGCCAGGGAACGTAGCCTACTTGCACGCAAGAAGTCACAAGATCTCTGGAGTTCAAGTTCCTTCAATTGCCAATTACATAAACTGGACCCCACGCTACGGCTACAACTGCCATCTAGCCTTTCCCGCGGCGAAACAACCTTGCTATGCCGCTTGTGGTTGGGAGTGGCGTTCTTATCGTCTGGTAATGGCCGAGAGCCCGATGTGCGACTCCTGTGGGTGCGAGGAAACCATCGAGCACCTATTAAATACGTGCCCTCGCTACGATGTCCAACGCCTGTCTCTACGGGCAAATTTACACCGACTGGACTCGAGACCGTTCACCGAGTCAAAGATAATCGGACTGTGGCCACACCCGCCACTGGCTCGAAAAGCGATTCGTGCACTAGTGCAATAGTTGAAGTGCACCGGCTTAAGAGACCGTTTATAGTGTCCCTGTGTATAGTATCCCTCCCACACTCACTCAGTGCTTATTTTCTCCCCTTTTCCTCTTTCTATTCCCCTTTCCCCCACCCCCAGTGTAGGGTAGCAAACCGGATGCTCTTCTGGTTGACCTCCCTGCCTTTTCTATCCTTGTTCTCTCTCTCTCTCTCTCTCTCTCTCTCTCTCTCTCTCTACACGGGGAAATATATAATCGAATTACAGATACTTGAAATAAAAGGATAGTAGCTCGGAACCCAAATCATAGTCGCAGGCAAGCCAGCTAAGGTAATCTGAAATGCAATAAGGGTCCATTGGCAAACAGCGTAAGTTATCCGTTTACCAAATCACAGAATTAAAGAAACAAACAAATATACCTTGGTAGTAGCAGGATGCAAATTCCGAGCACTCTGCCCATAAAAGCGATAGTTCCACGCGCATATACCACTATTTGATTACTATACGAATTTGCATATAACAACAGCAGCGGCGGCGGCGCCGGACACAACAACAACAACACGAATTTGGCCTGCGACGTCTCTGACGTTCCAGCAGGGTAATGAAAATTTCAGTACTGAGACGATGGCCTCACAACGAGCAAGCCGCCAAGCCCGCTAAATGCAATGACTGAGAATTTGAACACAGCACCTAATATCGTATACATAAACACACACACGATAGCCGAAAGGCGTATACACGAGCTGCACTGCCCGTGCCGGCATCTTGTGACGTTACACTCAACTACGTAAGTGCAGTAGTCTTGGTGCAATGACTGACTGTATTCCACTGACAGGCTTGCGAAAATCATGTTGGCAGCGACGTTACCTTGGCGAAGGTATTTGCGTATAATTTCTACTTTGAAGGGGCTAGTGCAACACAAGAACGTTCTCAAAGCATTATCGTCGACCACAGATAAGGTCGTGTGTCTACTAAACATGGACATTATTTCCGGTATTGCGGCCACGTAAGTGTGCCGCAATACCAACTTTTTCACGGTACAATACATGTTCAATTAGACCTACGCTAGTTCAGATCCATGTTAGCGTTCGCTTACACTACACTCGGGGACAACTTTCTGTGGCTATGAAGGGAAGGGTGCGGGCGCGTGGCTGCTGCACATGTGTTACCTCGCCAACTAGTCCGGCAGCGTTTGACAGCGCTTTTGTTTACTGGGACCAGACGCTGAATCGACGCAGCTTCCACGTTCGACGGTCACGCGTTTCCTCAGACGCGGAAGGTAAAAGCCGCAAAATAAGTAAACCTTTACACTCAGTGGTGTGTTCTCTCACATTTAACTGCTGCTAATAAGGTGTTTATGTCCTCTCTTCCCCGGCCTAAGCTAACGTGGATTAAAACGCGGGACTCTTTACAGAAGCTCCCTCACTTGTGCACGCTTTGCCTCCGTAGCTTTCCCTTCACAGCCACAGAAAGTTGCCCGCCAGTATAGCGTGCGTCTACACTACACTAAATCAGGCTCATCTGGAGGACTTGAAGCTGCGGTCTCAATTGTCGCCATAACCGCTACCAGGCCGACATCTTGAACGAGGCGCCCCATAGCAGAAGGCATGCAATAACATACGCGCTGATAACGTAGTCAAACAAATAAGCAATTCATGCTCAGCCTGCGACACTTGATTACAAGAATACCCTGATCAACATTATTTTTGCGCCACGATAACTAAATATTAGCACTCGTCACCACAGCATAGTTATGAAGACTCTTTCAAGCATATGATAGATGACATGTTATTCCACAAAGACACAATCGTTCGCTTCCTGCACAATGGCCCAGCGCGCTGTAGTCGACTATGACGCAGAATTTTACGCACGTGACAGAAGACCATCTGTATTATGCAGGTTCATTTTGATTTCCTCTACCTTATGTGCTTTTCTTGTTCTTTAAGTTTTAGTTAAGGTTTCATTTCTATGCTAACGTGCAATTTCGGTAGATAGTTCTAACGTTCCAGGCAGGTGCCATGCCTGTTCATTTCATACATCTTGGTCACACACATTCACCACAATTGCTGTTTTTTTTCGTTCGGCTTCACTGTTGCTTTTATAGACAATGCTGCTAAAACTTGACCGCTACGCACTTATCGCGGTACGCACAGCAAATGTCTAAGTTCAACATTGTGGGCAAAGTCTTGTCGGCTTGTCCGGCACCGTTCCCATGTTATTGAAGGACGCTGATTCTTGGACTACATAATAGCCGCTGTGATTCACCTAGGCTGAACAATACCCTCCAAAGCTGAACCCGCTTGACTTTTTCACGAATAAGGACAGACAGAAGCAACATAAAAAGCAAGGAACAACGGCAGCGGGATAGCAAGGCAAACGTGTCGGGCGATTGTACCCAATTTCTTGCTCCCAGCCTCACTCTCGAGCACAACACTGCAGGTGCGCTGCCCCTTACGAAAAGCGGAAAAAAAGTATTCATTCTCCAGGTGCATAGTGAAATGAGCATGATGAACCCTATACGGCATAAAATCCATATTCCCCATATCCAGTAATCCTACATGAACCATATGGGGATCCCATATAAATACGCGCACATTCCCATATCTCATATTGACACGTGAACTCGATTATCTTTTACGGGTGAGCGCTTTTACCGTCTAAGAAATGTTATCGCTCAGCGCAGGACGCGTCTACATGTATCTGAAGTTTCTAGAATGTTATCGATGCCTCTATCCGCTGTCTGTTGTCGCCGAACCTTGTGTAATCTGATTGCATGTATGCATGACGCGAATGGTGTAGAACTTTGTGAAAGGCACGCGGGTCCCAGCGATTACTCTGGAACATTCGACGACTGATCTATAAAAGCCGACGCGCTTGACCCACTGATGAGATTTTGACGATCGCCGACTGCGTTCGCCGCTGTCACCGTTCTTTAAGCGTAGCCTGTTCTTGTGGGCACAAGTTCGCCCAATAAAAGTTAGTTTCGCATTTCACAGCATGGCTACTGTGTTCTTTACGGTCACTACCACGTGACAATATAAGGCATATCCCAAATGAAAACACGTATGTTCCCGTATATCGCACGCGCCCATGTATCGCCGTTCCGTGTGATATGACATATAGGAGCGCACTTGTTTTTATATGGGATCCCCATATGGTCATATCGGACATGCCCCGTATGATATATGGGAATATACGAATGATTATATGGTATTCCCGTATGCTCATGTGGGATTATTGGATATTGGGCGTATGAGTTTTTTTTTTTTTTTCTACAGGGAAAAGCTAAATGGATTTGAACCTTGAGCGAGGCCGAGCTCCTATCCATGCACGGACGTTGCTGGTTAAATGAAAAGAGAAACTATATCCTTTTAGACTGACAAAGCATTCTTTCAGAACTCTAATTTGGTTAATTTGGAAAGAAACTGAGTATACTAGAAGAGAAGATGAACGTAAGAGTTTCATTTTCTGAATTTGGCTCCCAAACTTCAACGCCGATACCTCAGTGTGACGTAAGTACCTTCTAGTATTTGGGCCATTGTAGTGCAGTAAATGTTCAGAACTTGAAGTTCAGTCGTTGGCTTTTAATTATAATGCAACGTAGCCCATATTTACCGATAAAGAAGTTAACTGCAGGCGCCAGCAGACGCCGTCAAAATCCGTGACGACGTCGCGGCGTCACGTCACGGCGTCGCGGCAGCTTCAAGGCGGCGTCGCCACGAGTATTTCATTTTTGTATCTTGCCTGTCTTACCGATGCTCCTCCCTCGGCCTTTTCTTTTTTTTTTTGCACTGTAAGAGGGCTATTTACTAATGGCTCAGCTTATTTTTCTCTTTAGCATCCATTTAACCCATTAAAGGGAGACTAAGGCAAATACTAAGTCGGCATGGACTGTTTAAATACCACTCCAGAAGCCTCTCAACGCTTGCTTTGCGCCAAGAAAAGACTTAGTTTACGAGAAAATTGCTTCTGAAGGGTCCGAATGCCTTTTTCAAAATTCAAATCTCCCGCCACCTAATCGGGGGACTGATGACGTTGGATACGCCATCACCACCCTTTGCTACCATCGGTGAGTAAAACAGCGCCCGACAGACGGCGGCACCGAGCCAAGACAGAGCGGTCGATTCGCCGCTGCAGTTGCTTTTTCGTCAGGTGGCTTATAGACCGTTCGGGCATCCCGCGACTTGCAGTTTGTGCGATTTTCGCGAGCCAGCAAAACCAGCACAGCACTACACGATAACGAAACTAGTGAAACGCAAAAGCATGGGCGGCGCGGAGTCGAGTCAAAATGAAACCTTTCGACCGCCCGCGTCATTGTCAAGGGCAACATCAATGAGCTATTCTTTTTTCAAAAAAATGGCATAGAACTGGACCAGTAGCATTTTATTTCGTCTTATAATACAATACAAGGATGTTTTTTTTATTTTTTGCAGCGAATGGTTGTGTACTAGTGATATAATTTAACTGAGGAACTAGTGCTTTCGTCATCGTCAAGTACTTGAATGTCCCGGGGAAGTCTATCTATGCCCCTGCACTTACCTCAATTTCTCGATTATTAAGGCTCTGTTCGCGATAATATTGACGCTTTAGAGGTTCTCGAGCAATAATCTATCACTTTAGCTTGACTTAATATTTGCCTTAAGTGTCCCTTAACTGCTATCGCAAATTTCCCACATTTTTTTAAAGTGCGGATTTTTTTTTTACACCTGCATATTTTGCATCCATTCTAAAAAAAAAATACGATACCAGGAATGCCTATTGCATTTTTGCAGGTCTGGTAGAAAAAAATCACCGCCCAAGCACTCCGTACAGATGTTTAACCAGCGAAGCTTAAACGTGCGGCCCCGCTGCTTATCACTGGGTTAATCCAGACGGTTCATAAAAGGACGGCTTCGTAGGCTGCCGCATCCTCGGCACGCAGTTGCTGGCTGCGCTCGGCTGCACGAGCCTGTTCTTGTGCCAGGGCTGCAGCATCGGCACGGAGTAGACGAGCTCGTTCCCGGTTCTGCTCGCGGCGTTGCTTATCGAAAGCTGCCTGCTCCTCAGGAGCACGTATGACACGTGGCCTACCGCTTTCGGAGCCGAAGAGAAACTGCTATACGCGCGCTCGGCTGCGACGGAGAGCAACGACGTCGATCACTACTGACGCGGCCAATCGCACACCTCTCTTTTGTTCTTTGTTTTCGCGCATGTGCACGGGGTTGCTCCGGAAGAGTTTTCGGCGCACTGGCTACAGACGGACGGACGAATCCGCTAGCCATATACAGCTTCACTGTAAATAGAATAGCAAACGTCGTTGCGTATAATTTATTTCTCAAAACTACGCGAAACTGGCCATATACAAATGCACAAAAATTGCGGAAGTTTCGCAACGAGTGAACTCGTCATGGACACCAGAAGACGCTCACTGTGATATGACGAATTGTCTCGCCATCGGCAGTTAAGTGGTTAAATGCAGCATACTAGAAGGTCTGTTTTGATAGTGCAGCATCTCTGGTATTTCGCTTGTAATGTTATTTAGTAAAACTACAAACTAAGTTGCTGCACGCTAACCTGCACTGTTTGTTTAGTGAAAATATATTTTCGCCTTTTCTAACGTGAAATTTTGAGTTATACTTTAGTACGAGACAAGATGCCGACTTCATGCGTACAAAACAGAAGTTTCCTTCCCGTTATGCGGATTAAATTTTGACATTAAACCTTACAATGGAAACAATTTAGATCGGAGGTCGCCCGAAATTACGAAAAAAAAGGTTTGAATGTGTTTCTAGCCCGTTTAAAATGAGACATACGCCATGACGTTTTGTGTTATATATTACACATAGAAAACGTCGCAACAAGGTTCGCCTGAGACGAGGTGGCACGACAACATCGAGTGCGGTAAATGGCACACATCTCTCAAAGAAAAAGAAGCCGAAGGAGAATGACTTCTACGTGCGCCACACGAACACACGAGTTCGGTAAATTTTATAGATACACCTGCAGTTGTTGCCTCATAAGTTGGGTTCATCTAAATTGAGGCCTGGCTTAATCATTTACTTTTTTCGCGTAATTATTTGAGTGAACTACATTAAAGAAGAGTTTCGGGCTTTAAGAACCCTACATTAAGTTAATTGGCGTTAATTTTTCATTATTTTAATTCTTATTTTTTTAATGTTAACTTAATTATCCTAAATTCTGGGGTTTCACGAGCCACGCACCATGGTATGATTACGAGGCACACCGTATATAGTGGGGGACTCCGGATTTATTTTGACCACCTCGGGTTTCTTAACGAGCACCCACTGCGCGAGCGTTTTTTGCGATCCGCCTCCATCAGAATGCGGCCACACCGGCCGGGATCAAAGCCGCCACCTCGTGATCAGCCGCGCAACCCGATACCCACTAAGCTACCACGGCGGGTAATCTGAAACGGCCAGTCTCTAATCTGCACTCTTTCTCACGCGGTGCGTAGGCTGTAAAATTTGCATTCTTAATGAATAGCGCATTGCGACAGGCGTCGACGGTAACGCGGTATGCACAGTGCTACGACTACAAAGTGGCGAAGGACTTATAGTCAGATGCTACAGCAATGCCATTCAATGCACCTCTGATTTTTTTTTTTTTTACCACGTTGGACACATCTACTGCGGTGTATCAGAGAAAACGTTGCGACACACCATCCAAAAACAACAACTCAGTTCAAATATCGCGGTGGTGGTGGTGCTGCTGATGATGATGAGTATGAGAGTTCCACTTGTGCGACTCACACATGTGGAATTCTCATCCTCCGCGAATCGCAACGTCCTGAACATTGTTAATGACTGCATTCAAGAAATGTCCCACGTCGCCCATATCGCTGAAATCTTTTTACAGAGCGGCAAAAGCGCTCTCTCCTTCTGAGCGCCAATGCTGCTGTATAGTGTTGTTGGATACTGTTCGTACCCGCTACAGCCTGCATGGTCTGACCTCTGCGCGGTCTAGCCATTTGACCACGGAGGCTCATGCGTCGATCGGCGTCCAAAACTACCGAAAATGACAGGGAATCAGTTGCATGCTTCGTAATCTGGTTACTCCACGCTTTCTTTTGGTGTGTGAGCATTTTCTGGTGAATGAGCAAGGGTGCATGAGCTCCCGTCTCTCTATCTCTCTCTGTTCAAATAGCATACAACGTAAAACGGCCATTCTAACGCAGACAAGCAGCCTCGCCTATACATTCAAGACCGGAAACGGTAGCAGAGGCAAGCATATTTTCAGCTTGTGAAGTCCCTAATCGAATCGTTCTAATTCGAAGATAAATAAGTTCTCCACCGACGCCTTCAGTAAGAATGAAGAGAGCGCAATCCATGCAGCGCCCCACAAATAGATGCAAAGAATAATTCTCGCGATTGACGCTTTATCGAGCAAGGAGCGCGTACGTCGCAATCTGGTCCCTCCTAGCTACATCATGCAGTGAGCGTTTTCCGGACAAATCTAGCCATTTATGATGAGAATACGAAGCAAAAGAATGACATGCACAAGAAGAGAGCAGCTCGAGTCTGGAAATGCTCAGAAATCGGAGGCCGAGTCGGTCCGGTACTGCTACAAATATTTCAAACGCCGCGCGTTTCCAACATTTCTATCCAGCGTTCGAGCACCTCCGGCTCGGTCCGGCGGGCAGATAAATCTACTTTCATTGCTCTCATTTTGTTTGTGGCCGCAGGACAAAGGAGAAGAAGCCGACGGGAAGTCGGGGGGAGGGGAGGCACTTTAAGAGATCACTCCCTGCCGCATACATGCCCCGCACCGGCGCGCTCCGAAGGGAGCCGGGCCAGCACTGCCTTACACGCGCGCGGAGCGCTCTGCACGCGAGCGCATACGCCATGCACCTGGTTTCTCTTCGAGAGGGAGAAAAATATGAGCGGCCGATCAGGGCCAGCGCCGAGAACGGTACGCGCTCGGACGCGAAGCGAGCCCGGCGCTAAGAGCACGCGACCGCCAGACCTTGGCCATTTTGGCGAATGGCGCGCTTTGAGTCGAGCACGAAGCTCCCGAGAAGTTTCTTGGTGCGCACTCCGCGCGTTTTTTTAGCAATGAGGAAAACGCAGCAAAACATGGACAAGAGAGAAGCGCGCATTCGCGGGCTCAAGGAGCGCGTGGCATGTAGTCCTGTTCCTTTGATTGGGCGCGCTTTGAACAACGGGGGCGTACGGAGAGCTATGCCAGCCGCCGTCCGGAAAGATATGGCAGTGTCTCTGCACTTTTTCCTGCGACAGCGTACGGAACCCGTCCTGCCTAGCTTGAGGCAGGCGCGTTGCAATCTTGACGTCAGTATATTTTGTAGTTCATGCTTCATCAAGCTCTCAGACTGCCATATCTTTTTCTGTCTGTGCTGTTCGTTGAAGAAACTGACTGACTGACTGACTGACTGACTGACTGACTGACTGACTGACTGACTGACTGACTGACTGACTGACTGACTGACTGACTGACTGACTGACTGACTGACTGACTGACTGTAGCTGACTTACTGTAGCTGACTTACTGTGACTGTGACTGAGTATGACTTTATACGACTGACTGACTGACTGTAGCTGACTTACTGTGACTGTGACTGGCTGACTGTGACTGACTGACTGATTGTGGCTGACTTACTATGACTAACTGTGACTGGCTGCGACTGTATGACTGACTGACTGGCTGATCGACTGACTATGGCTGACTTACTTTGACTAAGTGTGATTGACTATGACTGTACGACTGACTGACTGGCTGATCGACTGACTGTGACTATAACTGTGACTGACTGACTGAGACTGACTGACTGCGGCTGACTGATTCACTAACTGTGAGCGGCTGACTGTGACTAACTGTGACTGACTGACTGACTGACTGACTGACTGACTGACTGACTGACTGACTGACTGACTGACTGACTGACTGACTGACTGACTGACTGATGGATGGATGGATGGATGGATGGATGGATGGATGGATGGATGGATGGATGGATGGACTGATTCTTTGGATCTAACATACCAAATCAACAAAGGAGCAATAAAAGAGGCCGTAGTGGAGGTCTCCCGTTTAATTCAACGCGCGCACAAAGCACGGTATCATGGGCGATCTTGCAGTCCGCCTTCACTGGAATGCAGCCAATGCGGCCAGAAATAGAATCCAGCAGAAAAACGCCGCAGCCATTGAGCACGATACCACTGAGCCACTGTGGCCGGTTGGGAAAATATGGTGCCCCTGTGCTTACTGTCCTGGTTCCCTGTGTCCAAGCAACACCACCTATAAAACACAATGCACGGGTGCTAAACCGTACGCGGAAAGCCAGACAGCCTATGATATGATGACTATGATTTGTCATGCCTCTTGGCTAGAGGCGCGCCGAATTTCCTTATGTTGCCCAGTTTCGTATATACGCCGTCCCGGTAAACTTGCTGTACGGTAGCGGCTAAGACGGATAGCCCGCTAAACCCACGCATGCGTACTCGATAGCAGACGGAAGCGGCAAAGGTAACGGTATAATGGTAACGCAATGCTAAAATACTTTATAGCTATCATGGGTATAACCACCACACCTCGAGAACTGGTCGATGCAGCCAAACCGTCATTCAGTGTTGACATGCCTGTGGTCACGGTACTTTTCCAACAAGCAAAGCAAACCAGTTGCTTCAGCGCAGCCGACGGTTGATCTTTTTTTCTGAAGCCTTGGAATCGTGAGGCGTACTTGAGCATGGCTCAAACACCATGAAGGGAGCGATGGTCTCGTCGCCATCGCGAAACCCGATGAAATATATTGATTACGATATACACGACAGATAGCAGTGGATGTCTTGCGGTGCCTTCCTGCGGGGGACGCCAGGCGAGATGGTGGGAAGGGGTCCGGGCGAAATGTATGGCGCATTCAGTGATGCACCTGCAGTCATGCAACGGTTATGTGCAGCGTGAATAAGTGGCCTTGAGTAGGGCAATATTTTTGGCGGTAGCACTCCCCGCGGTACGCCATTGCAAGGCAAACCCTAAAGGTATGAGTTGGCTTGGATGCTCCGAATTTTTATTTTGCAGGTTAGTTTTGCAGGTGTTGAAGTTACGCGGAGTTCCTGATAGGACAGGTAGGTGTGTATGATTGAATGGGGTTCAACTGGAGAGATTGAAAGCTGTACGCCTCCGGCTACACCATTTCACTTACACGCAAAATAACAAATAATATATAATTTAGCAGAATTAAGTTTAGTTCAATCGTGTACAATTAGACCTTGCCTGCTGTGAAAAAAAGTGGGGTGTGCATGTCTCTGAGGTGCACTACATGTGCTTATTTCGAAACGCAGACAGATGTGCGTGATGCTGGGATTCGACTTGTATGTACACCCGGCGACAAAAGTTTACGGGCCACGGGATCTCCGAAAACGTTCAACTCCCGAGCAGCCTGTAGCAGTAGCCAGCAAAAATGTATACGACAATGTTATTAGTATATTCTAGTCAAGGCCCGAAATGCAAGTACCAGACTGTGTTGTGAGGTTGCGGAGATATTCAGCTTTTTCTTAGATCATGTGTCCCGCAATATTTTGTCGCCGGTGTACAATTAATGCTAGCTTCCTTCCAGCATGTGCTTTTAACTATAGAATGAAGACAAACTGTGCTGTTTCATGCGCTGTACCGACGCCTTCACCAGCGAGTTCGTTACACACAGTGCAGCAGTTATTTGGAAATCATCATCATCGTCGTTGTCGTCGTCGTCATCTTCAGCCTATCTTATGTCCACTGTAGGACGAAGGCCTCTACCTGCGATCTCTAATTACCACTGTCCTGCGCCAACCGACTGCAACTAGCGCCCGCGAATTTCCTAATTTCATTGCCTCGCCTAGTCTTCCGCCGTCCTCGACTGCCGCTTCCCTTCTCTTGGTACTCATTCTGCAACTCCACTGGTCCAACGGTTATCTAACCTGCGCATTCCATGACCTGCCAAGCTACATTTTTTTTCTCTTAATGCCGATTAGAATATCAGCTATACCCGTTTGCTCTCCGATTCAAACTGCTCTCTTTCTGTCTCTTAACGTTATGCCTAGCATTCTTCGTTCCATCGCTCCTTGCGCGGTCCTTAACTTGTTCTCAAGCTTCTTTGTCAGTCTCTGCCTCCAAGTCTCTGCCTCATATGTCAGCACCTGTAAAATGCAGTGATTGCACACCTTCCTTTTCAATGATAATGGTAAGCTTGCAGTCAGGAGCTGACAATGTCTGCCGTATGCGCTCCAACCCATTTTTATTCTTCTGTGAATGTCCTTCCAGGTGATTAATTGGCCTAGGTAAACGTACTCCTACAGAGACTCTAGAGGCTGACTGACGATCCTGAACTCTTGTTCCCTTGCCCGGCTATTCATTACAACACAATATCCCCCGGCTCGGTCGAAAGTACTGCCGCAATATTCGCAGAGTTTCAACACTAACTCTAGGTTCGCATGAACACGCCGGAATGCTGCCGCACGATTCCAAAGCACTTCTTGTTTCTGAAAAGATGTCCTTTCGATATATTCAAAAGCTGCAAGGGCTGAACACCGCATATGTCGTCATATATGGAAAAATTCTAACTCAGTCGTGGCGATTCTTGCGGGGCTGTTGATGGTGCCCACGAGACCACCAGCGTAAATATTCATTTGGTCATCATACGTCGTGCAACATCAGCACTGTATAACCGGAGCTGGCGATGTACACCCGGACTTTTTTCGAGCTACCAGAATGGGGCGGTATTGCAGAGACCCCATTAAGTAAGACCATATCAGCAAATTGTGTAGTCATCATCCGAGATTTGATTTTTCAAAGCGCGTGCATCGGAAGCCGTTCCACCTGTATACGTGATTACGCAGTATTTCCGTTGGTAATTGTGGCGCGTACGTTCAACTGACCAAGAGAGAGAGAAAGAGAGAGAGAGAGAGATAAATGCAAAGGAAAGACAGGCAAGTTAACCATAGATTATCTCCGGTTGGCTACCCGGTACCGGGGGAGGGACAAAGGGAACCGACAAAGAACTCCAATAACGTCAAACACGCACAACTCTACGCCGAATGTACTTGTGCCACCATCTTTCAGGGAACGCCCGGAAGAAGAAAAAAGAAAATATCTGAATCATTTTCTTGCGGCGACGGCTGTGCCTACTTTCAGTGCACATGGCCACATGGTCTCATACCCACTGGGGGGTATCAGCCGGGAATTGAAATGCGTTAATGAGGTTTGGGAATACATCCTTACTTTGAAAAGGCATATTACTGAACGGGGAGGCTGTTTTCCACATATCATAGTGGAGTGAATCAGTGCTCCAAAGAAGCGCGAATGCAGCATTCTTTATTCTCTTATTCATTTCGCCAATACGTTTCTCAGTTTCACTGCTGTGCTTCTTTATTAACCATGCCACATTCAATCCGCCGAAATAAATTGTTTGAAATTTTTTTAAAGGTGTGTGTGTGTGTGTATAAAATCTATTACACAACAGCAAAAGTAAACAATCAAGTAACAGAACAGTCAACAGTAGTGGCAAATACATCCGCATCGACGACAAAGCCCGTCAGGCCTTGATTTCGCCGATCTTTTCATCATTCGCGGGGCATTACTCAGACTTGCGAATAATCAAGTGCTGAATACAAATTAAACAAACCTTTCTTCGTACGACTATACCCGGAATCAATAAAAAAAACACAGAAAGAAGAAACATGTACTCATTCCTTTTTTTTTCGTCAGCGCGGAGTGCTTTAGTGCACAGGCCAGCGGGTGCGGATGCGCAGCACGTGCTTCGGTGCTTGAGAAGCGATATTTTCTTCCTGGTGACGCCGTGGCGGAGAGGCGCGAGCCGCCCACTGCGATCTCCGAGCAGCGGGTCGTGGTAATTGCATTTCGGCCACCTTGCAGTGCGGCGGGGTCGATGAGCGGAGCGCTGCGCCGCGCAACAAGTGTCCGGTGGGCCGGCCAGAACTGGACACCGAGCGGTCGGAAGCGCTCGCGCGGCCCCTCGCTTTGCCCTCGCATGGATCGCACCGCAGGCGACCGGTAGCCGCCACCGTCCCCCGTTTTGCTCGCTATCTCCGCTTGTCATCCCTTACTCTCGAACGGACGCATTCGGAGGAGCGCGCTCGAACGTCTCGCCGTCTTGGGTGTACAAATTAGTCACTGCGACATCCGTCGTCGCAGCCGTCAGCCTCCGCTGCCGTCACGACTGTTGCAAACTTCTATTTGCATACTAAACGCGTGAGAGGCATTTCATTACAATCTCATTACAGCCATTGTTCCTTCTGGTGGCCCGTCGCAGCATGCAGCAGGGGAGCTCGTTGCCGCAAAGAAGAAAAAAGAGAAGAGAGAGACGACGACGCTCGACAAAGCAACTTGACCCGTCTCCGCCGCCCACACTGCGAGTCAACAGATTTGTCCTTTTTTTTTTTTGCATTAACCCCCCTCCTCCTCCTCCCATCGCTCTTCCCTCAAGTGAAGCTTCCCGCTCGTCTCAAGGCAAACAGGGCCGAATTCGCAGGCAGACGTCGTCGACTAAACGACGCGTATTCGGCCCGTTGCGAAGGACAAGGCGGCGCCGCTCCATCGGACGGGTCCCACACGACATCCCCCTGCACAGTGGAGGTAGGGCAGCCCGTGTCGCCCGCTCCGATCGAACTAGCACGGTAGTCGCGCGGACGCCGACAGCGACATCTACGTTAAGCGGGGTGTCGCGCTGGGCCTTGGCGACGTTCAGGTTAGCAAGCGATGCCTGTAACACCGCGAAAAGAACGGCGACCTGGAGAGATGGAAAGAAAGAGATAAAAGGAGTATGACAGAGCACGGTGCACCGCCAGGCAGAATGGTTGATTCTCCGAAGCTGTAGCTGGGTCGAACTGCTGCACGTAACCATTTATTTGGGCGCTGACGAATTGCTACGACTGCATTTTTTTAAAGGTCGCACCGAGGCACTGGCGCATCCAGAAGGGCTTGCGGGCCCGGGACCTCCCTCCCTCGCTTCCTTACCCTTCCGAGACATGCTGACAGAGCGCGCAGCGAGGCCCCCTATAGCCCCTGGAGGATACAGTGAATACGCCCCTGCACTGAGGTACCTCGTGCGCTGCGCGAATTCGTCATGCTCAGCTCCTCCCAATTATTACTTAACCTGAATTCGAAAAAAAAATACTATTCCCGGGAAGCAAAGTTGTCACATTTAAGCAAGCAAGCAATCAACTCCCTGTCATCTTTGTTTTCCCCTGTCCCATTCTCCCGGTGTAGGGTAGCCAACCGAACGTTATTCTGCTTAACCTCCCTGCTTTCTACTTATCTCTTTCCCTCCTCCACAACGCCCCGCAAACCTCAAGCGAAGACAAATGCTATGTTCTACACGTTGTTGGCCGAGTTGGTGCGAGTGGACAGCGTATTGTCCTTTTATTTTCGAGTTTATTTTTTAAAATGTTGAAACATCTTGGTTTGCGGCATGTGGGGGCATTTAGCTACAGCTGACCGGAGACGACGACAATATAGGCTAGGGAATGTATAGAACAGCTGAAGCTGAAAATCTGGCTAAACAGGAAAAAGATAACAAAAAGAAACCGTGTACAGCCGCAAGATCCAGTAAATATAGTGATTCACGTGGATTTCAACAGCGCGTCAGAAAAACAGCGAAGGCGCTGCAGTCGGCAAGGAGCCCAAGTGCGCTGGGTTGTCTTGCGACGTCTGGAGAGACAGCACTCTCTGCAGAACGCAGCTTCCGTCGCCGCACCAAAAAGCTGGTGTTTTAAGCGTCGCCTTAGGGAGTGGCGGCAGCATTCGATCGGAGCCGTGCCGCGTCACGTTGATACATGAACCAAAGCCCTACTCAAGTAATATTATATTTACAGACGAGGGCGCAGGACACGGCAGGACGAGACATATGTCCCCCAGACAGAGCCTTTCTTGAACGTTATCGTCGCCAAAAACACGTAACTAATCTCTGGATGCACGGCATACTTCCAATAAGTAGTTATTTGCGTTTTAGAAGAAATGAACGTAATCTGAAAAAGAAGCAGAAAAAAAAACAAAGAAAATGAAAGAAGTCATTGGTCATTACAAAAGCTGCAGCTACTGACTTGTTAGAAAAGCTGAAAATTTATGGGTTCTGGTCACGCGCGATCTAGTTTCTCTTTTCTCCATAAGCAAGCTTAAGCCCTAACTGCCCTAAACCAACGTCTCTTCATCCTGTCATAGAAAGAAATGATTGACGTTAGCTAAAAAGCCTTGAAAAGACATCATGATAGTTGCTCCGCCTGAGCGCTTCCTTTTGAGGCATGTGGGCGGGTCAAACGTGCCATCATGTCAAATGCGGCATTGCGCGGTGTTAACGCTGCCAAGAGAGAACAACAAAGCGAAGAAGAGTGAAAAACACCAGACGAATCAGAGATATAGAATGCCTCAACTGCATAAAGTCGAGCAAGTAAGGCTAAGTAAGCATCACCACTCATTCAGCCAAACTGCGTCCTTAAAGACGCATGTTTGGATATGTCCCCCAATGCGTGTCCCTGTACTATATTATGTGGCTTCATGGACCAGCGGGTAGAACTTTGTATGTGTTCGTGCCATTTGACTGCATTTAGTGTTCTTCGGGCGCTTTTTGAGATTCCATTTCGCTTGCCGTGCCAACAGGAGTAGCCGGCCCCACCTATGGGCACCAACCTCTTCTATAATATCGCGTTAATAAATAAATAAATAAATAAATAAATAAATAAATAAATAAATAAATAAATAAATAAATAAACGGGACCTCTCTGTGTTATAACTTGTCAAAGAGAGTATTTTGCTGTGCTATGAACTCCGGGCGTTCTAACAAAATAACAAATCAGCGCTCACAAGGTGGAGAAAGGTTCGTGAAATGGAAAAAAAGAACTGTCATCCACCAAACTGTAGCACGCAGCTACAAAGGAAACCCACGCGGATTTCTCAGAAAGAAGGCTTCACAGTCGAAGAAAAACTTGTCCTGGTCATTCTGCCACATGAGCTAACCAGGAGGCTAGCAGATTGCTGAGCTAGGGCAAATAATTCGACAACTCGAAGCAGAGGGACATTCAATACGGTAAATCAGTTCTGCAGAAGCCCGCAACGTGGAAGAAGGCCCACGAAATGGAAAAAAATTGTTGTCCACTTCTCCGTAGCACGCAGCTACATCATTTGTAGCTGCTTGGTGCGATAGAGCGGACAGCAATTTGTTTTCCTGTTTTAACAAGTAATGCTTCACACCACAGGGTACGTGACAGAAAGAACACATCGGTGACGTTGCAGAGCGGGCAACCTCCGAAGTCACTTTTCCCCTAACTCGAATCACATATTTCCATAGATTTCTTTAGATTTCTGCAAAAAGTGGTTGTTAACGAATTCCTCAATATGAGTTCAGCAAATATCAATTTTTGTTTGTATTATGAAAATAGACTACGAACTTTATGGTTCAAATTTATATCGAACGTCGTTTTAAAATATTCAAATAATGATATAACTGGACTCAACCTGAAATGATGTCGCAGTGCAAGTTGTTATGCTGACAACACAGCCTCCTGCTTGAAAGCATATTCACTGAAGAAGACGTCATCACGTATATACTTTGTTGTCTTAATTTGCTTTACACTCAGGCCAAAGCGCCCAGATTGCCCTGAACTTTATTCACAATGTAAAGAAGTTGGGCGAAGGACCTCCCTTACAGAACGCAACGGTGTCAAAACAGCGCGCCATTTCACGACACCAAATGTAAAAGATGCGAATAATTCTTTTTAATGTCGTGTGGTGACGTAGCAGCACCACACTTACGCAGTTACGCATCATTTGCAGCGCGGCTAATTTTTGTATTTCCTTCAAAGCAAAACTCGCCACAGAGACTCTGTCAAAGGTTGCTCTGCCAGAGTGCACAGACAACGACAGCCCTGCTTCTAAGAGGTACGAACGGCAAAATAGCACTAGCAGTACTTTGTTTAAAGGGCCCAGAGCGTCGAGACCCTCTGTTAAGGGGCGAGATGCGTTCACTTCCACTGCTGTACTATCAAAACTCATGGTTTGCATGTTAATGCGAAGGTAATTTGCGGTAATTGAAATCGAAACACGCCGTTTCCCAATTTCAATGTTCTAGCCCAAAATTTCTGCAGATTTGGACAAATTCCCTATATTTCCCTAAACCATAGCTAAATTACCTAAATCTGGGGAATTTTTTCTAGAGTTGGCAGCATTGTGACACTGGAAACTGGGAAGAGCGGCGCTGCTGGTAACATTGGACTGTGTTGCTATAAACGTTCTCGTGAGGCACGATCATGTATGCCGGAATATTTATAATACAGCTTCAATAATTAAATTACGATGCTCTCAAAAGCGTTAAGCCAGCACATGAAAGAAACAGTGTCCCTCACTTAAAAAAAAAAAATTCTTGATGATGATGGTCGCGGGCCGGTGGTGATCACGGATGAGGACCCACGCTTTTAAATGATTTGTGGACTCCACTTTAAGAGAGACTCGCAAGCATATTCAAATGTTTATGATTACAAGAGGTGCAGTGCTCCACGACGTGTGCTGCAGTTAAGGGCGCGCACACAGCCATAACTAGCAAGCCGCAACTAAAAAAGCCGGGCCCAGTATGGCACGTCTGTATTGCGTGAGGCCACTGGGGCTACACCGCGGTAGCGGCGTGTTTATGCGGCCGCGCACAGCGCACCTTTCCCCAGACTTGCCTGTCGCAAGGTGCTACAAGGACTTTCATATTATAGTCAAAAAGGTCTGCAGTCTTTACGCAATCTGCATGCTTAGTACTGCACTGTGAATATAAGCGCGACGTGAATTATACGAGTGGAGGAATTTTTGACGGTCGTATCTGTGCTCGAATAAAAATGAGGTGGAGGGGATGCGATAGGCCTTCTCAAGTCCGCGGATAGTAGCTTACCGATATCCTTGAAAAGTAAAGCACAGGCTGCCAGTATGTGCTGCCAGTACGTGCTGCCAGTATTAACCTACGATGTGAAAACTTGGAAGGTAGCAAAAAACTTCGGAAGCTAAGAATATATGGCGCAAATAACGACAGAACAAAAATGATTGGCGTAATGTTAAGAGAAAGGAGGACGGAAGTATGGATGAAAGAGCAGATGCGGGTATAGTCCATATATTATAGTTGAGATTTAGAGAAAGAACTGGGGAGTTGGGCAGATGATGCGTAGAACACATAATCGGTGGTCTATCAAGAGTAACAAAACGGGTGCCAAAGGAAGTGAAACGTTGTCGAGGGTGGCAGAGAACTAGGTGGAATGATAAGGAGGCCAACAGACACGCAGTGGATCGAGTGAGCTTGCGCAAAACAGGGGCAGCTGGACAGTGCTCGGAGCAGCCTCCATCCTGAAGTGGAAATGAAACAGGCTGATGATAATGATGATTATCCGTGTAAGTCCTCCATGACTCACGCTAAAGAAACGATGCGAGTGTCCGCCACAACAGTCTCAATAAGTTATTAAGAGTGGACGCTGCTCCAATATTATTGTCGTTCGTTGCCTTTCTCCTATGCGCTGACATCGGCATTGTGTTGACGCGGGGAAAGGGGCTGCGTTCCGAGTTGGAATGCCCCATTTGATACTGTAAAAGAAAGCAGGACACGGTCGGCCGATAACTCGTAGCAGGCTGCAGCCCCGCGAAGGTCCTTGCCGATCACGGAACCCCTCGCCGGTTTGATCCCGTGCGACCGCAGCAGGTGATTGCGTGTGCAGTTCGCGCTGGCATGGGTACAAACATTTGCCGAGCTGTTACATCCGCAGGGCGACGCAACTGTTTGTTTCCCGTAATGGAAATGATCTATCGGAGGCGAACGAAACCACGGTGTTGGGCGAAATTCGCTCGCCGAGAAGGCGGAGAAAGACGATAATCCTCTTCTTTTGCGCGCAGATGTCAAGAAGCGACCAAGGCCGTCAGTGTAACCCGACGAAGCAGCAACCGCTGAAGCCAGCGCAAAAAAGGAAGGAGGCATCGCCGACCGCCGAAGGTCCCACGCCGCCGCGTTCTCGCTCCGTGCGTCAGGAGGCGTGGGACAGCACAGACCCGGAGGAAGTGCCAAACGAGTGTAATTGCGTATTCGGCTCGTGTCGCGCACCACTTTGTTTTCTTCGAGGCGTTCTCTTTGTTTCGCGTCGCGGCCACGGCGCTCGAGGGTTGGCGGATGGGCGAGCGTACCCCGATAAGGCGGCGGCCGCCAGAAGCCCATTTTTATAGCACCGAGAGGGGGACACACAGGGGCCGCCATCAAAGGCGCCGCACGCTCAGCTGCCATGCATCAGCGCACGTCAGGCGTGACGCGGCCAGGTCGTCAAAAACTCGGACCAGACGACCGTAGATCGTCGCGTCCCTCCGGAGGGCGACGCGCCGCCAGCCAAATGTTGTCTCAGGGAACCTCGCCGTTCTACGCCATGTCGCCCGCCAGTGGGCCGTGCCGGCCGCCAGGCCCCGGCTGCGCCCCGGAATCGCAGAGTCTGGGCCGCGCGGCGCCGTCTTCGGGGAGCGGCTTGTTTTCTCTGCAACGCGCCACGCCCATCGCCGCGTATTGCTCGGACGAGCCGATCGTCGGCCGATGGTCCAACGACCGCGATATGCGCGGTGGCCGAAAATAACCGGGTTTTAAAGAAGGCAGGCAAACAAAGTGGCGCTCCTTGGGCTGGGACTTTTGGTTTTCGATGTCCGGACGCGACGGTTTGTTATGGTTTCGTCAGCCTTCCTCGTCTCACCGCCTGGTACGGGCGAAACTTTGCTGTATCATTTCATCCGGTCAGTACTGAAATCCACTATAATAGTCATGCAAACGAAATGCTTCTTACTGTGGTGTGTGTGGCACCACGAAGTTCCGCGAGACATCTATTCAGGCCTTCCCTACGCTCGCTCTCTCTCTCTCTCTCTCTCTCTCTCTCTCTCTCTCTCTCTCTCTCTCTCTCTCTCTCTCTCTCTCTCTCTATCTATCTATCTATCTATCTATCTATCTATCTATCTATCTATCTATCTATCTATCTATCTATCTATCTATCTATCTCTTGGTTGGAATTCTGATTAACCGATGCAGCCACGTCTTATGTTAATTAAAATATTTACAGTATATTTACAGTAAGTGGTACGCATTGTCATCGTGCTCAAGCTACAAGAGTAAGATTTTTCAATCGTTATGTTATGCAGTCCATTAGACAAGTCTAAGGACTGCAACAAAAAGGATGCTTCTGGCTGAATTATTTCTATTTCCACTTACAACATTTCTATTTCCACGTCCAACATGATCCACGCCTTCATAATCTCTACACAATCAATCAATCAATCAATCAATCAATCAATCAATCAATCAATCAATCAATCAATCAATCAATCAATCAATCGCCATGCCCAGGAACAACACTAAGGTCTGAGTGCAGGCGCACGCATACATAAACCCCCCTCCAAAGAAAGAAGAAAAAAAACTATAGGTGATGAATATAAGCAAAAAAAGAAAAGCAATGAATAAAAAGAATAATTATGAAAAAAGAAACGTGTATATACAGGAGAGCGTACACAAAACAACGCGCAAGGTAAATACAAAAGAAAAAAGTAGCAGAAAAGTAGCTGAAGGATGTGCAAAAATATGAAACAACAGCATAATAATAATAATAATAATAATAATAATAATAATAATAATAATAATAATAATAAGAAGAAGAAGAAGAAGAAGAAGAAGAAGAAGAAGAAGAAGAAGAAGAAGAAGAAGAAGAAGTAGAAGAAGAAGAAGAAGAAGGAAGAAAGAAGGAATAAAGGAACAAACGAAAACGAAATCAGTGGGGTGCTTGTAGGTCTTATTTACGTGCAAATGTTAGAGGCCACAACAACTACAGCACGCAGAGCAAAGTTCACACCAGGCCGAACACTGAGTGTCACTTTCTTGACTTCGCTTTAACGAAGCCATCTTACTCAGTGGACGAAACATGACGGTGACAGAAAAAAAAAGAAGAATATATGAGGAGCTTTTTTTTTTTAATGAGCCAAATCCACAAACCGAAACTATGTGAGATAGAGATGTAATAACAAGAAAAGTTAGGCAACCTTTTTCTAGAAAAAGCACCAACGAAATGGATCAAATAAGGCAAATAAACATGTGCGATGATCGTATTATTGATAAAAAAATAAGCCAGATCCTGCTGGTGTACGGATCAAAATGAGTCAAATCCACTCGTCCCATAGAATAGGCGCTTACCACACAATCCGATCGAGGCACTGTGGCAGTCTCTTTGCAAGTTGTGTTCCCGATTTCGTTACAGCTACCCTTCAATGCTACTGAAAATATATATACTGTGAGACATTACAAATGAGGCTCCCTGTGCTTTTTCAAGCAGACAAATTTGATCTCTCCAAATATTATTCCCAGTGTTCATGAAGTATAGCAGTGCCCCTAATTGTCAATGTTTTAATAGCTTTTCTGCTAAAATAACACCATACCGCTCTGAAAGTCGTTTTCAAAAGTGTTTTCTGACCAAAACCACATCAGATCGGATGTTTCAAATCAAAAGGAGTCAAATGTAACTTTCCATCGTAATATTGGTCAAATGTGCTGCAAATGTTGCTGTAATGTTTCTGTAGCTGACATGTAAAACACATAATATAACTGCTTTTACAGCGTTACATTTCGGCCCGATAATAAATTTTATTGTTTTTCTCAAATTTTGTTTAGGTGAATCTGACTTATTTAGAAGAAAAAAAAAAAGAAACACCTCACATATTCTTTTGTACTGCCATTATGAGTATCATTCGTAACTCTGTTCTTCGCGGTCATGTTGCTGGCCTTTTGTTTACTGCTTCCCTTTCAATAGAAACCATTTCCGTTATTGCACATGCTTGTTAATCCCACACGCTTTCATCGGCGAGTCCATTTTATTTCCACCCTCCGCGGAGGCTGAAAGAGGCTAAGCGTCCCTAATGTCTTGGTGACTCTTGAAAAACGCGCTTGTGGCAATAGAGCTTGAAAGTGCCGACAGAGAAACGTTAGGTGTGAAGCACAACCATTTGCAACATTTTCCAGCGCTTTGAAGCGGACGTCAGCCTGCTGCCGCCAGTTGGCGGGGACCTCTTTGAAACTGCTATGCACGCAGAGTAGCCTAAAACGTCGTTTCCTCTCTTAAACACTGGCAGACAGTTCGAGGAGACGAAAAGTAGGAAGTGTAACTAAAGTGAATATCCGGTTTGCTGGATAGTCCCGTATGTGGGACGAAGTGGGGAAAGGAACTGTCAGTGAAGACGTGGCTAGGCGCTTGACAAAGATCACAGTCTGTCACGCAATCCCGATATTTTGAGAAGACGCAGCAGTGATGTTAAAGCCACCTGAACCCGCTTCGGGTGAGACCAGGGTCCGAGAATTCTGCTTTACACCATGGTGCGGCTATCGAATGTGCAAAGCTCGGCGGAGAGCGCTGTTCTTTGCTCGATGAAGCGCGAATACTGCACGTTAACAACTGAAGTGGCGAAACAGAGCAGGCGAAAGCATTTTGTTTCCAATCACTCCATCCCCACACGCCCATTAGCTCGACGTATACCTGCAGCGACCAGTGCCTACAATGAGGATGAAAGGACGACCAAGGTGCCGAGCGGCGCGCGCGTTCGGAGGCGATTCCGCAGAGCGGCCTCACCGCCCGAGTGTTGTGGGGCAGTGCAACGACGACAAGCACCGGATGCGCTGTGAAGAACGCGCCGCTGTCTCCGCAATCGGCGCGCCGCTCCCTGAGACGGAGCTTTCCGGGGAGGCATGCGGACGCGCCGGAGAAATGCTCGCAAGGCGCGCGCGCGAACCCCCCCCTGACATATGGTTTTCTCTCAAACGAAAATCTGCGCGCTCCGGGAGACGAACATTCATCAGCGAAAGAAGCACTGACGAACGGACGGACTGCACTGGGCCGCAGCCGAGCGCGGGACGCCAGACGTTGATGTATCCAAGTCATGTGGGACCGCCGCCACCGACGATTTGTCATCCGAGCTCGCGGCCCCGAAGCAGGCGCACAAAGGAGGCGCTTGAGGCGCTCCTTCCACGCCCCTCGCGAAAACACGCAGCCGCCGCCCGGAGAGATGTGACCAGCGCACATGACCAGCGCCGACACATGTGCGACACTGCCGCCGCCGCTTCCGCTTCTCGGCGTTAAGCATCGTCCCTGGCTGCAGCCGCGCCACCCGCCCGCGCGGTGCGCAACACTTCCTCGAACTCGTCCGCGCTGCCGTCGTCACCACCGGCACTTTGAAGCAGCGCCGCGCGTCTGCCCAGAGACTCGAGCAGTGCTCTCCACATACATATTCACGGCACTTACGAAGGAGTAATCGTTAACTGTTCCCCCTCCTTAGACTAACAGCCGAAGTGCCCATTCTGGGAAATCTCCTACCCGCTACTCACATACTCGTAAAAGGTGTTTTCTTATAAGAAGGCGCTAGTCGCGCCCATCTTATTTTTGTGAGCTTTTTTTTTCTTTTCTCACGCGCGCCGCGCTGCGCGTATGAAAAGACCAAGGAACATGACACCATCCGTCATCTTGTACGATCGAAAGCAAGTAGTGGGCAAAAAGAAAAAAAAAAAGGAAACCGAGTTATGCAGGTCACGCAGATAAAATCCGTCTGCGTCTCTTTTCTGCACCGTTTTATCACGTGTAACCAAACGGGAACTCCAAATGACAAGGAAATTTACCGAGCGACTGCTCCACTACGAACGAAAAAGGAAAGAACTTGTGCGGGCGTTCGTGTGATTGTGTCCTTATGCATTCACGCGTGCATATGCGTGGTCGCTACGCCTGCCAACTCAACGTCTGTGCACCGAAGCAGACAGGGATACTTATCCAGCTAGAGCGCCGCGTTTAATTAGAGGACGGACAGACACAATAAATATAATAAAACCGCCCGAAATAACTTAGAATGCCGAGCGAGAACGAAATGGGGGATGGGGGGGGGGAGAAACCTGGAGGAGCAAAAATGAATAAAACGGACCGCCACAGCCGCAGGGTGCCGTGGGTGACCACGCTGCGTGCATGCCATAAGCCTTCCGCGGAACTGGGCGCCGCACTGTTGCGTACTCGCGAGGTAACCCATGCGCACGCGTGCATTTTATCGCGTGAGACCGGGCGCCGTGCGTTGCTGCGGGGCCCTGCGTCACTTCATCACTCGGCGGGAGGCTGTGCACCCCCCGTGAGACATGGCTGAAGCGGCAGCGCTCGCGTCGATCTCTCGGCCAGCAGATCGAATGGCCGCGGCCGAGGAGACCGCGCGGCAGGTGGTCGGACGCAACGGCGTCGTCCTCGGGACGAGGAGTGGCCGCGCGGCAAAGCTGCGATTAAGACGCACTCCTGAGGATCTGCGCCCGCTCTCCTTTCCTGGGAACATGTGCCGCCGCGGAGGCGAGGCGTCAACTCTGGACAAAACAGGACCAGAGGCCGTTACGCGCGTGCGACACCTTGCAGAGACCTGCTATAGCCAGCTCTTCTCGACCGAACGTGGGAAGAGAAGGCATGTCGCCAGTGCCGCAAATGTTTAGTGGTTACAGTGCCGATCAAATTATGCTTCCGGCTGCGACAATCCCAGGAATTACTCGCGCGGACGAGGAGCTTTAGAAATTGCGGTTCACTTAGTCAACGGACGCTAACGGCCACGCACAAAACGCGCTAATTTAGCTTGTGTTCTGCGCAACCGCTGAAGCCCTCTTTGGGGGAGCTGATCCGATTGCGACCGCGATATCTAAAGCCTTCAAATAACTTAGCTCACTTTCCGTAGATAGCCGATCGCGTGCGCGACGAGATTTTGATTGTTCCACAAGCTTAATCAACCAGAACTCTTTTTGCATGCGGTTAACTCGCTCGCGGTTATAATACCACGGCCGCACAGCCTCTCTAGCCGCGGCGACGGCCGCGTATTAATTCGCTCTATCCGCGGGGTATTAAGAGCGCGCGAGGGCAGCTTCCAGTCTGTCGTGAAAATATGGGAAGCAGCGCCCGCGGTCGAACGGATCTCGTCGGCGAGATTCTCGGCCGAAGTCACGTTTGTTTCGAGTGCGCAACGCGCACCTGCCCACAGTTCTCTATCTCCCGCGGCAAAGCCATGCGGCAACAGAAACAGAACTCCTCGGTTCACTGGCTGCGGTCGTGCGCGATGCGGCACTATACGAGTGGCGACACAAAGGGCTGACCTAAGAGCCGGCAGAGGCAAATCCAACTAACCTGCTGGGTATATGTATACGCAAGGGGTCATCGCTCTGCAAGCCACCATGACGCTCAACATCAGATGCGGAATTCTCCGCCACTTTGTCGCCGCGCAGGAGAAACCCCCCGGCGTCTCGCGCGACAAATGTATATGCGTGTGCCCGGCCAAACATCAACTCTTTCCGCCTCAACCGAAACAGTGCAGAGGCTAAATTACAGCCGCTCAGCCGGTTCCGATACACTCGGTAGTTTCGCGAGAATACATGCACAGTAAACTGTACCGTATGCAAATAGCAGGAAGCTGGTGGATTCTTAGTTTTTCTAAGTCGTTCGACGCCACGAGCAAAGCTGCGCTCCACTCAACCGCGATGCCATCTTGGATTAGGGCTGGCCTGCTCTGCTTCCCAACTAGCAAAACCACCCTGTGTAACGAACAAACATAAACCCCATTATATGCGAGCTCCTTTCTGTTCTTTTTTCCCCCGCCGCTTACGCTCTTTCAACGTGCCTGTCAGTGAACTATAGTGAACCCGTTGGGGCCACAGCAGCTTAACCGCAGTGTCGCGCGGAACGGTAGGACGTCTGGCGAACGCCGACAAATGGTCCGCTTCGAGCATGGCCGCACGAAGGATTCTGCTCCCCGCAGCGTGCGCAAAAGGAAGCCGAAATATTCGTTGTCGCTTTTTCGTTTATTTCGAAATTTCTTTCTCCGCAAGAAAGAAAAAAAAAAGAGGGAGAACTGAAGACATGATGACGGTGACCTTCGAGTTGCGATCGCATGACAACGACTGTTGCGCCGCCAGCGTCTTTGAGCCGGCCCGCGCGGACACACCTGGCCGGCGCCGCCGGCGCAACTGGGCCGTGACCGCGCGCTCTATTAGCATCTCGCTCCACGTCTGGTCGCAGATCCCGAGCCTGTCTCTCTCGGCCTGCGCGCGGTCTCCCATCGCGCTTTGGGAAAACATGCGCGGCGTCGCCGCCGTGATGGGAGCCCGCCCCGCATCCGAGACGCGATGACGACGACCGCGCGAGTCACGGAACAACGGCGCTGGGGCGAGGAGGCCGCTGTCAACGCGGGCGGAAGAGCGGCCCGCCGGTCCATCGGCACCCGTGATCTGCACCGATCTACCGATCGGCGAGAACGGTTTTGGCCGCCGTTTATTCGGCGGCCGCGACGCGTCAGTATGTTGCATGCGCAAATCGCCCCCGCTCGCGAATTCGACGCGCGATGAAGAAGAAAGGAAGGATTTGGTGGAAGAAGCTTTAGTTGAAGAGGAATTTTGCAACAGTATAGCGTATACGGATTAGCACGAAGCTCTTTCTTTCTTTCTTTTTCTCCTTTTACTTCTTCTTTTCTTTCTTCTCGTTTTATTTTCTTTCTTTCTTCTTTTTTTCTCTCTTTTTTTAACACGAGAAAGTCCACGAAGGCCGAAAGGCCGGTAGGCTGGAAGGTGCAAGACAGTATGGCTAGCGTGACGCGAACATGACGCATTTAGAGTTTTTTAAAACGAAAGACCAGCGCCTGTTTTTCGGGGGATAAGTAAAGCTTGTTGATCAGTGATTTATCGTGTAGAGTATTACAATGCACACTTTGTTCTTCTTAAAGTGTAGGCGAAGAGAAATGTCCACGAACGGAGCCCAAGATATTTAAGGGGGCGCCAAAGAGAGCATTTAGTTGGAGCATGCATTTCCAGTCTGCGAACTTATGTTTACCTAACGTGGTCATGGTTTGGGAAAAAATAATGTGAAATAAAAGACTTCAAGCGCTATCCCCTTTAAATTGCCACGCCATATCTCCGTGAAGTCGTTCGTACATTGTGGAACGTGTAGAAAGAGGGAAAACCTAAAAATTGAGATGGCATTGGACTTGAAGTAAGTAAAGAATGAACTCAGCTTGCCAATCCACGACCGACTGTAGACTTTTGTTTAAGAAAAAAAAAGCTGCCAAAGTACACAATAACACCGTGAAATACTCTTAAATCACCTCCCATTAACTGGCGCCATCGGCGTCATGGTTCGGGCACAAAATTTAACAAGAATGTTTGGTCTCCATTTTCTCCATTAAGAATCTTCTTACGTCATACATTCTCAGTATTCCGGAAGAGTATACTATCCTATCCCGACTAAGATATTCTATTCAACATTCCTACAGAAATACAGACATAAAAAAAAGAAAACTGTCGCCTTGTTTTTTGTCTTGATATTATGACGCACATGCAAGACCTTATGTACATCTTTTTTGTGGGGCGAACATGCAGCATAGCGACATGCAGCCTAAAAGAAAGTGCGTCATAGTTGGGTCTCATAACAATGGAATCTCTCTGCGTCATTTTCCCCCCTCTCTGCTTCATTATCAACGCACACAGCCTATAACTTCAGCAAGCACAAGTGTAATAGCGGAATGCCAAGCGTCCGAGGCAGCTTGGTGGCTTCGGTTACTGCAGAAACGAGCTGCATTTAGAACTGGCTGTGCAAACTTATAGGAAGCGCCGTGTTTACCAAGAGAAGTGCGTAAATACGTGTTCACGACGTTACATGACGCTGCGTCGTTCTTGGTCTCGTACCGTCTTTTGTGACACCAATTTCTTGAGGCTGTTGGGACAACGGTAGGTACTCACCTGCAAAAGATAGAAATATATTATGAGAACACATTCATTGTACACCTTCATGACGGCAGTCCGCTAGAGCGGTGACACCCACATCGGCAACCGCAAAGAAGAAATGATCAAAATATCGTATAAGCCTATAGAGAAAAGAAAGAACGAAAGAAACGCTATTTGGTAGCAGCGCTTATACGGCTCACAAGACACAAAAACAGGTAAATTTTCCCTTCGAAGTATTAGAAGTAGTTAAGTGCTTATTGTGACACAGGTTTGGAGACGGCTTTGCGCGAATCATATTTGAAACGCAGTTTCAAAGTTGCCACACTTTCTTTCTGGCAAAGCGTGCTGTGGGGTTCGTCGAATACGACGAAAAATATATCATAAAAAGAAGGTAGGAAACAAGATTTGTGTGTGTCCGTTAAATGAGAGACACTGGAAAGTTATGCAATATTACAGAAGTGAAAGCAGAGAAGCGCTGAGAAACGCAGCGGAAGCACGTGGTGCGTGAGTGTATCAGTCCTGCTGTGCAAGAGAACTCTTATTTTTCGAGCCATTCTTGAATGCGAATGTTGCACATATATGAACCGATGTTTCTCGCCAAAGTTGTTGGTGGAGGTCTCACCAAGCTGGCAATTCTCACGGCAGTTTTGCCACTTGCTCCCGCTATCGTGTGCATGTGACGGAAGTTTTTTGTTTACAATTTTGTTTTTCTTGTGTGAAAATATGCTAGAATAACCCACCTGCTCAATCCGCAAGAAATAACTTTATGGTGACAACAAAGAAAAAAAAAAAGACTGAAAGAAGGTTTTTCGCGCAAAACTGCGACGGAAAGCACTTGCGAGCGCAAGTTCAGGTCTCGCTTGCACACAGTGCCGCTGATGAATGTGCTATTCCTCATCAATCGATGCTTCGGGAGCACGTTGGCGAATTTGCTCTAGCGAGGCGCGGATGCTATGCACCTTGGTGAAGCCTCGGTGTGCAGCGGCGCGATATTGTGGCGCCATCTATCATGCATTCGGCGATTGGCGGCTGCTGCCTGTGAGATTTAGGTCACACACTATCGTGCTTTTCCCGCCTTTTTTCGCATGATCAGACGCATGACACACAAGCGGCTTTAGACAAGATGACGTAAACCGGTGCCAACAAGAAGCCTTCATATCGCAAGTAAAAGATTGCCTGGTTACGGATCTCGGAGGCACATAAGATGCTTCAGACGGGAAAGAAGAACGACCTGCCTACCTTGGCCTTGAAGCAAGCAGCTCTGGATTGTTTGCACACTTTCTACTTTGACCGAGTCCACATATATACGGATGGTTCTTCCACCCAGACCAGCTCCACCGGGGCAGTGGTTATACCATCACGATCACTAAGCATCCGATACAAGATTTCTCACTTGACAACATCGACCTGTTCGGAGCTTGTTGCCCTCCGAGGTGCCGTTGATTACATTAACAACCAACCTGCTAATCGGTGGGCAATATTCTGCGATTCGAAGGCGGCCTTACAATGTCTTATGCCATCTCTTCACCACGGGACCTGTGAAGAACTAGTGTCGCAGATACGAGAAATGCACCATCGTATGATAGCGAAAGGACACGACGTCGTGTTTCAGTGGCTGCGTGGCCATTGCGGTATCTCCGGCAACGACCTCGCTGACGAAGCTGCTAAGAAAGCACACGATGGAGCAACCCTTGTTTCTATACCTTTATCGCGTACTGACGCAGCCCAACACTTAGGCAAGCTAGCGCACCGTATGACATTGGAGCAGTGGCACACACCTGATTTCACTCAACTTCGATTGCATTCCCTCGATCCATCTATGCAACTGCGGCTGTTACCAGGGCTTCCGCGTAATGAGGAAACAATGCTGTGCCGCTTACGCTTGGGCGTCGCATTCACGAATGCATATACGTTTTTAATTGGAATGGCTGATAGCGCCGAGTGCAATGCCTGCGGTGTCGAAGAAACTATAGACCATCTACTGTGCTACTGCCCATCATTTGAAAATGAAAGACAAGATCTCTGCACAGCTCTCAACCAGTTAGATAGAAAACCGTTCACCTTGAACAAGATCTTGCGACTATGGCCTCGCATATCGCAGCTACAAAAGGCCACAAAAGCGCTGTTGCGATATCTGAAAGATACAGGATTGAGTCAGCGTCTGTGATCCGGACTGAGTGACTGAATGATATCCCCGGTGAACTTTCTCTTCTTTCTTTAATCTTTCCGTCCCCGTTTCCCTTTCCCCAGTGTAGGGTAGCCAACCGGGCTCAGTCCTGGTTAACCTCCCTACCTTTCATTTATCATTTGCTCTCTCTCTCTCTCAGACGGGAGGCTTCATGAACCACTGCAAGCAGGAACTATAACTTGCCATAGCACGTAAAGTGAGCAAATCCTTTAGAGAACGCGCTAACTAGCTATGTGGCAGCTTGTTACGTGTATCACGCCACCAGTTATGCTAGGAATGCTACAAGCACAGGGCAATTAGGATATCTGATAAGATGGAGCGCACATAAACTGACCAAACTCGTCTTTGCTATGTCGTAGGGATAAAAAATATCGCAACAAATTAAAAAGACATATCCTGGAAATAAATGAAGGGGCATAAGGCATCGTAATTATGTGTCAAGTGCATATCAAAACAAGCGAGCAAAAAGTTCGTATTCACAAAACGCTTCAAACATCGCAATTCATTACGATCGATACAAAGCACAAAAAAAAAAAACAAGCCACGTGAGCGCAACTAAACAGGCGAGAACCGGCCTAACAGCACACTTGGGCGAGTTGGGTTTATACATGTCTGAAAGAGGGGCAGCGCAGAAAAGACACAGAGAAGAAAGAGCGACAATGCAGCGCTCCGTTTCGTCCGTGTCCTTTTTTCGTCTTCCAGAGAAATAGCCGCACACTGAAGCGCTAATGATGTTTATTTAAAGCTGTACTGAGACGGAATTTTTTTTTTTTGCACTAACTGAAAACTCGAGCCTTCGAAACTACGGGAGGAATATTGGCAGACCTCTGAACTGTCTAATTTACTACAACGTTCTTTAGAGCGCCGCTCTTAGGCGCCCATTCCTGCGTTGAGCGTCGGCGTCCCTCGGTGTCCTTGGCGTAACCGAGCGAACGAGCCTAGAGAAGGATGAAAAAGCGAACGCGGAGCGCAGCGGAGGATGATAGACGGCAAGAGCGAAGAGAGCGCGAGGACGAAAGCGAAGGAGGGTGCAGCGGAAGCATGAGGAGGAAATCGGAGGAGGAAAGTATGGCGAAAGTGTGTGGAGGAAAGCGGAGTGCCGCACAAGACGTGCTCCACGGCGGCGACCCGGCATGCGGCGAGCCCGCCCGCAGATACCATACATGAAAACAAAGCGGTCGCGTGGGCTTCGGGCCCACTGCGCATGCGCTACTTCGCCTGCGCCTCCGACGCTAGAGAATGCTAGAATAATCTGTTGCTGGACCTGTTGATACATACTTTTATAAACGATGGAACCCAGCCTTTGAGACGCAAACACCAGGAGAGAAGTGGACAGACACACGCTGGGATTGGCAACAAGTTTAATGAAAACAACCACACAGAAGTTCGCAGGGCAGCCAGAGCACGCATGCGCCGTACATACCACATGACTATCAATGAAGCCAAAGTGACATCTAGTAACCACATTTTTCTAAATAAGCTGTCGGTATTCGTCGACAGCTTATTTAATAAGCTGGTATTCATCGCTGGTTGTTGGCGTGACAACAGCCTCAAACGTTTTTTTTTTTTTAATTAAGTCACTTGTTAACTTATTAAGCCCATATATGTGACCTCACGCCACTCAAGAAACTCCGGTGAATGTAATTGGCCAGTGGCAACGGTGGCAGACCTGTGTCGCGCTAAGAATGATATCCAATCTGCCATTAAACAATCGTTGAGCTCAAATCACTGTTCCGAAATCGGAGAACGTTAACATCATCTTTTCCTCACGAAAGTTGTTTAACCTGCTGTTGAATACGCGCTGGTATACCATGCGCACAATCTGTAGTTGGCTAGGCCTAAGCTATAGCTGAATGAGATCGCTATTGATAGAAGCGTTGGTATGTATGGGCAGCAACGAGTGGTGGAATATGTATGCACATTTTAGCTTGAGCAGCTTGTTATACGCCAAATTCCGAGCCCCAATATACTGCGCAGGTATCCTGGCAGAGGCGCTGTCAGTAGGTGCTTTCGCACAACGGCCGCTCTTCCGGGACCCGGCCGGTCGAATGACTGCTCACACAGGCGGCGTCGGCGCACAAGCGCGTCACATTGCGACAACTTTCGGTCGACTGCCGCGTTGGTGCCGTTGTCAGCATAGAATGATAGAGTGGGCTTTCAGCGACACGTTCATCAGCGTCGTGTCGGCGGCAGTGCCGTTTATGCGTTGCTGCGATCACGTCTCAACTCGTTGCACACAATGACAAAACTTTGCGGCACGGGATGCGGGTGGCACGACGATTGTTGGTAAATATAAGACGATACGTGGCAATCGCTTCCTTGGCGCTGCGTTATCATTTGGAATTCTATAGCTGTATAGGAAGGTAAAGAAAACAAGAGGTGAAAGATGGGAAGGTTAACCAGATTAAGCGTGCGGTTGGCTACTCTGCACAGCAGGACGGGGTAAGGGCTATAGGGAGAGAGAGAGCTCTTTATTGAAAATGCAGAGTGTTTAGCCCGCGTATTTTCGCCTATACATGCTGCTCTGCAGGGAATGGTATGAAGGAGAAGAAAGGCCTCAGAAGAAGGAAAATAAAATTTAAAAAAAAGCAGGTCGTGTGATGTTATCAGTAGTAGGGTAAGTGTCCGATGCGACGCATGTAGACGGTAAATGCAAAATAAAATAAAATCACAGTCTTGATGAGACGACGTGCGCGAGTCATAGTTTAGACAGCAAACCAACTGCCTCAATATATAAGAACAAGAATTCTAGGGCTTTGCGCTGTATTGAGTGGCAAGGCCAGGGACTCAGCATCAAGGGGCCTTGGTCAAGCTTTTCCATGTTTATCTTATATTGATGTCACTCGTCTCTGTAAGCTGGGCACTAGAGCAAGATGTGCTCTAGAGATTCTACCACGCCACAGTAGTCACAACAGGGATTTGTAGTCTGGCCATTGCGGAAAAGATTGTTCGTGTATGCAACGTTCAGTTGAAGCCGGTGATACAGGATATCCAGATGCCGTGGTAGACAATGTGGTAGCCTTGATTGGAGTTCTTTGTCGATGTTCAATAAAAACTTGTAATTGCCTGAAGGTCCAGACCGTCATCTTCGCCGTTCACTGAGTACATATCGCTTCGACAAAGCTATAGCTTCACTTTTAGGGAAAAACACTTTTATAAATTTTATGCGACCATGTCCTTTGCGGGCCGCCTCATCCGCTTTTTCATTACCTATAATACTACAATGCGCTGGAAGCCACTAAAATGCTATCGCACGTCCAGCGTTAGAGAGAGAGATGCAAATGAGAGAGAAAGGCAGGGAGGTTAACTAGAATTAAAACCTCCGGTTTGCTACCCTGCACTAGGGGAAGGGAAAGGGGAAGTAAAGATGGAAAGAAGAGTGTGACGAAAATAAAAGCGTGAGAAAAAAATATGATAAAGGACGGAATGGGGTCATTATAGTCTTTCTGATAGGCCACTGTCACGTAAAAAGGAGTCCAGCGTTAGATGCCAAGTGATGTATAGGTATGCTACGTCCTGGACCAAAATGTAATTACTTGATTTAGTGCCTTTCGTGTAAAGGCTTCGCAATGCTGCTTTCGGGTCCCTAAAGATTGTTCATTGTTGTTGAAGATGCCGTAGTACGTATTCTGGCGCCTCTTTCATCGCGTACAGCTCAGAGAGTGTTGATGACGTTACTCGCTCTAAACGCAATGAATACGTCTGGTCTGTGGAAGGAACGAAAATACCACAGGAAGAACTATGTTGCGTAGAGGAGCCGTCAGTAAATATGTGCTTCGTAGTGGAGTACTTCTCGCTCATGTATGCCAGTGCTGTCTGTAAAGAAGCGGCTTGATGCATGTTTTTCTTGGACTCTATTCCAGGTATGTACTTTCGAATGTGTAGATGAGACAGCATCCACGGAGGGAACTGATCTGTGGTGCCTGTCTGGGGATAGTGAGTCAAATTTCGCCAACAGTTTGCCCAAACCCGGAATTGTTTTGTGTTTTGATAATACTCAAGAAATGATTCTTGTCTTCGACCACGTGCCTCATATGTATGCGGGTGGTTTCCTGAATTCGTAGCAGGTGACAACTACTGTCAGGTGGCTACTGTCCGTATATAAATGGACCCCTTCGGAAGACCGAGACAAACACGCAGGTTATTGTTACATGCCGCTTCTTAGCTTTTCTTGTTAGTTGGGTACAGTCGCTCCAGGATAGGAAGGCTGTAGTGTAGGAGGCCAACAACATAAGCAGCATGAAGCATCACCATCGACCGGCAGTTGCTACCCCACCGGTGTCCAGCAAGAAAACTAATAATTTGGGATGAGCCGGAGATCCTCCCCCGTAACATTTTCGCTTCCGGTGTCCAGGAGGGGTTACGATCGATCAAGGCACCCAGAAAGCGATGTGTCCGCGCGTAGGGAAGGGCTCAACCATCAAGTATCAGTGGGCAGCCATCCGTTAGCTTGCGAGTAAAGGACATAGCAACGTTCTTCTCTGGTGATAGATGTAGCCCCCGCGATGTAAGATACGATGACACGTTGAAAAGCGCTCGCTGTAGTGGCTGCTGAATTACTCGTCGAGTTCGTGACACACTGCACATACAGATATCATCAGTGTACAGCGTGGTATGTACCACAGTTGGCAGACTTTTTTTCAAATGAACGAGAGTGATGTTGAATAGTAAAGGGCCAAGGACTGCTCCTTGTGGAACCCCTTTTTCAACAACATAGCAAGATGTCAGACCTTCTGGAGTTACCATTCAAACCTGCCGTCCTTCGAAATAGTTGGATAGCAATGTATAAAGGCGTCCTCCAAGGCCTACAGCTTCAAGAGCCTCAAGAACTGAGTGATGTAAAACAGAATCGAAGGCGGCTTTGATGTCAAGGAAGGTGACGAGGGGAATATGTCCAGTAGTTAGGCGCTCTTCTACGGAGGAAATAAGGAATACAGTACAAGAGAACGCGACATCGATATCGACAGCTCGCGGGGTCTCACGGCTCCTGTGATCCCTGAGGCTGTCACAGGTGAGCACAGATAAAAAGTAACGTCCACCGCACCTTTGTTTATTTTGTTATGGCAAGGATGGAAGCGGCCAAGGAAGTTTTGGAGCAGCTTTGGGAGCAGCTTTGGGAGCAGCAAATTTGGAACATTGGAGCAGGTTTAGAGCAGGAACTGTTTGTTTAGGAACTGAAGATACGTGTTTTGGAGCATGCTAGGTAACGATCAACATCAGTGAAATACAGACAAACCAAGAAAGGCGTTCTTTATTTGACTTTGCAGAACACTATTAGGTCGCGGCGGATCGGTTCTGCGGAAGCCCGCAAGGTGGAAGAAAGTGCACCAAAAGAAAAAAAATTGTATACCCCCGACAAAGGAAAGTCTTATGCAGTCCTCGGAAACCACTATTAAGTTGCATGCCGGACGTGCCAACTAAATGTGGCCAAGAAAAAATCAACAAGGCACTTACACGACCAGCACCCATATTATGTTGATATGCATTTGTTAATGCTACTCAAGAGTTTCATTTTTCGTTGAGCTCAAGCAACTGATGTTTAAGTTTAATTCGCTAACATTAATTATCTCACTTATTGGATAAGGATATTGGATAATGCAAATTCTAGGTTGATTTAAATCCAGTTACTGCTCATGTTTCAACATCCTCCATAAATTTTCATTGACATCGCGTCAATTAGATCAGTTTTTAAAGTTAGCTAATGGGACGGATACGTGCACAATGAACAAGAATAACTGTGACAACCACGGACACCCATCAACATACAGTGAACGCCGTTCGTGTAATGCCCTCAGTTATTTTTTCTTTTAATTCTTGGTTACATTTCGTTGGCATAGCAGAGTACCACAGAATAAATGTGAAGTTACTTTGTTGATCACTGCATGTCTGCCAATACTCTACATATGTTGGCGGAAACAAATTTAAAGAAAATCTCTGCAATTTATGCAAACAATAAATGGGGAAGAAGTGTTCAGTAGCTTTCCAATCAGCATCGCCAGCCTATATTTTCCACAACCTCGACTGTTAGGGCTGCCCCATAATGTCAACGTGAAACGGCTACTGATATTTTGAATGCCAAACAATGGTTTCTTAAAAATTTCGGACTCGATTTGCGCAAGTCACGTCGTGAACATCAATGCCGCGAACACAATTTCTGTCGTTCCCGTATTCTCCGACCCTTTACGACCGCCAATCGGTCGTTACGGCGGACTAAAAGCGAAACTTTACATCCTCGGCTCGCGTTTTGCGGCCGCAAAAGTCCGATTTTGTATGGTGTGGTTGTGAATATAGAGTACCCGGAAGGGAAAACTTGAGCGATGATTACGGTTGCCAGTAGATATTTCTGGTCACGAAGTTTCACGAAAGCAAGCAGCTCGTTTGTCAGCGTGCCGTACTACCATCCCGATAAACAAGGGCGTGGTGCGAGTGCGAAATATATTTTAACGTTACACGCATGGCGTCCGCCATTAACCGACGCAGGTTTACCAATAGGGCGTACAAGCCAGCCCTAATACGACCGGACCGTACGACTTAATCATTCAGCTGAGAGCGCGGCATTCTTTCCCGACTGTCCTACAAAAAAGAGCGCCATGCAGTTCAAATAATCTTTAACTGGTCCGCATATTACGCAAACGCGCAAGACTTATATAAACAATCGTAATGCACTGTATAGCACAAAGGATGCCACTGAACACGAACATACAGAAAAATTTAGTGACTTCATTCAAACTTCGTGTTCTGGCGCAAGTTGGCGCAGCTCGGCGGGTTCGCGCAAGATGATGGCTCCATTGGTGCAGCACTTCCGTCCATGTGGCATGTTATGGGCGACGTCATCACAACTAGCTGCACACGACGTAAGTGCATTTTGTTCTTTGCGTTGGCGTAAAAATAAAGTCGATATTGGCATGTCTGGGGTGTGGACAATTACTTTAAACTTCATCTAAAATGTAACAGTTTCCCAACCTTCATATACGTGCCCAGTGTCAACCTTGTACGTTCGAGAAATGTGCCGGTTAGTTTCTACAAATTCGAAAATATATTTCCACTCTTAAAGGGAAGCCTAAAGAGCAACAATAAGTTCATGGAATACCAAATGGCCCTAATGGAATACCAAGCAGATAAGTGTAACCATAAGCCGAGGCAGGCCGCATCCATAAATTTTTTAGGGGGGAGGGGGGGGCGAGCCAAGGTAACTTTTCTATGAAGATAGGGGGGGGGGGGTGTACTTCTACTAGTATAAACATGAATAATGACTACCGTTCGCTATAAAATGCGTAAAGCCGCAAAAGAGAAATGAAATGAGGTGTATATCACATGTACGCCTGTGAGGTACACCTCTCCTTTACTTGACAAACAAGGAACAACATCAAATGGACTTCTACAGGAAAGAAGCGCAGGCAGAACAGTGCCAAGAACAAGTAAACAAGCGAAATTAAGCCTAAAATAAAGATTTCTAGTAGCGTTTCTTGAATTAGGTCTGGAAGAATTATAGTGAAATACACAGGGTGTTTCAGCGAACACTTTTAAAAATCTTTAAATGTTGCCTGTGGCAGATATCAAGTTCATGAGCTGGTCTACTCGAAGCGGCGGACACTGCTTGCACAAAACATTGAAATGCAATATCGACTAATTAACAAGAATTCACTAATTAACTTTTAGCTAATTATCTTATGACCCATATTGCAATTTACAAATTCTAGCAGTGGACTTCGCAAGGCGGATCAACGAATTTTCAAGATGACACCTGTTTCGAGATATAAATTCCAGAACTTTGCGGAGAAATGCATTGGCGTTCCAGTTAATTTGGTAAGAAAATGTCATTTTATGCACTGAAGCACACAAGTAACTGGAACGCCAATGAATTTCTCCGCAAAGTTCGGGAATTTATATCTCGAAACCGGTGTCATCCTGAGAATTCGTTCCAAGTGGATCCGGCTTGCGTAGTCCACTGCTAGAATTTGTAAATTGCAATATGGGTGACAAGATAATTAGCCAAAATTAATTAATCAATTCTTGTTAATTGATCGATTATGCAATTCAATTTTTTGTGCAAGTAGTGTCCGTCGCTTCGAGTAGGCCGGCTCATAAACTAGAACTGAGTTATCTGCCACAGGCAACCTTTAAAAATTTTTGAAAGTGTTCGCTGAAGCACCTTGTATATTTGCGGAACAGTCGCGGTTCTCTTAAAACCCTCGTTTACTGCTCTACCAAGTGCCGACTCGTATCGACTCGTATCGTTAACCGACTCGTATCGTTAATTGGGAAGTTGCACAACGATGCGAGGCCGCCGGTCCCGTAAAACCGCGTCGAGCGCAGGACGCTGCGGTTATAGACATACTGCGCCCACCGCGAAAGGTTAGGAAAACACCCACATAAGCACAGCAGAGAAGTGGCTACGTCAGGCGGCTCGACTGATAACTGTATAAGCGCCATTCAAAACACACGGAATCATTCTCCACTTCCGGCGGCGTTTTTTCTACTTCCGTTTTAAACAAAAAGATGTTTACCCATAATTATTTTAACAAAGAATGGTTAAATTTGCTAATTTTCGCTTTTCCTTCCTGTTTGGCTGTTGCCTCGGCTCTCTCCCCTTTGTAGATCTCGTAATTTCTAAACTCCTTACGACTCTTGTTTCCAGTTGCCAATTTGCGCAAAAAGTGCTGTACAATTAGGGAAAAACCAGATGAGGTAACGGGAGACATTCATATTGCAGCGGTGGAGTGGGGCCTGCACTGTCCAGAGTTATTTAACAGACAACAGGCTGTTATTATACCTAACCGCATTTTCAACTTTAGGGTTATCGATAAGGGAGTGCCACAGGGGTCAATCATGCCCCGTTATACTTTTCACGATTTATATAAGCGATTTAACGTCCAGTCTCTCGCAATAAACCTTATCTTCATGCGGACAACCTACGATTCTCACTGCTGATACCGCAGTTAATGACCTAACTTCTCAGCTCAATACTGATATTGAATACATTATTCAATGATGCCATCGTAATTGTTTGGAAATGAACCCCAGTAAAACCCATAGTATTTCACTCCACTCAAAATAAGATCACAGAGGCATCAAACATGACTCTTGCTAATGACCTCATCAAGGCTACTTGATAATTTTGGGCACTCTAATCTGAAGTACATTGCCCATATCTCACATATAAAGAAAAAAAAACAGCATATGGTATTCGCATACTCAAAAGAGCTCATCCGTATTTCAGCCTTAAATCTTCGCTCTCTCTTTCCCACGTGCGTTCATTCACAGTCACTTCACCTACCGCACTGCGTCACGTGGTAACACATATCCACATATTACTAACGACGCTGATTCTCGCGCTCTCCAGTCCGACCTTAACGTCATTGAGGCTTGGTGTAATAATTGCCTAATGTCCCTCAACGTCAAAAAAAAAAAAAACGTCGCTACTTACTTTCCATCGTCGCCAATCATTTATTTCAGCTAATTACGTTATCGCCGGTTCGGAAATATGTGCTGCTGTGACTTCTTATAAGTACTTAGGTATTAACTTGTCCAATAACCTCGGTTGGTCCTCGCACATTTGCAACATTAGCAATGATGCCAATCGTGTACTATGCTACCTGCGCCGTAATCTACGTCTTGTTCCGCCCTCAGTAAAACTACTCGCATATTTAACAATCGTTCGACCCAAATTGGAATACGCATGCTCAGTGTGGGACCCACACCAATCTAACCTTGCAATAGCACTGGAATCCATACAGAATCATGCAGCAAGGTTCATTCATTCTGACTACTCTTACCACAATAGCGTTACTAAAAGTTAAGTCATCTCTGAACCTTCTAACCCTCGAGCACCACCACAAGACAGCAAGACTGTGCCTCTTTTACAAATTTTATCACTCACTACTTGATCAGACCGACATCAAGCCTGCGCATCGCACTTCATCCCGTCATAGCCATTCAAAGGCTGTTTATCCCCCTCCAGCTCGCACCTCCGCTCATCTTAACTCTTTCTTCATTCAAACAGCGAAAGACTGGAATCACCTACCTGCTGAAGCGGTGCACCACTCCAGTCATTCATCGTTCAAGGCATTCATTGAAAATATGATCTAAATATGCCCACCCCTCATGTGAAACCCCAACTGGGGTATTTGAGGTACCAATAAATAAATAAATAAATAAATAAATAAATAAATAAATAACATCTAACTCCGTTGCGATACGTTCAGCACCAGGCCAACCGCATTACTGCTTTTATCTCACCCAGATGCAGCGCATCGTCGCTCTTGCAAGAGCATCACATTCTCACAATTCATAAGTTAGTTAAATTAAATATAGCAATCCTTACTTACAATCGCCTTTACCAAACGTTCCTTCTATATTTGTTCAACTATTACTTAATCCCAATGCAACTCGGTTTGCATAAGTGAATAAATTCCTCTTGCCTAAAGTTAGAGCTAATTACGGAAAATTCAGTTGCTTCTCGCGACTGTCTTTTTAAAAGAACTGTATTCCGACTAGCCTAATATTGTCTCTTACTACAGGCAGATTTAAGAGATATCTATGTTGATTTCTGCTTTACTTGCAATTATATTTCACTGAAGTGTCCTTTAATGTCCATTGTTTGCTTTATTATTTTTACAGTCTGTAGTTCTGTACAAAATTATATTATGTTACTGCATCTCTTTTTTCTAGTTGTGTTAGTACTTGTTAATAACCCTGTCACTTTGCTGCATTTGCTTTGACGTGCTTCCTTTAATATTGAACAGGTGATGGGGACGAAATGCGAAAACACCTGTGGTACTTAGATTTAGGTGCACGTTAAAGAACCCCAGGTGGTCCAAATTTCCGGAGGCCCCACTACGTCGTGCCTCATAATCAGAAAGTGGTTTTGGCACGTAAAACCCCGAAATTTAATAAACTTTGAACAGGAGGTCACCTTACAGCCAAGAGTTTTGGGACCTCTTTCTGTATATTTACTACTGTGTTTATTCCCCATGAATGAACGAATGAAATGCTTCTGATTCTGAAAACGGTTGATTACTCGTGGAATAAAACGAAAGCTCAGCGCTGCCTTTCTCAAATTTCAAGCAGAAGCAACGGAACCGGTACGGCATTGTGGCGTCACGCATTTAAAGCGGTTTTTTTTTTTTCGTACTCGAGTCCTTTCGGCGCAATATAAGTTCTCGGAACTCGCAACGTTGACTCTTTGGCTCCTTAGGAAGTCAACGGTACTTGTTCTTCGCCGATAAACACTTAATCACGCCCGAGTAGTCGATGTCAATACCGACGACGTCACGTATCCGCCCCCTTCCTCCCCCCCCCCCCCGAACTGGTCCAAGAACTTCAGGAACCACCCGTGTTTCGCTTCTCGCGTTATTTCTTCTCGCTTACCAAGTCTCAACTCAACTCAGTATAAGAGTGGCCATTCTGCTACTGTGGAAGCGTAATCTGAAAGTAGAGCTGAACTTATTATTCCCTTTTAGGCATCCTTTAATTTTCACAAAACATGACCCGCATCGTATGGTGATGATCAGCGAGGCAACAGACGACCTACGAGAGATGTCGATGGCGAGTGCTCCTTACTGATTTTTTCAACACCTGCCGTTTTTTGAACGTAGTGTTCAGCCCGCGAGGGTTCCCGTGCGTTTCGCCCACATCGGAATGTGGCCGCCGTGCCGGGGAATCGAACCCTCGACCTCGCGCTCGGCAGCAAAACGTCGTGGCCGCTGAGCCACCACGGCGGGCGGCGGCTTGTTATGAGATCAGCGACTGCATGTGACTGCATCCACGCGTCACTGAAACCTAAGCGCACATCTCTTCTTATGGCGGATGAACATTGAGAAGAAAGGAAAAAGGAAAGAAACATAAAATCTAACAACTCTGTTCGTATTTGAACGTCGCCTGTGAACGTTCGTCAATGTACGGGCAAACTCGTTTAAAAATTGTCGTATTGCGGTTCAAGCATTGAGTGAACCGTTCACGCGCGCTGAGCTGGCTGGCTTTGGAGAGGAGCATGCGAGCGAGCGTGGCCTAATGGTTAAGAGCACGCGGCTGGTGTGCTCGACGACAGATGCTCGATTCCCACCTTGGTCACACAGTATTTTGTTCTTCGCTTAAATTCAGACGAGACAGGACCCTACCACAAAATGCCAGCAATCAAGCAAAGAATGATTCCCATGTTAAAAAGAAAAGCAAACGCGAACAAGAACACGCTACTGAGTGTGCGTGCGTGCGTGCGTGCGTGCGTGCGTGCGTGAGATCAGTCCCATTCAGCATAATGCACCCACAGGTCCAGCGACTCAAGTACCGAACCCTGATAGAGCTGCTCTTAAATTAGTGGGTTTAAAGAGAGAGCGCCCGAAAATCAAATCTCTCCAGTAGCTGGAAAAGTTAAACTGCGTCGCCGATTAAGTCGCAGCCATAAGCGTAAGACCGCCGCCAACATTGCACCCAAAGGTATAGTTTCGTCCGGAGATAAAAATCGGCTGACATTGTCCGTGTCGTGTTCCCGAAGGGTGGCCGTTGGCCGAAAAACCGATGTTCACGCTTGCCAGGCTGTAGAGGACACTTGCGCATCCATCGTTTCTGTTCACGTATAGCGCGGATCGAGCACGTTGAAACAGAGTCGGGAGAGCGCGACGCAATACGGAGCGAGCGTTGGACGCGTACCGTTCGATCGCGCATGAACTGCTCGGCTCACTGTATCACGATGAACGCTTGCCAACTCGCCAGCCTTGTTTTCAAATCAACTAAATCAACTAAAGTACTAATACATACCACCCTTTTCGCTCCATCATTCGCATGATCGATTTTAGCTCTTCCTCGGCTGACCAGAGGTTGCCGTCATATCCACACTGCACACAATTTATAAACGGGGCAAAGTAGTGGCAAAACGGCGAAGGGGGGACAACAAGAATATAACACCTTGAGAAAGCCGGAAGCGCAACAAAAAGATAGCATCAACGCACAAGTATCTGAATGGCAGGCACACGTACGCGCTACTTCCTATTCGCTGAATTGATCTCAAACAACGCTGCAGGAGAAAGCTTAGTCGGAAACGCCATCGACCCACTTATACAATTCAGATTTATGAGAAAACATTCGAAGCATAAGCTAAACTCACACCCGCAATTCAACCGGAGATTCTCCATCTTTGTCAGCCGAAAAGTCTGCTGCAGTGTCACACGAGGGCCCATAGCCAACCTGAGCATTACAGTCAGACAGATATATTTGCCTATTGTATGGGTTGACCGATTTCGGGAAACTGTCTTGGAGCGTAATCTATCTCGGAGGGCCCATATTTTGATCCTATATCTTAATGAGCCCTTCAATAGAACTCTTAACATGTTACGGTGGACTGCAGCCACAAATTGTGGCAGCACATCGGATTCACTGCCTGAAATATACGCGTTACTCGCGTTCGCCTGACCATCACGTACTCATTGTCTGCCCTGCACGTCCTCTGAGATAATCCTGACTAACCCGATTGCTGAAAGTATCAGAACATGCCTTGGATTGCCTCGCTCAACCATGGACAACCGTGTTATATACCCGAGGCCAGAAAACCATCTGCTCAAGCTCTTCGCCAATTCATCACGCTAAAAGCAGAACATGGTAATCGTATATGTTGGAATTTCACCTAATTCAAAGGTATGGGCGGATATTTAGCTGCAAAGATCAGTCTATTACTCGCCAGCAACGTCCTTCGCCTCGCCAGGGTTCTAATTTTCCACTTTGGCGGTTGGTCATATCCTCTGTGGCACTGACAGATCCAGGGAATGGTAAAAAAAAAAAAGTAAAACATCCACGCGTTCACTCGAGGCTAAAAGCCTGACCCATTGGCACACGAGTCAATTGCAAGACAAGCAGCACGTTCATATTTGCCCATAGCCATACAACAGAGAGTACTGTCATTCCTGCTTTTCATGTCACAGCGCCTAATGAAAGTAGAAGTTATCGTTTGTAAGCTGCAGAACATATTGCTGCCAAAACATTCAGCTATAATTGGCGAAAACATTCTGCAGGATGTTAATATTAATTTCATCCTGACTCCTGTTCGCAGTCCCATACGGTTGCAAGTACATTTACCATCGCTTCTTCACCTGGCCATCGAGTTCGACTGCAACTGGATCCTTAATCACATTGATATGACTGGAAACAAGGTAGCGGACCGACCGGCGGATTCTGCTTACTCCTTGAACGTGTCGACTTATCTGTAATTCGGCCCGCTTGACGCCAAACACGTTCTCAGTAAGCTGTGAAGCAAGTTGTCTCAAAACATGCGGTTCAACGAGTGAATCAAGAAATCGTTGCTGTGTCGACCAGACTCCACTTTACGTTTATCAGTAAACATGTAAATTGACCGCAATATATACCGTCTTTCACCGCTTACGACTGAACGCGACCAACGAACTCCGCTTTTCTCGTATATAGTGTGAAAAAACCGGAAAACCTCAAATTGCTGTGCCCATACTGTGGGAATCTAGATGTTTCTCTAGAGCATTATCTCATGGACTTGTCAGCAATGTCATGAATAGAGAGTCCATTTACACGGGAAATTCAATCACTTGGGCAGACACGTTTTCTTCCTCTGTGGAATAGTGTTCTCATTGCATAGTGTTGTCAACTTTTTTCACTTAACGCATTTTTTTATAGAGATAACAGAAGGCGATGTTGGGGCACCGATATGGAGCCAGCTACTCTTTGTGACATGAACAGGTGGTACAGTTATACATATAGTTTAGTACACTATATGTACACAGCTTCCGCAGAAAAACGTGGAATAATAGTTAATACGCACCTCCGCCCTACTTCACGTGTGTTCATATGAGCTTGCTCACTGCATAGCTTTCTTGTTTTTTTTTTTTTTACTGCGCTTTTTGTGTAAAGTGAGTTTCGCATCTTATATGGATAAAGGGGTAGCGTTAAATTGCTACCTCTGTCTTGGGATATCAGGGACTCATGTACCTTATCTTCCCGTTTGCCTGCGATTATTGAAGAAACTAAGCTATTGCTTGGCTGCGCTGCAGTTTTAATTAAAACGGATTAGTAAACGGAAAACTACACCAGCGGTATCTCTCTCTCTCTCTCTCTCTCTCTCTCTCTCTCTCTCTCTCTCTCTCGTTTCTCTGTTGCTGTTTTTAGTGCAATCGTACTGCATATGGTACTGAAACACAACAAAGCAGGACTATTAACTCGCCCAAACGTACACGAGAGTGAGCAACATGGGGACCCAGCTCGCGCACTCTGACTCGTGCCGCGCCCTTTCGACAGATTCAAGTCGGCATCTGTTCGACGCTCCGTGGCACGTCGCGGCCGCTGCGCTGCTCGTGGCAGCAACTCTTACGTGCGCAGCCGCCGCGGCCTGGCGAAATGTGGCGCGGGTGACGAGCTCGCGACAAGTCTGAACGCGCGCACCCAGCGGCACAATGGAATTCACAATTCGCGTATCCATCATAAACACCGACAAGCGTCGCGCAACCTGTGGCACATCGCGGGGCGCGTGCGCTATAGCGCCGATTTTCACTGGCGCATATGCGCATACATATGTACTCTCTGACACGGTAAGCAGGAAAGGTGCAATCATCTGCGTGCGTGCAACGGTGTCGCGAACAATGGACACACAGCTCCTGCAGAATCGCGCTTCGGCGTCGCAGGCGACGCACGGGCGTTGTGCGACGTTGCGCCATCGCTTCCACCGTTTCGCCAAGCGACAGACTGAATGTCATGCGGTGAGCGACAGTTGGTGTCAATTACGGGACTGTTCGAGTATACGTGAAGCGTCCGCAACAGTTTATCGAGGTGCATGCACAATGCTCCTGCTGAGAAAAGCGAATGCGAGGGCTTTATGTCGTTTGCGGATAGACAGAGAGTCGTTTACGTACGATTCCCGGGTGTGACCATTCCTTGAGATGGTCATTAACGAAAGAAAACATGCGATGAGGCGCAAGGCGAGGGAGTTTGCAGTCAACATTGTCCTGAAGTTGCACGCAGTCCGCAATACACGCGCTTACAATCAAAGATGTGAGCAGTGTGACTGCTTGTTAGGTACATGGCAAAGCCGTTCGGAAGCTTTGCGTTCAGTGAATGCAAATCACGTAACATAAATCGGACAGTGCTAGCTAAATACGCTGTGAGCTAGAGCTACCAAAGAAAAACATACAACTGACATGCAGAAACTGTAAATCACCAAACAGTACAGAAAGAGAGCGCAAAGAAACTTCCATCTTCTAATGAGGCATCGGGCATGCTGGTTATCACCGCAGTATAGTACAAGACACTCCTCCAATACCTCCTCCACGAGCCAAACGCATTTTGAAAGAACGCCGCGCAGAAACCCGGGGTTCGGGGTGGGAAGTCATGGTGGGAGAACCCAACTGGCGACCGCCGTTATTGTTTACCAGCACACAACAAAAGGCAGCTCGCCGCTTCCAATGCAACGCCACCGAATTACCAGTATTGGCCCTTATTCAAGAACACACGTGGCCAATAACTTCCATATAAGGTTCCTGTATGATAATCTGGGATTACTGAACCTAGTGGTTATGCATATACAACCTCGTTTAATACGGCAAATCTTTGTTCTTCAATTTGCAATTAGATATTGCGTGAACATCATGCACCTTACCGTCCGTCCATTGACATTTCCCACCTCCTTTTCTTTTCTCATCTTTCCTGCATTTACTCTTTCTACCTGTACAGGGGTAGCCAGTCGGACGTTTGCAATGGTTAACCATATTGCATGCTATGGTGTAAGTTTGGGCGTTACCATTATTCATAGAGAATTTTGATATTATTATTATATGTTATTATTATTTCTGAGAACAGTGCAGGTGCCTAATCTCTCTCTCTCTCTCTCTCTCTGCGCGCGCGCGCGCGCGCGTGTGTGTGCGTGTGTGTGCGTGCGTGCGTGCGTGTGTGTGTGTGTGTGCGTGTGTGTGCGTGCGTGCGTGTGTGTGTGTGTGCGTGTGTGTGTGTGTGTGTGTGTGTGTGTGTGTGTGTGTGTGTGTGTGTGTGTGTGTGTGTGTGTGTGTGTGTGTGTGTGTGTGTGTGTGTGTGTGTGTGTGTGTGTGTGTGTGTGTGCCACTGTATTCCTTAACTTTCGTACATTGTCTTTCGTAGATTGTTGCAGCGCTCGAACAGAATAATGGCCCATAAACTACCACGGTTTCGGAACCGCAATTCCAGCCTCACCAATTGTAACTTCAGAGAAAATATCGCAGAACCCAACGCGCGATGGCTGCCGAAGGTAATGCGTTTAGCATTGAATCAAGAAAGCGACACAACGTATTGCCATCGCCGAAATGACTTACGCATGAGGCACGTACTGCAACGGGACTCCTCTTTCGCGCTTTCCTACGAACACTCGGCGCCATCTAGCACCGTCACTGCGAAGCCTGAGCGTGGCCTCCGAAATGCATGGCGCACCGGTGCGTGCCAACGCTTAGAAACGCGTCATGCGGGAACCGGGCTTCTCTCGTGCGCGTCTTTCTGGACACGCTGCGCCATCTACTGGCACTGCCGCGCAGTGCGCACGTTGCCTCCGAGACGAGAAGCGTGACGCACGGGTTCCTGCGAATGCAGAGAATCGTTCCCTCGCTTGCCGCACACTCAGTCGCACATACTCGGTGACCTAGTTGGCTAGAGGTTCGTTGAAGAGCGGCGAATACCCAGCGCATTAATTGCGCAGCTCGCTAAAGCGTTGGCTTGAAAGACGCTCATTGAAAAGAGGCACATACCCTGAGCAATTGTGGCGCAGCTGCTAAAGCGTCGGGTTGCTGTCCTTGAGGAACCCTTGTAACGTGAGTTCGATTCCGCTCATCATGGGAGAAATTGAAGGGATCTTTTTCGTCCTTGTATAGAGCGGCACATTCCCAGTGGCGCATACCTAGTTACTGAAGTTGTCGTCAAAGACGCTAATTGAACAGCAGGACGCACTTACTGGCTGGCGCTTATCCGTTAACTCAAGTTGGCATTAAAGAAGCGACTTTAAGACCAGCACAGACCCGGAGGCACATACCCAGTGCTTCAAAAGCCGGCCTCCAAATATTTTTCTTCAAACATATATTTATTGGAACAGCGGTACCTGCACAGTCTCGCATCTACTGTGACCTATATATGTAGCCACGAAGGAGGTTCGTTGAAGAGCGGCACATATGTACACATAGCCACACACTCAGTGACGCAAGCTATTCCGACAGTTGCCTCGAACACTGTTCCCTCAGCACAGCAGCCCGATGCGCTACCCATTCAACCACAAACTACCCAGTGACCCAGGTAAGCGGGAAAACGGTTAGATAGATAGATAGATAGATAGATAGATAGATAGATAGATAGATAGATAGATACTTCGCCATCGGAAAGTGCATAAAGTACCTTAAGAATGCTAACGCATTAAATGTGCCGGCTGTGGTGCGATTACTCGACCAATTGTCCCGTGTGAACATCGAAACACTTCAGCCTGCGGTTGAGTGATTGATTGATTGATTGATTAATTAATTTATTTATTTATTCATTTATTTATTTCACTGCATGTTCTGTGCAGTTCATCATGCTGCACATGATCACGTGCTGTGATAGTATGCGGTGATCGTCACCGGCGGCGATCTTGTGTCTGTGATCTCTGTCACCTTCTCCGTATTTTCACAGATGAACTCCCATCTGTCTGCCCTTCTAGTGGAGATTACCCTAACTCCTAACGCACTTTGTGGCACTGTCCCCCACCTGTTTCTCTCCCCTCTCATTCCTTGTTCCCTCATGCTTCCATGCCACGTAGCCACTTGGCTACATGGCTGACAGAAACCACCTCCTCGCCGGCACAAGAGGTGGCATTCATCGACGCTGCGTTTAAGGACCAGGGAGGCCTTGGGCTGAGGGCCTCCACCAGCACCATTATTAACTTTATTTAAAGTGTTTAGATATACGCTTCATAAAGTATACAATGCTCACTTCATTCAGTGTTTTCTAATGATTAACATACGCAGAATTCTGCCGCTACACGCCTCAATTCCTAATGACAAGATTTCAGCCGTTGCGCCTATCCTGAAACATAAACAACTTCTGCTAGGTTACGAGTGTTCGCAGTCAGTATTAGAAGGCGAATTAGAACCACTGAGCACTTGCACGCCATGGAACCGCCACGACAGCGATGCGATCTCGCCGTTCTAACGCTTCTTCAGCCGCCGCATGTGTCTGAAATAATAAACATTTTCTTTTTCGTTCCTCGGTGTAAGTATAACTCGAAAGTGTTATGCACAATATTGTTATAAGCAGTATTGCAAGTACAAATTGCGAAAAGATACGCGAGGCTGGTCAATAACATATATCACTGACCCGGTGCTGCTGTAGGTAGCGAAATTTTTGCGTTATGTCAAAATACATAGGGCCGCGATCAAAAGTATTTGTGTGTTTGCGGTTCAGCACTTTTGGATTAGCTTCGTTCGCACTTTAGTGTCTGACATTCGCAGTTGCACGATTCTGCGCGTAAAAAGCGGTTTCACGCATGAATCATATTGATGCAGCAAAGTACTGGAGCTTTTGCAAAGCTCAGAGCTTTGACAAGTCCCCCAATGTGTCTACAACCAACGACGTTGCATGTTCTTCTTCCAATTTGTCATATTTTCTTAGTAAATACGCAGTACTGCGGCTGATAGCCAGCGGAACACACTGCGCTCAGTTATCTCATGCCATTCCGGCTGCACATAAGGCCGCAGATGGACGCAGGCGTGTATGCGAGCAGTGGCGCCATCTGGTTGCAGTTTTACGAACTCGTCGTCGCAAAGCGTAACACAGACGCAAATTATAAGTTCTTTAGTTTATTCACTGGCGTATGGTTGTTCTCACCACAATGTAAGGCAGCTGCTCCGCCACGTTTTCCGCAACAGTGGCACGATACAGCTACGTCTATGACCCAACTCCAGTTAACGCAGACTCACCAGGTGTCGTCACGAACACTGTGGCGACCAATGACGCTTCAGCGTCACAGGAGCTGGGCATTAGGCCTCTCGTGTAGTTCAGGCCTCTCTGAGAGACCTCCAAGAGACCCTCTGAGAGGAACGTTTTTCATCGTTGCGTAGCCTGTGCCATATACGTATATGGAAACGTTACAGAGCAGTCACGCAACTCACGAGCCACATGCTTCCTTGCTTAATGCTTCGCAATCGAGAAGGCCCAAATTGAATACCGAGACTCGGAGAAAAAAAATGTTTTTAATGGTTGGGGGTGTTTCTTTTTTTTTTTTAGACTTCACCACTTGTTTTTAAACTTCGTGTGCTTCTAGTACAGGAAACGTGTGAAAGGTGAAATTTACTGACAAGGTAGCAGTTGCTCAAGAAGAGAAAACAAGCTGCGTTCCCATGACTCGCAAAAACAACCTCGACGCTGCACTGAAGCGCCAGAGGAAACGATGCCAAAACATTCGGCTGCTCAAGGCAAACGCCGCACCTTGGTGTTTGCGCTGCTTGTGCCTCACTTTGCCCAATAGGTTGGCAGCAGCTTTGATCTCATTTATTTTCTGAGCACGCGCAAACACTTGACGCACTGCGTTTGCTCGAAGGTAACAAAGGGCTTGCTGGTGCTGTCGCAGGTGATTATTGCATACGTCCTCTCTTTGCCAAGACCATGCACGTACACACGCACGCGTGGAACCCCCCCCCCCCCCACACACAGATACACACATACACATATGCGCGCGCGTGTGCGCACACTGAGTCAAGCGTTTGTCAGGCGCGTTCTATATATGTTCATTTTTTTATTTAGCATTATGCAATCAATTTGTAAATATTGTAATGATTAACCCTGTGGCAAGTTCTCGAGGTGTACCAAAGTTGTTACAGAGGCAGTAGCTTTAACGACTGTGCCAGTTGGCGTCCGGAGCACTCTTTGAATAGTTTTAATTAGGGCGTCTGGTGGCACCGTATAACGTCTTTTATCAAAACAAAAAGGATTCGTCCAGTACCCTTCCTATTCTTAAATCATCGTATGACTTGTAGGAACAAATATAGCTACCATGTACGTTTAAAAACGAATGTTGAGCAAGCTGAGCAAAAAAGTTGAGCGAAAAAAAAGCAAAAAAAGTTGAGCAAAAAATTAACAAGAAGAACAAATAGTAACTGTAAATGTAAAATATCACAGCAAGAAACGCAGCTGTCAGAGCTACGCCGGAAGCGTCGCGCACGTGCAGAAATTTTTACATTTTTGGTTAGCCTTCTTGAGGGACACTGTTTTTTGCTTTGATTTGTTCTTGTCTATAATACAGTACCTCTAACTTGGAAGCTGTACAACTGCATAGATGTTCAACGCACTTGTAGCACGTTAATGTCAGACCTGGACCAAAATAAACAAAGAAATAATCTCTCGTAACAGTCACACGTAACGTCCCTTTTTTTTTTTTGTATATGCAATTGCGTATTTGCGTAAGGGTACAGGGAACAAAAAATAACCGTCGCAGGTGCAAGTCAGAAAGCGCTGTACAATGGTCGCATACATTTCTTTTTCTTCTTTAACGACGATACGGCATTACCGAGGCCGCAAGACCTGTCGAAACCTTGACACCCGGCGTTCTGCAGAAGCTAAGCTGAAACCGAAATCGCGGAGGGCATGCATCATCTGGGACAATCTATCTCGGAGCGCAGCCGGAAATTCTTGCGCCCCGAGCGTCAGGCGCACACAGCGTAGCGACGTCGCGTGTTGAGACGGTCGAGCCGAGGTCAAAAGCGCGCCGTGTCAAAGAACGCGCAGGAAAGAACGCGCCAGCGAGACGCGGTGCACGCGAGCGCAGCGGGGACAGCTGCAAAACGGCACTGGCAGAGCGCCACAAAGTTACCGATCCGAGACTCGTCCGCGCATAAAGGCCCCGTTCAGCGTCGAAGCCGCAGCCAGATAGTGGCCGGGCAAAGTTCCCATTATAAAGATTACGCTTCTTTCAACCGCGTGGGACACTTCCTTGAGGCCGTACCCTTCTTAAAGCCAACATGTCCTTACACAACGACAGGGAGCAGTACATCACATCAACATAGCGCTCCTTCTGAGGAGGCTCCGCTAAGCTCTGCTGGGGTAGGAGAAAAAAAAAGAAGCGAGCATTTTAGAAGAGAAAGAAAGCAGAGACAAGTGGACCACACATTGCTATCACGGCTATGGCTCCTTGGAAAACTCGATCACGACCTCTCCCCTCGAGCAAACAGAAAACAAGCGGGCGCAACGCGGAGAGAAGCAATAACGACCCCAAAATCTTGGGTTCCACGACCTCGTAAAGCAAAGAGACACAAGTAGCACGGAATCTCGCGCCGCTTTCCGGCAGAGACGTCGCCCTTCGCGTCCGCAGGTATTCCGTATTCCGATCACAGCCGCGCGACGTCACGACGGAACTACGCTTCGCCACCCGAAGAGGCGCCGTCCATTCTTGCCCAATCCCTTCTTCCGCACGGCCTATCGGGCTGCTGCTCCCCGCACTCACATCGACAGGTTCCCGCAGAGTGCAGCTCATCACGGCTACCGCAGCCGGCTTTCTTTGCGCCCACGCGCGCTGGCCACTCCGAAGACGACCTCGCGTCGCACCGCAGCCTGTAACGTTTTCAGAGTCACGAAACGTTTTCGGGACCGACACGCCGCTTCCAACTTTTACCGTAGATCTTAGGGCAAGGCTCGCCTGAGGTCTTTACACCTCATGCAGCTGACGCACGTAGATGAGAGCTATTAATGCCGGCCCGTGTCTACTCGGCGCTGGACACGTGACCAGAAGTCAGCAAAGGCGCTGCGATCGACGAACTTGTTCAGCAGAAGATAGTTCGGACAATATGCCTAGGCGGTTTGACGTTTGGGCTGGGACGCCCCTAAGAATTGAGTAGACAGGTGAATAAATTATCGGACAGCCATAAAGACAGCAGTCGTCTTACGTAATAATTTATAACAACGATGTTAACACTAAACTTTGAGAGATACCTACTCATACAAGCTTCAAATTTTTCTTTGCACCAAAAATTTATTGAACAATCTGAATGTCTCAGCATTTCGGTGAGCACATGTCGTTCCATCACTTCAAAAGTGCAACGAGTACCGGTGCAAAATGAAGTGAGCAAAATGTAAGGCGAAGAAATTCCCAGAGTAAGAGAAAACGACGAGAGCAAGGATGCGAGACGACTGATAGCCCCCTTTTATAAAATACTAAACTTCCAAGTTTAGCCAGAAACACAAGTGTGGGCGAAAAGCTCGCTGTGAAGTGTAAACAGACGGCAAAAGATGACAATGACAACACCTAGGTCCTCTTCAACGTATACTTACAGCCCCTCTTCCATCGGTTTCCATCAGACTACTTATCGTCTATGGTATATAGCTGATTAACCCGTACAACCTTTACACAAGGGATAGCACCATGTAGCAATTGTCGAGAACTCTCGAATGAGAGCCACAAGGTCTGCGTAGGAAGTAGTCTGGAAAAGAGTCCACTACTTTCTAAGCTCTTTAGTTATCAAGGAACTGCACCGTGAGCAGAGGCGGCGAGAGGAAAATTTAGGTGCAGCCATGCACGAACCAGGTCTAAGCAGCTAATGGCCGGGAGCTCTGAGCACACGTGGCCAGACGCAGAAGGCAGCGCAGCCTCGGCGGCCCATGACGACACAGCCTTTCCCTTTCACGAGAAGTCTTTAAAGTATCCGATGGCGCTCCGATTCAGGCGGCCAGACTCGCCTTCTTAGCTGGCCGTTTTTCAAATGAGACGTCGTCACGAAACAAGGAAGCAGTGCCGTAAGTTCACAGTTAATGAGCGTTCTCCATGGTAGAGTTAGTGCGCACTTTGCTTTCCTGTTGCACAAATGCCGAGTTGCTGTTTTAGACACCACTGCACCGCAGTACAGGCCTGCAGTGTGCAGCGCAGTGCGCGACAAAAGCTCGTAAAAAAAAAAAAAAAAAACGGTGTAAGCGCAAGCCTTTACACACATGGCACGAAAATTGCAGCCTTAGGCAAGGCAGGTCACTATCATTTCGCTCAACCTCTAGAAAAGAGAGGTAGAGGGAACGAGAAAGGCGCAACCCGTATGGTCTGGCAACCCATGCCTGTCATGGATTAGGTACTCGTATAATGTACTTAAGGACAAAGAGAAACAATTTAATGAGAAGCGGATGCGTGACTGCATAGGTGGCGTGCATAAGGAGGAGGAATGGGGTTCCGGAACCTTCTTAAGTGATGCTGATGTCATCAGATAGCAGGCAACTATTATGGAAGCACCTAAAAGTAAATAGACCGTGCAGTCTATCTGTGCTACAACTGTCAACTGAGCACCCTATTTCGGGCTCAAGTTTCATGCGCAGGATCTCGCTAATTGCCCCGTACGGTATCCAATACGTGTGCTGTTCTGACTCACGAATAACAAGTGAAACCGACCCAGCGGTATATCAGCCACTAAGTGCCAACAATGCATGTGACTGACAGCTGCCGCCTCATTATCTTTGTGAAACAAGGCTGTTGCACTATACGGGCAGTGTAGTGCGTCGTCGTGTAGTAGCAAACGCGACTATGCTGTGCGCATGAAAAATGCATTCGGGCAGCACTGCACTCTCCGCGTGTCCCCATCACGCGCATTTTACAAACTATGGTGATGTCCGGATACAGCCCTGCCCAAGCGTCGCCTCCTGCCGTGCGCCAGCGCGATTACCTCGTATACCCTCGCTTCAACGAGCTGAATCGTTCCCTCACAAGTGAAAGCGGCGTAGCGAGTATGCACGAGCGCTGCACGAGGCCGCCAAGGTTTTTTGCCTTTGTTCGCTCACGGTACGCATGCGGCGTTCTTCCCGTGTTTACACCCCGAGATTTTCTAGGTGCTGCCGTTTATTATGACTGCACACAGCGCTACAGACGGGGTGCATATATATATAATATGCTGTTTGGGAGTGTAGCGCTAATTCTACACTTCTTTGAAGAAATGCGCAGACTGTTGGGGAAATGACCGGGCCGCGGACTTCAGTGAAGCTGGGAATTGATTATTTATTGCAACTTGGATTTAGAATCCATCGATGAGGGCTCCAGGCCTTTCATTCTCTATCGCCGGTCTCGAAGCAGCCGCGCTCGTTCGCTGCCCACCGGTGACTCGCGGACGATTCGTCTCTTCGGGCAGGCGTCACGTCTCCACTGATCGACAACGTAAGTTTCCTCTCTCTCTCTCTCTCTCTGTCTCTCTCTCTCTCTCTGTCTCTCTGCGGCGCGCGAGAAAAGCCCCCTGCGCCCCCCCCCCCCCGGCCTGTCGCCTCCCTCTCCCCTGCAGAGCGCGGTGCGGCGTTGGCGCGGCGTTAGCGCGACGTATGCCCCGTTCCTGGAAGACGGTCTCCTCTTGCGCTACGGAAAACTGTGTCGTCCACTCGAACACTTGCACGTGTCCGCGTTCAACTCAGCGTGGAAGGCCACAACGCCAGCGTGCGCATCTATATCTGCCCCCGGACAGTCGGCTCACGAATCTCACAGGACAAGGGTCGTAACAACCCTCATTGAGCAGTCGGAGAAAAATACACTTCATAAAAAGAGTAATCCAAGCAAGACTGATATTCCTGAGAGCACGAAGACAACAGTGGTTGAACAAGTATGTAAGGTTAAGGCGATGGGGTACGATATGACAGCGCCACACGTAACCTACAGATATCTTACAGGTTACCTGCATATATAGCCGGTAATATGTAGCTAAAGTATGTCCTCAGAAGGTACAGAAAGCTTGGTTTAAAAAAAAAAAGAACCTCGTAGTTACGCCCCTGCGTCGTCTTTACAAATCTTCGCTCTTCTCATCTGAAATACGTATGGTATACACGCACAGGCGTCTTGTATACTTTTTCTCAATATTCCTTAGCCGCTTGTATTTATACTTGACGTTGGGATAGTCGGCCCTTCGGTGGCATATTTTCCTAAGATCTCATTTATTGAAGCAACAATAAATAAGAACGTATGTATTTACACTCTGGCTCCTGATTTTATCTACCGATGCTCGCAACGTCGAAACGTATGGCGGAGACGGTTGTGGGGGATAATCCTCCTGTATAGCTGTCCGCCCAGGTCGCCGACGTCAGTGATGCACCCACGTCGCAAGACGCCGTCACGTTACAAGGGAACAGAAAACCACGGCAGATATGTGCGTTAATGTGATGATACTCGAGGGATGCCCCACAAATCTAATACGTCCGAATAACGCGTCCCCGCAAATACGACTGCTTCGCCGCCTTCCATCGCCGCTTCCAGACGGGGCATTTAGGGAGGTGGACTTGGCGTGAGGCGAAGTCCTCGGCGAGGCATATGTGTCGAGCGCGGGGGATGCAGACGCCGCCGTGGGCCGAGCGGGGCACACGCGCGTCGGGCAGCTCACGCACGACGACGGCGGCGACGGCGGCGACGCAGAGAGCGCGAGCAACGAGCGGCGAACACACGGCCACTGGCACGACAGACCAAGCGCGAGTCTCCGGGAGCGTGACAGGCGCGTGATTGATGGAAGGTCACAATGTCCCCGCTCACGTCTTCTCACATAATTCACGCTTAATGGCGCCAGTTGCGGCCGCTCTCACCCTTTGCAGCAGGAAGCGCGGCTTCCCGTCGCCCTTCGCGGATAATGTCGGCCAGCGCTTTATTGCCGGCGCGCACGCCGCGAAATTTTCGCCGTGAGCAAGAGGAGTAGGCCAGAGAGCCGCGTGAGCACGTACCCGGCGAGCGCGGCCAATAAACACGCGCTAGCGAGAAAAGGGGGGGAAAAGAACGAAAAATGTGCAGGCGGCCGACTCGCGCGGTCTGTTTCCGCCTCGTGTCCGGGCCTCTCGTAACGGCACGCAACGGCGCGGCGCTTGGCCACGGCCGGAGTCGGCTCTTCCGTCCCGCCACGGCCGTGCGCGGCCTGCACGCGCTTCCTGTGCGACGCGTACACGTCGCCGCCGCGGGCGCGAAGGCGCGCTGCCCTACGGGAGCCGGCCCGGGCGGCCAAGAACGCCCCGTTTAGGCACGACACTCCGCGCAGCGCCATGACGTTGCCGGCCATTCAACTCGGCCTGTCCTGGTGCTGCGTGTCTTGCACGTGCACGGCAGTGATGGAGGGGCAATCACACCGCGGTTGTCGCGCCTCGCTCGCACACGGACGACCTGCGGCGATTACGGCGACGACGTGCCGACAAACAATGCTTGGCCATACCGTCACGAACGCACGCACGATCGTTAATGAGTGAGGAATGATCCTGCGAGCCTGACTGCTGCCGTGACCCGCCGTGGTTGCTCAATGGCTATGGTGTTGGGCTGCTGAGCACGAGGTCGCGGGATCGAATCCCGGCCACGGCGGCCGCATTTCGATGGGGGCGAAATGCGAAAACACCCGTGTGCTTAGATTTAGGTGCACGTTAAAGAACCCCAGGTGGTCAAAATTTCCGGAGTCCTCCACTACGGCGTGCCTCATAATCAGAAAGTGGTTTTGGCACGTAAAACCCCAAATATTATTATTATATTACTGCTGCCGTGTTCACGAAAGTGTTTGAAAGGAATATATATATATATATATATATATATATATATATCCTGCGAAGTGGCCGTAGATTCACTGCCGTCGATTGCGCAATCTTGGTATACCGTATAGCCCCGTAGTTCAATGTTCTCCTAGAGTATAACAAAAGTAAATAATAATAATAATAATAATAATAGAAAATAAAGATAAGACCAAGAAGAATGTGTTCTGCAAAGCAGACTCATTCCGTTCTTTCCAAATAAAAAATCTAGGTCGCGGCTCTGTGATGACGCAACGTTCATGTATGATAGCATTGCGAAAGCTCTGTCGGCAGTCATTAAAAAACGAGCGCACACCACGGAACGCAATTTTCACCGGACGGTATTCATAAACACCTCCGCCCACGTAAAAAGTATCGACCATTTGAGCAGCGACCTCTGTCAAGACGTAAAGCACAACCCTGGCAGGCGCAGCAAACAAATGCCTCTGAATAGAAGAAGAGCTGAGTCGTCCGGGAATGTGTCAGCAGAGAGAGCCACTAATTAAAAGCGATGCAGCCTCATCCAGCTTAACTTGTCGCAAGGAACGCAGGGCTCTTTCCTAGGACGGCGGAATAAATTGGCGCGTCGCAAAAAAGGACCGAGGCCAGTCCGTCCGTCTTTTGATTAGAAATTCCCAAAGGCGCGCGCGAACGCCACGTCAATGCGCGAAACGTCGTAAACTGCTGCCAAACGGTGAAGCAAGGAAAGAAGAAACGGCGAGAAAGTGCAAAGGCGCTGCGCGTTACCCGTGGCCTGAGGGCGAGAAGAGCAAATACGCTTCGTGCTGGCAGCCACGGCGCACTCGGACGACGACAAGCCGCGCAGATGCGTCAAGGCTAGCGCGGACATCAATCTTGGCCTTTGCGGTGACGTCCGCGGCAGGGCGTCGGGCTGTTGCGCGCACAGCGGCCATACATATAGCGTGTGCGCACTCCATCGGCGACCGGCCTGGCCGAGATGGCACGCCGCGCGAGATACTCCCTGTATACCGGACGTCCACTCGTTCTCGGCACAGGGATCCCGCCTACGGGGCCACGCTGCGTACGCCGCCTCGAATCGACCCTGGCGGTTTTCGAAGCTCACGGCGAAACGACTCTGTTTGCTCGCTCGCACCGACGCATGCCTCTGGAAGTGCCAGACAACGGATGCGAAACCGAAGCCGTCACAGTGACTAGTTGTGGTGAAGAATGGCCTTCCCAAACATCCGCTCCACACATTGACAAAAATTTATTGAAGGAATGGTTGGAGCTAACGAAATGGAACTTGGGAAAGGTGACAATTATGGAGAGGGGGGAGGGGAGGGTAGTTCGACATGCCAAGGGTGATTTTAGGCCAATTTTTAAAGAGCGCGTGGTAATTAGGCGCGCTGTCAGAAATTATGAAAGCTCCTTGGATCACGCATTGATACTCTATGGCGTATTCAACAGTCCACTGCTTCAGAACTACCAGGCGTCGTGAAGGCCAGACGCCGAGAACAAGGTGTTTTCTAGAAGCAACATGCTGGATAAATGTCAAAATCGCAGCTGTTCCGGAGCAGCGTTGGAAATTATCAAATTTGAGATAATTGGGGATCTTCTTGATGGCTGTCAGATCGTATGCCGCCGCGAACTACTGGGCGTATCGAAATGAAATTCGAGATGAACAGCTGGAGATACGTTAAAGTTATATGGTCGTATTACTTCGCCGTAAGATAATTTGTTTTCTCAGAGGCTTTCTAGAATGGTTTTTCGAGCTGGCGAAATAAATTTTTTGAATTGTTGCTGCGAGCAAGCGGCTGACCATTTCTGCTTGAAACTTTGCACACGTATACCCTCATGCCCTTCAGATCAGCCGACGAAAGAATCTCTGCAAATTCACAAGTGTTCATTTGCGAGCATTCGTTGTCAGGGGCAGCGCGCGGAACGCCCGCGGTGCCGACGAACAGGAGTGCCTCGGCCCAGAGAGAGGAAGCCCTGAGGAGGGTGGACCGAGGGCTGCGAAAAAGTTCCGAAGTACTAAACCGCAAACGCCACAGTGTCGAGGTCACCATCACCATTGACGGGAAAACACTGCCAGGCACGTTCAGGAAACCTTCGTTTCCTGTCTTCTATTTTGTTTGCACTCAGAACGGGCGGATGCCAGGTGGTCCATTTAACGTAGGTGAAGTTGCCAATCAAAGGCATTACAGGCCTGGAATAACGTAATCACATTAAAAAGTGCAAAAAGAAAAGCTGTGCATGCAAGGCGCGTGTAGATGAAAGGTAGTGCGTACATCACCAGCTGCCAACAAAGCAGAAAAAAGAATCCATCAATAATGTAAGTTCGAGCGCCCTGAAATAGGCACGCGTTAGTGGGTCGTGGACAGCTTACGTCAGAGAAACCCCACGGAGAGCGCTTCACAAAGATGAGTTTTGGAACTTCGTCAGTGACCGGTAAGAAAGCGACCGAAGGGAAAGCAGACGAGTCAAGGAGACATCCGTCCTGCTTACAAGCATAAACAACGGGTGGGAAGATTATCTTCTGTTGTTTTCATGTTTGTGTATTCACTAAAGCAGTTCTGCGCCGTGATTTAAAACAATCGCTGTTCCACGTTCTCGGGTGAGGTTTTATTTCAGTCCCTTTTCACGGAGAGTTTCAGGTGGATCCTACACATAAGCTGACCTACCTTCGTCTCTCCTGTTCTGTTTGGTCTTAAGCGGTTTGCTGTGGAGAAGGCGGGATATTGCTACGCGCTAGAATATTCACACTGCTGCATTTACGACAACAGGCGAAACACTGCGGCCAAGGCCAAGGTCAATACGAGCGCCCGCCAGGTCCTGACCCACTTAGACGGGCGTTTGCAGTTGCGCAAACCACACCGGGACAGCATAACAGCTCTCGACAACTAGTGTTCTCTTTCGCTCTTTCCTTCTTTCTCTCTTTTCCTTCCCACAGCGCATGGTAGTAAATCGGACGAGCGTCTGCTTAACCTACCTTCCTTTCCTTGCTTCTCTCTGTCTCGGCTACACGAAGAATCTACGCATCTACAACAAAAGTAAAATATAGGAATGAAACGCACATAACGGCAGTCCAGTACCAAGAACCACAAGGGAGAAAAAAGAAAACGTTGTAACGGTAGAGTCCACTCCATAGCCAGAAACACTCAGTGAGTTGGAAACTCGACGATTCACGGCTCGCACGGAAACAGGCACTATCGGTGTTAATCAACACCACGTCATCTTTCGCGCCACGTACGCAAGCATCAAATTATTATTATTATTATTACTATTACTATTACTATTACTGTTATTGTTGTTATTGTTGTTGTTATTGTTACTGTTATTGTTGTTGTTATTGTTATTGTTGTTGTTATTGTTATTGTTGCTGTTATTGTTATTGTTATTGTCGTCGTCGTCGTCGTCGTCGTCGTTGTTGTTGTTGTTGTTGTTGTTGTTGTTAAGTTGATAGAGAGCAATGTTGTAGTTACGTTAAGTTGGTATATGGGAAAACATGCGATTGGGAACTTCGCCCACTGGGTAAGGACAGCCTGGCCCCCATCGTGAGCGAGCTCTTCGGTGTGTGCTATCTGTATGCATAACCTGACACCTAAAATACATTTTGTCCCCTCTCACCCATGCTTACACCTGTCGGAGACGTTAAAAAAACAATTGATAGCCGATAATCTCGGCACAGTTGCATTGTTCACGCGAATAATTTACGGTCTAGCCGATGCGCGCAACCTCAATGTGCGACCTCGTTAAAGTAGGAACAAAAAACAAACTAAAACCGCGACCATCAGCGGCGACTGTCAACCGGCGACCAACTAGTGGCGTTATCTCGGCCTCCGCAAATGGCAGCTCGCCGCGAAAGGCCAAGCAGAGCCCGACAGGGAAGGCAGCAAAGCGGAGTTGGGACCGGCAGAGCAATAACGCCGTCCAGGTAGCGTGGCGCTCGATGATACGGCAGCTGCAAAATGCTGGTGCGGCCTCGCGTCATTAATTACCGGCCGCACAGTGCTCCCTCCCACCCCCTCTCCCATGCAATGACCGCAATCGAGCGGCTGTCTCAACAGGCCCTGCGCGCTTAGCATTGGCTACGTGGGACAGCACCAATTTGCATTCCGCCGAAGCCAGCGTCAGGGCCCACACCGACACTTGTTTTGCGAGCTCATGGCGGCGCGTGCACATTAGTCAATCGCGTCGGACCGCGTTACGAGATGTTTTTCAGCGATTCTCGCGCAGGTGCCCGCGTGGGCATAGGACGTGGCCGCCACTCTGCAGCCACTCTGAGCGGCGATAAGGAAGCGGACGCGCGGATCCCCACGCGTCCTGCATGGACGGCTCGGAGAATGGTGCCTCATAGCGCTGCGACGTACGACAGCACCGGATGTAGGTGGCCGCCGCATCGGCAGCCGCCATACAAGAGGTGCCTCGTCCACCGAGTGCGCACTCGATCTGCTTTCTTTTCCGACCACTGACTGGACCAGCGTTGACCGCGTCAGTTCTATGTTGTGGAGTGGGGTACATGTAGTTATTGCCAGTGGGCTGCGTACTCCCGAAAAAAAAAAAAAGAATCTGAAGCACGCTCCTTCGTCTGATGGCTGGCGGCGTCGTGCGAAGATGACAAGAGATGCGCGCGAAAGTTCAGGAATGTTATAGTGCAAATATGACTGAAAAGTATTACCGACTCGTGCGAATAAGTTCGCGTCTGACTGCAATATGCGGCTTATCATATCGAAATGTGCGCGAACCATATCCTATCGTGTACCAACAGGCACACAAGAAGCTGCAGACCTCGTCGGCGGAGACACGAATGCACGACGGTCAGTTCTCCCGGTTTAAAATTTTCGGGCGCTGCAGAGACACAACTAACGCGGACTGCGCTGTTTCGCGCCTTGTGGAAGTCATATATACAAACACTTCTTCCACCCCTTCAACGAGTGCTGCTCGCTGCGGAATCTTGCAGGCAGCAAGAATATGTTGTCCCTTACAGGTATCCCCACGTGACTCTGACGGCCATTGCAACAGTATAATGCAGAACAGTGCGAGGCTTGCTGGAATATACCGCACGATAGAAATCTCGTTAACATCGTAGGTTACAGTAAAGAAAGCAACTGCATGCTTCAGCACTTACAACGGCTATCTGCAAGTGGGTGAGTCCAGCACATCGAAAGCCATAGAACATTAACTCTTATGTCTGTATTCTTATTTTTTGGAATCTGTTTTTATAACTACAATACGACAGACGTGACTTTGGCTCCTTCTGGACAAATAGCCGCGCCCGGTGGCTCCTTTCCGAGAAGTGAGAAACATGTGCGTCATGCACACCGGCCTCTATACATATATAGAGCTCCGTGTGCATGTTAAGCAACTTGCACCATCGTTCAGAACATAGCTCTTAAATATAACGTCAAAGTATCTACAAGGGGAATGCTTCCAAGGACGTGCAGATAGTATATGCTACAATTGACCGTCGAAACTTACAGCAGTCGCGTTGGCACTTTCAGAATATGTTCGAATGGTGAAATGTTTGCGCTCCAACTAATTTTAACCGGTTCGTTTTTCTGCGCTGATGCTAGTAGCGCAGACGTTGTCGGTAGTTGTTCCGAAATGATGCGAGCACACAGGATATCTGTAGAGATTTTCCTGACTAAGCTTATTTCACATTTAGCTACAGGAATTACGCATTTTGTTACTTGCACGTTACTCACTCATTGATTTAACAGCAGCACTTGCTGCGACATGGCCTGTTGGTGCCTCCGCCGCGAACTCTGCCCGGGACGACTCTGGCAACGCCCCCGCCAGACAGCAAGCAAAGAGGCCAATCACAACTCCTCGTCGACCAGAACCAATCAGGCCAAGTAGATTCAAACGCGCACACCCAATCGCGGGCGGGTTTCGTCGAGTTTGAACTCGATGACAACCGTGGTGGTGGTGGCGGTGGTTGAGTTGTAGATACAGGCGGGTTTAGTCTGACGATCAAGGCCGGCAATTGCTCCGCCCGAGCGTCTCTTATAGAATTACTGCGGTGTTTCACCACATGTCCATCAGACCAGTCTCTTAAGAATGCGATAAGGAAACTTGAAGTTTGTTTGCGGGCTATAACAGGTACTTCGGGGAACACAAGGTGTTGCAGGCACGTATGAGGAAGGTTCTTTTGTTGCAGATTTTTCAAAAGAGCGTCCCTTTCATTTTAGAATTTTGGGCACGACCACACAAAGTGTTCAAATGTCTCCTGTCTCGTCGCATGTCCTACAGTTTGGATAATTGATGCACACCGTCTTAAATAACCATGCTGGGGTACTAGCAGATTCTGTCCTCATTCGATATAGAAGTGAGGCCGAAAGAGTTACAATCCAAAACAAAGTAAAAACCTACAAAAAACTACCGAGACAGCCATTGGGCTTATGACGAATGTAGCGAATAATTATGGGTGTCTAGGAAGCGAATATAGAAAAGAGAGTCAGGAAGCATTTATCGGACAGTTTGGAAAATAGGAAGTGGGACTTCTGTCGCCAGGTGGACAACAGCGCGTTCATCCTGCCGGGCCCTTAGAGGCGGAGTGGGCGGTGCCCGAAATTTCCCGAAATGGCCACCGCGGCCGCTCGTGCAAGAAAACATATTTCGAGAGAAAAACATGATCAAAAAGAAAAGAACACTGCTACCCAACACAGGCGACAAAGAAGCGTAAAGACGGGCAGCTACACGACAATATGCACGGCTGTATTATATATATGTTACTATAAGGCTAGTCACACCGTACTGTTTGCTTCAAATTATGCACATGCCGATTGAGTTTGCCTCCTGGGTAATTTATGCCAATATGCTCGTAAGACTGTATTTTCAGATGTCATCTGCTCGTGGCAATTAATTTACCGCAGATAAAGCGACCACGAATCGCTTCCTTCGAATTATGGCTGTGGCTCGCAATTCACGCGGGTGCGCGGCGTGAAATGCATAAAGGCGGTGGCGAACGCTGCCAGGCTTCCCGACAATTACCTTTCAGACTTTACAGGAAATGCCCGGGCCATCAGTCATCGAGAGAGTCGGCACTGCCAGTCGGCGCACGACGTGCATACGCTGATCGCCGGCAAGGCGGAAATGCGCGAGCGGAATAAGCCGCGGGGCCGTCGGCGCGGCTGCGCGCATCTGTTTCCACGGGCGAGGCGCATACAGATGACGCGAGATTGCGCCGCCTTAATAAGCTCGGCTGGCCCTCTTTATTCGCCTCACACGTTCGACATCGTTCATCTACCATCATGCGGAGAGACCGACGTGTACGGCTCGCTTCCCGCGTGCCAGAGGGAGACACCATCGCGTTTTCTGCCAATCTGAGCAAATAGAAGAGGGGCGTTGCACGGAACCGCTTTGTCTTCCGTCCGGCTGCGCGACCGGCCGAGAAACCAGAGAGCGGCTCAAAGGCACCGCGGCGCTCGCGCTGGACGCTGCCCACGCGTGTGCCATTTCCAGCCAATCATTGGGTGAACAAAAGGCGCATCCATCTATTGGCAACGCTTCCTTAGGGCGAGACGGACACTCCGTCCATTGAGTATGCAGATCAGGGCCGGCTGCGCATCGCTAAAGCCGCCGCCGCGAATTAAATGCCTGACCCGGACGGCGCGAGTTAGCCGCGAGGCTCGCCGACGACGGCGAGGGGCGCCCCGGGTTCCGCGCGAGCCGTTAATCGTCGAGTTGCCAGCCTGCGGGATAGCGTGGCCGCTTCACCGACGACGACGCTCCTTCTTCGGCGTCCCGAGAGCGCATCGTGAATCGAGCAGCGCGAACACGGCGTTGAGTCGGCTGGCAAGAGCGCGCGCGGACGCCGTCGCCGCGCGATCGGCGGCGCCCTCCTCGGATGCGTGTACACACGGAGCGGCTGCGCGGGCCTGAAAACGCGCGCCGATCGCGGTTCCAGATTTCTCGCAAGGAGGGAATGCGTCGCGAGTCACGAGAAACGGGCGCGCGCGCTGTTCGGAAGCTCATTATCGATCGATCAGTACACCGGGGCGCCAATGTATCGTCGGATGTTGTTCGCGCAAATCGGGCGGCCTTCCCTATACGCCGCCCTTTCTCCGAGTCGGGGGTGTCGCAAGGCACTGCTGCTGCATAATGCAGATCACGCGGACGGCGACGCCGCCACGCCAGGAGGAAGGCGCAAAACGCACACCAGAGTCGTAAAAACGGGCGCGACGTAAGCAAGCGGGCGCCTGACACGACCGTATTGAGTCAACGCGGAAACCGCCGCCGCCTCTTTGCCCCGGAGGTTAAATTGCCCCCGCCATCGCGAAGTGCGCCGGGGGCGGCGAGATACTTTGGTATCGGGCCCGCACTAATGGTCGATTAACAAAGCAAGCAAGGGTTGCGCGCCCGTGATACCGGCGCCGAGGCGGGCGGTCTCCCCCCTCAACCCTGCGTTTCTCTCCGCGCGTTTGTGTGCGTTGAGTTTCGGAGGGGGCCACTCCCCGCCAGCCCACACAGCAGACCGCGCGGCGCCGGCCCGCGTCTCCAGCGCGCGCTTTAACTACCTTCGCCCGTGGGTCGACGCTGACAACGGCGATAAAGCACGTGAAACGCCACAAACAGCAAGCAGGCTGTTCACGATGAGTTCCTCGCCAAAGCCCCGCAGCGATGCAATATCTGATAAATGATGTCAGCAAGCAACAAACAATCTTGCCTCTTTGCCATGCCCGCCGTTGTTCCACGAGAAAACATTTTCATTTGCTTCCCTCCATTGCTGGCGCGGGTTCCCTATATACGACCACTGACGGCGAATCGTTCAAGAATCTTCATTGAAAGCATCGGGCGAGCGGCATCACAGCACAGCATTTTAAAGACAAGATAAGGAGAACACTCGCTTTTAGTGAGATGCGTTTCCAAGGGCAACGCATTGATGTACCAAGTTTATACCATCTTGTGCCAGAAAGTAAGCGAATACGGATTATTGGCGCAGAAGTAAACTCTCTAGAAATAGAAAACTGGACGGTCGGAAGTTATTAGCAACCTTGAACCCATGCGCATGCATCCCGTTCTACAATGGTAAGCCACGTGTTTGTCGTCATTAAATTCTGTACATCGCAAAACAACAACACGGCACCAGCCCTTGGTTGACTAAACAGCTGGAACGGTGGCGCCATCAGCATGAGTACACAGTAGGCGCGCAATGGCTTCGTGCGAATCTTTCGTGAAACGGGCGGTCCTCCGCAGTGAGATATGTTTGTACGCGCGCGCACGCACGCACGCACGCACACACACACACACACACACACACACACACAGTGGTAGGGCTATAGCGCGAACCTTTATTGAACGTCGTGTCACGAAACCAGAAACATATATAGTTAACAACATAAGCACTAAATGTAGGTTAAAACCCGCCGTGGTTGCTCAGTGGCTATGGTGTTGGGCTGCTGAGCACGAGGTCGCGGGATCGAATCCCGGCCACGGCGGCCGCATTTCGGTGGGGGCGAAATGCGAAAACACCCGTGTGCTTAGATTTAGGTGCACGTTAAAGAACCCCAGGTGGTCAAAAATTTCCGGAGTCCTCCACTACGGCGCGCCTCATAATCAGAAAGTGGTTTTGGCACGTAAAACCCCAAATATTATTAAAAGTAGGTTAAAAAGGGTGCTCTGTCTTATTAAATCCGCCGTTTTACGAGTTCTGTCGGAAACGCCATAAGCATCATAGTTACCCAACTGAGAGCTAAACGTTTGCCTTTTGATGATCAAACTGTGCCAACCTGCTCTCTTCTCCCGCTCCTTCATTAATTAACCAGAGCAACAACAAAACAATTAGAGAAACGTTTTGAAGCCTGTTCTGGTGACACTTCAGCCCTCCCTCCCTCCCTCCCTGCCTCCCTCGTGCCAAAACCACGATCTCACTATGATGCACGCCGTATAGTGGGGGACTCCGGATTAATTTTGACCACCGGGCTGCATTGCGCCCCCATCGGAATGCGCTCGCCATGGCCGGTATCGAACCTGCGACCTCATGATTACTAGCTCAACGCCATAGCCACTGAGCTGCTGTGGCGGATCGTTCGCCATGCACGTCATTGTGCGATGGGTTGCAGCGTGCAGCACGTTTCATTGGGGCTAGTCTGTCGACGTAGTCCGCAGGAAAGAAGAGGAGCGACAGCGCCTTGCTGCACCGGTGTTCTTGGTCTTGTTTCACTGTCTGCGTACTACGTGGAATCAAGCTGGCGCTGCGAGAGCTCGGCTATACGTCTCTTACAGGGCCAGCCGAATGGAAATTCCGCCCAAAGGTCTGCTCACCCCGCGGGGTGGTGGCGCAAGGGTTGCGGCCTCGCCCTGAAGAGAACGCAGCGCGTGGAGAGCGTGCATGAAGGCCACGCATACTCGAAAGAGCAACGGACAGGGTGAGACCAGGCGACTGGCAAGGACAGCCCTCGATCGACCCCAACAAAGGCGGCGGAGGAGCTCTGTTTGCCGAGAGAAGGCCGAATCGATGATACTGGCCGGTGACAGTTCATCCGTCAGGGCCGCGTCAACGCCGGTAATCAATTTGGGAGAAGGACCCAACAGACGCCGCCCGCCTCTCCCCTTGTCTGAGGAGGCCAGTTGCAGACGCCATTTTTGAGGCTGTCGCGCGATGATGACGTGTCTCCCCCGAGGGCCGGAGCACTGGCTTTGCCTGCGCCCCGTCCCCACCACGCGCTGTCGTCAACCGTGGCGCACCGACGCGGGAAGAAGGCGCGCCCGTCGAGAACACGTGACAGTCGGTCGAGCAAGGTGGCCGGTACGTGTTCTTTCTGCCGTTTCCTCGTACAGCTCGCTCGAAAGGAAGCGGGCGAAACTCATCGCTCTGGAGGGACGGCGTGCGCAGAGAAAAGCCCAGCGGCGGTCGGCGCAGGTGACGGCGAATCGCGATAGCGCCGGGCCGCTCCGGTTCGCAGCGGCATTGCGCTCTCCCCAGCCAACGTCAATCGCGGCAACCTGACGCCCCAATTCCGGCACTGCTGCGCGAGCCCGAAACAAGTGGGCAATCCACTCCTGCAGCCGACGAGGTCGCGGGCCCCGAAAAGGCCAAACCTTCGGGGGCTAACAAACGGACGGGCGCTACAAGCGACATCCATTTGGCGAACACGGGCATCTTTCCTGATCCTTCCAGCGAGCGGAGCGCCGCACATGCGCGAAGAAACGAGAGCTCGCCAAGAAACTACAAGCACGCGGCCGGTGCAGAGAGAGCGCGCCGTGCATAGCGAGCGCCGATTGTCTCCGGGGGTCAACCCCGCGGGGAGTCCTTACATCAATTATCGTTTTTAAGGCGGATTCGCTGAAGCGACCGCCGCCACCATTTATTTTGGGCCGCGAAAAGTGGAACACGGCACCGCCTCTCCTGCGGGGACCGCCGCGCGCTGTCTGATAGCTCCGTCCCGATGTCACTCCCGATCGGCTGTGCGCCAACCTCGTCTGTAATCGCAGCGACGAGCGAGACGAGCCGTGCACCGATCTCTCCGTGTGCGTGAAAGATCTCGCCTGGCAAGTCGACTCATTTGTCGCAAAGCAGCTTCGTGAACCAGATCGTAAGTGCGTGTGTGTCTGCGTTGTAAGTACTGCACGCCAGGTGGGTCGGCGTTTCTCGCAGCCAGCAGCCCTTGCCGCCTCTACGGCAGCGTCCCAAGCGCGAGTTTTGTTTCGATCAGTGACGCACCGCAGGCAGTGATTGATATCAGCGCGAGTATTGCGGCCCGACGAGATGGCTGCACGGGCGAAGCTTCGATGAGTGCCAAGCCCTATACGTCGGTTCGAGGGGCCTCAACTCCTCACGCGTGCAGAGGCGTTTCTAGCTTCCTGTTGTGGCGCACAGGACCAGCTGCGCATACAATTGAGGGATCATAAACACGACCACAAGTTATCAGATATCTAAATCTGCACGTTACCGCGCTGTGTCGCGGTAAGGACACACAGGCACTGCAGAAAAGAAAAGGACACACAGGCACTACAGGACTGATGCGTATACCTAGAGTGACCTAGACCTAGGTGCGTATACCTAGAGTATACCTGGCCGCCAACACATGGGAGGGGCATTCGTCAATATACACTCTCATTCTATACATCATCCGCGCTCGGTCAACGCAGACACTGCAGCTTACTTTTGCGGGCATTCCGCAAAGGTGAACGATACGGAATCGCAGCCGTCCGACAAAAGGCCCAGGGAAAACACGCAGGTGCGCAAAGGCAACGAGATTGTAGTTGAAGCTGGCTGGCGCGCCAAACAACGAATACTGTGCTTTCTCTTTCTCTCTCTCTCACCCAGCCAATGTCTAAGTGCGTAACCGACGAGTCTGGGAACGCGTGGCTCTGACGGACGCCCGAGGCCGCCACGGCCAGCGGCGCACGGAGAAAGTGCCCCGCCTGCTTTCATCGGGGACTAGCCGCCTCAAAGTTTCTTTTTCTTTCTTTTTTTTTTCGTTTTCTTCCCGTCACTCGGTGGCGGCGATGTTCCACGCGGCGGACAGGGGTCGAGCGTGTGTCGGTGGGGGTGGGAGTGCGCCCGGGCGCTCCGAGAGCGTCCGTGTCGGCAGATTTAGCGCAGGGTATCAATCGCCTGGGACGCGAAAGCGCGCCTCCAATATAAGGTCCAGTGGCCTCGAAAGAGAGCGCGCGCGAGGCGGCGCAGGAGGAAGAAGGGACGGCGGCAACAAAGGCGCCCCGCGCCACTGCAGACAGGGCCGCCCACAAACACAACTGCAGCTCAAGAGCGGGCACCCCTGGAGCCGGCGTTATTGATGACCAGATGGAATTTGATTCAGCCGAACAAGCAGAATAGCGGCCCCTTTCCAAATGGACATCCCACTGATGGATGCTACTCAATCATGACACAGAACGGTGTACACTGGATAACAAGATAAAGCATGCTAAGAAACAAGCCAAAACGCGCTACCCCCCCCCCCCTCCCACGCCTCCCCTGCTCAAAAGGCCAGTCTTACTCGGGATAAACAAACAAAGCGACCTGTGCAATATCTGGATCCAGTCTGCCGGTCCTGCAGTTCATCCAAGTCGGACGCCGGCCACGCGCGCAGCCGTTTTGTGGCGGGACTCGCGCCGAGGACCACCGTCGTTTTCTTTCCAAATTCTGTTCTTTCTTTCTTTTCACCCCTGCATGTCTTTTCCGAGTTCCATCTCCCGACTTTTTTTCTTTCTTTTTTTCAGCACTCCGTGCTTTCCCGAAGGAAATGTGTGCGCGATAGATCTCCCAAGCAGCGCCCCGTAGATCACATCCATTTACCCAGTTGCTGCCAGGAAACTTACCACCGCGCTCTCTGCGGCGCAGATAGATGAGCAATGAAACGCGCGCGCGGCTGCGAGTCGTTTCCTAAGAGCTGCTTCCAACCGAGTCCGAGCCAAGCCGGCGCTTCTTCGCGGCGCGCTCGTGCGCTATCCTGACACTCTGCCGGTGGGGGCCGAAGCAACGCACCGTGGCAGCGGGGAAACCCGTGAACAGACCCCCGGCTCATGGCGCGTGGCAAAGGAACACCTTGCGCCATCTTCGCGAGCCTCATTCTTCAAGACGCACGTTGGATCGTTCACTTGGTGGTGGGAAAAAAAAAAGCTATAAGGCACAAACTTAGACACATTTTTTGTCCTTACGTCATTCAAGCTGTGCAGAGGAGGACAACGGCGGCAACAACGATGACGGCGGCGACATGCTAAAGTTGGCGGTACAAGAAAGACGATGGCTCGACGACACTGACGACGGCACTTGGCTGACTGATTCTCTTAAATGATGGGACACTAAACTGAAAAATCCACATTGAAAAAGTCGCGCCTAAGGCAACTCGTGCCGTGGTATGGTTGCGTAAGATCAGTAACGGACGATATGGGTTGCGAAGGCATACATTATGATATATAAAATGTATATCCAACCCATCACGGAATTTGGGTGCGTCTTGTTTTCCGGCAGCCCAGCTTATAAAATTCAGCCTTTAACACTATCAGAAAGGGAAGCTCTGAGATTGTGCCTTGGACTCCCTAAGTTTGTTGCAAACGCCATTCTGTATATGGAAGCGCTAATACTATGTTCAAAAAGAAGATTCAGGATTCATACTGTCCGAACGTACTTAAACATTTACGATTCTACTCAAAGAAGATGAATGTACGTTTTCATTAATGAACCAAGTACATTTTTTAATAATCGTTGGTCGCGACTACACACCCTTCATATCGTACAGGCACAGCTAACACCATTGAATGTGCAAATTCAACGTATTCACCTAACAAATCAATCCAAGAAAAGCCTCCACATTGAATTTGACGGTATTTTACTATCAAATGCTAAACAAATGCCAGTCCAATATTTAAATAACCAATTACAAAATTACCTTTCTCGCCTGGAAACAAGCAGTATAATAGCCACTGATGCTTCACTGTCAGAAGAGAAGGCTAGCGTAGGCATTTTCCCTCCTTCTCTTGGTTGGTCGTTTTCTAGTCGCCTTCCGGATTACACCGCCTATTTTCATAGCAGAATTATTGGCGATTGTTCTAGCACTGCGCAAGCTTCCCGCGAATCAATCGTCAGCTGTCGTAGATACGTATCCTCTATCGGTATATGCGTCGCTTTCCTCGGCAACGAATACAACTATCTTAAATGTGTTCCGAAATTTAATTCCTACAAAATTACAAAAAAGTAATTTGCTGTGGGTTCCTGGACCGCGGTCTATACTTAAACGAGACGGCAGATTTATTAGCCAGAAGGTCTTTAAGTGGACCTTTGATTCCTATTTTACAGGATGCAGCTTTCATCACTATACATCGATATACAGAAAATTTTGCCAACTGAATTATTTAAGCAAATAATCGCTGGCACAATCTTCAGACTTTCAGTATCTCGGTTATTGCTGGAATAAACAATGATGTCATTCTCGGCAGTTGGAATTCACACACACCAGATCACGCTGTCGCATCCCGCACATGAATTTCTATTTACATATATAGCTGGTCTGACGATGCCCCCTGTATGCCACAATTGCAAGGAAATTGGACCACTACTCTTTATCGTGCCGACAATATTCAAACAAAACGATTGCACCGCTAATAATCGCAGCTTTATTCTACCTATCCGGTCGGCATTTACTTCACGGAAATTTGTATCGCCAAATTATTTATTAACATAGTATTTATTCTCCCCTCGATTGCAACCTCTCTTAAAATTCATCTTCTAAGAAGTCTGACCGCTCGCTGGCATACTCGTCTAGTCATTCCAAAATCTTCTCTGCTTTGTTTCTTTTACTTTGCGTTTCTCATTTTCAAATAAGAGTTTTCTTTAGCTGCCTACTCCCGCCCGATTCTTGGCCTATCCATCGCTTAGTAGGTAGGAGCCATGAGATAGGTTCATCATCATCATTATAAATCTAAGCCAGCGAGGAGATGTCTTAGTCAGAGGAACGCTTAGAATGACTACTCGCTGAAAGCCCCGCTGCGAACGACGGGAAGAGGTGTCTGCGTCTCATTCAGCAGTTGATTAATATTATGCAACCAAGTCATGTTAATATTATGCAACCGGTGTGACCTTGGAAGCTTTTAAATCTCATTTCCTATTTTTTCTAGTCTCCGTACGCTAAATCCGATCTCCGTACTTCTCTTAGTTTGCCTATTAGAACGAATTAAAGCGGGCGCTTTGAGCGCTACACTATAGAGCGTTAAACTCAGTTTCCGAGAACGCTTTGAGCAGGAAAAACACGCTGAGCATCGGCGGCAACGGTAAAAGCTGCGCCGCACAGCGCTGCAGGCAAATATGCAGTGGGGTCAAGCCAGTGGTGTCCCGATCGTCGACGCGCAATCGATAATAGTCGACGTTGTCTTTCGCCCACGTCAAGTGTTCCAGTACATCATCCACCCGTCTACTATTGATGATGTATGGATTTTATTGGCGCAATGACCCACCCCTCTAGCACTGTTAAAGAAGAAGAGAAAGGAGGAAATGAGGGGAAGGGCACTTAAGATATATCTTTTGCTTTTTTGTGGCTGATGGGACATTCTATACAAGCCCATCGGCAAAAGGCACTGCTCAACGATAGTGCGCTACCATGTCAACTGTATCATCCAAACTCGATGGAAAAGCGATAAGTTGATATTTTCGTGAAAAGTTTCGCATTGTGGACATAAAAAATCCAAATGATCTAACGTACACTTTTGACATTACCAGCCAGTTCAATCTAGGCGCAAAAGATCTTGATTCAACGTCGTTACGATGAAAGCATAGATGTCTTTGCAAAAAAAAGAAAAAGAAAGAAAGAAAAATTATTTTCAGAGCCTGCAAGGCAGTGGAAAGTCGGGCTTCTTAGTGACGCATAACAACATATTGCTGGGCCGCACCACGTCCGATGGCTCAACCGCACTGTCATGAAATGAGTGCTTCCCCAGTATTGCTTCCGCAAAGCGAATTTGCGCCTGGAGATTTGTCTTGTGCTTACACAAAGTAGTGCAAAAAAAAAAAACCAACGGGCGTCAATTGCTTTTAAAGCAGCACCGTCTTCGGCTCTTGCCCCCACATTGCGTGGACTGCTGTCTGACCGAGTAACTGGCCCAATCCCGCAGATAGTGTGCCCAAAGCTGGTCCGACGCGGGATACATGTTCAGTCAAAGGTGGTGACTTAGTCGACCAATCCCGATACCCCAGTGCACTATAGCGTCCTCACAAATATTCTAATGTGGTTTGAAACACGCGCCGATCCTGGAAGCAGTGTAACGTTACTGCACCCACACGCCTTATCGTGTTAACCGACAGAGCTGACCGATAAGACTCCCCAACAGCATATTTCAGCAGGTCTGACGGGAAGCTATCGCTATAGCGATAGCTTCCCGGTTGTCAAAGTATACTTTGACAATCGTCCTCCGATGGTTTCTGCCAAATTTTAGTGAAATGTGTCTCCAAGATAAATTATTTTCCCATGGAAAAGGAGCCTCTACGGTGTGACCAAGACTCACCAGCTGCTCAGCTGAAGGATGCACGTGCGAGACAGTGACATCGAACCATTTTATACCATCCCGGCCCACTGTTAACCAGTCGGGCGCCCGAGGCGCACCAAGTTGGCCCAGACAGCTCGCTAGCTACATATATAAATACCAACTGCATAAACTTCTCGTTTCTCAAGTACGAGCCTCTACTCGGTCACTCTTGTGGGGAAGACCGACGACGGCACGTCGCCACGCTGCGACTTCGCAACAACGTCGCGCAGCACTGCGACACACGATGAACACCGACAGGACGCACTATAGCGCTGTACGTGGGCTTCTGCCTGTCGTCTATTGCTGCGGTGTACGTGTAATTAGTCCTCAATTACAGAATTGTTCCTTGTTTTCGAAGAAGTCTACGCTACGTTACTGTTCGCCTTCGGAGCAAAGCACGAAATCGGCACGAAATAAAAAAAATATTTCTGAACGAAAATGTTAAGTTTTGATACACACGATAAAAAGTAGCCGAGTCTGTCCCCTAGCTCGCCTTCATGACGTGACATGCAGGGTATCTTGGCCCTGCACCTAAATGAGAACTTTCAGAAAATGGCTGGTTACATATGCGTATCAAATATCGAGTCATTGATTGTTTCGCAAGTGAAGTGCGCACGCACAAAGCATGTAGGTTTCAGTCTCTGGCACGGTGCAGTTGTCACAATCTAGACTGTCCGCAAGGCCGATGAGATGGCCTTAGCGAGTCTCAATTTTGTGGCTTCTTCGGATGTTGCGTGGTGCGATGAATCGAAACTCGGGTTGAAGTAAATTAGGTCGGCGATGACGGTGGTTTGGCTGAAACCGGTAACTTACCATCAGCGACACGCATAATGTAGTATAGCATAGCGTTGCCATCTGTGCTGCCTCACGACAGTCACGCGTGAAGCCACTTTTTATGAACGGAATAGCACAAGTGCAAACGAACAAGCTCGTGCTGGATCGCAAACATCCAGATGGCTAAGCAGTAGCACGGGTGTTGAAAAGAACTTCGCACGTTTATTTATAAAGTCAGCAAGAGAGAGAGAGCAAATGATAAAGGAAAGGTAGGGAGGCTAACCAGGACTGAGCCCGGTTGGCTACCCTACACTGGGGAAAGGGAAAAGGGGACGGAAAGAATAAAAGAAGAAGAGAAAGTCTACTGGGAATATCGTTCGTTCATTCAGTCCGGATCACAGACGCTGACTCAATCCAGTAGCTTTTAAATATCGCAGCAGACCTTTTGTGGCCTTTTGTAGCTGCGATATGCGAGGCCATGGTCCCAAGATCTTGTTCAAGGTGAACGGTGTTCTATCTAGCTGATTGAGAGCTGTGCAGAGGTCATGTCTTTCATTTTCAAAAGATGGGCAGTAGCAAAGTAGATGTTCTATAGTTTCCTCGACACCGCAGGCATTGCAGTCGGCGCTATCAGTCATTCCAATCAAAAACGTACATGCATTGGTGAATGCGACGCCCAAGCGTAAGCGGCACAGCATTGTTTCCTCATTTCGCAGAAGCCCTGGTAACAGCCGCAGTTGCATAAAGGGGTCGAGGGAATGCAATCGTTCTTAGGTGAATTCGGGTGTGTGCCACTTCTCTAATGCCATAGAGAGAGAGAGAGAGAGAAGGGAAGACGGAAAGACAGGGAGGTTAACCAGACTGAGTCCAGTTTGCTACCCTACACGTGGGGAGGGGAATGGGGAGTGAAAGAGGGAGAGAGAGAACTTAGGTGTAGGATGTCTATAGTCGGGCACTCAAGTCTGTTGCCATCAGGTGGCGAAAAAGCGCTCGAACTGCTTTCTGGGCCAATGTGCTGTGAGGCCAGGCTCCCAAGATCTTCACTTCCGTAAATGGCCTGTCATTCAGTCTATTCAAGGCACACTGGAGAGTCGCACGTTGATTATCGAAACGGGAACAGTGGCACAGAAGGTGACTGATGGTCTCTTCACACTCGCACTTAGCGCACACTGGTGAATCCGCCATTCCAATACGATAGCTGTAGGAGTTGGTGAATGCTACTCCTACCCACAGCCGACACAGCAGTGTTGCGTCACGTCGTGGAAGGTTCGCTGGTAATGTAAGTTTCAGTGATGGGTCGAAGCTGTGTAAACGACACTTAGAGTTCTGTGGTGTATGCCAGCAACCTAACGTGATTGTACGAGCGAGACTGCGAAGCTCTCTTGCAGCGTCAACTCTGGATAAAGGTATAAGGAGCGTCGGTGAGCCAGCCTGGGCACGTCGGGTAGCGTCATCGGCGAGGTGATTACCAACGATGCCACAATGTCCCGGCAGCCACTGAAATATGATATCATGTCCTCTTTCAGATGCACAATGGCAAGTTTCGTTGATTTGTGACACCAGCTGTTCATAATTGCCACGTCGTAAACTTCACAAGCTCTGGAGGGCTGCTTTCGAGTCACAAAATATTGCCCATTTGTTGGGCGGTTCTTTTTCAATGTATTCGACAGCAGCGCGAAGAGCGGCCAGTTCAGAACCTGTAGATGTCGTTACATGTGAAGTCTTAAACTTGATGACGACCGATTGAGATGGTAGAACAACGGCGCCTGTAGAATTTTCCGAGACGGAACCATCCGTGTAAACATGAATTCGGTTAGCGTATGAACAATGCAGAAGTTCCAATGTGATCTGCTTGAGAGCCACGGTGGTCAGGCTAGCTTTCTTCACTATTCCTGGAACAGGAAGGTACACTGGAGGCTTCTTCAAGCACCACATAGGGGATGGCGTTCTTGTTGCGGGTGAGTGCCTCAAAAACAAAGAGTGCCGGTTAGCCGCAACTGATCTGGAGAACGCTGCCTTGGGTCTTTTCTCAGGCAAGCGAGCGAGATGGTGGTCAGGGACTCTGGATATATGGCGAACATGCACCCGGAGTGCTACCTTGCTTAGGTGTTGGGCTGCGTCGGTCCGCCATAAAAGTACAGAAACAAGGGTTGCTCCTTCGTGTGCTTTCCTAGCAGCTTCGTCAGCGAGGTCGTTGCCGGAGATATCGCAATGGGGGCCAGGCAGCCACTGAAACACGACGTCGTGTCCTTTCGCTATCATACGATGGTGCATTTCTCGTATCTCCGACACTAGTTCTTCACAGGTCCCGCGGTGAAGAGATGACATAAGACATTGTAAGGCCGCCTTCGAATCGCAGAATATTGCCCACCGATTAGCAGGTTGGTTGTTAATGTAATCAACGGCACCTCGGAGGGCAACAAGCTCCGACCCGGTCGATGTTGTCAAGTGAGAAATCTTGTATCGGATGCTAATTGATCGTGATGGTATAACCACTGCGCCGGTGGAGCTGGTCTGAGTGGAAGAGCCATCCGTATATATGTGGACGCGGTCAAAGTAGAAAGTGTTCAAACAATCCGGAGCTGCTTGCTTCAGGGCCAAGGTAGGCAGGTCTGTCTTCTTTCTTATCCCTGGAACCGTATAAGACGCACTTGAGGTTGTTTTAAACACCACAAAGCTGAGGTTGAACGTACTGAGGGTGTGAAGCCCGATGGTAGACAGAAAAAATTGTGGTGTAAATCATAGGACAAAATTTGTGCCCTTCGAAACGGGGGCAGTTTGCGTGTTGAAGTTGCGTGTTCGATGTGTGTGTCCAATCCGAAGTCGACACAGGATCACCTCATAGAACCATTGCTGGTGAGTAACGACTTCCACTTTACGGGTTTAGTAGCATGTAGCTTGTTGCTTATACAATGGTCCCATTCTTGCTACCATTTTGACATCAAGGCCTTCCTAATCGCAGTGATACTGTCCTTATACGGAAGTGTTGTGTTTGTTATGTATTTGTGGGCTGTCATCGATGTATCCGCTGCTTCATTACCTGGTATACCAACATGGCTTAGTACCCAGCAAAACCTAATTGACCTGCCGTATTTGTTTGATGTTACCATGTTTAAGATATCTCCTATCAGGGGTTCACATTCGGATTTTCATGCGAAGAGCCTTCAGCGTGTTTAATGAATCAGTGTATATGATTGTGGTTTCGTGTTTTTCAGCGATGATCTTTTTAACCACAGTCCATAACCACAGTTCAAGTTCAGCGCGTGCGTACTATATGAATGCGTCATTTCATGTGTTACCCTCGTCATCCAGAGTAGCATGCTATATATGCGAGGGGACGGACAAGCAGCTTCAGCATCTTTTGTTCCAAGTTTGTCTCTTAGTTTCTCCCTAGCATTGCAGACATCGATGAATTAAGCCAGGGACTGTGTGTACTCGTATAAGAAACGCACTTTATTTTTATAACCGTGACACGGGGTGTGCGTCGTCCGACAGTCATGTTTATTGCTACCTGCAGACACCACTTACTGCGTCGCGACTGCTAAACACAATACGCAACCGCTGATGAACAATTAAGAAACCATTATTCAGTACCCTTCTTTGCTTTCTCTTTTGCCTTCGCTGAACTTAGTCTGCTCTGTACACGTGTTGATGGAAACTCCGTCCAATGTTCTTTTCTTGCATTTTTTTTTATAGGGAGCCGCTCGCTTACACGCGGTCTACTTCCTGCAGAGTATATATGCATGTGGACATGCGGAAGACCAGGAGGCGAACGCGATCGTTGGGGAACGACTTCAGCTTCTACAACCAATAGAAATGTGAGGCGGAAGCAGGCGCTGTGCTCTACTCAAACATCTGGCCCCGAGCTCGCAAACAACGTCCAGCAGGCCAATGCCGCAGTGGTCAGCGCGTGGAGCTGTGCGCGCGCGATAGTGCATATAGCGGGAATCGTTTCGGACTGTCGCTGGGTTAAAGCGAGAGGCATCTCCTGACTAGTGCGCGACTCGCGTGCTTCTCAGTTACTTGCCATAGTACACTTTGCAGCGTCAGCGTCAGGATTCGTGCGACGAATAAAAAGTGCTAGCAATATGGTGTTTCGTCCTTTGAAGAATGCCTGTATTATATATATATATATATATATATATATATATATATATATATATATATATAGAAGAAAGGGGGTTAACCGAGGGGCCCGATTTTTATTAGTCATATCATAAGAAGCTAACAAACACTGACACCAAGGACAACATAGGGGAAATTGCTTGTGCTTGATAAACGAAATATAGAAACGATAAATTATAGGAAATTAAAGTGGATGAAAAAACAACTTGCCGCAGATGGGAACCGAACCCACAACCTTCGCATTTCGCGTGCGATGCTCTACCAATTCAGCTACCGTGGCGCTGTTTTCCCGCCCACTTTCTTGGGTATTTATGTGTCGTAGTTCCACGTCCGCCGCCAAGGTCTGTGAGTGGTGGCGCTGGCTAACACTTCCAGGGTTCTACTAGGACACATAAATACCCAAGAAAGTGGATGGGAAAACCGCGCCGCGGTAGCTCAATTGGTAGAGCATCGCACGCGAAATGCGAAGGTTGTGGGTTCGGTTCCCACCTGCGGCAAGTTGTTTTTTCATCCATTTTAATTTCCATTAATTAATCGTTTCTTTTGTTTCGTTTATCAAGCACAAGTAATTTCCCCTATGTTGTCCTTGGTGTCAGTGTTTGTTGGCTTCTGATGATATGACACTATAAATATATATATATATATATATATATATATATATATATATATATATATATATATATATATATATATATATATATATATATATATATATATATATATATATATATATATATATATATATACCTGTGTGTGTGTGTTTGTGCATCTTTAAACATAAGCACTCAGCAAAACATGGACAAACCTTACCTAACAGATATAAAATTAATGTAGGGTACAGACGGTAATTTCTTGTACTACTCACCACGAAGCCGAGCGCGAAGTGAGGCCCAGCTTTGCGTTATCGAGCCTGAACATAACACCAATATACTATAAAAAACATAAAACACGTGACAACTCTTTCTCTAACATACCGATTTAATAACACGGTATAGTAATGCAAAACTGGCGTTTTGTTTCTGTTCACGTTCGTCCACTATATGCGCTGACCAAGCGTCCGATATATAGCACAACTCCCTCGCCTCCCAACCTCCAACCTTTAAATAAAAAAGAAGCTTATGTTAATATTGTGGGGTTCCACAATTAATTGCTGCGTTCAAGTGGTCCGGAGAGAGAGAGAGAGAGAGAGAGAGACCGTGCAAGAAGCGGAAAGGCAGGGAGGTCAACCAGACGAGCGTCCGGTTTGCTACCCTACACCGGAGAAAGGGGAATAGAAAGAGGGAAAAGTGGTTCAGCTGTCATGTCAATGACAGCGGCAGTTAACCTTGGACGGCAGACTACAACGCTGTGTTCGCGGCCTATATTTTACGCCTCTAGTCCACTGCCGTCCTGTATCGCCTCTTGTTGCCGTCGCAACAAGAGGCGATAAGTTTTTCCCAGTCGCTCACAGCACCTGCGAAGCTCACAGCGATGACGGTTTACCGGGCCACTTATCGCGTGAACTATTTCGGCAAAGCCCCACTCCTTTGATGACGCACAATGAATTCGGTAAAGTCGGACATATTTCATGAAGTTCTGAGCCCTATATGGCTAAATTCGCATTTTCGGATCCTGCCGGCGTGTCGATGCCCATCTCTTCTTAACCACCCATTACTCTGATACTGGTGTGTACGTCTATTTAAGAGGAAGCTTTAGGCGCAGGCGAAAGCCGGGTTTCCTAGTTATAAACACACGGTAAATGCAGAAACGATCTCATTAGACAGCAGGTGAACCGATCCATGTAAAATTGGGTGAGCATGTCTCAAGTTATGTATGTGAGCTGAACAAGACGCCGGCGTTCTTTTTTTAGGGGGGGGGGGGAGGGGGGTTGCAGTGTCCCCGTTTCACGACCAGCAGAGGCGAAAGCCATACGTGTCAAGCTGATGGTGTTCGGATTCCGTACGTTGTCTTTGGAGTCTATTCTTCACCCGTGGCCTGTTTCTTCTCCAGCAAACAAGACTATTGTGAGTAGTGTGAGGTTATCGTTAGTCATTTTTGCTTAATTGTTGTTGCTGTCGTCGCCGTCGTCGTCATTGTAGTAGTTGTTGCTGTTTGCACTTTCCAGATAGTACGCACACAGCTTCGTTCATAGCGTGTGCCCGATGGTGGTTCCGCACCCCCCCCCCCCCCTTCGCCATTATATTTCTTACTAGTACTCTCTAATATCATTCTAGTGCTCACTTGCAGCATTTGTAATCTGTGCATGTTTTGGTTGCATTTATGCGTTGCGTTTATGTTCCCATTCAGTTGTGCAAATGGAATGGCCAGAGACAGATTGCTTCAAGCATCTTCGCCTTACGCGCAGAAAATACTGCTTACCTACGTACTGATCTGAAAGAAATTTGCTGCATTGAAAATAAATCTGATATTTAGGAACATTCCATAGACTACAGCTTATCCCTAAATTTCGGCTAGGTTTCCGCGTTAGCGAGTGCAGAATTTCTATTTAAGCCCGCCATTATTTTTTCAGATAGTGACAAAATTGGGAAATGTAAACGAAAAAAAAAAGAGAATAACTTGGAGGACGCTTAAGCTTCGCCTTCAAGAGTGGAACGCGATAGCGTTATCGCACCCCCTTCGCACTCCCTTCGCACCGCCCACTCATTCGCTCGGCATGCTCTTGAGTCACACAAAGACGAAACGTGCGCCTGAGCAAGAGGAACGAACCAAAGAACTCGGTGTCTCGGAGGGAGAAACGATCTACGCGAGCCAAACGTCGTGATCGGCACGGACAGCCGCGCCGCGACGCGCCATGAAGGCGGACGCGATCATGAGGCTGACGCCTCGATAGGATCGTCCTCTATCTCGCTTAGGAGCACCACGCAGACGCATGACTCCTCGCCAGCAGCACGGCACACGTCGCAGGGGACGCTTTCCCACCAGATGCGCTACGGCGCAGCGATCACGTCAGAGGCTTCCCGAATCGGACGCTGCACCTAGGAATCGCGTTATGAGCGGAAAGAGGAGCCGCAGTCTAAACACGAGGGTTCGAGTGACGCACGCTGGAAGTTGGAAGAGGGGAGAGCGAGAAAACGTATTAAACGCAAGGGTATTGTGGCATCCTCGCACCGGTCCCCGCACGGCTCCAATGCGCTCAAACTAGACGAAGGGAAGAAGCGGGCGAGTGGCGCGCCAACTGTCGAGGCAGCGCCGTACATTGCGAGGAGGGGGTCTTCTGTGTTTGCCGCAAGATGGCTCTGCGTGTGCGCCAAGCGCAGAAATGTAGCGGAAACGTACTTCGCCACACGTTTAACTGCGACTTCTGTAATTTTCATGCTCATAATTACAGATATACACCGCAGTATAACTTTCTACGGCATGTTTCCAAGGCAACACCGCATTCAGTAGATGCGCTTTTGACCCGCTTTGAAGCATCGAACTCATGGCTGAGTGGTAGCGTCTCCGTCTCACACTCCGGAGACCCTGGTTCGATTCCCACCCAGCCCATCATGCAAGTTGTTTTTATTTATGAATTGCCTTCCGCCATTTTTCGCTAACGGCCAACGCCGCCAACAACGACTTTTCTGCGACGCGAGCTCCTTAACGCTCTCGCGTTAAAAAAAAGCTGGCATGTATTCCACTACACGTAAAACGAATAGATACAACAAACGCTTCTGTAAACCATCCCAATAAAACGGCTTAAAAACGCCATTCTAACAAGAGAACCTGGCACCATTGTCTGAGATTTAAATAAATCTTCATCATTAAACTGCCTCCCCGAATATCTGACTGTATTTTGCGATTCCAAGCCGGCGCTCCAAGTGATCGATTCTGCACTTAGAAGAGGACCTTACTATGCCCTTGCTCAAGAGGTGATCGAATCACACGATGTCGCCCTAAGAGCTGGCCATTGCCTAAGGTTTCAGTGTATCTGGGACACTGCGGCTTACATGGAAATGAGCTTGCCGACGTGGAGGCAAAGATGGACCACATTAATGGCACACCTAGTGTCCATCGCATTTTCACGACCAGACACTAATTGAATAGTGTGCAGACTTCTGCGCAATAATACCGCAGTATATTGGGCTTGGTCAGGTCACCGTCATGGCCCCCTTCGCGAACTCGACCCAGAGATGAAAATATGGATACCACCCAGCATGAGAATGTGCAATGCAAGTTTGCTTCACAGATTACAATTAGGTGTATCCTTCACCCGACGCTACCGGCATCTTATCGGCCGGGCGGACAGTCCGAATCGTGAAGCATGCGGTATTCCTGAGACGATACAACACCTCTTGTGCATCTCTCCGCGATTTGTTGCACAGACAAAATCGCTGACGCACATCTTGTCGAAATTCGCCGTTGCACCACTGAACTCAAAATGTTCTATGGGGAACTTCGCCTGATCCGCGTCGTCAACCTCATAGTCTGAAAGCTCCCAACAAATTTTCGCGTTAGAACGGGCTAGACAAGAGACCTTGAAGAGTCTTCGACCATGCAAGTTTTTCACCACCGGCCTTCATCCTCATAATGCACGCCTTCTCTATTCTTTCTTTCTACATCTGTCCCCTCCCCCAATGCTGAATAGCATGTCAGAACATTGATTCAGGCTGACCTCCCCAGCTCTTCTCTCATAATAAATATATACATCTCTATATCTCTTCATCAACAACATAACTATTTGGCTTGAAACCATCTGTGATAAGTAAGATTTCTCCGCTTTAAAGGCTACAGCGTTGCATGGAAAACATTTCCTCGAATTGAACTGAACGTTAATCATGAGAAACGACGGTTACACGGTGCAGAGTGTTTCAATTGCCGAGGTAACAAGTTGACCGGGTCTCGAACATGCAAGTATACACGGTCATTAACATTAACTATGAAAAACCATGCTGTTACTTCCAACCTCCTTCACTCGGCTAACGCTCTGCTTGAGATACTTTGCAATCGAGATGTTTAGTAGGTGCACTAAGTACTGATGGTACTAAGTACTGGTACTAAATACTTAGTACTGATGACAGTGTACTAACTACACTGTCATCATATCAAATACGTTTTCTGGATATTTACGGATTTCCGTGAGTTTGCCCTTTCTCCGAAAATTGATATCATAGTATGGCTGCACTGCTGCACATTTGCAGCTGCAGAGGGAGACACGGCGGCAGACGGTCATTTCGAGAAACTGAATGCGAAAATGTGCAGTGGACGTACGATACACTACAGTACGCACGCAATTCGGTGAAAGTGTCCCAGAATAACACATTTGTGATTAATACGTGGATCAGGACTACGACCTGCTCGCCACCCTACGCACGGGTAGGTGAAAAGGGAGAAAATTTGGCAGAGACACTTACGACTGCTTACGTCATTAGAGACCCTTCGGTGAAATGTTTTCGACTGATGTGTTCTGCGTGCATTAAAGTTATTTTTGCTGATTCGGCGTTTGTGTTTCCGTATACATTGGGCCCAGACCGGGTCATTTTATACATTCATGACGTGGCGTCGACCGTCCATCGCAGTAGACACAGCACCGATGAAATCCGAAGAGCAAACTTGACGCGCGGGAGGCAGCGCGCTCATTTTATACACTCAAGACGTGGCGCCGCCTCCTCTCCATTGGCTGCGCAGATACGTACCCAATGGCGCACCCCTAGGCCACACTTTTGGCGAGCCAGATGGCTGCGACGTGACGTGTGCAATGAAGCACGCACTCGGCGCACCTCTAGTCAGCCAAAAGTGCTCAGACGCCGTATCGTCGGGGAAGCGTGCTTGTCTCGCGCCCCGAAGGCCCAAGCTCGATTCGCACACCAGACAGAAATGGACGAAATTTTATTTTCAAAGCTAATAATTTACTTTGTTTACAGGATCCTCGCTGACAAATCTGACATCAATTCGAGCATTTCCGACGTGCTTTTGCTCCTTATACGCCGTCGGCCATTTTCGGTACCATCAATCGGTCACGCCGCCGATACCAACGGATTTTCGCGCAATGGGGCATATAGTGCTTTCGCATTAAGAACAGCAACGAGGAGGAGACGGGACGTCAGAGCTTAACACATGTTGGAGTTGCGGACGAACTGGAATATTCAACGCTGTGTCGCATATGGTCACTCCGCCGCGATGGCATTCAGAACTACCGTACATACTCCTGTGACTATGTCGCGGCAATATGCGACACGACGGTCTTGCGATCCTGCGCACCGAGAAAGGTCTTCCATCTAAAGTTGGCCAATGGCAGGGCGGAAGGCATCTCTTATCTGTGTATTGCCGCACAGAAAGTTCTTACATGCCAACGAGACGCAAGCAATGTGGTTATGTGCGCTACACTGCGCGGGACAGGCGCACATAGGGAGGTTAGCGCACCCCGCCTTCTCCTTCAGAGACGAATTCCGTGCGTGTGAAGAAAATGACGCCACGTTGAGTTTGCGCCGCTATGGGAAATGCGCCATGACAAAACTGTTTCTCTGAAGCTATAGCTCGTTCGCTCGCTACAGATGAAAACGACCAAAAGGAGAACCTGTCCCGCCTCCGTTCGTCGTCAACGGCGAGACAGGTGAAACGAAGAAAGGGGGGAGGGGGATGAAGCCTCGTACGCAAGCCTTGTTGCCTGCGGGCACCAAAGCCCGCTGCGAAAGGCACTATGTATGCAACGGACCAGCCATCTCAATGCCGCGCTTTCTGAGCGCTGGCTCGGCTCACGGGCGACACATAATAAAACATGGGCCGTATATTAATGCTTTTTTTTTTCTTTGCAGGCGAACGCAGCTTCCTCGGCCTGGGGTCAGTAGGCGTCTCTTTTGCCGCTTTAATATTCCTCCCGCTGGTTACTCCACGAATGACCTGTCAATGAGGCGCCCATAAAAAATGACAGTTGTCTCTCTTTTCTTCTTGCCGCCTTCTGTTTGCTCCATCCCATTGCCGAGGCGTCCGATGAACGATGTTCCTCCTGCGCCCAAGAAAGGGTTTCAAGGCCAACTCTGGCCGCGCCAAATTGGCCATGTGGCGAGGGGGAACGAAGGTTTTCCGGCGCACGGCGCCGCACCTGGAAATGGTTTGAGTAATGATGTAATTAACACCCTCGCTGAATGAGCTTTTCGCGAGCTGTCCGTGCCGTCTGGGCCCTGTAATCTCAAACGAAACACCGAGTTCCTGATAAGGAGGAGGAGAACCCAAGATGATACCAAGATGAGATACTGGACGCACACGCAAGACGGCCGCTCGGCGTGACAATTACCAGCATTCCACCATCAAAATTAAATCTGGGAAAGAAAAAAAAAGAAAAGAAATGCAGCCAGAGCGGTGATCATCTCGAAGAAGATACTTTGTACAAGTTACGCCGAAGCCATTCTGCGAGCTCGAAACACGTATATGCATTTAAGAGAAACGATTGTGGCCAAACCTTTTTCCAGCGTAATGCTGGGGAACAAGCTTCAGCTCCTGAATTGCTAATCGTACACCAAGCCATCATGCACTGATCGCCACTGCCGAATATGAAATATGGTCGAAGGCGACAGAATGAGAAATCGGCGGCAACGTATCAGTGGAGAACGGTATTAGGGGAACATATCCTTGGTTTGTAGCCCGAAGTGACACACACACAGACTAGAAGAGAGGACGAGTGCTCGTCCTGTCTTATTCTAGTCTGTCTGTGTCACTTCGCGCTACAAACCAAGAATATGTTACCGTACCAACTCGCCCAACTTTCTAGTCTTTGGTATTATGGATGGGCGGCTATGCGAAACTTCCGAAAGTAAAAACCGAACGTTGTCCTTTTGAGGTATTCGAATCGAATTGTCGCTGTGCTTAAATTCGTATAATATTGCGATAGCAATTATATGGAGAAGCCAGGCGCATTTTTGCCGTCGTTGTCGCCGTCGCCATCGGTGTGATGTTCCGTATAAAGTCCAAGAGCGATAACACCATCGCCGTATGCTACATGTGGGAGTGAAAGCGTGCGAAGGTAACTGACGATCGCGGCTCAATCTCGCGTGCGCAAGCGAGGAAAGCGGGAAGGAAGCGCGCCATCTTCCGTCGCGCCCAAGGAACCGGGATAGGTGACATAGGGGAGCGTTGTACTCCGGCAGCAACCGCGTATGGCGCGGTCGCGCGTGCTTTATCTTGAAAGCGAGCTGCTTAAGAGGCAGTCTAGGTGGGCCGACGGCTCGTAGCTTTGCGTGTGCTGTGTTCTGGCCGCTCAGTTTGCGTTGAAGCGATAGACAGCCCGAAGGTCACTTCGCTCGCTGCTGCTGCCGCGCGTGATCACTTGCGCTTGCGTTTTGACAGCTATAGTGTCCGCGGGCATCGAGCGTGATGTGCGCATGTTTTTTTTTCGGCTGTGCGCGCTGACACTGTGCTTGTTAATTTAGTTAGTAAGCGAGTGTTTACAAGTTTACACGGCCGATAAAACTACTATCCTTACTTATTATGGCTGTCTACTAATTTTCTATCGCAATCGATGCTTCGCCTTCTTTTTCGAATAATTCTCAAATGCTTCACATCAAAAAGTGGATAGGATTAAACGTGATACTGAAAGAAAAATGTGATAACTTTCAACCCAGAAACGATGCATCATAAAACATAAGCAGTTACATAGCATAGCAAGGCACGTTCCGTCGCCCAGAGGGCCAGACATTTATTGCGAGAACAATTATATGGACACCCCAGGCGCATTCCTGCCGTTGCCGTCGCCGTGAGGTTCCGTATAGAGTCCAAGGGCGGTAAAACCGTCGCCACGCGCTGTATGTCGTATGTGCGAGTGAAAGTGTGCGAGAGTGAGACGGCGAACGCGGTTCAATCTCGCGTGCGCGAGCGAGGAATGCGGGCCGGAAGCGTCACCCTCTCCAGTCATGAAAGAGGCAAGGGGGTAAGGCGAGGGAGGAGGGGCGTTCTTCTCCGGCGGCTGCTAGGGTGCCTCGATGTCCTCCTCGCCCACCGCTCCTTTCAGACTGGGGATAACCGCGGCGTCTTCTACGACGTAGGGCATGCGATTGGCGCACGCCGTAGTAGACGCCGTTTGCGGACGCCGTAGGGACGCGTTGCTGGCGCTAGTCTCTTGAAAACGATCTGCGACGTGGCCAAAGTGCACGTCCGCGCAGGCCTCATCCTCAAAGCGATCTGCGATGTTTTCAGAGTCCGCGTAGTGCCGGTAGCTTTGTATGCGTTGTGCTTTCGAGGTTTAGTTCGCGTTGGAAGCGAGAGATGCACGAAGGTCAATTCGCTTGCTGCTGCCGCGATTCCTCATTTCAGAATTTTGACAGCGAGTTTCCGCGCTCATCGAGCGAGATGTGTTCATGTTTAACTGTGCGCGCGTAACACTGTGCATGTCAGTTTAGTTAAAACACGTTGGCGGGTTAGTTGGTTTGAATCTATGATAGCATGTGTAAGCGCGATTGAACAAGGACGTAGAAAGAAGCATATACACAAAGACAGCGCTGTCCCCGTGTGTCTGTTTCTTCCTACGTCCTCTTTCATCACGCTTACACATTCTATCATTGTTAATTTACTTAATAAGCGAATTTTTACATGTTTACGCGGCCGTTAAAACTACTATCCTTACTTCGCGCAGTTATCCACTAATTTCCTATCGCAACCGGTGCTTCGCCTTTCGGGCGAAACTGCGACTTTTTTTCAGGTAAGCAGATGCAGCATTAGCACTGAAATTTCACTCAAACATGGCATTCGGCAGTTGACTCTGGCATAACATTTACGGGCGCCCTATGTTTGCGTTTTTTCTTTTTCGGAATAATCGAAAGCACGCATCGTTGCAACACTACCGGACAGAAACAGCGGCGCCATCTGTTCGTGAGCATTCCAACTATAAAAAAACAAACAAACGAAAAAAAAACAGACTGCTTTTGTCGTTATACTATCGCTGCCGAAGACGCGCATTTACTATTTAATCTCCATGCTAAGCACAGATTCCAAACGACCCCTAAGACTGCCATTCTTAAAATTCGTCCTGACAATGCACGAAAACGCACGCTCCGGGGAGCCATGCATATGCGAACAAATTTCTCAAGTATTCTTAAAGCTGCATTTTCCCCTATATTAAACTATGTTTCATGATATACGTGCAGCGTAATGTCAAAAAAACTTGCGAAAGTTATGGCAACCAGATGTCAACATAGTTCTATATTAATAATACAAATGATCACTAATGTATTCGATTCGCTTCCAGCACTAATCGGTTTGTATTCGTTTCGGTGTCAGCATTTACTATGCAGACGCACCTAAGCGTCGTGCCTCAGTGCGGCAGTTTATGCGTACAAAGCTAACGTCTCGCGTGGTCAGGACGTCTCAACCTTCGCGGTTCTCCCTTCGGCCTTGCGAACTAGCACTAAGCATAATAGCGCAGTGTCCGCTACAAGTTGAAACAAAGCGATAATTAAGGTCATTTTGGCCCACACTTTGTCTGCGGAAAACCAGGCACCCTAGATCAAAAGGCTCAGTTTTTTCGCGTTGGTGATCCACGCTGTGGTGTGATCCACGCTGTGGTGTGAACCACAGCGCGAGCCATAGCCTCGGACAGAGAACGAAACACGTGCACATGTAGACCACGCTTACGCGTACAGTGCGCGTCAAAAGTTTACCTACCACGAGAACTGCCGGAAAAGCTGAATATTTTCCCAACCTGCGCACGCAGCCTGGTATTAGGATTTCCAGCCTGCACTATAGTATATACAAAAAGACACAGTATTGTGCGCATTCGCTGGCTACGGTCGCAAGCTGCTCGGAAATTCAACGTTTTCTCAAATGCCACGGTCCGTAAACTTTTGACGCCGGCTATAATCCTATTTAGGAAACACGACATAACGGTGTACGCATGTACGTAGGTGTTCACTTCGCTATCTGCATCTATAGTTGGAGCTACGTGGTTTTCAGCGGCCCAGACCAAACGCTGAAAAAATATTGGACTTCCATGCCGTAGCTTTCGAAAGATCGTGGGGCATGGTTTTAATTTAGTTCAATTAATATTCTGGTTTCAGTCATTTCTATTCTATCTTTTTCTTGACCGGCCCCCTTCCACCGATCATTGAAAAAAAGAGTGCTAAGCGATGTCGTTAACGATTGTCAAGCACATCCATACCGGTCAAAGTAAAAATAAATGTGTCTTGAAAGTGCGTTTGCAGGAGATTTACAGCGTGTCACAACCAACGTCATACAGTCTCACGGATGTTTATCTTTTCCTCGTGAAAACCTGTACCCATAAACCACGCATACTTCTGCTGAAAAGCTTTTTCGAAACGTCGACAAATCCGAGCAATCTTTCTTTTTTTTTTTTTAGATACTCGATGCGATCAGGAAGTATATATCGCAGGTACTTGTAAGATCCCCACGCTCTGAAATGCGCAAGCTCAATTTCAATTTCACTCAATTTCTATTTGAATATTTATTACCTGATGGCGGGTCCTCAAATCCCGTACTGCTAGCACCGAACAGTCTGCTTGGATGATTGCACAGACTCCGCAGTTTTATTGGTCTAATGAAAATATTAAAAATGTAACTTGTCAACTAATTCATTATCTCGAGTTTATCGTTCCGCTGACGACACTGCTAAGCGTCGTGGGAATGGCAACACTAACAACGCTTCTTGTTAAGATATCATCTAAGCTTGTCCGAGAACCTACCCCCACGTTAAAGTGTTTGTTTTCGTTACTCCGCTTTTTTTTTCGCTTTGTTTTGCTTTTGCGGGCGGTTTTTACCTATAAAGAATGTTATGCAATTTTCGCTCCTGCCTTCGCATAAGTGTAGTACATACTTGCAGCGACCACATGTGATTGGATTTGTTTCTTTCTCCGCTTCACTTAACCATCTCGCATGCGCTCCGGTTACAGAAATATATGAATAAATTCACAACGAGAGTCCACGTACCCGTTTCGGTCCGTTGGTCCATCACATCAAGAGTGCGTGGAGCGAATTAATGTGGACGGCAAGACCGACCGACGACGCACAAGAAGTACCATTTTCAATCCGCGAGGCTTCTTTTTTCTTGTTCTTTGCAGTTGCGCAACGCCATCGCTCGATCCTTCCGACGGGAATATCCCACCGGCGACGTTTGACGAAATCGGTCGTCGCCGGCTCCATCGCGCCCGATCGCGCTTCAGTCGTGCTCTTCGAGCGTCGCCTGGCCCAGTGCGGGCGCGCACACGTGCTTCGTTACGGTCGAAAGCGTCGTCACCCCGGCCCTGATCAACCATCTTCGCTTGTCCGGAAGCCGAGAGAAAAAGGCACTTTATTACCGATTCATAATTAACGAGGCCCGACGCCGTTAATGCGGTTCAGAGGAACGACTCACGGCGCGCGCGCGCGCGACGGAGCACGCAGCGCGGCTTCTTTTGATCTCGCTGGCCCGCGCGTTGACGGGGTTCGGCTTGGTGTTTGCCACCTGGGCGAGCACCGGTGAATCGACGCGTCGACCGCAGTGGTGCCCCTTCCCTCCTTCCAGAGCGGCCGCTCGGCGGCTACGGGCGCCCGCCAACGAGAGAGAGAGAGAGAGAGAGAGAGAGAGAGAGAGAGAGAGAGAGAGAGAGAGAGAGAGATGCGGTAAGAAATGTTCTCACGAGCCGCCCGCGGCGTGAAACAGCGTCATACTAACATAGTAGGGAAACGTCTAGTGCCACGGGTCGCTGACTGACGCTTCCCCCCCCCCTCCCCGACACCCCCCCGGAATAAAGAAGAAAAAGAAATGTACTAAAGGAAGAAGAAAGAAAAGAGTAAAGATGTCATCAAAAGCTTAGTGGTAGTAGTAGTAGACGAAAATGAATGAAGCATACAGAGAAGGAGGAGAACTTGTTCTTTTAATTGCTGTGATCGACGCGGCGTCCTTATGATGCCAGAAGCACGAAAGCGTGGTTCGCGCTCAAAGGCAACGCCTACCTGGAAATTAAGCCGACATAACTGTACCATTTCTTAAAGTTCATGGAAGAAAAGCGGCTGATATGATGGGTTAGGCAGATACGAGTTCACAAAAATATTGTCCGTACAGGCCCTATAATATATCATATCTAATCTGTGTGATGGCTGTACACAAAGAACTGCTTCCTCTAAAGGGAAACTACTCAGGGATATTAAGTCGAGTTGCATGCGTGCACTATTATTCTTACCGTGAGAGGGTGCTCGGTAAATCAGAAAAGACGGATAAACAAAATACGGGCAGCGAGCTTATGTTCCCGCACTTGCTTGCCGCGATATCATAAAGATTGACACTGTCGACTCGAGTTGGTTGATTGTTTATCGATTAAAAAGGACTGCAGTGCATTCTAAATAAATAAAGAACTCAACCTTAGCATGTTTCCGTAACTTCCTCTGCGCCAAAATGGCCCAAATTCGAGAAAGTACTCTGAAATCCGTGACGCCACACTTCGTTACTATAGCGCTGAGAAATCGGCGCGAAATTTAAAAGAAAGAAGAAAAAACTGGAAGGGTGGCTTCTATTCTGCTCCTGTAATGGTCAAATTATTTCTCTCAAAACAACGAAAACGGAGTTTTGAAAGAATACTTTACCAGTGTCACTTTATACGTGAACAATATCGTACGCATAACGTGCGCATAATGTGGCCGCTCCGAGCCCTGGCGCGCTTAGTGCGTTGGTTGTCATCTGTCTAGCGGAAGCGGACCTTAGAAAGAGAAGGCGATCGGTCTCAGCCTCTGTCTGCCGAGCACTCGCTGTGTCGCAAACGGTTCGCCTTCTTGGTAAACGGTGGTGACTCACAGCCTCACCGGCCCGCCGAAGTAATGATGTTCCGGAGGCCACAGCATATAGACGCCGTGGGTATTGCAATAGGGGGAGGACTTTCTTTTGAGCGGCTATTCGACTTCCGCGCCATACGGCAATCGCCTTCCAGCGTTTCTGCGCTTGGTGCTCTGCCGTTGTGGCTACGTCGTATTGCTGTCGTGTCGTCGTGCACCGCTAAATACGACTCACAACAGGCTCGCTTCCCGTTCGCGGGTGCAACGTGGCGACAGGACTGGCCATGGTCCCACAGCCGTTCACCAATATACGTAAGGGGAGCTTCCCCACATGTCCTATACGTCGTGATGCTATGGTTTTTCTGTTCTTGCATCCGCCGTGTAACTACGATATCGCAAGGCTATAGTAGTTAATCTCACTTAATTGAGACACTGAAGATTGTCACCAATTTGTCTGGTCCGAAACTGCTACAAGTAGAGTACGCTTCGTGTGTACGTATAAAAAGACACGGTGAAAGCCCGCAAAGGGCTTCTCAAGGACGGATACAGAATGGGCGACAAATATATCAACAGTTGCCTTAGGTTTTTAATAATTAAGAAGTTCACACTACCCGTATATTCTTATCGTGAAAGGAATGCGGAGAAGCCGACGGCAATAGCAGCGCTAGTAGCGACATGGTTACGCGTTCTTCGAACACCTTGGAGATGTTTATAAAGACAAAATTTTCTTGGCGAGATACCCCCCCCCCCCCCCCCCCCCCCCCCCACGTCTTTTTTTCTTTGGTATCGGATATGTCTCTAGCATCTTGGGTGAGCCGACTGGAGATAGTGCAGCCTAAAAAATGTGTACCGATCCCGAAGATAGATCAGGTACCAGTGGTACCGGTTCTCCCGGTAGTATCCGTTCTGGTGATACGCAGTACCGGTGCTCCAGCGGAATCGACACCGATGGTGCTATCGTGCGATACTCATTGCACCAGTGGTGCTGGTACCAGCGGTACCACCATGCAGTACCACCGCACCGTCGCGGCACCGCTGTGCATAGGTACAGGCGGTTCCGGTGGTACGGTGAGCGCTCTCGAATTCTTCCCTCGTGACAGCTCAGGAAGACTTGGCCCCGTATTCTCAAACGATCCTCGACTCCATGATGTGACGTTGATGTTTATGTGGCTTCGCCCTGTATAGAACGGGCGGGCGCTAGTGCTTCGCCCTCGCCGTGATAACACTAATTCCACTGAGTTCAGCACAGCGCCGCCCCTCGACGGAACAAGACGCTACACTTCCCGTGAAATCCCGTATAGATGATCATGAAGCGCCGTGACCACTTCTGTCGAGGTGTGGCGCTGTTATCTGCTTTCGTGAGTGCAGGTATTGAGTGGAGGTACGTACGTTCTAGAATACTGGGGTTACTAACCGCCGAATTCTAGAACGTTCCTCAGCTCAGCCCTCCGCCTTGCGTCGATGGATGGATGGATGGATGGATGGATGATTGAGGCTCAACCCTTTGAATCGGGCGGCGGCGGCGCGCGCCACCTAGCCTTTAATGGTTGTATATGCATGCATACCTATGTATTTACTCCTTTACTTTTGCGTTGATATTATCCACCAATCAGATAGTCTCCGTTTAGTTATTTCTACCTGTTCAAAGTCCATTCTACTTTCACTGTCTTTAAAACCCAAAGCTTTGAATAGTTCCCCGTTAGATTCAACTGCAGGGTGAAGTTGTTTACAAGCAAGTATCAGGTGTTCAGCCGTTTCCTCCTCCTCTCCACAAGCCTTGCACACCAAATCTATCTCCTGGTATCTGGCTTGGTACGTTTTAGTCCGCAGTACACCTGTCCTGGCTTCAAACAGTGGATGACAGCGCCGTCTAATGACGGAAGTGGTCTCTGCGTTTCAATGACGCACCACAGCAATTCTTGGGAAGCGTAACGTCCTCTTCAGTCGAGAGGTGGCGCTGTGCTCAACTTGTTCGAGGGGAGGAAGAGCTTCGAGCGGAGGATCGTTTGAGAATTACGGGGATTACCACCGTATTTTCAAATGATCCTCGACTCGAAGCTCTTTCTCCAATCGACCAAATTGACCACAGCGCCACCTCTCGATTGAAGAGGACGTTACGCTTCCCACGAATTGCTGCAGCGCGTCATTGAAACGCAGTGAGCATCCTTCTCGGAGGGCCGCGCTGCGATCCCCTTTCATGAATCTAGGTGGAGTGTTGAGTGTAGGAGAATTCTATAATACTGTTTTTCTTTTATGATTGAAATGATTAATAGGAGAGGTTGGCGCCTTTGTGGCGGCACCGGCTACTCCTTGTCGCTTAGCAAAGGAAACAAATATGCGCAAAAAGTGTGAACATTGTCACAAGATATGGCACTCAGTAGAACACCAGATGTATAAACGCAATACAGCCCAGCAGTGCATGAATCGCAAAGTTCTGTGCATGAGTTTAGCACACATGCGCATATATAATGTCAAATATCTTGAACGGCCAAAACACCGAACACAATGTAATCACACATAACGTAAAAAGCACGATCACTACATAAATCAATTTTGAACACAGAATAACATATGCATCACTCATTTAGCTTATAACAATAAACTGAAATGTAATATTTTCCCAAAATGTCTGTGTCATCGAAAAACTTTTTCAAAGCAAGAAGTGCTCCCCGTATGATAGAATTACCGTCCACTCAAGTCTCCAACTTGACTCAAGCAAGTGAATGGCAGCGCGGCCCTCCGAGAGAGATGATCACTGCGCTTTTTTGACACATCACAACAATTATTGGCAATCATACCGTCTTCTTGGCGTATAGATAAAGAAAAAAGATTCACCATGAGTCAAGGACTGCTACTGCCGACGCCTTTACATCAACAGCTAAAGGTAGAACGAGGAAGGATATTGCAATCACAGTTGCTTATGCATGGTTGAACACGGCCCCTCATGCGGTGGGGTCGAGTTCCGGTGGCTACCACTAACGCTCTTGCGTCTCCGGTACTCTGGCTTTCCGTAAATGGTAATAAGTGCACAGACAATGTAAAGCTTTCTAACATCTCCTAAATAAGTTCGGATCATTTGCGAATTCCCTCCAGCATAGCACGCTGAAATTATCTGCACGCGGTGTTCGTTTGCGCATTATGGTAGGCAGGAAGTGACAAGATACATAAACGAAAGAGGACTTCACCTTAAGAGAGACCATGCGAATTCATAGAGGGCTTCGTCACGCGTAAAACTGCTAGACGACATAGAAACAATTATGTCCGCGTTCTCTTTTACTACCCAAGCATGCTTGCTGCGTGTGACGATAGGGTTCAGGAACATTCCATATGCGCGTTATCTGTGGGGCGGCTCCATGTAAGAAAAAAAAAAAAAAATGAAGGAGAAAGAAACACAGGATAAACGTAGTATTTAGGAGCTGCTATATAAAAAGAAATAATAATAATCTGAATAAGTGCTCCGCAGTGCCATGTACGCAGACTTCTAGAAATACGTGTAAGGCTCTCTGCTTACCGAGCCAAGTTCGTCGCCGCGAGGCCTAAATACATGTCCTATCGACGATCGCTATCACACCGCGTTTCCTCATCTTTCTAGGTCTCCGAAGAGAGCGCGTACACAGACTCGCCTTATGCGAAGTTGTTGACGGTATGTCGTCGGGAGCGGGTCCAACCGTTTGGGAGGAGTAAAAATAAAAAGAAAGCACGCAGCAATACTTTATGCAAAGGAGAGGGCACGTTCCCGCACTTCGCGAGCCTTTTAATCTTGCCTACAGGCACGCTTCGGCGGCGTCCACGCCGGTGCGGCGCACGCAGGGAACGGGTGCGGAGGAGGGCAAGGACGCTGCGTGCGGCAAAATGTCCGAGGGAAGAAGAGCGGCTTTCCCGCGCCAAACCCCGTGTATCAACTGTCCGTGAAGTGGCGCTTTTCTTCTGGGAACCATTTTCTTCGCGCCGCAACCGGCCGTCGTCATCGCAGGCTTTTCCTTTGTTTTTGTTTTTCGCGTTTTTTTTTTTATTTTGTGCTTAGCGTTCGCCCATCGCGTCCGCTTGGCTGACAGTGTGGCTCAAGTGGCACATAGGCGACGCACGTACGCGACCCGCCTGCCGTCCATTACAAACGACTGGCTGCCTAATGGCCGCCGCACACCGGGAAGGCCGGCCGGCAGGCCTGCGGTGCTAGTCAGCAACCCTTTGATACAACGACCGCCCCTGAACAGTGTGTCAGCGGGGGGAAAGGAGTCGCGCGCATACGCACAGTCAGGTGGCCCGTGCATCTTTAATGTCCTGCGGGCTCTCCCCCCCGTATCTTTTCCTCTTGATCTTTTCTTCTCGAATCCTCTCTTCAGTGTGTAGTCCCTCTCTTTCACTCAGCCGAAAATATCTGGCCCCGGGAGTGTTCTCGTAAAACCTTCTCCTCACAACGTCGACTGTCACGTTGGGGCCCCATCCAGCGACCATTTTTTTCCCTTCATGGGCGGAAGAAAAAAAAAATGATATGTGAGAGTGTACCATACTAAATTACCCAGCCACACGTACGTCACGCGGGGCGCAAAGAGAAACAGACCCGCTCATTGACCTCGCCGGGCATTTTACTTCACAGCCCCTGGAGACAAACATATAGCGTGATCCAAATTATGCTCAAGTATTATACGTCCTCGCGTTCTTCAGCGGAGCGTGCGCTGCTGAACACTGGCGGATCGAAGAAAGATGCGGGCACTTTTCTCTGCAACACACGGGTGGTCTCCCGAAAGGTCTCATGTGGACCGGCTCGCAGGCTAACGCACTGGAAAGCGCGCCCATATACTAAGTGCTGTTGCGCTATAGCTGCAAAGTCCATTAGCGTCCGCCTTTTTAAATGACTGACTGAATACATATTTGCGCTAATTTGAAGCAGGGCCACATAGCCAAAACACCAACAAAACAAACGCCAGCGCTGCGGATTTCTATGTCCACTCCTTCTGCCCCGTTCGATTTGAGCTGGTAATAGGTTTCAAAACTTTAAAGCAGATGTATCACTCATAAAATTTGCATCTCATTTCTCAATACTATAGCTTCGTTTACATTAACTAAACGCGAGCAGGTCGAGTCACAATTCAGGATGACACGAACCAACAACTGGCAACGAGGAAGCGGCAGGGCGTTCTTTATCTCACCTGCAGCTCCGGCCAGCAACCTGCATTGGCGCCGTCATCCGACGATAGACGACCTGGTTCACCGAACGCACGCTTGAGAGCAGCACGATACCACTGCGCAAGCGCTCCGTCACGTGGCTTCCTTTTCATATTTCGCGGGCTTTCTTTGCAAATCAGGGGGGGGGGGGGGGGGAGGACTGCGTGAGACGTATCGTACAGGAAATAACTCGATCGGTGGTTTCTGAAGGTGCTCTACAAATCTGCGTAGCATACTTTGGCTCTTCAGCAAATATTTAAATAGTTAGGTAATTAAACTTAATTGATTAGTGAGTTAAAGGGCAAAAAATACCCGAGTTACTATAGGCCAGTGCGAATAGTATGCGCTCGGTTCAATTCGCTTCCGACGCGCCTTTCATTTATAAAATCTTGGCTCAAGTTAGGGATATATATATATATATATATATATATATATATATATATATATATATATATATATATATATATATATATATATATATATATATATATATATATATATATATATATATGACACCAACCGGTGCCTAATTCCCATGGACCCACATATGAGATTACGACTTTTACTCGATTTCACTCGGCTGGAAGAAACGTTATTGTACCGTCTGCGACTAGGAGTTCCTTTCACGAACGCCTATTCATTCCTAATTTGAATGTCGGCCAGTGCCATACTGCAACATATGTGGTGAAGAAGAAACGATCAAACATCTCTTGTGTGACTCTGTATACCCAATATACGAAGATGAGAGGATTGCCCTTCGGACAGCTTTACTGCAGTTGGATGATAGGCCTTTCACAGAAGAGAAGGTCTTGCGACTGTGGCCTTGTGCGCCTGCTGGGTACAAAGCTACAAATGCGCTTCTGCGTTTCTTGAAAGGCACCAGCGTATATGACCGCTTGTGATTGACTCAGCGATGAGCCCTTGATTGTGTGTGTACCAAGGCAAAGCGTGAACTTCTCTCTTCCTTCTCATCTTTAAATCTCATTTCCCCAGTGCAGGGTAGCCTACATCGCAAAAGGCGCAAAAACTTCACTTCCTGCTTTCTTTTTCATGCTGGTACTCTCTCATCTACCCTTCTTTCTACACCCTTTCCCTCCAACCCACATGCAACGTAGCAAACCGGAGAGAGGCTTCTGGTAAATCTCCCTGCCTCTCTCTCTCCATCGAAATACGCCAATAGTTGGCCTAGGCATGACTTATCGCCCTATCAAACGCGTTTACTGAGTCACTAGGAGCGCCAGCCTTCTTTTTTTTTTTTTTCTTTGATAAAATATACACGTAGTGTGCCTGTGCAATACCAAGTCACCATATATATATTATACTTCATAGCCCTTTCCGTGTACTGCTTCACTCGTTCGGTGCGGGCATACCTGGACGTGTTTATTTAATGCAGTTTCCTTTATTACGCGCACCCATGAATTAAGGTATAGGCGTTCGTTCTATGTCCCTGTATAATCCTTTGGAAAGGATTTGAGGGACCGAGCAAAACTGTTCCCGAGGTTCTCCTGTATCGTCCGTTATTGGGAGAAAATAATGCAGCACATATGAATTTTTTGCGAGCAATTTGATTCTTACTAAAGAGAGAAGGGGGCAGTATTTTGGGTCTGAATACGAGAATAAAATCTATGGCGCCAACTATAGCTTCAATGACACAGCTTTTCCGTTGGGTCGCATAGAGACTCGGCCTCTTTACCGAGAGATTTCCCACAGCAAATATTGAGCATATTTATGGGAAACAGCACACGCTACCAGCGTTGCGTGATGACCTACAACGCATGGTTACAATCAAGGACCTATTTAATAAAAAATAATGATACACACGCGGTCGCGTTTTCATGATCACATATGACAGGATTATTCTAAGGGACAATCAAAGGACAGAATAAATTAGCTGCGAAAAACGTAAGGCCGAATAGAGAGAAAGCGGGACAATATACGACGGGTTGCCCGTCACATCTTCATAAAATTCAATTTCTTGAAATATGAGCACACTTACGAAAGCCGCGAAAACTATCGAGTGCTTGTCTGTATCGCTATCTGCCCTGCTTTCATGTCTTGACTCGTGACGTTCTTCCCGCTACTGTGTTCTTACTTGTGCTGTTTTTTGTCTATGTATCTGTACAAGGCCGTCCACTGTTAAGGAAAACGCCTCATTAGTTTTGAAATGAGCAAACCGGTATCGTTAGTTTCGACGGCGGTACTTTACGGGGGAAAAATAAGTAAAGAATATGACACTTTAGGCAGGTACGTATTCATAGGCACTCATGTACGCATTATTAGTATGTCTACCTGCTAACACGTCCACCTATAGGCCTCATGACGCAGTTAGGTGGCTGATAAGACAGAGAGAGAGAGAGAGAGAGAGAGAGAGAGAGAGAGAGAGAGAGAGAGAGAGACCGGGTGGAAAAGGCATGGAGGTTAACCGAAGAAGGTTCTAGTTTGCTACCCTGTACTGGGGGAAGGGGAAGGGGAAATGAAAGACGGAAAGAATAGGGCGGAGAAAAAGGAACATAAATAGAGGAGGCTGGAAACGTCCGTGAGGATTAGCGTTTCTTTAATAGGCCACTCGAACGCAAAAATTTCCAGAGTGCCTTGACTGTCTTGCGGTGTGACGACTGTATACACTAGAACCTGGATCACTGGATTTCTAGAAAGTGATCAGGCCCAGGCGCTTAGGGTTTGCCTAGGGCTGGCACGATGTACATCAACATCCGAAACCATTGCGATTGCGCATCACCACCGAGCTAAGATTCGCATTGTTGCGGAAGTGCTCAGGGCACACGTCATGCACCTTGCTCGCGCCCCTCTCTACTATCTCGCCTCACTGCCAGAAGACCGATCACGCGCCTCTGTTTGTCAGACGACACTGCCTTATCGTGTACACCTTCCATCAGATTACACAGCTGCAGAGAGAGTTCTGTTTCCCCCATGATGCTTGGCTCAGCCGCAAGTTCGACTGACAGTACCAGGAATTCGAACTAAGACACAACTCTCATCACCAGCTCTCAAGCAACTTTCGCTGCTCTTGCTGTACGAAAAATACAACCATCATACCCATCTATACACTTATGCTTGAACCACCGTGGACGGTTCCGCAGGATCAGTTATTTTTTCTGCGAAAGTCACCACCTTCGCACCAGACGTCATCACCAGACATCGCACCAGACGACATCGACAGCCGTGGAGCTTGCTGCTGTTCCCGGTGCACTTCGCATAATTCGAGAGCAACTACCTCAAAAATGGAATGCCTTGAGGGACTCCAAAGCAGCTCTACATTGCTTGATTTCTGCATTACGCTGTGGACCTTACGAGCAACTAGTTCTAGAAATCCCAAGACTCCTTCACCGCCTCGCCGAGCAAGGACATCACTGTCATATTTCAGTGGCTCCCTAGCCACTGTGGCGTAACGGGTAAAGAATATGCCGATGAAGCTGCTCGATCTGCTGATGAAGACGGCCTGCAGGAACCAATCCCACTGTCAAGAACAGATACACCAGCGAAACTTCCAGTGCTTTCAAACGATGTCATACAATCGTTCTGGATCCCACCTAGTTTCCAGCACACACGTCTTCCTCGACTGGACCCCTGTCTTGAACTTCGTCCTCCAGCTGGACAATCCCGACTCGAGACAACGGTTCTTTACCGGCTGTAGCTAAAGAGATGTTTCCCTAATATAAAAGGGCTCCCCCACGTCACAATGCTGATCTCATTTTTCCTCTGACCATTCAGTTCGTGCATGTTTTGTTCAAGGTGAATAAATTCGATTCAATGCAATATTAAATCTATGGGACTATATGCTACCTTGGTAGTTCCTGCCCTCAACGTAACGGACATTTAACCATTCTTTTTGTAATTTTAATTACCCGTCGACTACCAACAATGTTTACCTTCTTAAGCAGTAGCAAAACAAAGAGAAGCGAGGCAGTATTTGTAGATTTGAAAAATAAGACGAATGTTGATGCTTTTCGAACAAATAAGTCATCACAAGGTATCTTGTTACAACTCGGTCGATTCTTTCCTTTTTAATTATTTGAGCAGCAGTATTCGCGAACAATACGAGCTTGCAAGCAGAATGTCACTAATAGAAATAGACGTTCCGCTCTCGCAAAGGCATGCGCGAATTATTCCACGTACTCGCTCGTGTAATAAGCAGCCAGGTGTACACAGTAGCGCTGGCTTTTGAGCTTCCTGGTGCGCTGCCGAGATCGCTCACAGAGAAAAGTTCTGGTAGACAGGCTCGCGAAGTTCTCGAGTTAAGCAGCGGCACAAGCCACGGGCACATTTATAGCGAACCACATGTACACGGAAAGGAGGAAAGAAACTGCGAGTCAGGATAATGGCGCGAGTGTGCGAGCGGTCGGTTGGTACCTATTCATTTGAGGCGTTCAACAGATCCGAGTTGCGTGTCGGAGCCAGCACCTCGTGTAGGGCGGAGGCCGCCTTCAGCGGGTTTCCGCTGGGGATGGGACTGGCGTTCTCGAACAGGTAGTCCGAGAGAAAGCCATAAACTTTTCCCCTTTGTCAAGCACCCTGCGATTAACCTGCCAACTCGAACTGGAAGGCCAGGCCGGTAAACGAAAGGTTAAACGCTTGCCAATGGACACACTGCGCAGAAACAGGGCGAATCGTTTCAAACGCCTCGTTCTGCACGGTTTCGGTGCTGTTTGCCTTTTGCTCGCGGCGCCTGAACCGAAGTGCTGTGAAATTGACGAGAGCCTGCAGCACACGCTCGGCCGTGTGAGTGATGATAAACGGCTGCGCGTCTTCCAGAGTGCTTCTTCTGCTGAGGTGGCTGGCGTCCTCGCCAAGTTTTTATTTTTCCTTTCCAGCCGCAGAGGCCATCTCATTTTGCTCACTTAATGGTCTGGCGCATACATTGCACCTGATTGATAATCTTCGGGAGAAACATGCCACTTTGGACTCGCTCGGCCAGCACCGCGCCACAAGCACGCAAAGAAAGAAAAGCGCTGCCCGAAAGGGAGGGAGGGGGGTCTCTGAGAAACAAGGAGAACCAAATTAAACGTCCATTCTGGCGTTGCAGCCATTTTCCTTCGTCATTACTGGGAAAAAAAGAGCGACTGGTCTCCGCTCCAAATGAGTAATGATGCCATAGCCCACCCCGCAGGGGAGAGGAGGCCTACCAAGGTTCGCTGTCCGTCTCGCCTCTTCGTTCTTCCGGCCGCCGCTATGGTACGTTCGGACGACTAGCAAGTCACGTGATTGTCGTGACGTCACAATTAAGCGTGAGGAGGAAGACAGCCGAGGATGCGCGGGGGGGCGCCGGAGGCGGCGTGTTTTCACACGAGTAGGAACAGCGCGCCGCAGAATTAATGGCAGCCAGAAATTAAATGGTCGTGATCTTCTTCAGGTTGAAGAGCGGGGCCCGAAAAGAGCCGCCAAATCCTTCAGGAAACAGAATCAAGTGGCTGCGAGTGTGGGAGCGAGAAAGCAAAAGAACAAAACTAAACGGGGTCGAGAACAAATGAACGTTTGGCGAAGGTAACGCCTACGGAGGCCATCTTCAGCCGGAGCGCGCCCGCGTGTTACCGAGTAACTATACTGCGTCCCCATTGTTTCGGTGCCCGCCAGCTTTTTCTCTGCTCGCGTGCTTTGTTTAGTAACAAATGATGCTGTTCGCCTCGTGACAGATAGATAGCTGCGGCGGTTCCGTCCGCCAGGGGGCCGCCGCTTGCAGCGGACAGCTTCTGCTGGCCTGACCGCGCGCACGCGATGTTTTGGCTCCATTCACGAGCACGCACGAGGGCCCGCTCGAGCGCTACGCGTCGCTCACGCCGCCGGGTCGTGATTACGCCACCCCGCGGCGCCAAGTTTCCCACCTCAAAGCATGGCGTTCGAGCCGGTGTCGCAGCTACAACCCTTCTCGCTGTGCTCCACGGTCGGGGCACGACAACAAAGACCACCTTCCCGTCGCAGCTTGTCCCTCTCGCAGGTCCAAGCCGCTCTCGGATTCGCGCACGGGCCACGCTGACAGACGCCGCGTCGCGCGCGGCGAGGCCACCCACGCACTGCTGCCCGGCAGGCCCGTCGGCGGGCACGCCGCGGCGCCGCGCACCTTCGTGGCCGTCACTGGGACGTCGTGCACGGTCGAGGGAGGGTGGAGAGCGCGCGCGGCCGCAAAACACGCGTAACACGACCGGCGATAATCGAATGCGCAGCCGCGGGGAACCAAGGGCGTAATAAGTGCCTGCTAATAAAAGTGGGACGCCCGGAGTCGCAGCAGACGAAAAGAACACGACCGCTTAACGAGCGGACCGATATAGGACTGCTCCGGCCGCGGAGCTGGAAGGCGTCGCAAACAACGCGGCCCCTCTCGCGCGGTGTTGGCCGGTTTATATAGCGGGCATGACGGGCTCACGAGTTGCGGCAACACCGCCGCTTCTCGGTGATACCGCTCCGCTGCTGCGACGACGGGTCGATGGTGTCCAGCTCGCCGCGGGCCCTACGGTGGGTGAACGCAGAGCAAGACGAGGACAAAGCTCTGATGCATTGTGGTTCCGCAGATTGTATACAGGGTGTTCCAGCGAACACTTTCAAAAATTCGTAAAGTTTGCCCTGGGGCAGATAGCACAATTCTACTTCATGACATGGTCTACGCGAAGCGGCGCACACTACTTGCACAATAAATTCAAACGCATAGTCGGCTAATTAGCAGAAATTCACTAAATAACTTTTTAATTACTTTATGGCCCACATTGCAATTTATAAATTCTGGCAGCGGGGTTCGCAAGGTCGGTCCACTTGGAACGAATTCGCAGGATCACACCAGTTTCGAGATAATTCCCGAACTTTGAGGAGAAATGCATCAGCATTCCAGTTACTTTCGTGCTTGAATGCATAAAAAGACGTTTTGTTAAGAAAATAACTGGAACGCCAATGCATATCTTCGCCAAGATTCGGGAATTAATATCTGGAAACTGGTGTCATCCTGAGGATTCGTTCCAAGTGGATCCGCCTTGCGAATTCCGTGGCTAGAATTTGTAAATTGCAATGTGGACAATACGGTAATTAGTTCAAGTGTAATTAGTGGATATTTTAATTATTCAATTATGCACTTAAATTATTTGTGCAAGTAATGTCCGCCTCTTCATGAACTAGAATTGTGCTGTCTGCCACAGGCAACCTTTAAAAAATTTTGAAAGTGTTAGCTGAAACACTCGGTACAGAGTAAGTGCGAGTCTTGCATCGCGATGAGCCTTTAAAGGCAAGGTGAACGTTGCGATACAAGCATCAAAATTCATGCCCCTTGTTGATAATAGATAGACAATGGAAAGGCACTCTGAATCTACACAGCATTGTTGTTCTTCGGACATCATTTGGAATACAAAGTAAATGAGAGAGATTGAGGCTTTTGAAAGGTCACAATTAGTTGCTCTGAGCCATAGTTTCTCTTTTTTAACCAAGCGAGTATTTCTTAGTTATATGCAGGAGCGAAATGATAAACAACAAATGGTAAGCAAGATAGCGTAAGCACGCAGGGGAGTCAAGAAAGAGTGGGAGGATATCTGCGTGCGCATGTTTGTGCTAGAGCACGTGTCTATAGGAGCGAGGGCGATAAAAAATGGTGTAGCCTCATTGGGTTGATACGACCTACCGGAATTGTGACTCACGGAAAGCGGCGGCAGTGGGAGGAATTTCCTGGCCGCAGGCCATGGCAAACCCCCTTCCCGACAACACCAAGATTAATGTTCCGTTTCCTTCAGCGCTGGGGCCGTCGTTAGGATGCAGTTTCAGCAGTGTGTTTGCCGGTACTGACCATTTACGTGTACTCAGTTTCCCACTCTCTCCTGAGATTTCAGAAACAATGCAACAAAGCGGATGAAAGAACTACGCAGCTACTGAACGAGCTAAACCTGACGGGCCTGCATAATATATTTAATGATGAAAAAGTGCGTAATTCTACCGCCAACTTGGCACTTGTCACTTAAGGCGCGCCCTAACATGCGCACGGCAACATGCCCTAAAAGGCAAGTCCAGCGACGGCCGTACGACGATTAGCACCCGGCGTTCGGAACCGCGCGATGTCAGGCGGGATGTCTGCGCGCCCATAATTTCGACCTGAGCGGACGGGCGTTCAATTTGGCGCATATGCTATGCCGTACAGCAATCGGAAATCGTCGTTTACACCTCCAAGAACAAGAGATCCGAACTGGCGCTGAGGATTTACCACGAGGCCAGACTGAGGCGAAGACGGGCCTGCTGTTATTGGTTTCAATTATGCTGCCCGCGGCCCTTGGAGCCGGTCATTTATTCCGCCTGCCGGGGTCATTTATTTGCGTTTCGCAGCGCTCGCGGCCGGCACGTACGGCACCGAGACGCCGGGGCCGGCCACGCTAGGCTCTCGGATATGCCGTTGACGTCACGAGAAAATTTACGACGCTCCATGCAGCGCGCGCATTTTCACGAGCAGAGCGGTAGGCGGTGCTTCGTCTGCATCATGCGCACGCCTTGGTTTTCATACGCGCATTACTGATTGCGTGCAAGTACACTGTAACACGGACCCGCATATACCCGCCCAGGCAGCCGCGTACGGTTCTGACAGAGCGGCGCCCAGAATTTCTCCCGCGACGTATCTCAACATGAAAGATTCCGTGGACACGAGGCGTCGAGAGACACTCGCAAACGTTTGGGCGCCACACCATGCAGCATGAAAGTGTGGCCACCAGTGTCCACCACTCGCGCCCACCAGATCGCGCCCACCAGGCGCGATCTTTCACAAGGCGCTAGGTAGGAGAACGACAGATCGACTCAGAGGACCGCATGGCCCGGCATCCTCCTTCGCACCAAGAGAGTCCCGCCAAGTAAGAACAGCCGTTCTCTCCCAGAAGGGGGGAAAACACCGTACCAGGCCGAAATCAGCGCGCTCAATGAAAGCGGCCCAGAACGGCAAAAGTTAATTCGCGCGGTTCGCGTGGCGCACGAACAGTCGGCGCGCGCCAGCATACGGCGAGAGCGCTGGGCGTCGTCCCCGCGCCGCTCGGCCCGAAACAGGATCACGAGTCGAGGCGGAGAGGGGCGCCTCGGAGTGGGCCGACACAGGGGTGGAAGAAAAAGGAACCTGTCAAGGAGAGCCGCAGAAGGCAGCTGCGATTAGCATCACGGCCCAGGTCAGAACGAAATTGCGACTCATTAATTACGCCATCTAAATCAAGCGTCCCAGGCTCGCCGTCCTCGGAGCCGTCCGTGTGACGCGAGGGCCCCCACCGCTGATCGGCGGCCGCGCTCCATTTGGAGAGGCTCACGACTCGCACATTTCTCACTGCAGAAGCCGCACGGCGCAGGGCCAGTGACTGGCGAGCGCGGCCCCGAGTATATACTGCACCCGGGGGTAGGCCGGTTTCAGGAGTGGAGGGGGTCGCGCGCTGACGTCCCATACACACACACACTATCGGTTAGGCCTTTCGGGTCGTTACTCACGCGCGCTGACAGAAAGAGCCGACGGCGCCTCGGCGGTGCCACCACACGCGCACCCTTTAGGCAAATCGGTCTTCAAAAGCCGCTTCGGCGTCCCGGCAAGCCGATACCGGCCGCCGCCATCGTGACGTTGCCATTTCTCAGCTCCTCGTGCGAAAGGCCGCCGCTCGTTTAGGCGTTCGCAGAGGGCCATCCAGTGGTGAGCAACCGACGCGACATGCACCGTCCGCGTGCGGCCGCCCAAAGACTGGCACAGCCGATCCAGCTCATCGTAACCTCGGCACATTCTACCTCGATCACCGGTGCAAAGTAACTGCCGTGCCCCCCGCAAATGGGGTTCTACTGCTAGGCGGGCGTTGCATTCGTTCAAGTGAGCGTTTACAACGTCTTATCGGTGTGGTAGTGTACATCGAGGTACACTATACCACCGACTGGTACTCGATATTCGACTAAGTTGACGAAAGAGAGATCGGAATGCACTCTTCCTGTTTGAACAGCAAATTCACTATAACAGTAGTGTTCGCCAACATGATTGCTCTGTGCCGTCAGTCATCGAAGCTGACTGACTTTTCCTGCGCACCTAGCCAACGCGACGAAATGAACGAGGAAAGTTCCTTGTTCTTCAGGCACTCCCGACGTGTTGAACATTACGATTGTTGCAGGATCTTCGCTCAGCAAGTTCGTCGACTCAACGCGGGGCAATAGCACATATATGAAATTTATCGTTGAGCTTAAGGAACCAGTCACGCAAGCAACGGAATAGATACAATGTCTTGAAACGAATGACGAAGAGGAGAAGGAAGGGTAGAGGGCGAAAGAGTTGGCAGGGTGGTTTCATAAAGAGAGATGATCCTGCAAAGGGAAAGACAGCGAAGTAAATCAGAGCCGGTTCCGGCTGACTACCCTGTAGTGGAGGAAGGGAATGACGGATAGAAGGATTAGATAAGAAGCGCGCAACAACCGTCATAAGTTATCAAACGATCCTGGTGTTTTGAAGGCGCGTAGCAGCACCTTCAAAGCCGGACGCGTAGATTACGGCTGGACCCCGATCAGGGACTCTGTGCCGATAGCAAAACTATATACAACGACACTATCGCGCACCCTCATTGCGACTGTCACCGCTTTGGCGTGCAACAAAGAGCCAGCCGCTCTATGAAGCTTGACAGTGGTGAATGCAAAAACTGGAGGAGGCCACCTAGGGAAATTCTTTGGTGCCACCCAAAACAGCACCAGATGCCACGACGACTACGAGCGACAATGACCCGGGACCACGTTTTCTTTCTTCTTTGTTATGGGGAGGCGGGGGGCGAGAGGGGGCGGTACAGTCCCGAAACGGCAGAGTGGGTTATGAGGGACGCCGTTTAGAAGAGGGCTTCGAATTAATTCTGACCACCCGGGGTTCTAGAAAACGTGCAGCCAATGCAAGGTACACGAACGTTTTTGCATTCCGCCTCCATCGGAATACGGCCGCCGCGGGTGGGCTCGAATTTGCGACCTCGTGCTCAGCAGTGCAACAGAGCGAAGCCCTAGCAATTGAGCCACATCGGCGGGTTTCTTCAATATTTATTATTTGTGGTATTTCGCCATTTCGTGACGACGTAATGAAAAGGACTTTATTTGTATATTTAAATTCTTTATTTAAGCAGTGGTTGCATACCACCCATCGCGAGCTGAAATAAACCACAACTATTAAGGCGGAGGGAAGAATGGCCTGTGTGTGTGAAAAACGACTCGGAAGTTAAGTGTTGTGTGATGTGTTCTACAGACTGACCACACGATCACGCAACGTAGGACCGCCTGCGGGAAGTGAAGTAGTAGGTTTCAGGAACTACACTGTATTTCTACGAAATAAATTTCGCTCTATAGGCTTAGCATTTTAACACCAGAGCTGTTTAAACTTTTAGCTCTGCCGTGGAGCGTTACCAAAAAACTCAGCCCAGCTGTGCGCCTCCTCGCGTCGCCTAGCAACCACCTGCGAGAGCACCGAGCCATGTAACCTCCTCGCACCCCATGCACGTAGGGCGGAGCCATGACGTCACAGGCAAGCAAACGCTCGGAACAGGCGGCGCGCGACACACCTCTCGCCTCCTCTACTCCGTGCGTACGCGCTGCTGCCATGGGAAGACCGAAAAAAGTCCGGACGCCCGATGAAGAAGCGGCTTACTAGGAAGAGCGCCGCACTGCCAAACGAGAAGCGGTGCGTTGCCGCCGAGCTGATCCGGAACACCGCGCCGAAGCTGCGGCACAGAAGAGGCGACGCCGAGTCGAGGATGCCGAGTTTCAGTCGAGGGAACGCGAGAGTCCGCGCCTAAACGCTCGACGTCGCCGAGAAAGCGATCCTGTCTTGCAACTGCTCGAAAACTTCCAGCGTCAAGCCCGCCTAGACAACAATTACAAACACATAGGTCTCAGTTTGTTAGTATTGCCGGTGAATGCTTCCAGTTGAAAGCGGTAGCTTCCGGCGTTCCGCAAGGGAGCATTTTGGGTCCGTTTCTTTTTGTTCTTTATGTCAATGATATTGTCCACATCGACAGCACTGCTAAGTACATAATTTACGCAGATGACACCAGCTTGTTTTTTTCGGGTACTTCAACTGCTGATCTCGCAAATCGAGCTAATAAAACCTTAAAAGAAATAAATACTTGGGCGGTTGATAATCACTTAAGAATTAACGTTAGCAAAACTGCAGCAGTCATGTTTCACCCACGTCACAAACACTTTGAACCTCCTCTAATTGAATTAAACAATACCAGAATAGAATTTGTGCAGTCTGTGAAAACTCTGGGCGTTTACTTTGCAGCAGATATGTCGTGGAATGATCATATTAATTATGTAGTTCAGAAACTTTCCAGAACAGTTGGTATCATGCGCCGCAATTGCTTTAATTTTCCTACACCAGTTAACTTGTTACTTTACCACTCTTTGTTCTCTTCCATAGCCAACTACGGATGTATGGTGTGGGCAACAACAACAGCTGGAAACATTAACAAACTCACTGTCTTACAAAAACGTATTATACGCATTGCATGTAAAGTGCCGTATTTCTTCCACACTGCAGGCCTTTTCCATCAACACAACATTATACAGATGAAGTCCATGTATAACTACAGACTGTGCTATAAATATAAACTCGCCATGATGAAAAATGATGACTCCTTGCTTAGACTTGCTGGGTTAGAGCAGAGCAGAACTGTGTATGATACCCGCACAGCAGAACCTTGGAATGTTAAGAAATGCCGTACAAACTATGGCAAACAAATGTTGCAGCATACCTTACCGACACTTCTGAACCATTTGTACTGCTACGAGAATATTGATTTATCTAATATTTCTCTGAAAGAATTGCCCCAAATGTTCGTGTAGTTTTGTACTGTACAAGTACAATGTACTGCGTACTGAACGTGCATGTCTCATTCTCTGTACCGAACGTACGTGTTTTTTTTTTTGTTTTTTTTCTCCTCACGTTTTGTTTGTTGTTGTACTCCGCCGCCGTCAATGCTGCACTGTAAGAGGAAGCCAGGACCTCTCAAGCTGTCTATACAGCTTTTTCCCTGGCTGTCCTCGCAACACCAGTTGCGGAAATAAACCTTCAAACCAATTTAGCAAGACTTAGCATAACCTCGCGAAACCTAGAAACAACTTAGCCCCCAAGCCTACTATAACCTCGCGAAACCTAGAAACGACTTAGCCAAGTCTACCAACAACTTAGCAAAACCTAGCATAACCTCGCAAAACCCATAAACTTAGGCAAGCCACGTAAAAGCTAGGTGATCACAAGCTCCGCTGTTGACTCCAGCCTTGCACCACTAGTGCAAGTTGCGCACGTTTTTTTTTACAACCCGTGGATCCCACCGCCCTCCCTCTAGAGGGCAGTTTGCCAAGTGAAGTTCTCACGTGGTAGCAAATAATTCACGCGTTTTCACAAGATAGTCAATAATTCACAGAAGGTTCAATTTTCAAACTTAAACGATCCGATTGCCTGATGAACGAATGCGACATTCGTATACTGCCGAATATCAGGGCTCCTGACGAGGTAGGCCACGATAACAGCAGAAAACCCGAGATACCACGCCTCTTTACTCTCACAGCAGGCAGCCTCCTTGTCAGAAAAGACGACGTCACAGGTCTCGCCTAACACGTCACACGTTCCGTCTGTTGCACACGAATATGTAGCAGCAATGCCAACAATACGGGGATTCCCGCGAAACGCACAGTGCGAGACGTATTCAGAAAATGTGTCGCGCAGCAATAATAATAAAAAAAAAAGGGAGAGAAAGACAAACAACCGAGGCGAGGTTCGTTTCGTAAACGTGACGTAGCTCTGTTCGATATGGGAGAAGGCAGGGGAGAAGTGTCTCATGTTTACGTTGGTCGAGTCAATGGGAGAGAAAGCTTCGGCTACGGGGAGGGTAGGTCGCCTCCTTGAGCCATGGCCTCGCAACATTTCATTTACCCCTGTCTCTGTTCTTACTAAACCCTTTCAAAACAAATTGCTGTAAAACACTGCCTAGACGGCGTTCCACAACTTCCAGTGTGCTTCCACAGAGAACTTCCACCTTTCAGAAGCGCTGGGATTCAAAGCTGATGGGAGCGTGAACTGGTTAGCGGTCGAGATAAGCTAGAGACGTTTAGAGTACTGCTGTAAAAGAAAGCAGCGATGAGATGGAGCCAGGGTCGTTACAGGTATAAGTAACTTTACAATATATACTAGCGATGTAGGTTTTAATGAAAAGAAATAATATAAAGTAGAAATGGGGCAAAATGCTATACTGCATTAGATGTAATAAAACCTGATTAGCTCACGCGGGCTATGTGACTATTTGTCGCTGCCCCGTTTCAAAAGAGATGCTGAATGATATCACCATCATTATAGTATAAACAAATTCACAGTTCCTGTTAAAGGGACACTAAAGAGCAACATTAGTTAGCTTGGTCTGGTTATAGCGTGTTTTCTTTTCTTCTTTCTTTTTCTCCCCTTTATTTAGCCAAGCTGCATAGGTAATTGTACAAAGCGTAGCTGGTGCAGTAGAGCCAGCGCACCATACAGAGGCATAGGTAGCATATAGCGGAGGGTATAGAAGTGCTAAGACCGGATATAGTGAAGCTTTCGGAAAGACTCGGGTGTAGCAGCGCGGAATTGCACCGGATATAGTGAAGCATTTACAAAGTCTTCATTAGACTTCGGGCAGTAGCGAACCATATCAACAGAACTTACTAAAGGTGTGACAACTCCCATTATAGGGTTTCGTTGTCTTTGATGCATGACTTACACGGTGTATTTGAATCATAATGTAAATTACAATGTGTATAAAAGCGATGTGTTTGCATACATCTGCAAAATTTTGTTTTCTTCAAGACTCAATGCGCTATCAGTAAAAAAATAAAGAAGCGCCAAGTTTCCTTCAAATTCCATGCCCTAGCCTCAACGCCGTATACCAGTATATTGAAAGACATCACGAATTTCGAGGTATCTTCTCATGCATGAGACGTTTTTGTTTTTTGAGAAAAATTTCTCACAACTGACTGCACTGGGTCCTTTAGAATGCAATGTAATCTTCGGTTATCGAGAAACTACTAACTATAGTACCGAACAGACGCTCGTCCAAATTTGATGATGTCACCAGGAACCAGCACGAGAATTTCAGACAAGTATATTATGTGACGTTTCTGGTATTCCAGAAGTGTAATTTACCAATGCAGCTGAGTACTTGACATGGCTCTCACGTGTCCCTTTATGGTTGCTTTTGGAGTACCATTTCCGTCGAAACTCTAGCCTGTATACAAGAAGCATTCGTGACAATTTTAATAAATTAATAAACCAATTCCAGGCATTCAGAACTTGCATTTACCTCGCACTTTCTTCCTCAATTGATTCGTTTTTTAGGCACTTTTCTCCTCGGAATGATCGGAAAGCCGAAGTCTCCAGTGGAAGGAGAAACAGCCGATGACTTCGATCTAAAAAGGCAGCAGCCGTCAAGGACCAGGCCGATGGCGGGTGACTAAGTCCGTCAGTGGCGCCACGTCGCCTACGCAGGGTGCGCGCCAGAGTGACACGGTCGTGGCTGATGCAGAACCGGGCAGCGTCACCAGGCCGTCCGGTCTTTCCGACGACAACTACGCCCCTCGCCCACAGCTGTCACTGCATATTGCCGTCGAGTGTCGACGCCAGATATCCGGCCACAATCGACGCAGACGCGGTCTACGAGGGCCGCCCGCGGAGAGAGAGAATGCGCGATCCACGCTGATGCGCGCTGACAAAGAACACCTTGCGCGAAGCGAGAGCGCCACTGATGACAACACGCGGATTGAGCGATGGGGAAACGCGCACGCCGAGCTCAATGCAGGCCGAGCAGAGAGACGAAGCCGAGCGGCTTTTTTTCCTCGTTCAACCTTTTCTCTCTCTCTCTCTCTCTCTCTCTCTCTCCTTCTCCCTCATTTCGGTATTTGCGCTTTGAGACCGCTCACCTCCAGAGCGGTATACGCGCGCGCTCAGAGGAAGCTGGCGCCATCTGGAGAAATACACGAGAAGCGATAGCAGCGCGTGAGGTGCGCGGTGAGTTCGCGTGGAGCATTGGGTCGGTTACCCTCCGCCTGCCTGGCTGTACTGTTTTCGGTTTCTACTCTATTAAAAACTTAGGTGTTGCATTTTTGTCGTTCTATCCGAGCACTTACCTTTCCTTCCTTTTTTTTTTATGTGGCGAATGTTTTTTTTTTTTTTGACGTCAGAAGTACCCTTTCTCTTTTTTAACGTGATCACATACAGGAGGTGAATACCGCAACGCCAGTCCCGTTTCCAAGAGAAACTTGCGTCATAATCCCATCACAGACGGCAAGGGTTGAGAGGAGCGATCGTATCTTGCTAGTCAAATGCCTTTTTACCACCGCCGCATACCGGAAAGCTGTACCACATTAATCACATATTTCTGCTCTTGACGTACCCGCGCGTGCACAAAAGTAGTACTCCCCACAACTTCTGTAGTTGTTTCTGTTACCTGCGAGCAGTTTATCTAAATGTTTCTTCAACGCCGCTCGTAATAAGACGTAAAGCATTTGCAGTGGCGTTTAAGTATTCTAGTGCAACCTTATTTAATTCAACCACTACTGCAGAGCTGGGATCTATGTTGAGTATATTGTAAGCAGCAACCGCCCTAATAAAAAATTTTGGAGGACGCTTAAGCTTCGCCTTTAAGAGTGGAACGCGATAGCATTCAAACATCCTTGACTGCTTCTCGGCAACTGCAGTTTATGTAACCGTAATGATTTCCTAGAAACGCTGGCGGCAAAAGCAACGCACGAAGGCGAGCTTTCTGGTTCTTTTCTTTTTTTTTCTTGTAATACCATTGCAACAATGGTGCTGCAAGGACCCCAGCGGGGTGCGCCGCTCCTACTAAGACGGCAGCTGGAGGGGGTTGGTGTTTGAGTTTCCGCGTAACAGAATTATGTTTTCTCGTATATTCAAATTACAGTTCAACGCTATCATGTATGTAGGTTGTGTGTAAGTCGTACTTTGCGAATTTTCTGAGGCATATTACTTTGAGAAATTCAAGCAGTTCTTTAACGCCTCTACTCGCAACTACTGCTCGACTACTGCGCAACTACTCCTTTTAGGTGACTTTAACTTTCCTGATATAACATGGCCCGAACCAGCCATAACACTGTCTAAAGATAACCTTGAATGTAATTTTCTTAACACATGCCTCACCTTTGGTTTGACGCAGCTAATATGTACCCCAACGCGAAAAAACGAACAGTGCTCTAACATACTCGACCTTATCTTAACATCCCATCCCGACAGTGTTTCTTCTGTAACACATCTACCAGAACTAAGTGATCACTCGGTACTGCATGCAGAATTATCCTGGCAGCTACCTCAGTGCAAAAAATCAAAAAAGAAAATAACACTCTACGATAAAGGTGATCACATCAGCATCAACAATGCACTAACCGAGTTTTACAACTGGTACATTATAGATTTCCCGAAGCGCACAGTAGACACCAACTGGGCGCTTCTTAAAAACAAAATGATCGAACTCACTACGATTTACATACCAACTATCATTTTAACAGAGCGACCTTCGTCCCCATGGTTCAACAACACATTAAAACGACTAAACAATAAAAAGAAAAGATTGTTTCGTAAAGCCAAGCGTTCCAATACCGCTCCGGCCTGGGAAAAAGTATTACGTCACTCAAAAGGAGTTTGATTCTTTGGCCGCAACAGCTAAACGAACCTTCTACTCAACTACACTCCCTAACATGCTGCAAAACAATGCCAAACAATTCTGGAAATACATTACCCCAAATAACCGTAAACCATTATTATTATATGATAACGACAATAACCGTGTTCCAGACCATAAAGTATCTGAAGTACTAAACTCTGTCTTCTCTTCCGTGTTCACTTCTGAACTTAACACTGACCTCCCAGACTGTCCTTACCTCAACAACCCAACGATGCCAGACATAACAATCGAAGCACATGGTATCACCAAGCTAATTGAATCCCTCAAATTAACATCCTCAGCCGGCATCGATGGAATCAATTAAAAAATGCTTAAGAACACTGCGCACATCTCTAGTGTATTTTTATGCCACATCTTTCAGCAATCGATATCATCTGGAGTAGTGCCGCAAGACTGGAAAATAGGTAAGATAATTCCAGTACCAAAAAAAAAAAAAAGGATCATCGTCATCGTGTCACAATTACCGTCCAATTTCCATCATCAGTGTTTGTTCTAAACTAATGGAGCATATAATTTATTCTCATATTGTAAACTTCCTAACATCCGCTAATTTCTTCAATCCTAATCAACACGGTTTTCATAAAGGCATGTCCTGCGAGACTCAACTAGCTCTATTCGTTAATGACATCAGCTCGCATCTTGATCAAAACATACCCATAGACGCCCTCTTCCTAGATTTCCTAAAGGCTTTCGACAAGGTTCCTCATGAACGGCTCTTTCTAAAACTATCATGTCTTAATCTTAACCCTTGTGTTCTCCAATGGATACGCAACTTTCTCACTAACCGTCAACAGTTCGTTTACGCTAACCAATGCTCGTCTGCCATATCCCCCGTTATCTCCGGCGTGCCACAAGGCACAGTCCTGGGGTCACTACTCTTCTTAATATACATTAACGACTTACCGATAGGTTGTTCTTCCAAAATTCGTTTATTTGCTGATGATTGTGTAATCTATCGTCCTATTACTAACGACGCTGATTCTTGCGCTCTCCAGTCCGACCTTAAAGTCATTGAAACTTGGTGTAATAATTGGCTAATGTTCCTCAACGTCAAAAAGACGTCGCTACTTACTTTCCATCGTCGCCAATCATTTATTTCAGCTAATTACATTATCGCCGGTTCGGAAATATGTGCTGTGACTTCATATAAGTACCTAGGCATTAACTTGTCCAATAACCTCAGTTGGTCCTCGCACATTTGCAACATTAACAATGATGCCAATCGTGTACTATGCTACTTGCGCCGTAATCTAAGTCTTGTTCCGCCCTCAGTAAAACTACTCGCATATTAAACAATCGTTCGACCCAAACTGGAATACGCATGCTCAGTGTGGGACCCACACCAATCTAACCTGGCAACAGCACTAGAATCCATACAGAATCGTGCAGCAAGGTTCGTTCATTCTGACTACCCTTACCACAATAGCGTTACTAAAACTCAAGTCATCTCTGAACCTTCTAACCCTCGAGCACCGCCACAAGACAGCAAGACTGTGCCTCTTTTACAAATTTTGTCACTCACTACTTGATCAGACCGACATCACGCCTGCGCATCGCACTTCATCCCGTCATAGCCATTCAAAGGCTGTTTATCCCCCTCCAGTTCGCACCTCCGCTCATCTTCACTCTTTTTTTCGTTCAAACAGCGAAAGACTGGAATCACCTTCCTGCTGAAGCGGTGCACCACTCCAGTCATACATCGTTCAAGGCATTCATTGAAAATATGATCTAAATATGCCCACTCCTTATGTAAAACCCGAAATGGGGTATTTGAGGTACCAATAAATAAATAAATAAATAAATAAATAAATAAATAAATAAATAAATAAATAAATAAATAAATAACGCCTCTGCGCCACGCCGAGGGCCTGCATGGATTGGGATGCGTGGTTCGGGATGATTTTTCTCATACGGACACCGCCGCCGACGCCGACACCGACGTCGGATTTTCTACAACACGAAGTTCATAACACTATCGCGTTGAAACTGGTTCCAAAGGGAAACCACCATGCTAGCCCAAGGTAATGGAACTCCAACGTGATTTTAATGCAAGCGAACGTACGCTTCAACCTGGGAAGCAATACATCCCCACTACAGTAAACTAGAAGGACACATAAGTATACCACATACACACATTCTTTAAAACCGGTTAAAAAATGACGACCGTCCCACTCTGTGAAGATGGAATGGCAGCGTAAGCTAACGACGGTCAAAGCTCTCAAACGAAAAGCAAAGTGCCTTCGCTGACATTTCATCTTCACAGAGTGGAATGGTACGTTCTTCGTCGGTGGTCGTTTCGCGCCGGCGCCTTTTACATTCTCGTTGCTGTTCCCTGCGGCGCTCCTCGTACGCATGTTGTTCTTTGGGTGTACGAACTTTGCGTGTCCGCCTCATCGATAACGCAGCTGTTTTTAGCACCGATACCTTTCCTGCTTATATACTGCGATAACCTTGACGTCACGCTATTGTTCACGGCGAGCGTTCTAATCCGTTCCGCATCTTGACATCTGCGCCGCTGCACTGCACCCGCATGGGTTTGTTAGAAATCGCTAAGCCCGTTTCTGTTGCCGGACGCCGAAAAAACTACGGAAGGTTAGTCCATATTCAGCTTTCGCTGTAAAAAATAAAACTTTAGAAATGGTCATCAATGCATACACCTCCATGCTACTATTAAGCTCGGAATCTATGTAATTATTTCAATATATAGTCTTGAGCTGCGCATGAGGTTAGCATATAGGGACAAGTTCATCATAGCGACAAATAAGAGCAACGAGTTGTAAAAACAAGCGCGCTAAAGCTGCTGCATGCGGGTAAAGTTGGCACCGAGATTCTGAGTCGTTTTTTCTTTGCCATTTTACGACAGAAGCCAGCCATGAACAAGGAAGAGGGCCGATTGTGTTCATTCGTTCATTCACGCATCAGTTCAGACACGATACCACGTGACGAAAGGTGCAGGCACCCGACGAGAGATCGAATCTACGATATTTCAGCTTTAAGCCGAACATTCTAATTATCCACTAAGACACGGCGTGATAATTCTAATCATCTACTACGACACGGCCGTTTGGCTCAAGGGACTACCAGCTCAAAGGTGCGGTATGTGCAAATCGGTGCACGTACAATGCCACGCGCGCTTCCGTTGTTCGGCGTGCGTTGGCATCGCGCGGTGCGTGCTTTCTACGAGACTCGCAGGTTCGTGAAGCACATGCGCAACAAAAAAAGAGAGACAAGAAGCGAAGAAAGAAAGCGCCAGAAGTAAGCGCGAGCTCAGTAAACGCCACTTTGTGGAGCTCTCGCTTAAACGGCATTCACACGAAGGGCACGATCGCGGACAAATCAATCACGTGACACATGACGTTTAAAAAAATTAAGGGGTTTTACATGCCAAATCCACGATTTGCTTATGAGGCACGCTGTAGCGGGGGACTCCGAACATTTGGACCACCTGGAGTTCTTTAACGTGCACACAAATCTAGGTACACGGGTGTTTTCGCCCCCATCGAAATGCGGCCGCCGTGGCCGGGATTTGATCCCGCGACCTCGTGGTTAGCAGCCCAGCACCATAGCCACTAAGCAATCACGGCGGGTGACATATGACGCACGTCGGATCACTTCGCAGCCAGCAGTCACACGACAACGGATAAAAGCAGGCGACAAAGCCGTACGACCTAACCATAACTCTGACCTTCAATGCATGTCGTTCAATGTGACCTTGGAACGTTGCGCGCGTTCACTCGGCGGCCACCGAATTAACGGTGCGAGCTACGCGTTTCATTTCAATGAGCGATGTGGAAGTGGATTGAACATGGTTGCTGCCAGGCATTTCACAATCAGTGTCCGGGTATTTCGTGTCGAGTAACCCAACGGTGACTTGGCTTGCGCCCGTATCACGAATCTCTCCACGGGGACCTAGTGAGCGCCGCAGGAACGGGTGACGTACGTACGGTCCCGTGATCCCGCAAGTTGAAATCGCGATTTGCTCCGTCGCTTGAATGCAGATTTAGCAGACGTGTCCAGCAAGTCCTGCCTGCAAATGATTGGACCAGCGCCATCTCTTCCTGTTACTTCCTGCTGCAAGCCGAAAACGACGCCGATAATTTGTTACACTTAGAGGATACCAGTGCAAAGCCCGCACTGCTTAAACAGGCCTCAATCTCCTATATATACGAGTTAGAGTAGCGCGCTCCATTTTTGTAATAAAACGTATTTTCTGCCCCTTGCTCAGATCAATAACAAGCATTTTGAGGGCAATTTCAAAATTATAACGAATTTCTGGTGTAGCGAAGGTATACCTTGTGCAATGATGTTCGTTGTATCTGGGCTCGCCTGTATAGCGACAGGTGTGACGAAGCTCTGGCGGGTTAACTAAGGCGTGAAATAATCTTGAATTCAGTGAACTTGTCCGCATGTACAACGATAAGCTAGACATTGACAAGCTTTCAATAAACCATGATGGCCAGAACACTTTAATTTCACTTATTTCTGATGCTATCACAACTGATTTCTTACTAAAGTAAGCGCAAATACAATTCAGTTATTCGTGCATTTAATACGCTACCCCTTTTACTGTTCCCATGTGGTCAAGTTTATAGACTACATATTACTGCAGCATATTTACCTGGCGTTTTAGCACGTCACTTCACTCGAAAAAGACATTGCCATAATATGTGCAATAATGAATGTAATAAGCCTAAAGTGCTATCGCGACGTCAGTTTTCTATGGTCACGACAGAACCCGTAATGCTGTAACAATATAATTCCCTTTTTCGACGGAAGTTAATCTTGCTGCGGCAATATAGACCACGCTAGGTTAACTGAATGCCAGTATAAGTTACAGAAGTCGCTGTTCTACTACACAAGTTTTAATCGTTCTCCCAGTAATTTCTGACGTGACGAAAGCGGTGTGCTTCATCATGAAACACATGACAGCACCCTCTGACGTGAGTACAACAGCATAACAGCGTGCCTCAAAATATGACAAACATTTATGTCGTTACGGCAGCAGTTTCTGACCTACTGACGAAAGTGCGCCGTAAGTTGGGACAAAAAATGTGTGCTCTTTTATAGTCGTCACGACAAAAAAAATGCCGTTTCGCAAACTAAAAAAATTTAGTCTAAAACCAGTTATATATTGGCACTGGCCTCAAATATGCGGCCCAAGAATAATTATGCCTTTTCTCAGGGGTGATGCTGCATTTTTGCTGGCATGTGTGATTCAGAGCCAAAGTAGCTTAAGTCTTCAGGCTTATGAGTCCCACATCGTCCGCAAACATGCGCAGCATGCTTAAGACATCTTGCCCGAATGCCCCCACCAACGTAGGCCTCGTTCGCTTAATGAAATTTGCTGTTTTACTTCACCTGAGACCCCGTTTATCGAACGAACGGCTCTTTAGGTGCCGAAATGTCACCATCGTGCCTGTAGGCAATATTAATCGCGTCGCCATATATGCGCTTTATTCTTGCAATAGAATTATAATACGAAAGGTCATGATGCTTAAGTGTCTGATCGTTGTCAGCAATATATCGTTATATGCGATGTTATAAGTGAAGTGCGCCGTATAACCGGACCATGCGCCGTCTATACGCATTCCAAGCCGCAAAGATCTTTTATTTCTTTCCTTTTATAGTGAATCCACATAAAACCATGGCTGCATGAAATAGAACGTTGTAACGTGAAAATCTTGTAACGTATGCATGGTTTCAGTGAAAACCTGGGTGATGTAAACATGCGTCGCAGAAGCGCTTTGAACGTAAAGAACAAAAAAAGAAAGAAAGAGGAAAAAGAACGCAGTATAATCTTGCCATCGCAACCACTACACTATACACGGCTACATCGGAAAAGGAAAACGAATTGTACTGCTACATATCGTAAGTTGATCAAAACAATACGTTTTGGACAAACCAGCTTAAGCGCAACACTATATAGCTTGCTTGACCATCGCAAATAAATGTAATTAATTAATGTACTGGAAAAAAAACAAGTTTACCACACGGCTTATCGCGGTATAAGAGAGAAATCCGCCAGCTGCCGCTAGTACCCCTGAGTACTTCGCTGCGATTTCCCACCAAAAACAACACATGCAGTGAAGCGTTTTTGCACTCTATATTTTGCATGCGAAGACATTGAGGATACCAAGAAGAAAATATGTTCCTACTGCGAGCAAAAAGAACCATCCGGTGGGGAAATGTAAGCGATAAAACTGGAAAATAATTAAATATGTAACAGATACAACTGCGGCATCGTGATACCGTGTTTGATCTCCGTGAGAAATTATCAATACAACGTGTCGCCCCCTACTTCCCTCCGCACATTAGTACTTCCAAAAGAAGAAACAATTATCCTGGCCCAATTGCTGTTTGCCCCGAATCGGTACGTAGCAGCAAAATCGTGGTCTAAACAGCAGAGTACCTAGCATAAGATAGCCGCGCACACTGTTTCGGTTTTTAACCATTACCATATAGTGTCAAATACTGCATGGTGCATTTTTCTCCACTTGTGTTTGCGAACGCGCAAGAGTCACTGTGTCGCAGAAAATACGCTTTACTCTCAGTTTGTGATCATTTACCTTGACACAGAAATTAGACCACATTTAGTCTTATTTTGTCCAAGTTTCGGGTATTGCCGGCATTTTTAGTTTGAACAGGCTAGCATCGGTCTGCGCGGGTGAGGGGGGGGCGGGTAGAAAAAGAAAACAAGGAAGAAAACATCACATGTAGTGAACCCGCTATGCAAGCTGCATGCAATGATCAGCTCTTGTTAGTCAAAGCCCAGGGCATCTATTCAGAAAAAAAAAAGACTCTTAGGCTAGAAATGTTCGCAATATAGAATTCTAGGCAATCGTAATTCTGATGAGAAGAAAGGCGACCGGTTAATGGCAAACAGCACTTACGAGCGAAAACTTCCATGAATTCGGCCCCTGATCATGCAATACTGTTGTAATTACGAGACGTCTGAATTATATGAGATACGACATAAGAGAAAACTATGATATATTATACGACCTTATAATACGTGATATACTCGGAATTAGTCGACCAGCCCCTCCCCCAAGATATAAAATTTACGAACTCCTACGTACGGCCTCATATATAAGACCTCGTACTTAAGATATATAAGCGACATATTACACCGGCAAAAATCGCTGACGTTTCAAGACAGAAACGGACATGCACGCAGCGCGCTTCCCTGCGCGAGACGCATTTGCAATTGCATTACGTATAGTTACGGAATTTCAACAATAATGCTGGTCACGTTACTCATCGTATACGTATTCAATGCACATACGGAAGCTGCCGACACTATAAAGGTGACCACAACATCCCTACTTGAACTGCAATGAAGTTCCTAATGTATAGCTTACGTTTATAGAAAGGTCGGGTGAAATTAATTTCTTAAGCTGGCCAGCCCTTCAAGTGGCCTCTTCTGCGCTGTCACTTTGTCGGGGAAGCACGTTCCTAATAAGGGGAACCCATAAGTCTGAGTGAGCCGGCGCGAAGGCGATCCCGTTCGGAAGTTCTGCGATTGCATGCAGAGAAAAGCGCACTTCTTTTCGGAGCATATTGTTTTTCCCACAGAAAGATGAAACCGAACAATACTTGGCGCCCGCGCGTACGCACTGGCGTCTCTCGTTGGCCCGACACTAAGACACATGCATGCCTTAGGTCTCACGACCCACACCAGCACTGTTCTGTTCAACATGTATGTGGCTTGGTATGGATTTACGTATATACGCGTATATTCTAGGACGCTCAGGCGAAATTCCGAGTCGGAGGTGGACGCGTTCATAACCCCTGCAGCGTTGCTGTGCCACGCTACTTCCCAAGCCATATTTTACTTGCAGATTCAAAGCTCGTAGACATGTATAGGCTGCAATGCAAGTGCCTCTCGCTACTCTGCACACATCACGAAACGGGAGGTCCACGCGCGACGAGGTGTGCCCTTTGGCAGGCGAGCGCAGCTTTTGTTTTTCCTTCCAGATTTTTTGCCCGATTACATTCAGTAAAATAACAGGCGCAGTGTAGTTTCTAGCATGGCTCTTTAAGTGCGACGACCAAGCAGGCAACATTGCTGAATACAGCATCGATGCGCTGAGCTACAGAATGAAGTCAAAGGGTTAGATTTTTCACAGCTCAAACCTAACCGGAATAAATTCGTACACGTTCTTCGCAGGAAGTTTTCCTTGTTTTTTTTTTCTGGAACGCAACCGTGCGCTCAATGGCGTGCGAACCAAGGCCCAGGTATAACTTAGAGGTGCTCAAAGACAATTGAACGTGTCTTTTTTTTTTATAGTTTTATTTTCCTGCAAAGGGAGAAAAAAAAGCTATTCGTGGATTGAATTTTGCAAAAGGCATGCTATATATGACTTGCTTCAGATAATGTTTACTCTTCAAAACACAGTAACTCGGACATTTATGTCGAGGCAATTAAAACTCACATACCAACTCGTTACGTGGTACACGGAATACTGAAGAGCAACGCAGCAAACCGCCGGAGGTGCCTTAAGCGTGTATTCTTAAGTATAACATTAACCGTATATAATACGAAGCCAATGGTACATAGGTGCCTCTGTTCAGCGAATAATGACGGCTCAGACTCCTATGCATTGTCATTTGCGAAAGAGATCATTGTTATTGCTTTGATTGTTGTTTACCTCAAGGTCATCACGCATGGCGAACTCTGAACAGACCTGAGCGCCGCCAACGCCAAGAACTCATCGCTGCTCTTCACAGTGGATGGCTAGCGGTTATTTCTAGCAGTTCCACAACAAGAAATAATTCGCTACAAGATGCATTCACACACAATTTGTGCTGGCAAATGATTGTGATGTTGGGAGCGATGTTTCCGAGTTTGTGCTCCTTGCGAAGCTCTACAGCTCTGCAAAAACGCGCACTTGTTGCTCTGTAAGAACTTGTAGAGGGAACTTATATCTTACTATAGTTACGTAGGAATAGGTTATAGTTAATATATGCATTTGGGAGCGGCCTATTGTATCTTTTCTATTTTTTTCTTTTAATTTGTTACGACATATTTGAGTGGTTCTTCAGAGTGGTGTTTTATTACGTGTCTTTTCTCTTTTTGATGCTGCATATGCCTGGTCTGGTGTTAGCGACGATTAGCGTATGACCTCTCGTTAATTGCTTATGAAAATCTGTGGCATATTTCTACTTTTTCTCCCGTGACCAAAAGGAGCCGGCACCGTTCCCTGGTACCGACACCTCCACAATATGGTAGAATTGTAAAAAAAATAAAATTTAGAAATATACAGTATAAGCCTTGAAGCATTCAAAAGGAGAAAGAAGAGCGGGAAACTGCACGTGAATGGGAGAAGAGGCGGTGCGATCTTACAAGGAAACGCGAAGCGCTACGAAAAATACCACATAAACAAATTCAGATTGATTTGGAGCCCCCGGGTCTGTGTGCAGCAATGCTCAGTCCATTCCCTTGTGTGCTAGTGCATTTCGCGCGCTTGTGAGTGCGCGTGCACATTTTCTCTTATTGTCTTTCCTTCATCAGTCGCCATTAAATGCACCTGAAGTATAGCATGCCAGGTCTATCGCTACAGGCCAACTTCTCCATCAGCTTTAGGTGAAAACTGCGCGCTAAGGAAGGTGGACAAAAGGGAGGCCCAGAAACCACCGAGACGAACACAGGTTTTTGCCCCAAAAAACTGGCCCGATACAGTGTTATATTGTAACCTCTATCACCAGTTATCATTATTTCTCTCGCTCTCTCTCTAGATATATATATATATATATATATATATATATATATATATAGAGCGAGAAAGTGCTCTGCTTCCATCAGTGCCTTTCCTCGCGCTGCTAGCGTACCGTCCAACCAGGAGAAACGAGTTGACGCTGGATGGTGCAAGAACACCGATGCGTCCTCGAGTGGGCAGCAAGAGTGCGCGTTGCGATACGCCACGTTACGTTGACACTACTGCCTCGGCAGAAAAGCGTCAGGTGTAAGGCAACATTCGTGAAGCGGTAATTTGATCACTGACACTCAACGTGCGGCATACATTGTGTTGACAGCCATGCCCGAAATGTGAGTGGGGGGGGGGGGAAGCAGCGCCCGCGCGGACTTAGACCTACTTGCAGGCATTTATGTTTCTATTCCTGCTCCGCAGTGAGTTGTCTTTAAGAGATAATGAAGCTTTGCCAGATTCCGAGGATGGCCTCGATCAAATTTTGAGCTTTTTATTTGGGTTAGTCGGAAGCAACAGCGAAGTGCGACAAGTGCCACGACGCTTCCCAGGCTCGCGGCTTGATGTATTGCATATGAATGCCTCGCGATGGTGAACACCCTTCATTATACTTCATAGACTAGTTCACCTACTCCACAGACTACTTCATCGCGCCCTCGCTTCCTTAGAAGAAAAAAGAGAAAGAAAGAATGGTTGTTTCTGCTGTTAAAGCGACTGACAATTAATTTTCATGGCACCCATATTTATTTATTTTTTATGCAGTGGAAAGCCTATCATGAATTGGTAACGCGGAAAACCGCGTGGAACGTTTTTATCAGAATTTCTCGATATGCAGTGAGGATGTATACTCCTTCACTGGAAGCATGCTGAAAACGGCGATAGGCGAGCGCGATAGCGATTACACGCCGGCATTAGTGGGAGGCGTACCCGCTGTGCTTGCTTCGCGGCTATGGTGTTGGGCTGCTGAGCACGAGGTTGCGCGATCGAGTCCCGGCCGCGGCGGCCGCATTTCGGTGGGGGCGAAATGCGACAACACCCGTGTGGTAAGATGAAGGTGCGCGTGAAAGAACCCCAGGTGGTCCAAATTTCCGGAGTCCCCCACTACGGCGTGCCTCATAATCGGACAGTCGTTTCGACACGCAAAACCCCATAACTTGACTCAGTGGGAGGCAGACGGCAAGTGCGGCCGTAATTGTGAGAAAGTATTATTTTGTTCATCAAGCCGATGTCCCTGCCATTCATGTTTTCCGAAGTGTTAAAGTATTTCTGCGATAATAGCTACGTGTTCTCGTGGTTTCCCGTCCAGCTGCTTTGGCATTTAACCAGTCAAAACGAAACCAATGGGATCGAAAGCGAAACGACGCTTGCACACGTGATACGCGGTTAAGCGTGTAGTAGCGGTATTCCTGCGCGTGCTTTTGATTTCCAAAGCCCAGAATAAAGCGCAAGTGTCTAATAATACAGCAACTGCAAATTTAAGCAATAATTATGTTGTAGTCAATCACAAGCGACTTACATACAGCAATCTGAGACTACATCCCAAGTACCATGATTTCACCGCCAGGCCTCGCCACTTACTGGTTTTTGAGACTTTCTTTGCCAATTTAAAATTAGAATTCCTACTTAAATCACGAACAGCGTGCTGCATTCTATCACTATAAATCATGGTCGTTTCATTTCCATCAACGTCTCACAAGACATTCTGGCAAGTTGTCAGTCCCTTAAATCTAAGTTAAAAAGTGAAAAATACCTTAAAGTGAACACTAAATAATTTTTTTGAACTTTTCTGCTATTAGGGAAACAGGTCAGTGTACCGCGATCTCGCACAGCGAAATGAAAGAAATAAAAAATGATGTTTAGTAATTGTGTGAGCTTAACACTCGATTGGTCGTTAACAGTACCGATTTCATCTCGCCAGTTAAAAGAAAGTTGATAAATAAAAAGCATAACTGCAGAGGTAAACAGAGCCTCTGTTAAAACTTTGGTTAACATTATGAATAACGCCTAGTTATAAGGTTCAAGCGGAACTTCACGTGAAAAATAAGAATATTTATCCAGAAAAGAAATTATGGCGTTTAAATAGAACCAATTAAGCAAGCGAACGACTTAAAACGTTAACTAGAAAAAAAAAAGAAAACTTGAATGCAAGGAAGTACAAAAAAAAAATGGGATAAGCTAACAAATACGTAGGAAGAGAAAATAAATATCGAGAGTTAAACGAGCTCAGGGATAATCAGCACACACTGCATGATAACGACTGCCAGCTATCCCTCTTCCCACAGCCTCGTTCCTCCTTTTAGCGGCAATACGGAAATGAAGTTGACGGGAACGGCGCGATATTATTCGGTACAAGGAAGGCACCGCACACGCTGTCACAAACTAAGCACACAGCATATGCGAAGAGGACCATTTTCGTCTGGCGCCCTTCTCCAGTTAAGCGGGCCACCAGGATATGAGCTAGTAACATGCATTCACATATGCTCTTGAGTAAGAAAAGGAAAACATTACCAGCAGGGCGGTCATATAGAGGGAAGTATGCTTTGATGCCATTATACGTGACATGGGGACATTCTATGTATTAGACATGACAGCGGTAACTTAACTGACGCACCGTATAAAATTTCCTCAGCGCCAATCAGTAGTCACAAAACTACAGCCGCCCGAGAAAGAGATCTCACCGGCGCGCTCTGCGCTCTGCGGGCGTCAGATGCTTGCGAAAGTGGAATGTCGCCTCGACAGCGCTCAACGGACGATCGCAGAAGAAAGAAATGAAGCTCAAAAACAGTTTGTGCCCGTCGCCAGTGTGACCAGTCTCCGGTCACTGACGGGTCAACATCCGAGGCACCGTGAGAAGCGAGGATCAAGGTGAGCGCAACCGCAGTGCGACAGCGCCGAATTATCGAGCGGTCCCCTCCAAGGGGGCCCCGTTTTTCGTTTCCTGCTCTGCCGGCGGAGAGATCTTTCGCAAACATGGCGGCCCTGACGCAGACGAGACTGATTGATAGCTGTCGGGGAGCGCGAGCACGTGACCCGTTGCCATGGAGACTCGCGGCGATTTGTCCGAACACGATGGCGAGGAGGAGGGTGAGAGAGGCGGCGGGAGAACGCAGGCCGACCCCACCTCGCCGCGTGGCAGTTGCCAGACGAGGGAGGAAAACGCGCTCACGGGGAAAGCCGATCGCAACGACGCTAACGGGCAATTAAGTCGACACGCCATGCGAGAACCCGGCCGGCAACGCCGAATGTGACAGGGGCCGCCAGTTGAGCGAGTCGGGCGAGGGAGGCCGCTGCCAGACCGCGGGCACGGCGCCGAAAGACGACGCCGCGCGCCCGGGACGCTCGAATGCAGCCGTCAAAGATGCCCGCGCTGGAGAAATGGGTTGCAAACACGTCACTGATACCGAGCGTGGCGTTATACCGTCCTCCGTTCTTCATCTTTATTTTCTCCTGAAGAATATCGGGAGGGAGTGAAGTACGCAAACACGGTGTGAATATCGGCGTGAAGCAAGAATTACCCCTTTTTCATTAGAAAGGGTAAGTGGGCCACCAAAAGTAATTAAATGTGGAAGTTTATAGGAAACATGCTCACGATGGTGCTTGATGACGATGAGGAGGAACGAACTTTACTCGGCAACAGAAAAGAAAGAGCACGGTCAGTCTTGACGTCAGCCTCTGGTACACATAAAATCCACGACGAAACCAGGTGCGGCTTAGTCGCGATCTGACGAACGCTGCATGAGTGAAGTTATGCGCGATTGCAATATCTGTAGCATTATGCTTAACTTTGAGGTTCAGCGACGCAAACCGTTATTTGAGCTGACACTCACGGTGCCAAAGACCATTAGTGACCTCTAGCGAATACTAACGTGCTCGAACGCTTGCCAGTTAACACTGCGCTGCTATTTACACTCAGCATAGATCAAATAAAACAAAAATATTCTAGGGACCGAAATGAGGACGCTGATGTGAAATGAGCCGAGCAACAACGAAAGGAATACTTCGGACGACTCCGTCCAAAGAGCGGCCAAGGTCGCGAGCATTGAAGCCAAGTTTCACAAACGATCCCGTTTGAGATCCCGTCTGACTAAGTAACGAAAAGACCCTGCCGCGGTAGTCCAGTGGCGATGGCGTTGCGCTGCATGCTGAGCTGAAGGCCGCGGGTTCGATCCCGGACACGGCGAGCGCATTTCGGCGGGGGCAACAAATGCAACAACGCTCGTGTACTTGAATTTAGGTCTACGTTAAAGAAGTCCAGGTTGTCAGAATTAATCCCGAGTCCCCCCAATAGGGCCTGCCCCATAATCAGATCGTGGTTTTAGCACGTAAAACCCCTGAATTTATTTTGATTTTACGTAATGAAAAGAGACGAGAGCTGCATCACCAGAAAGGAAATCGACATTTATTTTAGCGCCCAAAAGAAACAAGATCGGCCAACGAAGGGTCAAGATGCTAAAGCGAAAGATATTAAATACAGTAACATGAAAAGTGAATGGCTAAATGCAAGGTCGAAGTAGGGGTAAACCAGGGGCAACAACGACACTGCACAGCAATGGGACACGATTGGTAGAATAAGATAACGGGTAGAAAAAACACAATTACAACTGGTCCCGAGGATATCGCGACGCAATGCCGCAACTTCAGAGGCCAGAGCGCGAACAGGACAACTGGTTCCTCTTTCCAGGGGACATGACTCCTCTAATCGACCGCGTTGAATGACCCAGTCGATTGACTTGCTGCAAGCAGGTATACTCGACCTGTCTCACCACTTGCTCAACCCGCCAATGTCGTGTGGGCTTAAACGCCGATATGGGCCGAGTGGAAGTCAACTAGACTTCACAAACGCCCGTTTTTATTCCCTGAATCCTTATTCTCAGGTCAACGTTTCCAGGTAAAATTGAACAAGTCTCGAAAATGCGGAAATTTATGCATTTCAGAGAGAGAGAGAGAGATAAGTCATAAGGGAAAGCTAGGGAGGTTAACCAGGCTGAACCCGGTAGGCTACCCTGCACTGGGGAAGCGGGAAAGGGGATTGAAAGAGGGAAAGGAATAAAGAAGGTCAAAGTCTCCCCTGTTACACGCACACAAGCACTTGCGGTTGCAGAAGGTTCTTTCCGTGTTTTCTTTTTTTCTTTTTTCGAACATTCATTGTGAAGAAACTATACGGTCTGTGAGCACAATGTTTTGCCAATTGGGAAATCATTAAGTGGAATTTGCTACGTTTATTGCACTATTTTACGGACGTGTTTTGCAAAAAACACACACACAGTGCATATACGTTTGGCACAGGAGAACTTCTAGAAACGTTATAGGTCTAGACTTTGTTTCCTTTAGAATCCAACGCGAACCTTAGCGATACAATTCGCTAGACACGAGTGGGCGCTGTAAGAGTTGGGAGGAAACTCCAGGTCCGCGTCGACGCCAATCTTTTCGTTCAATCGTCTTTTACGGTTTAACGAGCGCGCCATCACGGTAAGAATGACCATTTTGCCAATAGAAAACTTTAATTTACTAGTGCAGCTTATTTACAAATGTTCCTCTCAACTACAAGTTAAGAGGGCACGGAAGGAAAATGCTATGAAAAAAAGAAAGAAAAAAAGAAAGAAAAGGAAAAAAGAAACATAAAAGCGAAACGCGGATGGCATCAGCATCTTTCCATTCCCCTATTAGCACCTCGTGAAGTCACAGATTGAGACGATGTCCCGCGTAGGCTAGTAATCGCTTAGTCAAAAGAAAAAAAATATGACTGCCCATTTTACTATGAAAAAAAAAAAAAACTCAATTCGCCAAATTTGTGGCGTAGATGTTTCCTGCTCAAATACAAGTACGCCAGAATAATACTGGGAAATCCGAGACGTAACATCGATGACATCGCAGAGCTGTGCAAGTGAGAAAGTTTTCCTGCTAATAAGCGAACTTTTTCATTGATTATTCCCGCTAATGAGAGAATTTTCCCACTCGGAAAGTAGCCGAGAGTGATTTACGAAATAACGGTATTCCAACCTATTCGGTTCTAATGCCTCACTTCAGTGCGCCGCGAACGCTAAAGAGAAATACAAAATCAGTTCAGATTAGCACAATAACTCTATCTACATTTTGTTGGCGGGAACAGGTCGATTGCCAGCAAAAGTGTTTTGAACTTCGCGCGCAAACCACGGCACCCATGACGTTGTGTGACGTCACAGATTCTAATCATTTGCCGTTTTCATTTAAGAAACCTTCTCGAAACTTTGTAGGTTGCATGTTTGGTTCCTACGGGATCTGGTCTAGTCAGGGATGGGCGAATATTTGAAGTTTCGAATACGAATCGAATACCCCACAATAACTATTCGTATTCTCACGAAAAGTAATATTCGAAACTAACTAAATTTTTCGCAACAACCGAACGTTAAAGTCTGGTTACTTTGCTCTGTCTGCTAAATTAACCGTCGCAAATTATCAGCAGTGAACAACGACAAATGTTTTCAGAGCAATGGATAAACAAAAGTGGTACGCTAATCATATTTTCGGTCTGGCGGCGGAAGCCTACATGACAACCTCTGACTTCTTTTAGTGTGTCATTATTATTATCTTTTTTTTTTTTGGCAGTCCAGTCAGCTAACAGCTTTATCTTTTACGTTACAACCTGCGATGTTTTCCTTCTCAAAGACCCTTTTACACGTCCTTGAGTACCTTTTTTTTTTTCTTGTTCCACAACCTTCGTTTATTTATTTTTTTGGAAACATTTACTTAGCGTTTTTGGGAAGCTATGTCATACAGCAGTCATTTTTTCTTGAAAAGCTTGTTTGCAGCCAGGCTTTAAGTTTTTGAAGGGGTATCAATGCAGTTTTTTTTGTTTTGTTTATTTACTGACGATTATTAATCTTCCGTTTAAAACCCATCCTTGGTCCCTGATAGCTGTTTTTTTTTTTTTGCACTATTCAGTACAGTAGTGGTACATAACTTTACAGAAATAAATATTCCTGGTACGCGCGTCTGCACTTGAATGTTCGATATTTGCTATTCTTATTCGAGAAGGTTGATACTCGCTCACTCTAAATGTAGCCCTTCTTTAGCGATAAATAATGAGGTAAACAGACGCTGTTAAAACCCCAAAACCTATATGACATCACGGTAGGCTGGCGCAGGCTCATCAGTGTGGCATCTCTCCCCCGCTTCCGTTTGTGTGTCCTTTCGGGCTGATACAAAGGTTCGCCTCGGGGTAAGAGATAGAGGGAGATAAATAAGATGCGAAAGGCGGGGAGTTCAACCTGAAGATAAATATCGGTAGCCGTTTTGCGGTTGCCGACGAGTGATTTACTAATACAACTTGACTTAATGGTTATATTTAGTGTGTAAAGAGTGCCATTGTGACTCGGTGTTTGTGTGGAACTATTCAGTGCTACGCGATATATTACTGGTATAAAGCGCGTCTTCTGTCAGTTGAACGTAACGGCCACTAGGTCTTTGAAAGGGCATACGCCCTCAACGGGAGAGTGGGCCTGACAGATGACGCCCGAGTCAGAGCGCGCAGGCTTTCCGCTATACATATATACTAGGAGGGGCTGGCTCATGCAGCGAAATATTTGAATATGGCGCGTTCTACTTACTACGCGGATTCTTTTTTCCTTTTTTTCTCTTTTTTTTTGCGCAGGGAAGTCCTCTCTAAAACTGCAACAGCTGTTTTCTGTCAAAGATCAGTGAACTGAACATTTCATTCGTAGTGCGAGCTTAACATGTGTAGTAATCAATATCAGTGATAGGGTTCATTAACAAAGTAGCTATAGAATCCTACTTTTGCAAAATAAGGGCGAACAACAATTTTTATTAGGTTCCCTCTATTAAGCGTTCGCAGCTCGCTGGTACGTCACCGATAATTCGAGCTTCATAAGGATGACCGTTCGGCCTTTTTGGTGTAAGATATCGACAGGTTTAGAGCCCAAAACCTGCGGTCCGATTAGAACGAACCAATGAGCTTTTGTATACCAATTGTCTAGTTCGCAAGGCAAATGTTACTTACCGTCCTTATCTGCGACAATATTTGACTCTATCATTATAGCATGCTCTAGCCAGGGCCTTGGGACATTTTTTCGTCAGAACGACTGTAGAAATTTTAAAACGTCAATGCATGCAGGGGCTCTTTTTTTGAATTCTATTTATAACCTTAAACGTATTAATTTTCGTGCCTTTGTTTTATCTCGTCTTTATTCTTTCCGTCATTAATTTCCCCTTACCCTTCCTCCCCTGCAGGATGGCAAACCAGAATCTCTTCTAGTTAACGTCCCTGCCTTTCCCACCCCATTTCTCTCCGTCTCTATCCATATAAACGAGAACGTGCCCCTCTTGAATCACAAATCTACCCTGGACCAAAGTCGACACGGAATCGCTGCTGCGACATATGAAAGTAACAAAGCTCTCTGTTGCGGTGAAAGTGCCATAGGCAGTTAACAGTGACAGTGGTGGCTACCTTCTGTACGTCGTCGTATACACTATCTGCCTAAGGATACCCACGATGCGCGTCTGTCGCATCTCACATACAGAATACAGCGCACATGTGCGCTGCCTCATAAGCCATTTTCTTTAATTATTTTTAAGAAACTAAAGCAGCAGTTGGTGCCTTTATTGGCACAGGCTTCTCCACTTCGCCGGGAATCAACGCAAATTGAAAAAAAGAACCCCAAAAAACATGGGAAGACACTTGATACAATCAAATATTACGAACATTTGTGAAGTTCCGCGCACGTCTAAAGGATGGTACAGAAGAAGGCACAAGGACACTCACAGACACACACATCTCCGTAGTGTAATCACACAAAAGAATCTCAAAACAGTTGCATAAGCTGAGAGATTTACAGATGAGACGGATGACGTATCTACAACTATCTACATAACAGAACACTATAGCATATAACAAAATCGAACTTTCACAACACATGTACTATACCTGTGGCATTTAAACTTTTTAATAGTGGGCTCAGCCCCGAACGTTTAGTATGAGCCTAATATTTTTGTAATTTCCGAAAACATTTCGAAAACCGCAAGTGCTCTTTTCATAGCCCCGTTACTGGCCGTAGGCCAAGTTTTTTTTTTTTTTTTTTTTTTCAGAGTGAATAGCCAATGGTCTAGAAACACTAAATCAGCTTTTGGTGTTCGCCTTAGTCAAACCGGAATAAGAAGCTAAACAATGTCTTGGAGCCGCAGGTGGTGAGCGCAGAGCGAAGCATGTGCAGCGGGAAGGCTGCACAGTGTGTCCAGAATTTTATGGCGTCATGTTTTAGGGCAAAGCGCCGCACATGATGGCAAGGGTCCTCTTTGCCATATGTTTTATTTCGCGCATTTTATGTTTTTGGCTTCGGTACGAAGCAAACAGACTCGACACTCATGACATCGTACGTTGCTGCTTTCCTACTGTTTGCAGTGCTTGCTTCCAACTACAGCGGAGGTCCAGGTCCCGCAGACAAAAACCTGACGTTATGGTCACTTGGCTCCATCTGCATCGTGTGGGTGATTATACTGTACCAATCTGTCGACACCGACTAGCTACCACGCATCGTTGACAGCGAGAAGGAAGTTTAGTGGAGTAATGAAAGCCTAACCACCGCAAAGGTATAACGTCCTGAATTTGGCTTCCGCCTTCAAATCGAGAAGAAGAAAAAAAAAATGCGAATGCTTTAAGAACTTTCAACGGGCTATGTCACTACGCAGGAAGTAACTATGTGACGTTTACTAAAGGTCCTTACAGCGACGAAAAACAAGCACAGCAGGAGTCCAATCATAGTCCAATCAGACAGCTGGCGAAGGACGGCACATCGTAAAGGCGAACTGTTGAAAATTGCGAACCCACTTATAAGGCACATACGTTTATCGGCACATACAAGGTTCAACAACATGATGCCCCAGTATAATTTAAGCTGCCCCCTCAAGTGAGCACTGTATTACGCGCGCTCTGTGAAAACGTCTCCCAGTCAACAAGCGACGAAGATATTTCTCTGTTTGCGCCACGGGCAATCCAGGGTTTTAATGGGACAGACATTATCAAGGAGAAAGAGCCCCTCAAGAGAGGCGGACCACCCAGTTGCTCGCATCCGCTCCTGTCGGCCATCTCGTCTCCTTAAGAGTAACTGCCATAATAACTACAACAGGCGGAACTCGAGTCTCTGCTCATAACTGCGGCACACGATGACCGCCCTGCACGCTATTCTCTCGAGCAGTCGCGTACTGATAGCGGAAGAGCGGAGGAACACCGGCCGAAAAGAGCGGCGCAGGCAGCAGCTCTGCGGTCAGACGGTACGACTGCGCCTTCCTTTTCCGCCGTGCCCACTGGACGCGTCGGCGCCTGCAGCCATTTTCACCCATGCACCACCCGATCCGCAACAAGGTCAGGCTTGCTGATCCCACAAGTGTCTCCGCGCCTCGGTTCAGGAAAGAAGGCGGGTTCACTTACCTAGAAAGAGCGAAAAAGAGAGGGAAAAAAATCAGTCGTTAGGCCAGCATTTAGTCATAGCACTTCAGCACAAAGATTTTTACAGCGAATAGCAGTTATGAGCAAGGAAACTGGCTCATAATGTTCGTTCGTTTGTTCGTTCGTGCGTTCGTTCATTCGTTCGTATGTTCGTTCGTTACGCTTTTTGTTCAAGCATGGCATGGAAAAAAGAACATACATTAAGAAAACGTTTACCAGCACAACAACGACCGCACCGCACGGGCGAGAATGACGATGACAGCGGTAGCACGACGACGACACGACAACGGCATGACGATGACACTTCTTTCGAATTTTGGGCAACCATGACGCAGGGTTCTCAAGATCATGTAGAAATCTCTAATCGTATCGAGGAGTCCGGAGCTCATAAGTTTTATTTGCAGCTATTGGGTTAATTAATGAGCGAGTCACTGGAGTCCGGGAATTCCTACTTGATAAAGAATGTTATGTTTAGTACTTGCACTAGTCCGTGAAGTCTCTGGCCTAAAGCCCGTCGTGTGCGGATGTCCCTCCGAGATACTTAATCACTCAAAATATTACTTGCAATAGAAGGTTATACTTAATATTTGCACACGCTCATAACATCTTGTCTGAAGCCTTTTGTGTCTCATATGTCTAATCATGCGAAACTGAAAGACACAAAGAAAGACTGCAAAAAGAGGCAAGGGTGTACGCTGAAATCGCGGAGGCAACAACTGCCTTTGACCGAACGTGCGCTAGATGGCGCTAGAATACATTAGCGGCTTCATCAAGACTTGTGGTATTTACACCTTGCACAAGTTCGTGAACGCGCCTTTGCAGGGGCTATTAATGAGCTAGAGCACGTATAAGGAATATGTACATAAATATTTGAGTGTTTTTTTTTTTTTCGGATGATTGTTCTTGGAATTTTTATGCGGATTATGCGGTTGCTAAGGCTGGTGCTTCACTAAACTGCATACAAAGAAGCTTAAGATCCGCAAGTGCCAACCTCAAAAATACTGCATATCAAACATGCATTAGAAAAATTTTGGAATATGCTTGCCCTCTTTCGGATCCGTTACGAAAATACCTGGTCCAGAAAATAGAAAGGATCCAAAACAGAGCGGCCAGGCTCGTCCTGAGCAGGTATGGGAGATATTGTACAAAGATGAAAGCCGAACTACACTGGGATGAGTTGTCATCTCGTCGAAGAAAATTAAGGATAAAGCTTTTCTACGCAATATATAACAAGAAAACTGGGATAAATAAAGAAGTATTTTGGAGCACCAAATTACGTCTCTGCACGAACTGACAATATGTTGAAAATTAGACGAGCCTGTTCGCCAATTCATCTTATTTTAACAAGTATTACCAAGTGGAATCGTTTGTCAAGTGCACAAGTGTGAAGTATAAATGACTATGTATTTTACGCAAGACTGTAACCCCCCCCTCCCCCCGCAGTAACGCACTCGGGTAATACGGGAATATGCCTTGAATAAAGAATAACGTATACATCAGCAGCACAACGCGCAAGAGAGACCTCAAACTTGGCGTAGCAAGTGCATTTCAGTCGCAGTGTTACACGAATTGGAGTTTGTTGTTATTTTCCATATGTGTTTGCAGTCAGACACGCACAAAGCCACAAAAGTTGCATTTGCACGACTTATGCGATTAACAACTTGTATACAGGTCTAAAACAAGTGATAACAGTGACGCTCGGAGTAGCGCCACGCGCTAGGCGCTGCTACACACACACACACAAACACACACACACACACACATATATATATATATATATATATATATATATATATATATATATATATATATATATATATATATATATATATATATATATATATATATATATATATATATATATATATATATATAGCAGCAGCGCCTCGCGGGTGGCGCTACTGAGTGTGTATAGTGAGTGTATAGTGTGTAGTGTCCCACGTCACCACCAGCTAGCCAGCCCATCGGCCGACGGGCTGACTATAGCTGGTGATAAACTGGTGGTGACGGACTAGCTGTTGAACATGTATCCTCTTCGAACATTCAATGTGCGCTACTACATGACTTCTGCAAACGTACTACAAATCCGCTTGCACTCCTTGCGCAAGTTTTGGGGTTCAACAACGCTGCTGCGCATGCAATAGACAACACTTCGATGGGGGCGAAATGCGAGAACACCCGTGTACTTAGATTTAGGTGCACGTTAAAGAACCCCAGGTGGTCGAAATTTCCGGAGTCCCCCACTACGGCGTGCCTCATAATCAGAAAGTGGTTTTGGCACGTAAAACCACATAATGTAATGTAATAGACAACACTTAGCGAAGAGTATAGCGTTCACGACTGAGCTCGCCGAAAGAATGATAGCGGCATTGGCAGTTGACGCTGCAGAATTTCCATTGTGCCATGTAAGCTACGAATATTAGGGGTTGGCGCAATGCTGACAGCCTTCTTTACATCCCCTTCTTGTTTTTTCTCCGCGATATATAGCTTCAGCAACCACGAAGAGACCGAAGAAAACACGCTTCACCCTGCACAGTCAAAGCATGCACTGCATAGCCCTTACTCCTGATTTCGAGAGCGCTCAGACATAAGGAGCCGCTCTACGGCCGCTACATACGATAACGTGGTTGTTTCGGCCGCTTTCGAATCAAGAATAGTTCGGTCGTCGCAGTATTCCAGCCATCCCACGAGGTGAATTCGAAATCCGCTTAACACCATTATCTTATCGTGTAAACAGCGTCTGTTAACAGGTTGTAAATCAACGGCGGGCACGCGCTGCAGCACAAAACGAAAGAAAGAGTAAATAAGGATGAGGCGTAGGCACAGGGGCGTCTGCATGCCGTTTGGGCCATGCAGGAGAACAACCCGATGGGATCGCAGCAGCCAACGACGATGCAAGTTTGTTTCGGGCTCCCCGAACGGCGATCAGTTTGCTGCGAGCGCGCATTCTTCCCGGCTTCGAGCATCTCTCGGCAGCATAGGGCGCGGAAACAGCAAAGGCAAAAGCGGCGAACTCGTAGACAATAGGGCTACGGGACGCGGCAATTATTGCCCCCGGCCGGTGTGATCCGCTGTTATCTCTGCGAGGTATCCGCAGAAATAACGAGCCGCGCGTAGCGGGTTATTTCTCCTCGTGGCCCCCACAGGGCGCAACCCCCTGGGAGCTGCTGCCACAAGTGGTGCGCCGGCCGTTCATCGCCGGGGAGAATTTTGAATGGGCGCAAAGTTTTCTTGATTCGCCTTTTCTGCTGCCTCCGCCGACTTGAGGCCCCAGCTGCCGCCCGACGACCTAAAAGTTCGGCCGCCATTGTTCCCCTCAAGACTCCGCCAACATCGCCCAATGCGCACGCAGCGGGCGTGTCGATAATTTTGGGCCCAGAAAGAGAAGGAAAAAACAAAAACAGCGATCACTGCCGGGTCGTGTACATCTGTGCAGGCGTTGTTGCCGAGCATGTGCCCCCGCGGAAGCGCAGCGAGGGCAGCGCGGAAGCGATGTTCTCCTATATACACGTGCACGTATGCCGCTCCATAGAGATATTTGTTACGCCATGGTCGTTACCGTGCCGTCGTCGTAACACGACCTCCTCACCCTCGACGTCACCCTCACCATACGCCGGAGAAAAAAAAAAGAAGATAAATTAGCAGATTTCACCTATTCATCCGGCCCTGATTTCTTTTGCTACGACAGCAGCAGGTCTAGCTCAGCGGACATTTCCGTCGTCGGAATAACTTATTCCCTAGACGCGCAACGTCGTCTTCGACAGCTACAGCATTGCAAGCTATTATAATTATTAATCATGCAAATTAATATAAACACTACATGGAGTGAAATAGAAGCCGACTATAGTCATTGTCTCCGGAAAGGGGCACCACGCCCACTCGCTTCAAGAAGAGAGAGAGAGAGAGAGTGAGAAAATTCACTGACGAATTCGATACTCCCTAATGCGAAATTTGAGCACAGTTGTGTAGGTGTTTTGAATTCACGATATATCGTGCCAAATAATTTGTTTCTGAACGACAGGGTACTCTCGGCGGCGGTGCTGAGCCTCTGCTTGGGCAGCTCGTTTAGCAGCAGCGGCCGACGAAACATTTCCGCCGGGACTGTTCACGTTCGCTCTTTGAACCTTCGCTGTGCTCGTTCGCTCGGTTATGCCAACACCGACGCTCCACGCAGGAACGGGCGCCTAAGAGCTGAGCTCTAAAACGAGCGGGAAGGGGGGGGGGGGAGCTGTGTCCCCCGAAATACATGCACAGACGTGACCACACTTAGAGCCTGCATACTGCACAACATTGCGCACAAATTACCAAAGGCTCTCGACTCACGCGCGTTTGGCGATTGGCAAAGCATACCGTGCTGGTGTGCCGCGATAGCTCAGCAGGGGCATGAGTTCTGACTCCAGCGCTGCTGGGGAGCAAAGTTTTGCTTTGCTTCGCCACATCGGATAAGAAACAGAAGGTGAAAACGTGGTCTGACGACGGCGGCATGACGGAATCGGCTAAACCAGTTTCGAGTTAACTGCCCGTCTCAATAAAAAGCTCACCCCCGCGGATCCATTATGCAGTTGGGAGCCGCGAGCACACTATCCACTGAACTATCGCGCGTCTTCCGCACTGTGTGGGATTCGCAGTGTGCGTGGTTCATAGTGGGAGGAACCGCTGAAATCGGCTTATATCTTTTGCAAGGCAGTTATGGTCATTTATGGTATTTCTCTCTTTCTTGATCGACCTGCCTGCTGTCGGGGCGAATACATCTCACTGCAGCGACTTCAAGTGGCCTTAATATGCAACGTCATATCGTGCAAGTGGCCTTTAACTGTAAGTCATCTACCATCACGCAATCGCTGTAGCGCTCACGCGACTGCTTATGTATAGTCGCATAAAGACATAACTGGTGAAAAGCGACCAAAGCCTCCCAGGTTACTCAGGCATAGCTTACTCGTTCCTACAGCGTTAAACGTGCTTCTGAAAGGCCAAGAGAACTGGTCAGTTCTTGCCGTCCTATAAAAAGCGCGACTCTACGAATATCCCTCCCTAATTCGCGGTCGTACTTTTCGATTCGACGCGCACATGGGTTGAGCGCTCCCGACTCACGCGCCTTTGACGAGTGGCAAAGCCGACCGTGCAGGTGTGCCTTGCTTGGCGGCTGTGAGAGCTCGCAAGAAGGGGCACAGCGCTCGGCCCGGCGTCGGGGCCTGGGCGGGCGGGCCTATTCGTGGCCGGCCCGAAAGAGAGCGATGCGTCCGGCGACGGAGGCAATATCGTGCGGCCCAAAAATCACGTCACGACCCGGCGCGAGAAACCACGCCTATCGCTTGCCACGCCCACTGCAGCGCTTTTTGGATGCGGCGATTTTCGCTGTCCTTGGGCGTGAAGAAGAAGGCACCACACACCGGTGCACGCCAGGCACGGCTGTCACGTCAAAGCGCGGCAGGTGCGAGCGGCGGCTGCGGCGCCTCCTCTGCCGCGCGAGGCCCTCAATGAGGCCGCCGGCAACCCCGTCCACTTCCTGCGGCCCGTCTTGGTTCACGATTGGACGCCGCGGCCGACCTCTCCCCCCCCCCCCCCCCCCCCACACACACACACACCTCCGCACCGAGAAAGTTTGCATCACACCGTCTCACGCTTTGCCGCTCGCTTCCTGTCGCGGCCCTCGGGAGACGCCTGACTTCGCCCCGTGTGAGCACGGCCACGCTTGGCTGGCGCCGATGCACGCAGCCTTTCGTGCCACCACAAGCGGTGCCGACACCGACTGGCGGCCACGGCGACGCCTTCGGAGAGGCACGGTTGCCGCCACAGGACCGACCACAGACGGGTCTCGCTCGTGCATGCGAGTGTATGCACAGGCACGACAACTGGCGAGAAAGCGCAGCCTTTTGCCTGGTCACTCCAAGTAGATGCACGCTATACGTGAGCAGTCCTAATATCGAGCGCTGATCGAAGGACAGTGGCGGTTCCACTGTGATCCATCGGATGTCGTCGGTTATCAAAATGCGGATTATTGCGCAAGTGGCATCCGGCTTACAGAGACAAAAATTATATATATATATATATATATATATATATATATATATATATATATATATATATATATATATATATATATATAATTTTTAAGTGGGCCAAGCACCACATATATGGCGCACAGATCCCGGTGCACTCTACTTCAGCAGCCAGACGGGGAAACGTCCCAGCATATAAACCCAAGGACTCGGATAGCTTAGGATGTGAAGTAAAAATAGCGCAGCACACAATACAGATGACGATGGTAAGATAATTGATGGCGTTCTTAATTTGCACATCGCAGCTTAAATAGCGCCGGCAGAATGGTGGAAACACTAATTGATATATTGGACGCACAAATGGATAGCGAGCAAGGTGGTGTGATTTTTTGCGTGATATCGGTGATATGGCTGTAAAAGGGCCATGAAAAAGCGTTAACAACAGCCAGAAATTAAGTATACAGATCAAGCATATAATTAAGAACGCCAGGACGACAATGCTAAGTTACGGTGTCATACAAATCTACGGTCGAATTCACAAAGCTTTTGGTTCGTATATAAGTGTTGTTTCCCATTGGCTGACCACCTTTGCTGATATGTCCGGCACCGCTATTGCCAAGAGTCTGCCCTTACGCACAGCTCTATCCTTAGCATCCTTTTTTTTTTTTTTCTATGAATAAGGGTCGGGATGTTGTCCAGGGACATCGTATACGGCATCTCTGCCTTTGCAAGGACAGCGAAAAGCCAGACAGTATAGAAGGTGCCAGTCTTGTCCACAGAATTATGATGCGGACTGAGCCTGGCCATGACGGTATTATACACTCATAGAAAATCAGCACCCGCTAAAAGGGCCAGAACACGCTTAAGGTTGATCGCCGCGTTACCCCACAAGAATAACTGATGGGACAAATGTAAGCTAGGAACGGGATTAGAACGTCACCGGGGTCATCGGGTGGTTGTCTGGTTACCGTAAAGGCCGAAAGCCCATATCGTCAGTCTAATATAGCGGTGCAAGAACTTTACGTCTATGTATAGGCGTGATCTTGCTAACGAGATGAACATTTTCTTTCTTTTTCTGCTTTTTCTCTTTTTTTTCGTGGTAGATAAGACTGGACCGAAATGTGCTTCCATATATTTTAAGTAATTACATAAATAAATGGAACTGACCTTACTGTATAAATATTAAGGCACATAAGAATAACTCGTTTATCATTAAATCTAATTAACGGCTGTTCAAGGACCCGATGTTCCCTCAGCCAAGCCTCCACAAAACTGTCTTCCGCGCTTTATTATACGTATACATTTATGCCCCCTCTTTCCTCCCCGCCCCTCACACCTTTTATAGAAATAAATATATTTGCGTATCAGTAGTACCAGTATTTTTATTCCCCTTATTGTCTCGCGCAGCGTCACTCGAGTATCCCGAGAAAGGCGCCCAGTGATCCACCTGGCGTCCGAGAAATTCGAGGCACTGAATTATAAGTGCGCTTTCGCACAGCACAGGTCGTGCCGCACGTAAGCGCCAAGCGCACTGCCAATAATCACTGAAGCCACTCCTGCATTCAAGAGGGCGCGACGGTACAGCGTACGGCTCGAGCAGCAGCCGACCTGCGGCTGCAGGGCTGCGCCGTGTAGGGCACCCGTATTCGTCATCATTAAGACGTACAACGAGAGTTCAACACTTTCTCGCCATCTCGGGCACCGAGAATCGCGGTTCCAAAAGGACCAAATCAAAAAGGTCGCTTCGTCAAGCGCTCTGGGCAAAGAGCGGGCCACGACCGACGGCGAAGGGAGGAGGAGCCGCGGCACCTGCGAGACAACCACCGCTGGCGCGCAATCGACGAAACGTGTTGGCACGCAGTGGGACAACAAGCTGAAAATTACAGGAAAACACAAGGCACCGAAAGGAACTGACGCATTAAGGCGTAAAAATAAAGAAAAAAAGGGGAATGAGTGAATGAAACGCGCTCACGGAAGAAGCCAAAACAACGCGCGACACGGAGTCGCGTAAAGAAAATAGCGACTGGCGGAGGCAAAAAAAAAAAAAAAAAGCGAGAAAAGAAGGCAGCGGGAAAGGAGCTGCAACGGCAGGCACAAAAGAGGCCGGATGAGACACGACGCGAGTCCTTGATCAGGGTATCCACTTAAAGCGCGGTTCGCACGACGCGCCGGCCGATTCGGCGCCAGCAGGCCGCAGCGCCCGGACGCGGCGGGGGGAGGCCCCGGTCTCCAGAGAGGCCCCACTCCGCAGCGATCCCCGGTCCCCTGGTGGGCGCCCCAGGCGCTAACGGCCGCCATATTTGAGCCTCGTGAAATATTCAGTCGTCACGGACTAAGTTTCGTCTTACTCGCAAGCTCGGAAGCTTTCCCGCGCTGCCGCCGTGCCGACCCTCCGTTTATACTCGCCCTCCCCCCTTGTCCTCTCTCGTTTTATTTCTGTTCTCGGTGTTTTTTTTGCATTCATCAGTCAATTTTAACGCAGAGGCCCAAACGGGACACCTATCACGCTTGTCGCTATAACGCTGATTTATAACCAGCTTTATTTGTAGTCCTTTTGCCAATGAAATGTCTTCTCCTGGCGCAGCGCCATGCAGGTGAGCATAGGTGCGCAAGCGGGCCCAACACCTGCCTTAGGCAAGTGCCATTCGCAATTTGCCGCAGCTGCGACGATCCTCTCGTTATCGTGGCGATCTTTATCATTAGTGGTCGGCGCCCGAACACGTACCGGCCGGTGTGGCTTGTACTGTTGTGCCATATTCACAAAAGAATCTTTGGAATATCAGGATTGCTAATTGGGCTAGTTGGATTGTTGGATTCGTGCCTTGTCCAAGCCTTCGTCGTGTCTCGAATAACTTACGCCATTCCATACGCACTACTCGACGCGACGGAATTCAAGAAAGTCAACACACCGATCAGAAAGGTATATAAGCAGGCGATAGGCCTGCCGATCAGTACGTCCACACAACGCCTACTAAGACTAGTAGTGCACAATACGGAGGCACATATATCCAACCAGTGAACAAGGTGGGCGGTTACGGAAGCGGTGAGGTCCATCCTCTTACGCCTGGGGCTATATATGCCCAGCTTAGCCATCCGCCGCCTCAGCATGTGAGCTTACCCCATGCCATCCGGAGCAACATCACCGTACTTCCCTTAACTCGCAACATGCACCCAGTGCACCACGCACAGCGAAACGAGGCCGGGCGGGGCCCGGACCATATACACAAGCAATACGGGAGTCAACCCTCTACAGCCTACACGGATGCGGGGTCTGAATACAAACGTGCAGCCACAACAGTCACCGTAAGCGTCAACAAAGAACATCGGAGCAGCATTTCACTCCCCCGAAACAATCCTCTCCACGCTGAGGAAGCGGCCATAGCACTCGCGCTCTCCAAAACAGAAGCTGACGTCATAGTGACTGACTTTCAGCAGGCATGTCGCAGCTTCTCTAGCGGCAGAATTCATGTCAATACGCTGAAAATCATCAACCAGAAGCCGCCAACGAGATTAGTCATGATCATCCAGGGCGCCAGCTCACCACGGAATTCTTGGCAACGAGGTCGCCAACCACGTGTCTCGATATCTGACCCACCGACCCGACGCCGAGGAATCTGAACCCGAGCTCATGGAACCTCTAGTCTCGTACTCAACATTACACACAACACACACAACAACATCACACAACATTACAAGCTAACCCGCAGAACATACGCACCCCCACATACATGGAGAGCTGGAGCGATTCCCACGAGCTCTACAAGTTAATACATTCCGCCACCCAACGAGAGATCACCTCATAGCCCCACACAATTCTCGACGGAATTCATCCGAATTCACAAGTGCACGCCTTCATACCCTCGACCCTAATTTGCAGCTCCGTATTCCGCCCGACCTTCTACGACTTAACTGCTCCCTTCTAGTCCGTCTATGGCTTGGAGCAGCATATTCAAATGCGTACTCCTTTCCTACTGGAATGGACAACAGCCCACTTTGTGACTTCTGCGGGTGAAACGAAACAATCGTGCACCTTCTTTGTGGGTTCCCTCGTTTCAACCCGCATAGAGCAGCCCTCTCAGCCACCCTATAGGCCAACTGGACAAGAGCCCAATAACGGAAAACAACATCCTTGTAAACTGGCCTATACGCGAATATCAGCGCGATCCGCTACGAAGGCGCTGCTACGTTACTTAAAAGAGACGGGACTTTGTGAGAAATTATGACTGTACACTGTGTGACGTATAGATTGGACGGTGACACTACATAACACCAGGAACGCCTTCGCAGACTGCGTGACAGTGCCCACAGAAACAGTTCGGCATTGTATATATGCGTGTGTGCGTGTATGTTTCTTTTTAATTCTTTTTTTCTCTATCACCTATCGCATCCCTTTGCCCCTCCCCCGGTACAGGGTAGCCGACCGGATATAATCTGTGGTTAACCTCCCTGTCTTTCCTGTACCTCTCTCTCTCTCTCTCTCTCTCTCTCTCTCTCTCTCTCTCTCTCTCTCTCTCTCTCTCTCTCTCTCTCTCTCTCTCTCTCTCTCCTTAATGCCGCTTCTGCGCAGAACCCTGGTCTCTCAGGCACATAGTATGGGGGGTGCAGACAGGCACCATTACATCCTCTGAACCTTAATCAAGCCAACAAGCTTTGGGAGAGAGCTTTGGCCAGCTCCGACCTCGAGGATCAGCAACGGCTGATTGCGAGGGCCCAGGAAGCGGCCCGATCTCAAGGCATTCTGGAATGAGGACGCCTCTCCAAGGCTTCATTTATGTAACAAACATTCTTATTCTCTCTCTCTCTCTCTCATGGTTACGAAAATTCAGAGCAAACACAAGGGACAAAGAAGGAAATGCACGACACAGCACTCGCGTCCTGCATTTCCTTCTTTGTCCCTTGTGTTTGCGAATTTTCGTAACCATGAACCTTTTTATTATGTCCCAGAAAAGTGTAGGTGTGCTCTAAGGGGGAGGGGTACTCTCAGGCGACTCTATATCTGCAGGAAAGTGGGTAGACTAGCGTTCTCATCGATGTGCGGTCAAATAGCGGAATGTAGTCGAACGTCATTAATCAGAGGTCAGAGCAGCCTTTTATTGCTGTTTCGTGCGCATGCACGCTCAGTCACTGAAGCAAAACAGTAGAATTAGAAAATGAAATGCCACCGCATTGCCTCTCTCGCTACATACTCACTCATGCTTCTCAGCTGCTACAGCGTTCTGCTGCTGAGCACGAGGTCGAGGGTTCGAATTCCAGGCCGCGGCCGCCGCATTTATTTCAGGACTGAACGCAAGAATGCTCGTGTACCATTATCTGGGTGCACTTTAAAGAATCGCAGCTGGTCAAAATCAATCCCCAACACTCCTCTGAGGCACCTCTCATAGCTTTTGTGCTGCTTTCCGACGTTAAGCCCCACCACTCGAAACAACGAATTGCACAAAATATATTCAGACGAGAAAATGCTACTCTGTAACCAGTTTGAAAGAAGTAAGTGGGGGAGGATCACGTCACGCTGACATACTGTCACAAAATTTCGTTAAATAATGGAGACAAAAACGACTAGAGCTTGTCCCCTCAAGGACGCTATTCCTGACGTGCCGTCTGCACTGAGAAACGGAAATAAGCCTAGGAAATTCGGAGGAACGAATCCGTTAACTCGGCCCATTAACACACACACACACATAATATATATATATATATATATATATATATATATATATATATATATATATATATATTTAAGTCTGCATTCACTAACGGGACACCTGCCGCGAAATTTCACGTGAGTTGCTTGCGCAACGATTATTAGTCCTTCCCTTAGAAAGGCGCGAGAGTGTCACAAAGCAATTTTCTTTGCATTATGAAACTACTATCCTTGTTAAGTATAGCCAGACACGCCGGCTGCTATTAATCACATGTTTTCCTTGTATATGTCCGGCGCTTAGGAAAGGTACAACCGTGCAGCGTCTTCTGAGGTCGAACGAAACTAATCGCATGCCGATCCAAGCGCTTACCGAATGTGTGTCCAGCGTTATGCAACATGTTGCAACAACGATGTTAGCATACCTATGTATAATATATACAGCATTTCCTTATGTCCAGCGATCATTTAATGTATGAGTAAGGTGGGCGAACAATGGAAGTACAAAGGCCAGGTGACGTATTGCTTATTTCCGCCCCACAGAAGACTTCACATGACTTTTCAGTGAAGTGCGCGCAGCCTTTCGTATCAGCGTAATTGGAGCCGAATTCACGAAGTTTTTCTTTCAAAGTGTTATTTGCCATTGGCGGGCTGCCTTTGCTAATTATTTGTTATACATCGTGATGGGGACAAGCAACATTGAGACAAATTCTTCGCAACCGATGTAAAGGCGCGAAAGACGTCGTTTACAAGTAGCGAGAAAAACAAGGCATCTATAGCTCAAAATTCGTGTTAAATCCGAGCGCACAAGAACGGCCATATGTACCATCCGGCTAATGCTATACTAGTAGGGAAAGGCGGCCCGGAAGGTTTCCTTTGTTTTCTGTCTGGACCAAACTTTGTAATGCTGATAGGGCCAGAAAAAACATCCACGCATGTGCTTGCAAGTCATCGTGGTACATACTGCACGTTTGTCGGTTTGCTGCTCGTGCCATGTAAAGTGTTGTGTCGGATCAAAGATTCGTTTATGGCTTCATGCCTCTTGATACGTTCCTCGCTGAATGGCTGTCGCGGCCAGAGCGCGTTCGCTCACCGCTAACCACCACGACTGAAATATGCAGCGTCCGTGGGGCATCAGCAGGAACAAAAGAACGACTACACCATCAAGCGCGCCGCCGAGACGGTGCGGAGGAAATTCCCAAGGCGCCGCTGGGGATCACTCCGGCTGCTCGAATAATGAGCCTTCATAAATCAAGCCGCTAAGGGCAAGAGGAGACAAGCGACGGAAAAAGAACCAAGCCAGAGAAGTGACGCCATCACGCTCAGGGCCGTGATGAACGCGGAGAACACTAGAAGCTCGAGAGAAGTAACAAAATGAAACGCAGAAACACGGGAGGAAAATCAGCCCAAAAAAATTAAATAAACAAATGGAGGGGTATTTCCCTTCGCCTCTCGAGCTTCCTCTTCGTACTTTGACACGCACAAACAACTGCAAGGTATAAACACGTTCCGCCATTAAAACGTGAAACAATCGAGAGGCGGAAGTCGGAATAAAGTCATTGTTTCCGCCCGGCGCCTGCAGGCGGCTCTCAATTATTTATCGCGCCTCATTGCCCAGCCATAGAGCGCAGCGCGCGCGCACGGCTTCTCCAACCGCTTGTGCACTGTGAAGAAGAACGAGAATTATGGCGCGGGACGTGGCGCGAGTTGGTCACGTAACCGTCAGCCGACTCCGTGAGCGCCGCAGCGTTGCGCGCTACAAACACCGCCGAACCTCGGACGAACCTGCGCGTATAGGCGGATCCTGCCCGCGCGCTGGTTCAGTGCCCAGCGTTCCGAGGCTGCGCGTCTTCGAAGCAATCCATGCAGACCTGCGCAAGGCGTCCTTCATTTCCCGGGAATGAGAGAGGCACGACCAACGCACGCCTGAGATGCGCAGTGAACAGCTTATTCACTGAACGCACGTTTGCGGACATTCCGGCGTGCAGCCTCGGCGCGTAAAAGTAGACCCGGTTGTTTAGCCGGAGCCGGTGGGTGCCCACGTGGAATATGTGGCGTATATGGAAAGCGAATGCGTTAACTGGAGTCCATGTAGCCTGTTGGGTCTCCAGGGGCAAGGAATGTCCACAATTCGTATACCAGGCGAGTCAGGCCAATAGTCATAGAAGACACGATAATTGTTACTATTAATTTTCTTGGCTTCCTTTTTGCCGCAACACACCATTCCTTGTTACATTCGATCTACCCTTCTGGAAATTTCATTGCGACTGTCTAAGCTTCACATTGAAAGTATAAAATTTATTATTTATTTTGTTATATTAATTGAAACTTCCGCCTGTCCCGTGCTGTAAGTTTCGGCGAAAACTTGACAGTTTTTATTTCTCATACGTGATTATAGAAACATTGGTTATGATCATGGAGGGCAAAAACGCCGCCCCGCAATCTTAATTGTCAGAATTACTTTTTTTGTATTTCTTAATTTTTTTTTCACTTGCGAGATTGTTCTAGTAAGTAGTTTTGGTTTTCGGAAACCGCGTGCTCCCCGAGCGACGTCCCAAGCCTGTTTTAGAGCACCGGTGTTGATTGTCTTAGAAAGTAATGACTCTGTCCGCGCATGTACCACTGTCTTATATATATATATATATATATATATATATATATATATATATATATATATATATATATATATATATATATATAGATATAGCGCGCATTTTCACACGCGTGCAGGTCATGGAAACTGCTTGTCCACGCCTTATCACGTCCGTTAACCGTGAACACCCAGCATATCACAGTGTGTGTGTGTGTGTGTGTGTGTGTGTGTGTGTGTGTGTGTGTGTGTGTGTGTGTGTGTGTGTGTGTGTGTGTGTGTGTGTGAGAGAGAGAGAGAGAGAGAGAGAGAGAGAGAGAGAGAGAGAGAGGGGGGGGGGAGGGGGGGTTGGGAAACGCAAGGAGGTTAACCGGAAGAGATTCTGGTGTGCTGCCCTGCACTGGGGGAAAGGAAAGGGGAAATCAAAGACGGAAAGAATAGCGGATAAAGCAAAGGCACGAAAAAAAAATACAGAGGAGGTGGAGAACGTCCTTGAGAACTACATCCTCTCTAAGAGGCCACTCCAACGCAAAATTTCAAGAGTGCCTTGACCGACTTGTGGTGTGACAACTGTATAATATACAACCCGCATTCCAGGACTGTTTGCTTCGAAGCGGCCGGTCGTCAAGACGGGCCAGCGCGGTCGCCTCTGTGCGCAGTAGCGGGGACAACGGCAAAGCACGTGATCAATAGTTACCTCGCTACCGCACTCTTCTCATTTGATGCGGAAAGCGAAGGATATGTTAAAAGCGACGTCAAGCATTAATCGGCAAAGTACCGTTGCCTCGGATCGGGATAGTCCAGGCGGAGGACTAAGTCGAAGACAAGGCTCCAGTCGATACAGACGTATGTGTTGGAAGCTAGGTGTGTTCCACAACGATTGTGTGGCATCACTTGCAAGCACTCAAAATTTTGCATCGTTCAGACTTCTTTCCCCAGTAGAGGGTAGCGTATCGGGCTCAGCCTGGTTAACCCGCCTGCCTTATATTTATGACCTCTCTCTCTCTCTCTCTCTCTCTCTCTCTCTCTCTCTCTCTCTCTCTCTCTCTCTCTCTCTCTCTCTCTCTCTCTCTCTCTCTCTCTCTCCAGCAAGTGGTGCGCTTTACATTTTATTTTATTTTCCAACAGCGAACGCGGTTTCGAGTACGGCACTTATTATCAGATACCCGTAATGCAATTCTGGGCGTGGGGACGTCGTCCATGTTTCGGTTTGTACATTACTGTGAACGCATATTATATATATATATATATATATATATATATATATATCGGGGGGAATGTTGCATTATATAACAAGATTTCGGGAATTTCATTTAGCATGACCCTATGATTAACTTTTTTTATTAGCCTAACTTAAAAAAATAGCTTCTGTGTTGGAAAACAAGTTTACTGGTGTTTCCCGACGTCATGCTGTCGTTGATTGCGCAAAGCCATCGATAGTTCCGGAAAGCCAAAACCACGGTTCAGAAAGGAAGAAAGAAAGCGAAAAAATGAACTAAATTATCTACTCCTTCACTTACTTAGCTCAACACTCGCAATATCAAATTGTTTGCATGTGCAGTATTCAGGAACAAGAAAATACAATATAAATTTTGATCTACATTCGCACACGCAAGCAATATAATAAAAAGAAAGTTTCTTCATTGAATAGGACTGCAAGGGGGAGCAAATAATAATAATAATAATAATAATAATAATAATAATAATAATAATAATAATAATGTTTATTGGCATCAAAAACACAGAACAATATAAACAGGCCGGTCTAAGCCTCAGTTGGCTTGTAGGACCGTGCCTATGAATATGATACACATGGCGAAAAAGAAAAAAAAAAGATACATAAATTGATGAGACATGTAGAATAAATAAAATGAATGAAAAAAAAATGAAGAAGAACAAGATAACATATGTTTACTCTACTTTAAACGAAAGAAGTTGAAGTAAATGTTATGATGCAAAAAAAGTTCTGGGGGTTAAATCTGACCATTGCTGCTTTAATACTTCTTTCAGCGTGCTTTTCGATGTCGCATTAAAAATTTCATCTGGTAATTTGTTAAATATATTCCGCACATATGCACAGCATCTGGCGGCACCATACCTTGTGGCTGAACGAGTAGCTATGTAACGGACGTGTTTTCTAAGTCATCTTGTGGCGGGACATATTTATTTATTTATTTATTTATTTATTTATTTATTTATTTATTTATTTATTTATTTATTTATTTATTTATTATACTCTCAAGGCACGGTTGTAGATTGCGGTTGTACATTGTTCGAATGCGGAATTCCAAGAATGTTTGACGACAAGTGTTTCTATAAGCAATGAATGAAAATTCGGTAGACCAAGTTCACGAAAAATATTTGCAGCTGTTACTGTTGGGGAATTGTAGGCACCATTTTTAAGAATATTTTTTTTATAACCCTGTCCACCCTGCATCTCCAACGATCCGAACAGAAGCCGAAGACTGTGATAACGTATCTCAACACACTGTAGCCCAGTGCAAGTACATTAACCTTTTTTTACAGACAAGGGTGCAAGGAATAATAATAATAATAATAATAATAATAATAATAATAATAATAATAATAATAATAATAATAATAATAATAATAATAATAATAATAATAGACATTCACCACACTGCAATATCAGAGCCACAAATGCCGGAACACACAACTGTCACTGGTGATGGCGGTCAAAATGCATTGAGTACCTCAAGGAAACAATCAAGTGGTGACACGTTCTCTCCTAACTGGGACAGCTCGTTGTTCTTTCTTTTCTTTTTTTTTTATTCTTATTTTGAAGCGACAGCTGTCTTTGGCTCGTACACCCTGACTTCGCGGTATGTGTATTTCTGGCCGCTTATGGGAGAAGCGTCAACTTGGGCCTCTAGGCATGTGCCGGAAGCTGCCTTAACGAGCAGACAACACGGGCCATATGTGCCCGAACACACACTTTCGGCGTGCGTATGTGATATTGGTATGTGCCCGTTATATTCCAATCCCCCGAAATAGACGTGCTAAGGTGACACAAGGAGGTTTTGTTTAGGGTTTGCTGCTTTGTCTCGAAGTCATTTGTATTATTGATAAATTTTCTGCTTTTGACATTTAACAAATTCTTATATTCATGCACTGTTATATACGTACTGTTTCTATTTTATCGTGTTTGTCCATTCTTGTGTAAACACTCTTTTATGTATCACACCTGCTATGATCTCTCTTTGAGATCGCAGTATAAATAAATAAATAAATAAATAAATAAATAAAATGTAGCCTTCGCGTCGAGCGACCGCATGATACTGGGGATTTATGCGCAGTTACAAATGGATGGCTGTGGTTACAACGCGATATACAAAGTTGTGGTATCATTTGGTATTGTGGTTGCCACTTCGTGTGTCTGTTGATATGCTCATAAGGTTTCGTGATTCGTAGATGGCATGATGATATGCAGCAGGTCACACGAGAAAGCTATCGTTGACATTCACTATCATCTTCCACGGTTTCTGCCACAATTTTCTTTTTTTTTTACCTGTGAAGTAGGCATAATACTAAGATATGTTTATAAGTGCACCAACAGACTTTTTTTGTTTTTTGTAGAAAGTCTAGTACACGAATCCAGCGTTCTTTATGTATTTTCAGCGAAAAAATAGAGAGAGAGAGAGAAAGAGAGATAATATACAAGAAAGGTTTCGTCCTCATATATTCCTGTCGGGACAATTTCAATGCCACGTTAGCTTGCACGGGCATTAAGGCGATTGCGCTGAGTTCACATCTGCTAGCCATACACCGAAGACAGCGCCCTAGAACATGGCGTGTGTTTAACTGTGCTCTGGATACAGGGCTAGGCTTCCTATAGCCGCGTGCGCACGAAGCACAAGTGGTCGAAGTATTTGAATGAAAGACCTTTGCAATCAGAAAAAGAAAGGGAAAAAGAAAGCGTCGAATAGATACATATTCATTATACACGGCTTTGATTTTTCTCACCAAAGCAGCTTTGCTTTGCAGTCCACTCGGTAGCATTGAAGTTAAGATGTCGTAAACATTTGTGACGCCAGAAGGAGCGAACACAAAACATATAACAGGTAAATATGCCGGCAGGGATGAGGGAGGGAAGAGAGAGAGAAAGAGAAGAAAGCCTGCTCGTAGATTTTTCATTAAAACAGCTTTTCTGATTTTATTATATATAGTGACATTGAAGAAAAACAATCAAGTTCTGTGTAGTGATGAGGACGAATGGCTACGCGGAAATCTACATACGACACATATATACAAACAGGTTGAAGTGGACTACGTAGCGCTCTAAAGGGGCCCTGCCACGACTTCCATGAATGGTGTGACATTTTACGAATATTAAAGGGGTATCCCCTCACAAATATTTTCGGTCAAAAAGTTCTTATAAGTGCCTTGTGTTAAAGTAGCTATGAGCTATCTGTAATCAGATTTTGCTACAACCGCGCCCTCTATGTCATCATCTACTTTACATCGTTCCTGCCGTTCCTACTCAACTCGAAGCTGCCTCCCGAGCGCGCGAAAGAGAATGCTCATCAAAGCATACTTTTTTGTGTCGTCATGACCTCGGAGATGCACTGGCGAGACCCTCCAGTGCGCATCCTATATCGGATGGGTTATTATCGATGCTATGGTAGCATCGTTATTTGCTGCTAGATGGCGTAACCGGTACATAGGTGACCGCTGGTACGAGTCTCACCGTACCAGTGAGACCCGTAGGTAACGTACACCTTCCAGAAGCACTTAGATTTAAAGTGGACGGAAGCATCAACCGCGGTCAGCAGTCGAGATTAGCAAGGGACGTTTAGAGTATTGGTGGGAAAAAGGCAGTGCAGAGACTGATACGACTGGATCTGTAGCAGGCATAAGTAGCGTTACAAGGTAGATAGAGTTTTGAGGCAGAAAAAAAAAAGATTAAGTATATGTAACAAAAGTGCTAGAATGAAAAACGTGTACAGCATACCTGATTAAATCAAGCAGGCTAGCTGACTATTTGTCACCGCCCTGTATCAAAGGGGATGTTAATAAACCATCATCATCATGATATATTTGCGCTACTGGAGGCTGCCTTTAGTATGACGCCTAAAGAAATCCGCCACGTAGCAAAAGTGTTTACCCTTGCGAAACAGTGAGGGAAAGAGTGACGGGGGCTTTGAAAAGTTGAAGGAAACGGCAGACAGGTAGCATTTCGAGCAAAATTGTGGGCCTCCTAACTGCATGAAAAGGAATAATATTTTGACAGTATTACCTAGCTGCCACGCAAGCTTGTTTACTATGTTCAAAAAATCTTGCCGAGCTCCTTCAACGCCAAGCAAGGGCGTTTTTAAGCGGCCGCATGCTAACGAGTCGGAAACTCTTTGTCGAAAGGGGTACATGCTGTATTAACGCTGTTCGCTTCATTTTTTACAAACGGTATCTTCGCTTTTTTACAACCTGCATCTTTTACCGAAATCTGTGCTTGATTGCTGTCTTCAGTCGTTCTTATTACGTTGACATATCATGTGTGAATTGTATCCCCCCCCCCTATGTAATGCCTTTCGGGGCCTTTAGGGTATTCAAAATAAATAAATAAATAAATAAATAAAGTCGTGTCTATGTGCAAGGCGCCAGTCAAACAGTCTGCACTGCCAGCGATGAAGTTCTTGCCACCTTCTTGTATAACTGTTAGCACGGAAATTGGGAGCTGGAACGCATGCAATTAAATGCCGTGACAAAGAAATGAAAAACAAAGAATGTTAAGTTAAAGCAGCTGAGACTTACGTGCAATGTGATTTTGACCATGTGCGTGTCTTTAGACGAAAGAAGAAGAAGAAGGGGAGAAGAGCCGCCTACATTACACTGTCATAGCACGCCATCTTGACGGTAACGGAATTGCGCGAATACACGAGCATAAAGGTGAGACACCTAACCAGACATGGGCGAACAGCGAACAGTTCAGCCTTCATTCATTCACATAGTGTAGTGTTAGCCTTCAGGTAGAAACCAAGTCAAATAGGTCCTGCCCGCGATTATTGAGCTCCGGAAGTGCTCACTGCGGAGTTCATTTTCTCGAAGTGTGTTTATGTATTATTGCACAATAAATATTTCATGTTTGAATCAACCCCTAAAAACGTTCTGGAGGCGCTTTTGCTTAGGCTCCAGTGGCGTCATGGAGTGGTACGAAATATACCAAGTATATTTAACATTGTTCGAGGAATCAGACTCGAGACTTTGTACGTCGTACTGGTGACCGTCGCCCTGTGTTGTTCTAATTTATTTAATACTTTCGTGATTTTGTAGATTTACGAATCATAGCCTGTGTTAGCGAGTGAAACAACGTCATTAGACAATTTCAGAATAGCGCACAATGCATTACGCATGTTAACCGCAAGCGCTCTGCAGTATTTTAGGGTGCAAGTGAATTGAGGAGCTTTAGAATATGTAAGCCGACGTAGCGCCATCTGTTGCGTAGTGTCAAAACTTATCTAAGCCAAGAAATTGTTTTCATATGGGCGCATCTGGTCAGGCCTACGCAGGTCAACATTACCAAGAAATATTTCAGAAATTGAGACGGTTAGGCGCTAACACTTGCAAATGAGGTGAGTTTAGCGAAAGCGAAAGCTTAATTTACCCTTTATTAGCGATCAACGACAGCGAGAGCGCTGTCATCGGGACAATTGACTTTGAAGCGGGAGCCAAAGGTGCCGTCCGGTAAATACTTTAGCGCAACGCCACGTAAGTCATAGAAACCCGATACCGTACGGAGTGTGCGCAGTGAGTAGACTGCCATTTTCTTACGTTCGTAAAGGCGTTTGCTTGCACGTACTATTCTAAATCTATCCACTATTGCTTATACATGGACTATTTTCTTGTGTAGACTAACTCTTAACTGAACTATTAATGTACTGTGTTTCTTTGCGCATCTAGGCGATGGGGCTATTAACTTTTCCTATGGTAAAAAGCGGAGACGTCACCATCATCAAGGGGCCAGCATCACCTACATAATCACTTTTTTTTACATCAAATGTCTTTTTTTTTCTTGCCGTTGTCAAAGAAAATGCGACCACCAATTCCAAGTTAGCATGATAACCGCCAGAGCGCCTACTCAAGAACTTCTCTGCTACAACACTTATCAGTTTAAAAATAGCGATTCCTTTAAAGAAAATGCCTGCGAAGACGCGTTCTGAAGCACTTCAGGATACGCAAAGCCTTTCCGTATGTGATAAAAGGCTCGTAAAAACATCCCCCGGCTAATTGTCACAGCCATCGAGATGACGGCGAGGCCAATGGCAAGCACACGAAATAAAAGCGTTGTGAATGCGGCCCCGCAGGTTCGCAGAAAGCGCACAAATGAGACGGGGACCCGTGCTTCCCACAACGGGACCCTCGAAAGGAACATCGTCGGGCCGCAGCGGCGCGCGAGAGGGGGGCAAGCGAGGAGGAGAACGCGCACAACGCGGGCGCCCGCTTGCGAGCCCGCCATGAATCTCGAGCGGCACAGAGCGGAGCAGAGCGCGCGAAAAAGAAGCCGAGTGCGAGTTACAAAACGAGTTACCTCCCTCGCCACGCCAGCTCCCGCTCCGCTTCCTTCATCCGCAAAAGCCGGCCGAAACCGCAGAAAAAGCAAGAGCAGCGTAAGCAACCGTACAAAGAGAACCGCCAACATTGATCCTATACTAACACGACAACCCAGAGCCGCGAGCTCCCCGCGCGTTGGCAAACAAAGCACAAGACTCGGCTGGTGTGTAGCAACGTTTTCCGATCCAGACCGTGCGGTTTTTCATCGGTTTTCTTTGCCCCCTTCCCGCCTCGCCGCCATCGTTTATTTCTATCTTTTTATCGCTTTCTCTTCCCATTTGTTTTGTTTTTCCTTCTCACAAGCGTTCGGTCGCTCTCTCAGCCTCTCCGCTGGATTGCTTTCCGTATAGCCCAGTCGCTTGCACGTGCAGCGATCTTCCGGCTGCTGCAACAACACGCATGCGGAAAGAAGGGGAATTAATGCGCCTTTAGTGGAGCCTGCAAAGCTGCGCGATTGCTTCTCTAAAGGAGGCGAGAGTGGACTAGACAGAAAACGTACTTTCCCACGACTCTTGATGCCAGCAGCCTTCCGCAATCAAAGAAAGCAACAAACCTTCCAAAGATCCTGCAATGTGTGCCGGCGAGGTCGCCAGCCCGATATTTCGCGCTGATTGCTCACCTCATTACACATCGCCACACGTTCGTTTACACGTCGATGAAAAGCTATAAGCACGTGGAGAGTGGCAGCAGACCACATAGACTACCAGCGAATAATAATTTCCTGAAGACGCAGCTGACTTTACGAGCTGCAAGCGCGAGACACATCCATGACTTAGAACTGCACGGGGTGGCTAACGCACGTCAAAAGAGCTGCATAAGTTCTACGTTTATTAGTATTCGAAATGTCGGACTATAGTGGCATTCTTTGCCCTGCAAATTCACAACTGTTTCGTAGATCGCCACGGTGGTGCTGATACTCTGTTTTCTGCCAGAAGCGGAAATGAGGAAGCGCAGGTGGGATCTCTCATTTCGTGCGTTAAGCAATTTGAACGTCTATTGCACTTTGTGGATTGCCTGCGTGAGGCACAGCGTTACTGATATCAATAAACCAATGCACGAAATGGAAATTAACAAGGTCGGAGAGTGCGAAATCGCTTCACGAAGGAAAGTCATCGTATATTCTAGCGATATACGAAGGAAATACTGCAAACGTTTTCAGGAGAAGAATATCCGTTGTAACGAGGAGAATATACCAAGAGACACCGGTTCCTCGAACAGCCGTCTTTATCTGCCTCGTCGTCTTCTCTCTAAGCGCCCGCCGTGCGAACGCTAGAGTCCAAGTGCTGCTCTTCGTGTTCGTTACGCCTTGTACTGTCGCCACGGGCTAGAGAAGGTTCAAAGAATAACGATCGCATTCGTCAGTCAGTGGGCGGGAACGCGTACGCCAACACCAGTGTGCCCTCAAGCAGCAAGCTGGTCGCTCACGGAAGACCTGTAGCTGGGCTAACGTGGATATAAGCTCGTCCACTGCAATTTTTTATCGTGTTTTTTCGTTCGTTCTCTCGAGGAAATCCCACTGCCTCAATTAGAGCCACATTTCGCATCTTTTGTTATCGCTTGCGTTGTCGAGACAGCGTCCAAATATACAAAATGGACATCGCCATGACTTCTGAAAACAAGAATATTTTGTCCTCTGCCCCTTCTTTTTTTCTTCTTTTTTTCCGGGAAACAGTGCAACAAAGGAAAACAAACATCCAAGATTATATCTTGCCCAGCAAATAGCATTAACTTCTGGCATTTCTTGCGTTATGATTTCGCTTGCTCACATTCTCTTAATTTATTAATTGTTCTAAAGGTAATCACTAAAATCGCAACGACGACGATGCTGCGTGGTTCGACGCCACACTGTTCCAATAGTGCTTGATAACGAGCTATATTGTATGAGTAAAACAGCAACAACACTTTATGTAAGGTTCCTGTATGACGTGCTATAGTTGTTGGACGTGTTGCCTTGGTGGCCTCATGCGAGTACGACGCGACCTATAAGCGCAGGCGTGGGCCTCTTAGATCTCCGGTGAGAAGCAGCGCGACGTGCCGGTTTCGGAGGCCTGCGAGATCAGCTTGGTGGAGAGTGCTCGCCTCCCACGCGGTGTTCCCAGGTTCGAATCCTGGTCGCGCTAAGGTTTCCATTAGCGTGCATCTGATAACCTGCGCCTAGCGACGCTTCCGCATTCCAAAAAAGAAGAAACAGGTCGCGCGGTAACAGCTATTCGCTAGGAAACTTTGAGACTTCTCTGTATAGACCCTTTTGACAGCGATCCCATGGGCACCGCCATGTTTCATCACGAGATGACAAGTCCATTTCTTGCCTCAGTTATCTCCGTCTTTACAATTGATGTGCACGTTGCTGGTGCGGCTCAGCAAACCTGTGTTTCGGCGGCTATCGTAGACGGTGACTGGGTGGACGACACTAAGATTTGGGCCACAGCTTCAGAAGACATGTAAGCACTTTCGGTGCTCATTACACCTTGTCCAAAGAGCGCGACCAGCGTATACTGTGATTGTACTAAAAGCGAGGTTAGCAATGTATTCCAAGCTGTCCAAACTTTCCACTTACGAATTAAACCAGGATCAGTGTAATTCGCTTTCCGTTCGTAATTGGGCAAACAGTTTGAAGCAGCGGCTTGTCATGTTTCTAACTCAGTAATGCTCCGACTGGTGTGGTCGCTTTCTGATTGTTTACGTTCTGCCTGATCGCTCGCAGGTGTGCTCAATTGCAGCAGGTTTGTTCTTTCTGCGAACAAGCCTACGAACGTAAATATTGTGTACTTTGTCACAGCTTGTAGGAAAGATGTGCTATCATTAGCCGTTAGTTTACTCTGCAGTCCGTCACGAAAGGTTCAGCTCCGAGCATTCGTGTGCTGTCGGTGTATAGTCTATCACCCATGATTCGGCACAGTGGTTAAAGGGTGCGCCCACTCACTTATTCTTGGTACGTAGGCAATAGAATTGGCGTAAGCTTAAGTGCGAGTTGGGGTGGATGCGTCTAGATAGGTGGGAGAAACTCGCTGAGCCAGGAAGCGGCGCTACTCCCGTTGTCACTGTGTAACGAGCGGTACGCACTCTTGCCGAATTTGAAGCCCTTTCTTTGGAGGTTGGCAATACAATGCTGGCGGATGAGATATCTCTTTTTTTTTTCTATCCTCGATGAAAACCACCCATCGCGAACGGTGGCCGGCAGCACAGGCAGTTCTTATGTATAGCAGGGGTCCATGGACTTGATCACACATATCCGCGTTCCATTCCTTAATATGCCAATCGCTAGTTTGGCAGCCAACTAGTGCACGCGTCTTCACTCTATCGTTAAAAATTTTGCAGCGTGAATGGAGCGCAGCGCCTTAGCGAACGCCCAGTTGCATTTCCAAGAGGTGATCGCACAGTAGCAGGGAAGAAGCGGTAATCGTGCGCTTTCTCTGAGGCAACGTACGGCGCGCCGTCGAAAGCGCCACCTCGTTTCACTAGAGAAAACTACTCAGCGAAAGGGGTCAATACTATACAGTGTTGGAGAACAGCGGTGTTAGCAGGGCTGCCAACACTCTAAAGAACTACTACATTACGTTTTAACGATAGTTGCTGCCGTAAAGACGTCGGCAGCAACGTAATCCATTTTCCCTTCGGCGAAAACACTCGTGCAACAAATAAATGTTTTCAAGATGTCATGGTTGTATAAAGCGCCGCAAGATCTTGCTACCAGTATTACTACTGTCGCCTAAGAGATATCCAGTATTCCCTAAAGCGTAGACAGCCTTAACTTAGCCTACCCAACAGCTTATCTTATCGATGGTGCGCGTGCGCGGACCGTACACCCGAAGAGTTTAGTATACGTATGCACGCATATCTTGCTTTGAGGGATCTTGCCGAGCGCTCTCGCAAGATCCGTTTGCCGGTGAGAGCGTCACATCCTTTGCAAATTGGCGGTCGCTAGGTTTGGCGATGCGAGCGGTGGCGATGGACTCCGTAGTTTTGTCAAGCTTTGACAGCGCTGAATGAGACGGCGCTGATGAACATGCTAGATCAAAACAAACAATTACTTAGAGCTCTGCGAATTGCAACGCACGTGGAACGATCAAGAAATGCGGTCCGACAAATAAATGAAATTCTTTGTTTATCTCATGAGCGCATATTACGCGAATAACCAATGCGAACAAGCATGCATGAAGTTGTGAGCGACTGGGTGCGTTAATATACGTGATGCGCCCTTGGGTAGCTTTTAAGAGTTGTTTATCAGTCACAGTATTATATTAGTTCCATATGCTTATGCAAAAGCATCATCGCCTCGAAAGGAACAGAAAAGGAAGTCAAACGTTTCAAGAAAGTTGTGCGTGCCTGTGTTAGTAGCCTCTTGGTAGCGATCCTTTCTGGTCACGTAACAAGGGATCCTCACCGTTGGCAGGCACGTACTAGGAACATTTATTTCGCGCATGTGTTGTTGTCTTCCCGGTGGTCTTGTGCTCTCTCTTGCTTTAGCTTTTATCCCCCTTTTTTTCCGCTTCACCAGCGCAGCATAGCAAACCGGATATTTCGATCTGGTATATATATATATATATATATATATATATATATATATATATATATATATATATATATATATATATATATATATATATATATATATACACACACCCCGTGCAAGGGACGTCGCAAACAAGCAAACGCATATAATATTTTTTTATATTTGTGTGTCTGTAACCTTACACCAAAACAACTATTTCGTCCAAGCTGCGCATTGCGCATTGTCTTGCAAAAGCACCGGCGAGACGGAAAACCGGAGCTGAAATCAGGGTCTGTAATTATGTACGTTTATTTTGTAGCACCCACCATACAAGTTGGCTGACGGGGGAAATCAAAACGCGCGAGCAGGGGTTAGGGTTCACGTAAAGGCGAAGCTGACAAGTACAGCCCCCTCCGTCTCTCCATTCCAAGTTAGTCTAGTTCAACGTAAAAGTCCTCGCTTACCCACCCTTGCATCCCGCCCGAGAGGGAAACATTTTTTGTATGTATGTGTTTGTGTGGGTGATGAGTTTTTCTTGCTTTTTTTTTTTTTTTTTTGCAGCGCCCCATTAACGAAAATCGTGCCTCTGGCATTGGCATGACAAGTGCCACGAAACATCAGCGGAATAAGAAACACCGTCTCCTAGTCGCACACGCCGCGAAGGAACGACAATCGGCGTCTGCCTGTGGCAACTAATGAAGCAAAGGAAGAAGAGCTGCCACGTGTCAAGCTTCCACTCACTTCACCGTGTCACGGACACGCGCGGAATGGAATGGAATGGAACAGAAAATTAGAGCTCTGAAGAATGTCGCGCACTTCCCTCGTGCACAGAGCTGGGGCCGCCAGGAGCAAAACTTTTCTATCATCCCGAAGGAATACGTACCACCTCAAGAACGCCTTCGAACGCAGAGCTTAGACTATCCTCACTGCGGTAAAGATAGTAGCGCGATTCCTTTAGATGGTGCGCCTCGCCGCGCGCGCAGATTCTTCGTCGCCGCCTTCCCTCGCGTCTCCCGCGCCATTGTCACTACATACCGCCGAGATTATTATCACTCGTTGCCATTCATACAAGATTTCCAGCTGCCCAAACACTGGATCCCTTTTATCTCGAGCTGCGCGTGTAGTCGCATCGGGAGGCCCCGTCCGCGATGCGTCTCGCCACCATTTTCGTTATGCGGAGCAAGAAGACAGCCGTACTTACAAACAATGCCGTCAGCGAAACAGCGGGAGACTACGCCGCGACGGCGCTCCTTCTCAGTGCGCACACGTCTTCTTCGCTGCGCAGCAGCCTTTTCTCTATTTGTATAAATTTATCGTTATTATACACCGTTACCGCCGTACATTATTTTCCCCAAACTTTCATCTTGCACGCTTCGCATCTTTTCTTCCGATCATTCAGAATCGAAAGCGGCGGGGTTCTCCCTGTATTTCTCTCCTTTTCGTTTTTGTTAGAGGGCAAGGAGGAATCACGGGGCGGATCACACGAGCAAGCAGGCACGCAGGCGAAGGTGGAAAGAGAGAGAGAAAACAAAGAGCGGCATAGGAAATTGCCTTCCCTCCTTTGATACGCCCGCGCGAAAACGGGTCTCACGCCTGCGGTTTCGATCTGAAGATTGCTCTATTATCTCATTTGGACGCGCTGCTTTTCAAGCAACGTGCGCGCGCGCGACTCGGCGTGCGCATGCACACGCATAAAGGGGGGGGGGGGGGGATGCGTATCCTTCTTCGCGCGCGGCCACAAGACGCCGCAGCCGCCGCGTGGGGACCCGAGGCGCAGGACGCGATGGGGCGCTGTAAAGGGGGGGGGGGGGGGGGGGGGGGGGGGGGGTAAGAGCGGCCTCCTGCCGTTATTGTGTTTGTTCGCAGTCCGATAATGCGCCAGGCCGCCTCGGAGAGAGACGCTCCGCCGAATGCGGAATGCGGAGCCGCGGCCCCCTCCAATTTGCCCTTTCTGTTTAATATTGGGTCAAAACACGAAAACTCCCGGAAGGAAACGCATCGATGTATATATGCAAGGAGGAGGTCTGCGTGGGCGCGCCGTGCGCGCGAAATCGATCTGCAGGCTATAGAAACTATACAATTTCGCCCTGCCTCAACCGCCCCACTCTTTCTTCGCCTCCTGAAGCCCTCTTTCTCCATTTCGCCACTGCGTACGGAAACAGGCAGAGGCGCGGCGGCGTTCAGGCACTACTTGCGTAATGCCTGTGGAGAAATGAGCCAGCCGGCTTTGCTCTGCATACAGCCTAGCATGATTGTTTATTAGCTGGATGATAACCAACGGAAAAGGCCTTGTCATGGACACGACGCTGGAGGCAAGCGTGAGTATTGTGAAAGAAAAGGACAGTGTTACACGCATTCATTAGCTGCCTCTTGACCAACACTAGTAGGTCATGTCTTGTGAATCTACCGACTACACGGATGTCGATAGAGGATGCATTGAAAAGATTTACGCGGGTATTCTTTTCGTAATCTGAAGCAACGCCAAATCGGGAGAGATAGAGAGAGGGGGGAAGAGGGGGAGGAACTGTGGGAGGGAGGGAGGAAACTTTATTGTCGCTCAGTGAATTACTAAGCAGGTGGCCTCAGTTCAAGCCGCCTTTGTCAGCGTGCTCAATGGCGGATGAGATGTTTACGCTGCCATACATTCCTGTTCCTTATATGTAGTGGCTGTGACGTCGCTGCGAGTATGCGAAAAAGCTCGACTATGCCCTAAAATGCCAACTCTGGAGGACAAACGGGGTTGCGTTGCGCTAGCGCTAGCAAATACCACACCGCGAGGACAACGAAGTTTCTCTGTATTCGCATTATATTTACGTCAGCATGGAGCCCGGGCCCACGCACAACTCGAGTGCTTACCACGTCAAAGTTCGAAAGCCCTTCCATATTATCGTAATCTTATGGTGCAACCTTATGCGGGTGCTTTTGCTCAGTTTTGCCTCAGCAGAAAGACATCCAAATAGATCTCGAGGGATACCTCTCGATGAGACGCCTGCATGGTGCCATATACAGGGTTTTTTTTTTTTTTAGCTGCACCAAATATCTTTTAAATGCCTGTGGCAGATAGCATAATTCTAAACCTTGATCAAAATTACTCGATGAGGCGGCCATAACTTCCGCTATAAATCCGTTACTTTCGAGCTTCAGTGCATCAAACAGCGTTTTCTTAAAAAGGTAACTGGAATGCCAATGCACTTCGTCGAACACTTTGAAAATTAATATCTCGAAACTGGGGCAGTCCTGAGAATTCTTTCCAAGTGGATACGCCTTGAAAACTCGCTAGCTACAATTGGTGGATGAAAATGTGTGGCGTAAAATGATTGATTAAAAGGTTAATTAGCGCAACTATGCTAATTATTCAATTAAGCATCTTGATTTTTAGCAGAAGTAATAGCCGCCTCATTGAGTAATTTAGATCAAGCGTTAGAATTGTGCTATCTGCCACTGGCATTTTTTAAACATTTGGCGTAGCCTAAAGAAAAAGAAAGAAAAAAACCTGCATGCTCACACCTCGCTTGCTTTCCTGGGTGTTATTAAGCTAAACTCATTCCTGTAACAATTTTCTCTGGCAGCAAGACGTCGGCGCAAGATGCAAAGGTTTATATTCCTTAATCAGCAGGTCAAAAGCACCACTAAAGAGCACATATATAGCAAGCTATAATTGTTATGACTGGTGCCATCGCAATTAGAGAAATCGATCAAATCACTGCCCGGCTTGCTACCTTTTATACCAGAAAATTGGGGTCGGCACGCAGGCTGGTAAGCGAGAAAAGGAGCACTCGCACACGACGAAACACTGTCAAGAGTAGGTCGACCTCAAGGATCGCAGCTGCGCCTTCACTGTCTCGCAAGAGGACGAACGGCGAGGTCCAGGTATGCTCCGGTATGCGATCTTGTCAGACAATGAGCCTGTCGTCTGAACGCCCTATAGTGCAACGGAGTGCGGTGGTCAGTGTACATCAAATCAGGGACAGCAGCGCAATTAAGGTATACATCGCCAGGGAGTATCTTCAGAACTGCGGGCGTCGCATCCACGGGCGACGGCTAAAATTGGACACTAACAGAAGTACAATATAGTTTGATATAGTTTTTAGGCGTTCATGACACAGTGCTCAGCTTCGATAACTGATTGTGTTGGATATACTTTACTAAAGGTACTGCAGGACGCGTGTTCACGCGCAGCGGGCGCCTGCCGCGCAGGGACCGACAGGCAGAGTAGCTGGCGGCCGCTGCGCGATAACTGATCTGCCGAACTGTATCTCAAATGATGACACCACTATACATCTAGCAAATAGACGAGCCCCTCGAGAAGCCTAACACTGGCTGGCGCATGTTGTTATAGCCACGCCACACGTCTGTCTCACAAACAAGCGTTTTTTTTTTCTATTTTTTTCCTTCCACAGTTCCCTGCTTTTCGCAACTTGACAGTCAATAAATGTCGCTCTTGAATGTTTTGACCTCCCTGTAGGAGCATCTGCGTCTCTCCCGCGTATACAAACGGGACGCGTCAAATTTTATCGACGGTGCGCACTCACACACGCGTTCTCGAAGCAGTTCCAGTCCCGCAGGCGCGCTTCGCCGCCGACATACTCGAAGCGCGGCGCAGACACCGTTTTGCGCGAGCAACCTTTGCTTTACCCCGAATGCCGCATTTCATCACCCGGAAAAGCGGTGGCCGCCGCTGTAGGAGTTGGGGAGAGACCTCCCGTGTGGCGGCCGTAAAGCAGCCGTGAGGATGGGCAGGCCGTCGGCCACCGGAGAGGCCAACAGCTCGCTTCTCCGAGTTGCGTGGGCCTTTCCGGGCGACCCACGTGGAGGCTACGGGCGCGCAGCGCCGCGTCTCCTGCGACGCGTCGTGACGGCGTGGTGTCAACAAGACGGGTTTCGTTCTCTGTTTCTTTTCTTTTCTTTTCTTTCCTTTTTTTTTTTTTTGGGGGGGGGGGGGTTCTGTCAGCGCACACTGTGTACGTCTCGGTGTCGGTTGTCCGTACGCATGAAGGTCGGACATGTGTAACGTTTCTCACCCGCTTTGGCGTGTGTGGTGAGAGCTAGGCGGGGAATAACATCTCCTCAGCGCGAGTCATGACGCGTAAAAAAAAAAAACAAGGGATAAGGGAACGACGCACCTCGGAGGCAGCAGAACGCTGGCGGCATATGTGGTTTACGAAAGACGCGGCCTGAGCACAAGTGGTGGACGACCATCGTCGTAAAATGGTCGTCGGTGATGCCGCGGCCTTTCACCAGTCCACACAACTGCCGCCAATCCCGACATATCGGCCGCGGTGGAATGCATGTCTACAGCCCGGTGCCCACCGCATCGCCACTGTTGCACTATGCGTTGAGGCTAGTGGTGTAGTTTATACTTCGCTGTCAGCTCCGCCTCGCGAAGGATATAGAACATTTTTATTATTATTTCCATTTCCTTTATTTTGTGCGCGTAGTTGCCTTCGAGTTCCCTCGGCTTGGAGAGTGGCTGCTCCACCATATATTCTGCTGAGATTTGCTAGAACGCCAGCATTTCGTCTTCTCTACTCAAGTTACGGGGTCGTTGTTTTTAGTGAATCGCACTGCCCCTCCCTATCTCCGTGTGCCTCCCCCTGCCCTCCCCCAACCCTCCGAGCGCCGTGTATAAACAAAACCTTCTGTACCACATATGACGCATGTTCGAAGACATCAAGGAGGCTTAGTACGAAGTATCGTAGAAACAAATATTTTTTATATGGAGTAATACTTTGGCCACAGAAAGAAAACAATAACAGCCGTCGCGATATGCTACGCACCAGGCAGTAAAGCTTTCTCGTACGGAAACAGACTGGACAACAGCGCGGGCGCTGGGACTCTGGACCACAGTAGCACCTTAGCGCACGTCTGCTTTTAAATGTGTTGTTGCGCGCTTAGAGGAGCGGAAGGGGGGGGGGGGGGGGGCGTGTGAAGTGGGCAGCTGGATAGAGTGCGTGATAGGTCACGACGGTTACTTCGCGCTTTCTCATGTGTGGTTTGTGCATGCGCGCTCAATCTCTTTCTTTGTCTCTTCAACGATCCCTGCTGTTTATGTCCTCTAGTCTATTTCCTTAGTGCAGGGTAGCCGTGATAAGAAAGTACTAGTTCAGGACGTGATGCACTATATATATATGCTACACACCAAGTAACAAAAATTGAGGTGCAGATCACGAATGCCCTCCCTGCCGCACATGCAATTAGTATAAAAAAAAGACGATTTAACAGGCGTAATACCTGGGAACATTTGTTGTCTTTATGTAAATTTAGTTATCCTGTTGTTTGCTTTTGTTTGTGTGCAATTGCAGCCCCTCCTGCTTGGGTCAAATCATTGGCTCACAGTATTTTGAAATTTTCAAATAAACATTAAGCTTCGCGGCGTTTAATTTTAAGTACCGATAACAGTGAAACAAAACAAAAAAGGACTTCCTAGTTCAAGTGTCTCAATCGCTTCAGATGTCAAAGACAAAGTGACAGCACCCAGCCAAAGGAAACACAAATGCGCAGACGCGAAAATGCCAGGAGACAGGACGAGCGACAAAATGGCAGCAAAATACGCAGTTCCCTTCTCTGTACTCGAAGACGTGGAAAAGAGAGGTGTTCCAAGCCAGGGGTTTCAAATTAAGTCTTCAATTCCTTCGGATCCCCTCTTCGCCACGCGCGGCTGCCCGCGAGCAGGCATTTCGTCAGTTTTCAAAGACTTCAGCCCGCAATGCGCGCACGGCGCCAGACGATGAGCCGATACCCGTCCTGTGTGCGATCGGTGCCCGTACGATTCCTTCTTTCTCTGCACTCGCCATTGCATTCGCCGCAACATACAATCTCCCCCGAATCTGGTGGCGAACGCAAGCGTCTGCATGCAGCCGGCCGGGCCCATCAAGGAGCAAGCCGAGTAGGTGACATGAGTATACCATGGCACGCACGATAAAGCATCCAGAAGAAGAAAAAAAAAAGGAAAAAGAAAACACACTGAGGCGCTCAGGCGCCTTTCCTTGGCATGCACCTACAGCTTCCCAGGGGCCTTTTGGATTACGCAAGGGGTGCAAGGATGCTCCAAAATAACACCCACATCCCCTTCTCTCTTTAAAGCGGAGCTTTCCGCATGGTTTGTAATCGGAACTCGTACTGGGCATTACGTACTTGCATCTTATATATCCATGTACGTGAATGATTGTTTTCTTCTTTGTTTCCCCTAAACAACGACGGTTTACTAATATTTATTTCCATTTTCATCGCTCTCGAAGTATTATCGCTCTTAAATAAATGTTCGAGATATTATTTTGGCTTAGCGCTGGCTCTTTCGCGTCCATTTTTTCTATGCTGTCACAGTTTATGAACAACGCTAATGACGACAGTGGTGTCGTGGGCTAGCGACGTTTGCGCTTGCTTGTTTCTGCGCTTTCGCTTCTGATACCTCATCTGTCGCAATCTCTCACTGCCCGTACGATACCTACCTCTCATATCAAGACTAAATTCACTTCAACTCACAGCGAAAACCTCCCCTGCACACTCATCCAAGGCCAAACGCGCGAAGCCGAATAGCTACGGCTCCTCACGGTCCATCCATGTCGAGAGAAGCAGACGATGCAATCGACGGAATGCGGCTCAGTCGTGCCGCACCGTTTCTTACGTGCGGTGCCTCGCCTACTCGCACCGCCTCTGTTCGCGCGCCTGTCCAGTGCCGCGTTCCGAACCGCGGGGCGGCAGAGGCGAAGACAACGAGCGTCGGAATAAGAAATAAAAGCGAGCCGCACGCGGCGCGAGCGAGCGAGCGAGCGGCGGGCGGGACGCCATCGGCACCGCGTGCGCACGGCGTACACGGCGGCGGCGGCGGCGGCGGCGGCGGGGGTGAAGAAGCGGAATAAAGAAACGGCGCCAAAGAAAACGGCAATAAAGCGACCAGGCAAACGCGAAGGCAAGCGCTAAAGTACAAAAGCAAAGAAAAAAAGGGGACCCGAAACAAAAGCGGGGGAGACCTGGCGCGCGCCGCACTGGTGTCGCCATGGCAACGACCATCAAGGGCCGCGTCATAACCAGAGCAACTTGGGCCCTCCGCCTGGGCGCCCGATAATGAGTCCATGTAGATGGCCAGATAGACAGCCGCTATAAATCAAGCGCGGGGACCCGGCGCATAAAACACCGCCCCAAGATCCCGCTTCTCTCCCTGATCTCGCGCGTCACGCGTCGTCTTCTCCGGTTGCGCCCCAAAGCCCCGCTTCGCGTCAGCCGTTGATGCGCTCGCGTCCGCCGCTGCTACGTAGCAGACCGCAGCGGCCTGTGCCACGAATGCGCGAGCCCCGTTCTCCGCTGCAAGAGCGCACACACGCGCGCACGAAACAAGTGGCACACTGCGCGGCATACACATACACGCAACGATTTCGCGAGCGAATGAAACAAATCGGAGACTAGAAACGCTTGGGCTGGCATGAAGATGAACTGCTTCTCTTCTTCCCTGATAGAGCTGCCCACTCCTCGCGCCTGAGAGAGCCGGCGATGTTTACACGCACCTGCTTTCTCAGGCGGATCTGTCGGTCGGTCAGGGAGCTCACTATACAGCTGCTTGCATGGAAGTCAACACAGGCACTGCAGGTATATACAGATGCCTTTGCAAGGGCTAGGTGGCGAAGAGCAAGTAATCGGTAGCGAGTTTCCTTCTACATCTGCGCAGTGTGTTTATAAGCTGGCCAGGTAACGCATTGGGGGAGCGCGTAAGCAGAAAAGAACAAAGGGTTATGCTTTGTAGCATGTGCACAGGGCGCAAGGATGCGCACCGCTAATTGTCTTTTCTTTTTCTTTCTCTCCCCCCCCCCCCCCACCCCGTAATTGTTCATGTTAGTTGCATTGGAAGGAACGAGCCTTATAATAATCCTCTGAGGATGACAAACTGCCTCACAAGGTTATTTTGCTCTTTTCGAGTTCTTGTTTATTGCAACAGAGCATGTTTAATGCTTTCGAAGTGACCGGCGACGCATCACGAGCTCATTTTATGAGGTAGTGCCCACCTAAGGGCACCACGCAGAGTGATGCATCTGCCTAAAAGGAGAAAAGTTTCACTGCACTGCTTCAGCCTCTTGGGCATACTAAGTGTAATCATTAGGCATTGTTAGAAAGTTGACCGGGCGATGCAACACTTGCTGTGCTGCAGGTTTCGCGTTGTTAAGTGCCGTCGCGATAAAGGAAGACGCGATACCGCCCGTACGAGGTCAGTCACATCATTTGGAAAAAATCATGCGCGTCTATTCTTGATGACAAGAATCAAGGGCACTTCCGCAGTGCTGAAGCGTCCCCACCTCACTATTTAAGTGGCTGCGAGCAGATTTTTCGCCAGCACAAGAGTTGCGCAATAAACGTTCTGTGGCCTATGGGCGCGTTAAGTTGGCTTCATTTTATCCCACTGCACCATAATCTTGGTGCGGTACAGTAATTATACAAGCTCAAGCCTTTTTCATGGGCCTCGGATTTCTGCGGTGTGCGTCCGCAGGCAACAACCATCGCGTTCGCATAACCTATCATCGCCATTCATATTAGACAACATCGCCCAGCTCCCGCAACACCACCTTGCCTCTGTTCGCAGCCAGGCCACGCTCAACATTTTGTTGCATGATTACTGCCTATAATCGAACGTTATTGCTTACAAACCTCAAGTCAGCTACCAAGACTCCCCTCTCTCTCTCAATTTTGGTGCCAGCATCTGTCGTAAGAAAGTTCAAGATGTCTCACGCTACCCCATCTATACAGCCGCGAGGCTCGCTACCTTGTATGTATCTCTTGCATAAACCACTCCACTGCAGAAACTGCGGGTGCAAGCCCCAGTACTCGAAGTGCTACGTGGTAGCAAGGACTGCCACGAAATTGACACGCGAGATAATAGAAGCAGCGAACATCGCTAAATTGGGAGACACGTGTGTTAGCGCGCACCATCAGTCGATCTAACAAAAAGAAAGAAAGAAAGAAAGAAAGAAAGAAAGAAAGAAAGAAAGAAAGAAAGAAAGAAAGAAAGAAAGAAAGAAAGAAAGAAAGAAAGAAAGAAAGAAAGAAAGAAAGAAAGAAAGAAATGACCTTACCATCAAGCCGTGAGCGCGACTCGGCAAAAGGGGAAAGCCAAGCCATATTGTAATCTTATAGTATTACTCGTGCTGTTTGCACTGATCATCGATGCGACGTTAAAATCGTACAAATGCGGTTGCGCAGGCTGTTACTAAAACCCATGTATATGAGTGCGATGCGTCTGAAAATAAATTTGTTGGAACTTAGCCCCTGTCTTCGTCGGTTTTCACTCGGTCCTTGTCTTGCGTTGTGCGCTAGATGCACGAATGGAACACCAACATGCCCAAACGTACAGGCGCCCAAATCTTTAACTGGCGTGTGCCAGCGGCGACTTTTCTGTGCGTCAGCGACGTATGACGGGGCGAGGCTGGAAACAGCCTAGCAGACGATGGGCCCAGCTGAACGCACTTTGTTGACGTGCGCTTTGCCTCAGACTGTTCCTAGCCTCGCCCCGTCATACGGCGCTGACGCATGGAAAAGTCGCCGCTCGCGCACGCCAGTTAAAGAATTGGGCGCCTGTACGTTATTTCATGGAATCCCCAAATGCATGGAGCATCTTCTCTGAGCCCAAGGCAGCCCTAAAAGGTCTCATGGCTCCGTTACTCCGTGGATGCGATCACCAGCTTCTTTCAGAAATCAGACACATCGAAAAAGGTCAGGATGTGAATTTTCAGGGGATACTAGGTAATGTCAGCGTCATCGGGTGGTGTTCAAAGTGATATAACTACGTCAAAACGGATCTGTCCTATTAGCATCCAGAGGCACACACGCTCCGTGCGTGCCGGGTGGTAGCGCTAAGTTCGTGTGAGGGGGGGGGGGGGGGGGGCGTGGCCCGATCTCTAAAGCGGCCCTGCGCCGCAAAGTCATAGGCACACCTCCTTTTCCATGCTCCGCGAAAAACCGCATATCTCACGACATTCTCGACGCTTCTGATTGATTGCTTAGCTGTTTCGCGAAAATCGCCTACGGCGCAGCATCAGCAACTGCTGCAACAGTGACAGGCAAATAGATCGTGACCGAAAAGCAAGAGACGCGTCGCCAAGGGGAGGTCATAGAGGGCAGACTGTGTGCTCCCCCCATCCATATCTCAAAGAACTGACGGAATGCCTAACCCTTATGTGCAAAATTCGCGAAAATAAATTTGGTGTCTTCGAGTGCGGCGCTGACGTGCGCTGCATGTGTGGCACATCGCATAAGAGGCTGCATGTGCATCGCATGTGCTGCATGTGCAGCACATCGCATGTGCTGCACGGGATTATTCACCACGAGCGCACGCACGTAGTGTACATGATACGGCAGGGAATGGTGACACGGACTGATACGCGTCACACATGTCGTGGAATGATCAACCCCGCATGCAGTGGTGAGAACGTCGTAATTGTGCAAAGTCCTCATTCTAGCGCGGCACAATTTTATGTTGATATCTACGAAATCCTCCGTTTATTGCTGAGACGAATTGCAGCGTGTACTGTCGCTGCAGCCTTTTTTCTTTTCATAACTATTCATGTATATTCATCACTATTTGAGACAAATTGATGCAACGCTACACCTCCCTAAAAATTTATTACACAATACATGAAATAAAAATGCGGCTCTGCCATATCGTATTTGAGTAATTTCCCTCAGAACACTATTTCTTAAATCTTCTCACAGCGTCAAATATAAGGCCGTCTGCTTCGCAATGACCTACCTGCATGTTCGTTAAGAAAATAAAAAAAAAAAGGAAGGAAAGAAAATAAAACGCTATGTATTTCTGTTTTGGGCATCGCATCTGACAAGGTGGAAAAAAAGGAGGAATGTTCGTTTTACCCACTGTTGAGCTCGTCTTAGCTTTATTATGAAATACATCCCTCTTGTTGCGTTTTCTTCACCATCTAACGCACGTACAGGCCACGATATCATCTGGCAAACGTGATGCACTAAGATTTAGCTATGTGCGTGCTCTCTTTCTATCTGTTCTCCCAAAGGGGTACTGGCATAGTATTTCGGACTATTCAATCTTTTAAACCCAATAAAAAAAAAAAAAAAACGGTGACAAGCCCCAGAGCGCCGTAAATAATTTACCATGATAGCTTTTTTCTACAACCAGTTTCGGTTTCGTTTTCAATTAGGATACTGTGTCGTGACCTGACGACACGGTATGTGGTGCACGCGCAAACAGGACTTTGCGACGTTTGAACACTCGCTCCGGCTCGATCGGTAGCCTCGTATATGCTGCTACTAATTGTGAGGGCCGATGTCGCAGCATGCCGGAGAGAGTACCAAACGTCGCAATGTCGGCCTGGTCCCACGTGAACCCATACTGTGCCGTGACGTCACGACACAGTATTATAGCAAATTGTCAACAGCGCGTTGAGGCTTGTCACTACATATGATAAGGTTTAGAGGTCCTGGACCTACACTTAACGGGAGAAGAGTGCATTTCGCCAGTGGCTTCGTATATCTGTAAAACAGAATGCGTCCCCGACATTGCAGTAAAATCCTGGCCACAAAACATCAAACTCAGGGCAGCAGAAATTGGCATCTCTATAGTCGAAACAAGCTAAAACCTTCGTACGAGCCGGCTCCCTGAAAGCAATCGACAGCGGCAGCTACAGCCACCAATTCGTCATAAATTAGAGATGCAACTGGTAAAGTATATACCGGCAGGGCTCTCATTACAGTGGACTGCTTAAATTACGTAACAAGACCCACCGTAGTTGCTTAGACTACCCTAGACTTCGGGAAGAGGAAAGGGGAAAATTTTAGCAAAATCAAGGAAGCCCTTCAATCGCATAGCTATCACCTCCGTATTCTCAAACGATCCTCGACTCGAAGCTCTTCCTCCAGTCCACCGAGCCGAGCACAGCGTCATCCTTCGGCTGAAGACGATGCTACGTACGCTTCTCAAGAATTGCCGTGGACTGTCGATAAAGCAGTGACCATTCCTGTCGAGGGATGGCACTGCCATCCACTTTTTTGAGCCGGGGTGGAGTGTTGTTGAGTGGACGGACGTTGCAGAATACGGGGTTCTACATTTCATTTACAGGTTTCATGTAGTGATTTATTTTTTTATTAGGCAGAACAGAAGTACGCCCGCTGGAACTACTATGTCGGTCAAAATTTCTTGCCATACGTGCTGATCTCATCGCTTAAGACCAGGGACGCGAAGCCCATGTTAGTAGGCGAAGAAAGCTTCGCTTCAAAGAACAGCAATACGCTTCAGACAGTGTGCTCTAAGGGCTACGTTGCCGCACGGGACTATGGTGGCCATTTCGGAGAGGTTAAATCCACTACCAAATACCTTCAGCTCGTGTTCGCGCAGGTCACGGATTGCTACAAAGTGCGAAAGAGTAATCAGCCTTACATGTCGCGCGATAACGTTAGCAAAGCGAAGGCTCCGCTTAAAGAGATGTGGCGGGAGAGTGTGAGCTAAAAGCAGAGGGCGAAACAACCAAGCACACGAAGACAGTGGCGAGGACTGGGTGACGTCACGGGGCATATTTTCTTCGGGGAGGACATGCGCGCGGCGAATGCTCCGCCCCTGAAGCGCATTGCTTTTCGTCGTAAGCAGGCCGCGCCGCCAGGCTGCTGGAGGGTGGCAAAAGGCCGAGATGCGCGTGTTCCGGCCACGCCCGGCGAGAGGATGCCCCGAGCGGGGCTCAATTATTTGAGGCTCACCCCGGCACTCGCCGCGCGCACCGACGACGCCCTGCAAATTGCCGGCAAGCCGCCGCCAGCCGAACGCACGAGCTGACCCACTCACGGCGGCAGTGCGCAGATGTTTGCACGCATCCCCGCGGCGAGCCCGCACGAACCGGCCGACGAGGGCTGCCAGCTGACGCCCGCACCAGGAGACGCCTCCTCCGCCGCAAGCTTTCCTCGCGAAAGGGTTTCGAGCGAAGCCGTGCCGGAGGTGAGCACGGCTTGTCACGCGGGTAACCCGACGAGCGAGAAGAGGAGTTACCACACAGCGCTGCACACGTCTAGCGGACGTTACCCTGTCTGCTCAGAAACGAGCTTCGCCCAACCAAGGATGCAGATCGAAGATCGGAAGAAAATAAATGACAAATATACACGGGAGCAAACGGAGGATACGGAGGGAATACTATAGCGACGGGAGAACCTTGCCTTGCAAACAACGCACAGCTACCGACATTTCTAAAGTAAACGGAAGCAGCCAAAATACACTCTCATTTCGACAAAGGAGTGATGAAGTGTATGACACTAATTAGAGCGGCATACGGACGTTATACTTTGCAGGAAAGACCTTAGTGTTGATCGCCTTCCAATAAGAGGAATGGACAACCATGACTAACGCACTAAGTCGAGATATCAAGCTCGGTGGGGACAACGACACAAAGGGACGAGTTGCCAAAACCGAGACACAGCAGCCATCAATGCCACGCGTCAAAGTGCAAGCTGTCGCGGATCTCCCGAAATGCCAGGTCGGTACAAGCCCTCACCAATGGCACATGGAGACACATGCTCTTTTAGAAGGGACAAAATAATAATAATACTAATAAAAGTAAAGCCGCATTTAAAAAAAAAAGGAAATAGCAGCCATAGAGGAGAGTGATAGTCGGCCAAAAAAGAGGAAACCTTCTCACATTCGATTCGTGTTTCCGACATACGCGCGCCATTGAGCTGCGCCATTCTGCGCGCATTCCCCGGAAATCCGGCCGAGCACGCTTGGTGCGCGCGCGCGGCCAGCTCAGCAGCAAGCGAAGCGACATATGTGGGCGCGTCTGACCGCCGGGTCCCGCATCCATGCAGCGCCGCGCGAAGGCAGCCACGCGTCAGCGGCCCCGGCGCGCACTGAAGCGACCAGCGCGCGCCACTGTGAGCCGCAGCGTGCGGGACGTCCTGCCGCGCGCCTGATCGTCTTCGGTGCGCGCTGGGACAGCGTCGGAGGCCAGCAGCGAAAACAGAGCCAGTCAAAGGAGAGGCGCGGTTCAATTTTCACGCTCTGTCGGGGAATGGCCATGGATCGCAGCGACGAGCGCACGCTGCCACGGCCGCGCAGATGATCGCATTGTCTTGATGCGCATGTGCACGAGACCGCGCACATACGTCACTGATTGTTTTTACGCAAACCTGAACAGATGGCATAAACCGAGCCGTTGGCGTCACCTAAGGAGAATAAATAAATAAATAAACTCGTTAATATACGGTCTTTTCGCAAAACCTCTATGTGACGCAGCAAAAGTGGCGCAAGTGTTAAAGGGACACTAAGGAGAAAAATTCGCTCTATTAGTAAACTATTATTCCGCGATAAGCCACCGTTACCGTGAAGCAATAATCTTATCGTGCTCGGTAAGCAATAATATGGCTAAGAAAATGTATACTAATTACAAAAAAAGAGGACCTCACCAGGTCTCCGTGACCTCATGGATTTGATGGCACCTTCTTGGGCCTAGGTAAACTTTATCGGAAAAGATAGGCTACATTGTATTCTAAAACAGCCTATATAAGACTGAACTTAGCAAGCTTCGAAAACTTTTCTGGGCCATAGTATAGCCAAATGCGAAAACATATACTGGGAAATGCGGAACGCCGAAATAACGTATACCGGCGTGAACGGGGATGGTTATTTATTGTCTTGTTGCATCTATGTCGCAAGCAACAGTTTGTAAAAAAAAGGAACACTGAACCTCGCTTGCAGAACAAAGCACGCACGCTGTCTCACAGGCAAAAAAACAAGATACGCAGTAGAAGAGACAAAAGTGTGTGAAGCAGTGTGAGGCGAACCTATAGCGTAAGCTGCAGCCCTACGAAATGTTTCAGCTTCCGGCTCTGAGGACAAAAGACAGCAACGACTAAATGGCCGCGCCCTGCTCCGACGCGAGGCTTCGGCCACAGTGCGGCTTCGCAGGCTCGTCAACTTCGGGTCGCTGTAAGGCTTCACACCAGCCCGCCGAAACCTTCGCAGGGGTTCCCACCGACCGCAAGAGCAGACGAGCCGATGCCAGAACCAGCGCGCGATTGGCGGCCTGGGGCCAGAACTAACCGCAGCTGAAAAGGCGGTGATTCTACGTTGACGGCGGGGGCAGCTACCACGTGACTCACGCGGCAGCTGCGTCGAAACTAAACGTCATGCGCTGCCCATTCGTATGATATATGGACTGTCATAGGAGTTTTCATCCACAGCCTCGCTGAATCACCTGATCACATGGTGAGGCATTGCGTATAGATGGTAGAACCGACATCCGGAGGACTTGATGTGGTGTTTGTAGTAACTCTTGTCGGAATTAGGGTCTGGCATTTTAGCCACACCCAGATTTTCATGAGTGGTAGGGGGATGTCGTAAGGGCCCCCATCAGAACGGAGCTGCCACTTTTTCCTGAATTTATATTGCTAAACGGTATGTTGCGCGAGAAGTCTCGGTTATCTTTCGACGTCTGTACAGCCTATTAGGAAAATGTTTGGGATCGATACCCAGCACCTCCACCAATTGATAGTACGCTTGTAAGGCTAGATGCGCTCGGCGTTTTATACGAATGTACAGAAAGAGACAACGGCCGAGCGGGGCGAGCGCGAGCACCACCAACAAGAACCGCCTTTTTCCTCTTCGTCTTCTGTTGGCGCCCGTATTTCTCACTACAGGTTAAATATTCTTCCCGTATTAAACATAACGTCACCTTTTACGCTTGTCCTGCTTCAAGTTCAGCAATGTCGGCGAGAACTAAATTCCTGATGTGTTCATCTACTAGCCGTCTTGAATTTTTGTGTCGTGTCAAAAAAAAAAAAGAAAGAAAATGAAAGAAACCTTATAGGCCACAAAAATGCCATTACATGGTAAAAGCACAACGATGAGTATTCAGTGAGGAGGAATTGAGACCGAAAGTGAGGCAAGGTCCGTCAGGGTTCAACACGGTATCTAACTATATTTATGCCACTGCCTTGTCAGAGCGCCATATTTCCGCCACGCCATTTGCACGAACGCAGAAACGTATCGGAATAGGGCATATCATTTAGTCTTATTCACTATTCGGGGCCACTATCGCCTTATAGTTTTTAGTCAAATAGGACGGAGCTATAATAGAACGCTGACGAAATGTTAAATCAAGTCGACACCACAAACTTGACTTTGTAGAATTTTCAGTGGCTGTGTTCGAGTTTTACACAGCGGTTCAAACTAGCAGTGAAAGGTAGTGAACTCACTATGCAATCAGGAAGCTAGCTAGACAGCAACCACCGCAAAGACAGCGTGTGATTGTCGCGTCTCCGCGATGAAAGAAAGCGAAGTCACAAAGGTTGTGTTCTATCATATTCCTATTTGTTTTCAACTTTCAAGGCGAAAACAAAGAGGAAAGAACATTCTTGATGGCTCTCTGGAGATAACTGCCGCAAAATACGATATCAACGCCCAGCCTCCGCACTATTTTTCGAAGCTGTAATAGAAATATCAGAAATGGTGTGAGCAGGGATTTCACGATGTGCACGTCACACGAAGTGAAAGTTTCATGGCTTTGTGTCATTTCCTTCTTGTGGGCCGCAAAGTGTTGTTCAGATTTTGCCTTCGTAAGTCGAAGGCGCCAAAAGCACAAACGATGCAATAGAGCCTGAAATTGTTTCGTCAATGAAGGTTTGTTTGTTCTTAGCCTATCTATACCTGCTGCAAAGGAATATAGACTCATCACTGCAATCACTAAAATCAGACTTTGTGCAGATGACTGTGTATTATACAGAACCAATAACTCCATTGATGACCATCACCGTCTTGCCCAATCGCTTATGTCTTTCTGCGCTTGGTGCAAAACGTGGCAAATGAACATCAATTGTAGTAAAACAGTCGTGATGTCATTTGCCAATAGACAATGCCCCCTCTCGTTCGATTATGCTCTGGATGGGATCCGACTTTAAAAAGTATCTCAATATAAATACTTAGGAGCCATTCTAACAGAACATCTTTCTTGGTGTAAACACATCGAATATGTAAACGAGAAAGCCCTAAAAAAATTAGGCCATTTGTGCCGCACTTTAGCTAAGACACCCCGCGACACTAAGCTGTCTTTATATAAAACGTTAATTCGCCCTGTTCTAGAATATGCATCTGTCGTTTGGTCCCCCTACAAACAATGTGAAACAAGCTCGCTCAATAACGTTCAACGAAAATCTATCCCTTTCATTTGCCACAATTAAGGTCAGAGTTTCTCATCAAAACAGGCTCAGCAGTCTTTGAACATTGAGCCATTACCTTCACGTTATCGCATTAAAGCCTTAAAATTTTTATATGCAATTAATAACTCCACCTCTGGCCTTTCTGGCTGTAACTATATCACATTTACTAACGCAAGTTCTACCCGTAGCTCCCAAGCCTTGAACGTAACACCTATTTATGCTCGTACTAACACATTCAAATACAGTTGTTTTCTACGTACAATACAGCTTTGGAATTCTCTACTCGGCAACATCCGTTCACTATCACTAAAAGATTTTATATCTACCACTGGTAAGCATTTCGCTAACATTCAAAGCGCTTCTTTTTGATCATTCAACTTTTTCTGTATGTGTGTGTTTTTAATTTGTTATGTATAGTAATGGTGTAATGTTCCCACTCCAGCTATAGCCCTGTATTGAGCTGCAGTATATGTAAATAATATAAATAAATAAAAAATCAGCCTACTTAAGTCCCCTGTAGAGCAAATACTGAATATCCAAATGCCCTTCTGTGCAATCAGCACGCATACTCCCTATAGGCGAAAAGAAAGAAAGAAAGAATGAAAGAAAGAAAGAAAGAAAGAAAGAAAGAAAGAACAGTTTTGTCCGTAATCATGTTTCTTAATCTCAATTAGAACATCACGAACATCACTATGTTCTGGATCATTCATTCTAAGCCACTTGACGAGTTTATCAACGAAACAATGTTTTTTTTTTTTTTCGAACCACAGGTTGCTACGATGGGACGCGACCGTAATTACACGCAGTTCCAATGTGCTTGAGAGGCCGGCGGAAGAGGCGCAACAGTTCATCGACCTTCGTGATCGAGGAATATATGTGTCGCTCTATTTAACTCTCTTGATGCGTGCTCGGGGCCTTCTTCTTGTTTATATATGTCCGGAACGGAATACACAAAGTCCCGAAGATGGACTTGACGCATGCACGGATGACGAAGCCCAGTGGTTTCGATTACGCATTACAACGAGTTGCAGCGCGCAGCACTGAGGCACTCCGAAAAGCCATGGGAGTTTTTTTTTTTTTTTTTGCCTTCTTATTTTAGGTAAAAGCTCCCAACCAACGGACCAATGAACAGCCCAATTCTGTTTTTTTTTCTTGCTAATGTCACGATATGATACGCCTTGAGACAACACAAGAGATGTCGCGTGAGTGGGTCATATAAAAGCGAGATAAACTTTCATCGGCGTTGTACAGAGCACGAGTACCAGAAATATGCACTGTGTCATATCCGCTCGCGAATGTCTCCGGCGCGCGCTAATATTCGTCTCTTGCAGCGCCGCGGGCCCCAGGGAAATTCTCATCACAGCGTTAGCCGGCATCAACTCCGTTTTTATCGCTAGTCATGGGCTAATGTCGGCTGCGTTATAAAAATGGAGGCGCCATAGACAAGAAGCGCTCATTGCACAACCTCTCAGTACAACTGACGGGGGCAGTAAGCAGTTAAGTCATTTATATACCTGTGCAGCCACTGAGTAACTACCGCATGATACCTTAGTGCCACCATCTAGAGTTCAAAAAAAAAAAAAAAAAAGAAGAAGTCCCATTTTCCGTTAAGTTCTTCGCCACGCTTACCGCAGTGCACTCTTCTCTAGTCGGCGTTAGCGTTCCATCTCAAGTGCGAAAGAAAATTTCAGCTTTCCTCTTCCGTCGCTTCCCTTTTCGCCAAACTACAACACAAATAAGTGGTGCCCATCGTTCGTTCCTCTGGCTTTATTCTTGCAGCCTGTCCTGTGCCCATCCCCGTGTATACCTATACCCACTTCTCCTGACAATTACGCGTCAAGCTTTCCGGGAACTGTCGGCACGAATCTGCTCGGCAGCCGTGAACTTGACCGGCGTTTCTGCCGTTCTCAAAAGAAGAAAAAAGAAATAGCGAGAAACAAGGCTGGCTGTATCGCTGCGAACCCCTCTTTCTTCGAGGCACTCTCAACTGCGCGCCGATGGCTGCAGGTGCCATCTGCGGTCGATGATCTCGCACGCCGTGCGCAGCCGATCCTCTCTGGCGGCGCCTCCGCGCGCTCGGCTTGCATGCTCCTATACCTGCGCGGGCTCAACGCTAATTGCCCGGCACAACGGTGGAGCAGATCAATTGGTTTCCCAGCCTCCATTTGTCGGCCTCGCGGACGTCTGCCATCGAGTTGCACGCGGACGGTGCACGACCGGTGCGGTGCGGTGGCCGCTCGGCCACTCAGCATCGCGATCCGCCGGACCCCCTCGTATAAGCAACGCCCCCTTTCCCAACCACCCGCGGCCGCCTCTCCCTCGCATACGTACCTGTACACGGCCCTGTAGCCCCAGTATAACCCTCCCCCAACCCCTGGCCTTGTTTTTGCCCTCCGACAAGTAAGCGGCTAATCGCATTTGAGACGACGCGCACTTGAAAAATGTCTGTTCCGGAGGAAGTAATAATATAATCACAGTGCTCGGGAGCGTTTATACTGCCCCCTGCTCGTGTTTCCAGCTGCCCAAGGCGCTGTCCGCTGCCGTGCGAGGGAAGCAGACGGAAAACGGAGCAAGCGCTAACGTCCACTCAATTAGCAACAATCGCCCCCCGAGTATAGTATAAGCTGTCCCCAGCAGTGTGCGGACGTGGTGCTTAAGTGTGCATCATGATTCTCCTCGCTCCAGCACTGGTTGTAGCTTGTTTACAGCACTACCGCCTACTTCCCGCCCCACCACCTCCTCTTTCACCTTCCACACAAAGATTGTTGCCCATATAGGCTGCAGAAGGCGCTCGTAAGAATAGCTGGACGGACGTACGGCCGGGGACGCAGTAGCATAGAATTAAGACAGAAACACGAGAAAATGGCGTTGAAACCACAATGCAAGTCATCATAAAAGTGGTATAGATCACAGAACAAGGCATCAAAGTTGTTACAAAGCACATGTTTCAAGATTGAGTGTGGCTCAGGACGCTATCTAAATGCACTGAGATACGGAGCATTTGCATGTCGTATTGGAAGCACTATATATGTACGCTTTACTTGCGGCGGACACAGCTTAGTAAAATAACGAAACGTAGGTGTCTGAGTCTCGTTTCAAGGGTCTCTCACACCGATCTAATCTGAAGCCAGACGAAGTAATAAAACACACATATATATAGTAGACATGTACACACAGTCAGCGCTCAATAGAAGAGTTTGCGGAGTTCGATGAGTCTAGCGTTCAAAAACGCAAACACTTCGCTGGAGATGTTGCTGCAGTGAGGGTTTTCAAGCGTCCGTTCTCACATGTTGTAAAGAAATATCAAGTCCTCACTTGACGATGTACAGCATTCATTTGTCCCGGATTCAGGCTTGCGAGGCCCGCCCGGGTGCGTTACACGCGTCCTGAAAAACGTGAGACTTACAGCTGCTCAAGCATGTTTCATACCGCCTTATCCGTTCTTCCTCCCCTTGTCAAGAACTGTCCATTGGAGGAAGTGCTCCTCGTGGTGGATGGTTTTCACGAGAAATGTGTGCAAACATGTACGTTATGGCGGAGTGGAAGTTAAGCTTTCTTCCAAATGCTATGTGATTTTACGAAGGGTGTATTTCAATAGACAGATGAACACCAAGTACCGAAATTCTTTTAGCCTTGAAATAAAAAGCGGCGAAAGTAAAGCAAAGAAAATTCTGGTTTAATAATCGAATTCACCTCTGTACGCTCCCACTCTTCCAGCTTTCCTACACGAGGGTCACCCAACGTTTGTTGCAGATCGTGCCAATTTTACTTACCAGTCGCGTAAAGCGCATACAGGGCAGTACAAACTACTGAAAGACAACACACCTTTGTTTGATGTCAACGTAAGATCATTTCAATATATTGTGTAAACAAATCATCCGTTATTCCTCATTCAAGTAATCTGCGCCACCCTCGGTCGCAGCCATTACGTCTTTCGTCTCCCTCCGCCACTTCCTACTAGCATCCACGCTCCTCAATTCACCTGCGTAGTAAAACCAGACACTGCGCAACTCCTTTACAGTGTGGCACCCAGAACAGGCGTTCCATGCAGTTTGACTTCGTCATATTCTCTGCCAGCAAAGAAGGCGGCCGGTGCAAATAATACGAGCATTCAAACACTGTTTCCAGTGACGCAACTTCACTCTAAATCTTAAGAGCCGCGTTATCCTCCAAGGGGGCGAATATATATATATATATATATAATATTTTCCATGAATGCTTGATGTATACATTCGAAGATGCAGATATAATCCGAGCCGCACTGCCCCCCCGAACTAAACGCGCGTCGACGGGCGCTTGCAATGCGTGTGTGACCGAGTCCCCGGTGCGGCCCGCACAGTGGCCTCGGCGGCGGCGGAGTTCGAAGGCGCTCCGCATCAGAGGCCGCCGACGGCTGAACGACTTCCGGTCATATACGAGCCGCAAGAAAAGGGGCGCTGCAGACCGAGCGGCCCGTGCGGCACAGCCATTTATATCCAGGCTTTGGGAAAAGCCGCTGACGACAAAGGCTGCGCTGGGCGGCGGCGCCGAACGCCGCAACACGCGCGCTTCCTTCCCTCGACAACTGCGCGCGTTGTGTCGCTCTCGTCCGAAGCCCGGAAAAGAATGCCAACGAGTCGTAATGTTTACGTGCGCGCCAAGGAACCTCTCGCCCTCCTCTTGCGTGAGTGTGTTATTATTATAACTGGCGTAAGAAGAAGCAAGAACGTGGGGATCACGCATAATTCGAGCTGCGCTTCAATAGCTCGCAAGACAGCAGCCGCAGCGGCGAACAGGGCCGCGGTCCTTCGGTGTAACAGAGAGCTCTCATAACGTCTCCAGGTCTGTCCCGAGATTTTTTTTATTCTTGCCGTCTTACGACATTCAGCGACCGCGCGCAAAACAAACTAGCGTGTTTGCTCGCGTAATGAGGAATTTGTAGCGCGCGTTATCGCTGTGCATAAACGTTGTCAGCAAAAAGATCGCATTCCGCAGGCGGAAGAACGAGGCGCATAGGCGAGAAAAAAAAAAAAAAAAAAAAAAAACAAGGCAACCTGTGCCCGAACATATACGACAGCAAGACAGTGACGAACGCAGAGCTTCAGCGAACCGACAGCATCGCCAGCGGAGCCCTTCAGGCGTATGTGGGGTCTAATCCCGAGCGACCGAAATACGCCGTGGGTCCAAATAATAGAGAGGGGGGTCGACACGGAGAGAAGAGAATAGGGGGGGGGGTCGAAGAAACACAAGGAGCCGATGAGAGGAGGCCCGGCGGTGATCCATCATCGTTGCACGGGTCTCGTGTCAAATCAGCCAATCCGCGCTGATCCATCAGCCGTTTAACCTTCTTCCCGCGCTGGCCGCGGCGTAGCGGGCTCCGCTGTTGGCAGCTACACTATTGTTCACAAAGGCGGGGAAGATTGTTGCTCGGCAGCAGCTCCTTCGTCTCACCCTGAGCAGCGGCCGCCCCCATGGTCAGCGATTGAAAGACAAAGAACGCCCACCTCCTCCTCAGAGGCCCGCTCCCTCGAACTGTGCTTTCCGCAATCCACTCAGGCTGCCGCCTTGCATACATGAACTCAGTGAGCTCCTCTCACACGTAAGCCTGCCGCGCCACGGCTTTTTAAGGAGCCCGGAAGGCTGCAAGAACAGCGGCAACGCTGGGACTTTACGCTTGCCAGACTGAGCTGCTTGTGACGACTCTGGTGGGTGACTGTATCTCCGGCATACTAACGGACGAAATGATCGCAGCAGCGAATATATGGCTCTTGCGTGCGCTAACTGCATGTGGAATGCTGTTTGTCTCAGCGCAATGTTCCCCAATTTCCTGCGCTATCTGTTACCGTCATAGCCCGAAATGACTCCCCCCCCCCCCCCCTATTTTTTTTTTCGCACACATAGCTATATGTCATTGGAAATGATTTGATGCATTCGTAAATGTGACGCTGTAATGTTCAAGGACCTTCATGAATTCATGATGCCATTCTCTATTTCGAGAAAAAAATTCCGGCAACGTCTCGGGACGACTGTCGACGTTAATGCGATTAGTATTGAAGCAATGTAGCGACGTTGTATTGTCACCACCGAAACGCCTCGTGTGTGGGACTTGTTGCAGTCTGTCTCCTTTCACGTGCGTATACCTTGGACTCGCTGCGCCATCCAGCGGCAGCGCCGCGAAGTCCGCTCATGCCGAGTGGCTGAACGTACATATTCCGACAAGATTGTCCTAATATATACGACGCTGGTTCGACGTCGCTCAACAACGAATAAATTTTAAATGACTTTTTTGCCATTGAATAGCGCCACATATCCAGTGACACATACTCGGTGACCCAAGCTTGCGTCAAAGAGCTTCACTGAAGAGCGGCACAAACCCACTGTCGTAAACCCAGTGATCCATGTTGGTCCGACGGCTGGTTTGGAACCGAATTCCCTCAGCAGAGCAGCCTGATGCATACCCATCAGACCATGGAATACAGAGTGACCCAATGTGACCCAGGTTAGACACGTACAGACACACCGAACGACATACTGCAAACTGGGTGAAGTTCGCAAATAATACTAATCGCGTTAAAAGTCTACCTTCTATTCGATGTTTATGGCGCAAAAGGTAAGCGGAATAATAAAAAGATAATAAAGAATAATAAAAACCTTTTCTGAATAGAGTAAGCCAAATAAACAAAAGACCTTTTCGCTTCTCACAGCAAACGCTTAGCGCATAAGATGTATTACGCCTTGTTATGGTTCACTTTCTGCGGCAATGAATGGAACAGATACCAAACACGTGGGGCACGGCATGCCTAATCTTCACGCTCGTCAACATGAAAAGACTTGTCCGTCGGGTGTTATGCGCGGAATGTGCAAATCCTACTCCCCTCTGTCCTAAGTTGAAGCCATCTACGCCAAGAAGTGGTTTCCCTCCCATGCCCCTGTGTGTGGGTTGATCAGACGTGTCTTGACAAGGCCCTCTACCAGGGGGCATCAGAAAATGAGGATGCCCGGATGGTGGAGGGTATAAGAAAGCCAGCAAGCTGCCACGTGTGGTCACATCTCCTCTGCCCTTGCGGGCAGAGATGTGCACGCACGTCGAACGTTTCGGTATTTTTTGTCTTGAAGCGCACCGCCCACCCGTAACGATGTATTAAAGGGACACTACAGGTTACTATTAAGTCAACGTGGACTGTTGAAATACCATCCCAGAAACCTCGAAACGCTTGTTTCGTGCCAAGCAGAGACTTACTTTAAGAGAAAATGCGTCCTGAAGCGTCCGCGTACCTCTAGCGCAGTTCAAATCGCCAGCCCTCCCATCGAGGAGTACTGACATCATGGTCTAATAATGACGTTGCGCCATCGGTGAGTAGAACGGCGTCCGCAGACGGCGCTACGGCTTTTCTGCGCAAAACGCAAATGCGCGGCCGGAAACGGAGCCAAGACAGAGCAGAGCGAAAGCGGGAGTGTGGTGGCTAGCGGAAGGAGAAACGCGCGATCATAAGCTGGTATACTTCATTCTATGACGCAAACTTCGACGCTCGTCGCAATGGACCCTGACAACGACAGATTGGCTCGCGGTGGTGGGCTCAACTTCAGCGATTTGAGCACTGACGAGCGCCACCTGCTGCTGAGGGCTCGCGCTGCCGGCGTCGTTGCGTACTACGACGGCGGCATCGACACCGGCTCTCCGGAGCGGGAAAGCAACGAGGGCTTCCCACGACATCACATGGACGTGGCATTCTCGCTGCTTGTTCCAAATTAAAGTTTCGCGAGCCAGCAGAACCCTCACAGCACGACGCGATAACGAAACTACTGAAACTCCAAAGCGTGCGCGGCGCAGAGTCGAGCGCGCAGAGTCGAGCGAAAACGAAACCTTTAGACCACCCATATTACTGAAAGGTAACGTCAAAATGTTATTTTTTCTTAGAATCGAATAGACGTAGACATGTAGCATTCTTTTACGTCTTATAATCGAATGAAATGATATTTTTAATACGAGTAGTTGAGTATTAGTAACACAAATTATGAGAAGTGCTTTCGTCATCGGGCTAGTACCGGAATGTCGCTGGGGGGTCTCAAATCGTGTCATGCATTTACCTCAATTTCTCGGTTACTAAAGCTCTGTTCGCGATTATATTGACGCCTTAGACGTTCTGGAACATTGCTCTACCACTTTAACTTGAGTTTCTGGTAACCTTTAGTGTCCCTTTAAACGTATGCTATTTATTTTTACATCTCATTGTCTTCTCTGCCGAACCTTCACCGATGGCCAACCTGGTTCGATCTCCAAAAAGGCGCTGTTGAAGGTCACAAAACCCCGTCCCCGTAACAGCCAGCTGCATATATATTGGCCACTGCTTCGCACTTAGGACAAACCTACGATTTTTCTGTCTTGGTCATATATATATATATATATATATATATATATATATATATATATATATATATATATATATATATATATATATATATATATATATATATATTGTCGTGCTCAAGCGTGCACGGACGTTATTACCCATATACGCTATTAAATATGCGCGTCCGCTATTTTCAAACATTTCATATTACAAGCTAACCAAGCCTATTACCTCAAATTGTTGTTGTATATACAAAACAATAAGCTATACTCCATATTCAGTTCTTCTCGATCTGTTCAATATTGCCTCCGTACACAAAGTATAAGAACACCCAAAATTAGAACTACCTATAGTAGGCAGCACATTCAACACCAAATGCCTGGTCTGCTCAATAAACTTGACTACATTTTAGACTTAAATAAAAAAATGCTAAAAATAGGTTTAAACAAATTCTTCTAGAAAACTGTATTGAATGTGTTTAGGTGCAGTTCCTGTGTCGATTAAAACCTCAATGTGTCTGGACTTTCCATCTCGCTTAGTGTTGAGCGCGCATTTGTTTCTTTTTGTTGCTGCTTGTGATGATATATGTACGTCAACTTGCTTCTCTTCTTCGCTCTGTGTTGATATTTTTATTGTTTTCTTCTATCTATAGAGACAATTTAGATTGTAAAATGATTACCTGATTATAACTATTACATATTGCTCCTGTTTTTCCTATTTGTATTAGGTATGCACCGTATCTCGGAGCAAAAGCCTCCGTCAGGCCTCTTGCTTTTGCTTCGATTTCTGTTGATGTACAAAAAGAAAATAAATAAATCAAATCAAATGCGGTAATGTAAATGATTAGCTGTTCAAATTTAAGGCACCACAAAGTGAGGGGCAGACGTTTCGAGTCTTACAAAAGCGACTATATAAGGTCTCCCAGCTAACATTAGCCAAGCTGTTAAAAAAAAAAAAAAGAATATTTTTAAAGAATAAGGTGCAAGATACAATTATTACAATTATAGGATCTATTGTGGTCAGTCGTCAGACACTTTACAACCGAACACCGTAGGTCTTATAATCGTGTCTTGCACCGTATTCTTATTAGCTTCTTTCTTTTTCTTTTGACACCTTGGCTAACGTTAGCTGGGACACACGGTACAGCGATTTTCTGTGGCTTTGGGCGCTCTACCTCTCAGCCGGCGGCGGGTTCGATTACCGGCCGCGTTTGCCGCGCTCCAGTGAGAACGGCATGCAGCAGAACTCTTGTACCGAGCTTTGCGTGCACGCTAAGGAACCCCAGGTGACACCTATGTACGTGTGTGCGCGTGTGTCCCTGCGTGCGTGCGTATTTCAGTATTTTCTGCATGCATGTGCTGCCTCGTTTATGCGCAGCGCGCGCCTTTCTTCCAGCTGCGCTGCGCAGCTTCCCGAGATTCTGCTATAGAACAAAGCAGGTGTGCCTGCATAACTCGAAGAAGATTCGAGGCTTTCGCATATAAATAAATTCCAGAAAACGGCCGCCTATTTCGGCTGTCACCCCACTGGGCCTACGGTGCATTATATAAAATATTCAGCCTTTTTTTCTTCTTGCAGTTCCATCTCTTCCCCTCTTGACCTAGCGTCGAAGCACTAACTTCAGGTTCATCGTTACTCCTGAGACCAAAGTGTCCTGAAGCGGCTGTGGACGCGAATACGAAATAATATGAACAAATGCCGCCTGTCGCCTGCAAAGTGCAGGTTTTCCGTGTCAGTTAAGGCGAAGGGGATTAACAAGGCATGCAGGGAGGGTATGTACACATGTACGCTCTCAAGTGAAGCGGAGTTAGTGCACCAACATACGTAACACTGAACCTATGCTATGCTCTAAAACTACCAAGAGTTGCCACATGGCGAACTCTGAGAGAGAGAGATAGAGAGACAAAAAAAAAAGCGACACAGAAGAAATATCACCGTTGTATACCTGCAGCCGCATCTTTCATTCACGTATTCTGCTTCATACATTTACTCCAGAAGAACGTCAACTATATAGGTTTTTAAAACATCTATCTATCTATCTATCTATCTATCTATCTATCTATCTATCTATCTATCTATCTATCTATCTACCTACCTACCTACCTATCTATCTATCTATCTATCTATCTATCTATCTATCTATCTATCTATCTATCTATCTGTCTGTCTGTCTGTCTGTCTGTCTATCTATCTATCTATCTATCTATCTATCTATCTATCTATCTATCTATCTATCTATCTATCTATCTATCTATCTATGTCTGTGTCCGTCTGTTCAAACATTCAAGTTAAAGTTCGGCAGCATCATACACTCCTGTGACACATGAAGGCGAAAGCCTGCTGCACACGTGGTAATGCATTCAGTTATGCGATCGGAGGGGTGAGACGCGTACATCTTGCAAGACATAACGAGCCGCAGTGTGAAGTAAACGTACGGCGCTGTAGGTCGACGTCCTCAACGACACATGCGAGCACCTAATGCACTACCTAAATCTCCTTTCCTTCTCTCTTTCTCTCTGTATTTCTTTCTTCCTTTATTTCATTGTTCTTTCTTTCTTTCTTTCTTTCTTCCTTTCTTTCTTTCTTTATTTCTCCATTCATATTCAGCCATTGCATATTTGCTTGCTTACGGGGGTATGAGCCACCCCTGATGATATTTCTTGCTTCACTGGAATAGACGCCGCTTTTTTCGGGTATGAGCCTTTGCAACGAGCCACTTGAGGCTTTCGCGTTAATAATTAATAATGGGTCGGGATTTTTATGGTGTTCACAAATGTGCGTGTATAAAGGAAACGGAATATCACATGAGGTTCTTGGTTAGCCTCTATGTATTCCTTAATACAGATCACTGTAGCTGTCATACACTATAACATACGGTGACAGCGCGAACATTGAAGCAATCCGGAAATCACGTGCACACACGCAATTGAGTACCACTGCTTCTCTAGCAAAGTCACTACGGTTTGCCACTACGCATAACACATACACACAGTTCGTGACGAAAAGGTGCTTAAGCCCGTAGCAAACTTCTGTGAAGTCGGGGGCGGGACGCTGTGTACCTGGCGCCATCTCTCGGAGGGCCGCGCAACGTGGCAGCTCGGCATGGCACGAAGAGCGTCGTTCCGGCGCGTTAGTTTTGACCCCTCCAATATCGGAGGTCGTGCGTGCGAGAGTTAATAAGCAGACTCGCCGGTCCCCCGCCCAAGAGGAAACGCCAGCGTAAAAAGCGCTTCGTATTCACGCGAGAGGGCGAACAGGCCACCTGGCAAGTTAGGCGACGCCACCAGAGGGCGCGTCACGGCGCTCATCAAAGCACCAATTGGACCATCAATCTTGCGCGCGTCCACCAATCAGAAGAACGCATTTTCGCCCCCCTCACCCCCTCTTCGTGGAAATCTTCGCCAAACAAGCAGCCGGACGACAGAGGTAGCAGACGACCAAAATTATATCGTCGCATGAACACAAACGGAAAAAGCAGCGGACGCGGCATAAATAACTAATGAAGCTCATCAAACCGCGCAAGAGAAAAAAGAATGCAGGATGCGCCGACGCGTTGGCCGTCGAAACAAAACACAACAAACTTTGACCGGGCGGCAACGAGAGCCCGCAACAAATCAAAAGGAACGAAAATGCTCCCCTGCGAAACAAGGCACGGTATTACGCATGCGTGGTGCATAATGGCGATGACGATAATAGCGCAGGAGAGCTGCGCGCGTACCGGTGTATAAGGGGCCCAGTATACCCGCCCCGTCAAGCAGTGCTGCACGCGGGTATAATGGCGCGAGTTATTGACAGGCGTCGGGTCAGCGAATGACCTCGGTCATGATGTGCATTCCTTGGCGGCGGCCAGGCCTGTGCCGTCTGGTCGCTCGAGAAAAATCGCCGCCGCTCCTCATAAGCCGGTTCTCGCTCGGCCAGACTCGTCCTCCTTGCCGTCTCGAGCACGTGTCACCCTCGGTCGCGGCTGCATTCGACGATCATTCCCGGGCTTGGACGTATAATTCCGTAAGGTCGGTTAGCAGGCCAGTTCCGCATAGCTCCACGGGCATCCACTCGGCATGCTTCAAACTTGCATGCCGATTTATTTGGTTAAAAATTCACCGTACTAGGTGTCTGCCTTTAGATGACAGCATCGATAATATAAGTAATCAAAATGAGCGGTATGAATGCGTTACCACAACGAGGTTAATATAAGACACCTTTCCATCACAGCGCTCTCCGGAGAGACCTAGGCCCTCGAGGTTAGAGGCGCGTTATTTCAGCTTTACTAAGCCTCGTCTAACTTCCTTTGAAACGTTCGTCAATCGAAAAGAAAGGCATCCGAAACAGCGCGTGCGACTTCTTTATGGCTGCGTGAATGAACACGCACGCCTGCACGCAGGAGGTAACAGAGAAAATTACAAGGATTCCCGCTGCTAAAGAGTGGAACAGAAAATACGGCCATATACATATTATATCCGCATAAATTCCATATTCCGCAAGAATATCTTCATAACGCTAATGCATAAGCCTCCCAAACAAAAAGCGCGCGCTAGAACAGACAAATAGCGCAGAACATTGCGACGCTCGAATGCTACCCAAGTTTAGATGCATTACCTGATCAGGCGGACACTACCTGTACGACAAATCACAATGCTCATGTGGCCAACTAAAAAGTATCTAGTGATTATTTGTTTAATTATTTACTGCAGGAAATATGTGAAATTGCAGTGTCGAAGAAGATCATGCAGTCAGGCAATGTTGCTTAGCAGAGACTAGCACTACTTTAGCGATCGCTATGTCCTCACGATATGCTTAAAACATGCATTGAGCCTAAAGATCATGCCAAACTACTGAACCGAACCAGATCGACGACACCGGTGATAGCACAAGTGTAGTCCAGAAATGAGGTTCCGCCGTGCCCTCACAAGCCCGAACCGAACCAAACAAGTATGGTTCACGGCAGTCACCTTGGTGCCGCATTCACCAGGCGTAAAACACACCTGATAGGTTGCAGTGACGCTGTTCCAAATTCCGAACTCTGTCAGGTACTAGAAACATTTGCATACATATTTCACATTTGTCCCGCCTACACAGAAGAATGACAGAAGCTGGTTTCGGCCATCGCGCACGTCGACAAGAGACCGCTGTCTGATGAGTGTTGCGTTTCGCCTGCGACACGTGGTTTTGCCGGCGGGACTGCGGCGGGGCGGCAGACATTTTGGCCCGATCGTCGTCGCCGCAACACTCATCGCCAGGTGTTTCCAGGCGCGACTGCGGCGATGCGACCGCCTAGGGATCATCCTCGCATTCCAGTCATTGTGCCCGAAACAGGCGATGCCAAAGCAGGGATCTCATTCCAGTTATTGGGCCCGAAACAGGCGATGCCAAAGCAGGGATCTCGTTCCAGTCATTGTGCCCGAAACAGGCGATGCCAAAGCAGGGATCTCATTCCAGTTATTGGGCCCGAAACAGGCGATGCCAAAGCAGGGATCTCGTTCCAGTCATTATGCCCGAAACAGGCGATGCCAAAGCAGGGACCATCCTCTCATTACAGTCATTGTGTCCGACCGGCAGCGCCACGACAGGGTGCTACGAGATCGTGCTCAACATGGTGCTACGGCAGCGCTACGACAGTGTGCGTCACCATTAGCCCATTGTACATTCACGTGCTCGTCTTTTGAGGGGTTCCTTCTTGCCCTCAACTGCGAGAGTATAAAAACAGCTGCCCCCGGACGCCAAAAGGAGGGCTCCGATTTCTTCTGTTGAGTGAAGTGCTCTCCCGTCTCTCTACTTCGGTCAAACCTGACCGCCAACTCTTTGCGATGTTAAAATAAACAAGTTGTTTCGTTGTTACCAGTCGACTCATGCTTTGCCGGGACCTTCGGATGCTTCCAGTTGTACCCCAGGCCGCCAGGCCAACGCTACCCTTGGGGCTTGCGACCCAGGTACAACCACGGGCGTCAGCGCCGAGTTCCCAACAGATCGTACCAGCGGTCCGATTCGAAACATCTGGTTGGCAGCGGTGGGATCGCCTACGACTTCAAACAACTGTCTGCCAGCGGTGAGATCGCGACAACGGAGGCCAGCAGCGAAGAGATGCAGTTGACGGTATGCTGAGCAGCTCAACGACGATCCGGGAGCAGTGCAACGAGCCCTGTGTGACGACTGGTTGCCTGCAGCGGAACGACTGCGCGGAATTCCTGCCTGCGAGGTTTGGTGAGTGCGGGACTTTCTTCTTCTGAGCTTTGCCAGGCTTTTTGTTAGTGTCAGAAACAGAGCTGGTAATTGTGGTTGTCGTTGCTGCCAGGTTAGTTTGCGGCAAGACAATAGTAAGCAGTAGAGAAAGCAGCATTCAGAGCAGCCATGGATTTGAAGTCGTTGCGCAAACCGAAATTGTTGGAGCTTGCAAGAGAGTTGGGTCTGGATGTCTCAGACAAACTAAGAAAACCTGAACTGCTAAAGGCTATTCTTGAGTTAGAGGCTGAGGATGACGAGCTGTCGGAATGCCTTGAGACTATTGAGGAGAGGTCAAAAAGACAGGAGCGCGAACTTAAAGAGCAAAAAGAGAAACAGGAGCGCGAACTTAAAGAACAGAAAGAAAAAGAAGAGCGTGAACTTAAAGAACAGAAAGAAAAAGAAGAGCGTGAACGTAAAGAACAGAAAGAGCGAGAGCAACAAGAAAAAAAAGAAGAGCGCGAACACGCTTTGGAAATGAAGCGTCTTGAGGTAGAGATGGAACGCGCTCGTAATGGAAGTCAGGCACACGGTGCAGGAGAACGCGTATTGTTCAAAATGACTGACCTGATGCGGCCGTTTAAGCTTGGAGAGGACATTGGTTTGTTCCTGGTTAACTTTGAGCGAACGTGCGAGAAGCAGGGGTTCTCTCGGGAAACGTGGCCACAGCGCTTGCTCACTTTGTTACCCGGCGAGGCGGCCGACGTAGTCGCTCGCTTGGATAGAGAGGAAGCAGAGGATTTCGACAAAGTAAAATCGAGTCTGCTAAAAAAGTACCGGCTGTCTGCGGAGGCGTTCCGTCGGAAGTTTCGGGAAAATGAGAAAGGCAGGAGTGAGTCATATACAGAGTTTGCGTATAGGCTTATGTCGAACATGCAGGAGTGGCTCAAAGAAGAGAAAGCGTTTGGTGACCACGATAAAGTTCTGCAGTGTTTCGGGCTAGAACAGTTTTATAGTCGGTTACCTGAGAACGTGCGATACTGGGTCTTGGATAGGCCAGACGTTTGTACGGTGGCTAAAGCCGCTGAGCTAGCCGAGGAGTTTGTGACGCGTCGAGCTCGCGGAGCTAAGGACGGTCAAAAGGGTGAATTTGGCTCGAAGTTTGAGAGGCCGAAGTTCACACCCATGAGAGCAAAGGGGAACACGCGTAGTGCGGATGCGAGTGGAAGCAGTGCGACCGAACCTAAGGAGACGGCGGCAGCCGAAGCCGAACGCAGAAAGCGGTTCGAGATGAGGCGAGCGGGCGTTTGTTATACGTGCCAGAAGCCGGGTCACTTTTCGGCGCAGTGTCCGGAAACAACACCAAAAGTTGTGTTTTTTTCAATAGGCAGCACTGACGAGAACATGAAGCTTCTCGAGCCTTACATGCGAGACCTCCTCGTAAACGGGAAAGAGTGCCGAGTGCTCCGCGATTCCGCAGCTACGATGGATGTAGTTCACCCATCTTACGTAGAACCCCATATGTTCACGGGCGAGTGCGCATGGATCAAGCAAGCCGTGGAAGCTCATAGCGTGTGTCTGCCGGTAGCAAAAGTGCTTATTGAAGGACCTTTCGGAGCGCTTGAGACAGAGGCGGCAGTGTCATCTATGCTGCCACCCCAGTACCCGTACCTATTTTCAAACAGGTCCGATCACCTCCTGCGCGAGAAGGGGCTTTTGTTTGGTGAAGCTAGTGTTCAGGCCTTAACCAGATCGAAGGTTCGGGAGCTCGCTGCAAAGGCGGTAGTTGCGGGGCCGACGTTATCAAACAACGAAAAAGGGTCAGAGGCGCAGCAAGCTGATATTCAGAGCACGCCCGAACAGAATAAAATTGAGTCTGTAGCGTTGAAGGCGCCAGATACTGGAGAGGAAAATCCCGATTCGGGAAAGTTAGAAGAGCTATCTACTGATTTGCTCATCGCGCCTACGTCAGACGGACTTGATAGGTTGCTAAAAGTCAGCCGGACGGCTTTGATAGCCGAGCAAAAAAAGGATGGCAGCCTGGAAAACGTGCGCTGCAATGTCAAAGACGGGATCGCCAGGAAAACTGCGCGTTTTGTGGAAAGAGGTGGAGTCCTGTACCGGAAGTATCTAGACCGCAGAGGAGTGGAGTTCGATCAGCTGGTCGTGCCTCAATGCTATCGTCAGGATCTGTTGCGCTTGTCACATGGGGGTTCGTGGTCCGGACACCTAGGAGTTAAGAAAACTAAGGACCGTCTCTTGCAAGAGTACTATTGGCCAGGGTGTTTTCGGGACGCAGACCATTTCGTGAGGACATGTGACACTTGTCAGCGGGTGGGCAAACCAGGGGACAAATCAAGGGCGCCGTTGAAATTGGTACCTATCATTACGGAGCCTTTTAGACGGCTCGTTATTGATACTGTGGGACCTCTGCCGGTAACAGCCACGGGGTACAGACACATTTTGACTGTGATCTGCCCAGCGACAAAGTTCCCTGAAGCAGTGCCGCTTAAAGAACTCAGCTCAGTTGAGATAGTCAATGCACTACTGTCCATATTTGCGCGAGTTGGTTTTCCTGCGGAAATCCAATCAGATCAGGGCACAGTGTTTACTAGCGCTTTGACGACAACTTTTCTCGAAAGGTGTGGGGTAAAGCTGTTACACAGCTCAGTGTACCACCCACAGTCGAATTCCGTTGAGAAGCTCCACTCCGTCATGAAGCGCGTGTTGAGAGCCTTGTGTTTTGAACATCGAACTGACTGGGAGCTGTGTCTGCCTGGGGTGATGTTTGCTTTACGGACCGCGCCGCATGCGGCTACGGGGTTTTCGCCAGCTGAACTGGTGTACGGTCGCTCGCTTCGATCTCCGCTTCGCATGCTTCGAGAATCGTGGGAAGGTAGGGGCGACGACCCAGTCGTGGTGGAGTACGTGCTTAAGCTCCTCGAACGCTTAAGAAGGGCACAGGAGTTGTCAGGTGAAGCAATGACAAAGGCCCAGCAGAGGGCCAAGGTTTATTATGATCGGACAGCCAGGGCCCGTCGTTTTGAGGTTGGCGATGAGGTCATGATATTGCGCACATCGCTAAACAACAAACTAGACGTGCAGTGGGAGGGCCCAGCACGAATTGTTCAAAAACTGTCGGACGTTAACTACGTGGTAAGTCTGCCAGGAAAGCGGAAAGCACAGCAAGTTTACCACTGTAATCTGCTCAAACCTTATAGACAAAGGGAAGCAGTGGTGTGCATGATGGTAAACGTTCCTGAAGAGCTTCCGGTCGAGCTTCCGGGACTAGGCTCAGTGACGAACAGGGAAGACACCGGTCAAGTCATTAGTGACCTTATCAGTAAAGCACCGCTGTCGCCCGAGCAGAAAACCGAACTACACCAGCTATTACAAGAGTTTCAAGGTCTGTTCTCTGAGAGGCCTGGTAGGACTTCTGTACTTACTCATGATATAGAACTTACCTCCACAGAGCCAGTACGATCCAAGGCGTATCGGGTGTCACCCCGCCAGAGCGATATTATGGAGGCTGAGGTAAAGAAAATGCTACAGCTCGGTGTTATTGAGGCAGGTGAGAGTGATTATACCTCCCCTTTGATTTTAGTTGAGGTACCGGGCAAGGAACCTCGTCCTTGCGTCGACTACCGCAGGCTTAATTCCATCACTAAGGATCAAATTTATCCGATCCCTAACATCGAGGAGCGCCTTGAGAAAGTTAGTAGCGCTCAGTTTATTTCCACCCTAGATCTTGTCAGGGGTTATTGGCAGGTTCCACTTACAGAAGAGGCTAGTAGGTATGCGGCGTTCATTTCACCAATGGGAACATTCCGTCCTAAAGTGTTGAGTTTTGGTTTGAAGAACGCGCCATACTGTTTTTCAAGCCTCATGGATAAAGTGTTGCGGGGACAGCAAGAATTCGCTTTACCGTATCTAGACGACGTAGCGATATTCTCCGCCTCCTGGTCTGAGCATATGGCACACTTGCGGGCAGTGCTAACCCGCCTGCGCGAAGCGGGCTTGACAGTCAAGGCTCCTAAGTGCCAGTTAGCACAGGCCGAGGTTGTCTACCTCGGTCACGTGATTGGTCAGGGTCGTCGCCGCCCCTCTGAAATAAAAGTGGCCGCTGTGCGAGACTTTCCGCAACCGCGCACAAAGACCGATATTCGGTCGTTCTTAGGTGTCGCCGGCTACTATCAGAGGTACATCCCTAGGTACTCTGATATCGCGGCTCCCCTGACGGATGCTCTAAGAAAGACAGAGCCTCAAACAGTCGTCTGGGACGAGACCAAGGAAAGAGCTTTTAGCGCCCTAAAGAGTGCCCTAACAAGCCAGCCTGTGCTACGATCGCCAGACTATACAAAAGGGTTCATTGTTCAGTGCGATGCTAGTGAGCGAGGCATGGGCGTTGTACTGTGCCAACGGGAAAATGGAGAAGTAGAACACCCCGTCCTGTATGCTAGTCGTAAGCTGACCAGTCGTGAGCAGGCGTATAGCGCCACCGAGAAAGAGTGTGCATGTCTCGTGTGGGCCGTTCAGAAATTGTCATGCTATCTAGCCGGCTCGAGGTTTATCATTGAGACGGATCACTGCCCTCTCCAATGGCTGCAGACCATCTCTCCCAAAAATGGCCGCCTCCTGCGCTGGAGCCTCGCTTTACAACAATATTCCTTTGAGGTGCGTTACAAAAAGGGGAGTCTCAACGGTAACGCCGATGGCTTAAGTCGAAGCCCCTAACGTAGGAATCAGCCTCAAAATTGTTTGTTACTGATGTTTTTCTTCCTGAGGCAGGATTTTTTTTAACATATTGCTTTTGTTTAGTGTTTCAAAGTGATGATATGCTTTCTAGTGCAATTTTTCAATTTGTGGACGCGTTCTGAGTGATGCTAGACTACTGTAAGGAACTAGGCAGTGGTATAAAAAGGGGAAAGAGCCTGGCAGGGCTTAGTGAGGGTTGTGCCGTGCTTGCTGACTGAGCGGTTGAGTTTCAGCGTAGTTCTAACGCTTGCCGGGAACGAGAACAAAAATGTGAACTCTCCCGAAGTCACTTTGCAGTGTCCCGTGCGAACCTGAACAAGAGAACGAGGCCTTCTCTGTGCGCTGCGCTCAAGAAACGTCAAGGGACGCCCGACTTCGGTTATGAGCATCATCGAGCGACATCCCTCCGGACAGCGGATGCAGTCCCCTGTCCATCGGGATCTCCTTCCCCCGGCGGGGCGGTCTGTTGCGTTTCGCCTGCGACACGTGGTTTTGCCGGCGGGACTGCGGCGGGGCGGCAGACATTTTGGCCCGATCGTCGTCGCCGCAACACTCATCGCCAGGTGTTTCCAGGCGCGACTGCGGCGATGCGACCGCCTAGGGATCATCCTCGCATTCCAGTCATTGTGCCCGAAACAGGCGATGCCAAAGCAGGGATCTCATTCCAGTTATTGGGCCCGAAACAGGCGATGCCAAAGCAGGGATCTCGTTCCAGTCATTGTGCCCGAAACAGGCGATGCCAAAGCAGGGATCTCATTCCAGTTATTGGGCCCGAAACAGGCGATGCCAAAGCAGGGATCTCGTTCCAGTCATTATGCCCGAAACAGGCGATGCCAAAGCAGGGACCATCCTCTCATTACAGTCATTGTGTCCGACCGGCAGCGCCACGACAGGGTGCTACGAGATCGTGCTCAACATGGTGCTACGGCAGCGCTACGACAGTGTGCGTCACCATTAGCCCATTGTACATTCACGTGCTCGTCTTTTGAGGGGTTCCTTCTTGCCCTCAACTGCGAGAGTATAAAAACAGCTGCCCCCGGACGCCAAAAGGAGGGCTCCGATTTCTTCTGTTGAGTGAAGTGCTCTCCCGTCTCTCTACTTCGGTCAAACCTGACCGCCAACTCTTTGCGATGTTAAAATAAACAAGTTGTTTCGTTGTTACCAGTCGACTCATGCTTTGCCGGGACCTTCGGATGCTTCCAGTTGTACCCCAGGCCGCCAGGCCAACGCTACCCTTGGGGCTTGCGACCCAGGTACAACCACGGGCGTCAGCGCCGAGTTCCCAACAGATCGTACCAGCGGTCCGATCCAAACATGAGTTTGTTTTAAGTCCCAAGCCTGTACGCCATAAGCGCAGCCGGAGAGTGAGTGTGTGTGAGAGAGAGAGAGAGAGGAGATGAAAGGCCGGGACGTTAACCAGGACTGAGCCCGATTGGCTACCCTACACTGGCGGAAGGGAAAAGGGAAAGGCGAGGTTAAGATAAGTAGAAAGAATCCGCTGTCGATATTGCCGACGCAGTAACCGTTTTCTGCTCTATATCACTGACGGCCTCTCAGTCCGGATCACAGACGGTCACTCAATCCAGTAGCTTTCAAAAATCGCAGCAGCGCTTTTGTGGCCTTTCGTAGTTGCGATATGCGAGGCCACGTCCCAAGATCTTCTTCAAGGTGAATGGTCTTCTATCTATATAGCCAAGGTTACAAAGGCGGCTATAGCCTTTCTACAACTATAGCACGGTTTAAGAGCTGCCACAACGTACTAGGCGACCGGCACTGGGTTGAAGCGGCCAGCCTAGTGGTTCGCACTGGACTTGCGCACCTCCTCCTCCTCCTCCTCCTATCATCATCATCATCATCATCATCATCATCATCATCATCCAGTCGTTTTCCTCCCCGTCTCTTTTCCCCATTACAGAGAGCAGGCCAGAACAGGCCGACCTCTGATGTTCTGCAAATAAATAAATAAATAAATATATATATATATATATATATATATATATATATATATATATATATATATATATATATATATATATATATATATATATATATATATATATGCGTCAGGAAACTCAACTGCAACGTCAATCTACTTTGTGCCGCATTTTAAGGATGGATGTATCTCGAAAGCGGTGCCTATATCATAGGATTTCTGCTAAAGCGAAATGCCTTCACTACTGCTCGGCATCAATTTAGCAATTGCAACATGTGCAATTGTGAACATTAATCAACTTAATCAGTGACACTTCTTTTACCCACATTAACATTGCGATTTCTCATGCAAGTCATTTCTGTATTTTTTCAGCAATGCCCATGAAGTCGAAACAGCGCTATCCTGTCACCGGCAATTTAAAAAGAAAAAAATTCTGTTCGCACTAATCGATTCGGCTGTAGCTCGTCAAGCTGCACAGGCGCAGCATTCTTTTTTTTTTTTCGATTTACCTTGGTGTCACTGCCTGCGATGAAGATACTTAAGGCAGATTAACTTTGCCTGACTAGGGTCCCTACCACCCATACATTGCACAGCAGCAGTGAGTAAGCGAAGGCGTTTTTTTTTTCCTTTACGTTCATATCAGCAACAACAATCACACAAATGTAACAAAAGAAGGATCAGCGTCGCGTTAGAAACATCAAATAGCAAGAAATAGAAAAAGAAGAAAAGACAAAAGAAAAGAAAAAGTAACACACCATCCCACAGTGTATCACCGTTCATCCTCAACAGAAACGCACTCACGCGAGAAGTAGCCAGCATTATATTCGACACAAAAGAAAAAAAAAGACTACGGTAACAGCTAATTACACCATACGGCGAAGTAAACAAGCATACACAACATTTACTACAGCAAGAAGGGGCACTTGGAAGTTCAAAATGTAGCAAGCAATTAGTAACAACATGCCTAGTAGAACCATAAAAATATTTTTTTTATTCAGCAACCTATTTGGGGCAGAGATACAGGTAGTAAATATATTTATTATATATTTTTTTGTTTAAGGTGAGGTCCCAGCCGCCCTGTTGAATAATTTCGTAAATTTATCTGTTATTTTGCAGAAGGTTAGGTATTTGGTAGGATATAGTGTATGATTTCAATATCTGGTCCTGGATAACGGTGTTCTAAATCATTTGTGCCGAAGATCATAGGGAGCAATAGCGCGGTAGCAATGTTCTATATACCCTTTGACGTCGTGTATGACTTCTATTTGGATATACAAGGCGAGTTTAGGTTCTAAAGCTCTGTAACAGTGAACATTAGAAAAAAGAGTGGCGCAGTGTGGTCAATTGGTTGTAGACTCAATACATCGAATAGTTCGCTTCTGTAGAGTTATTAACCTTCCAAGGTTTGTTCTTGAAGTCGAACCCCAGATTAGAAGACAGTGATGGACATGAAACTGGAACTAGTGCATAGTATAACTGAAGCTTTAGCAAATTCGATACCAGAGAGCTGAGATTGAATAAAACAGATGTCGACCTAGACACACTGACATGTACCTTTTTGATTTGTGGTGTCCAGCTGATATTCCCTAAAAAAGTAAATCACGAAATTTAAACATGAGAACGCGCTCTATGTTAGTATTTTGAAATCGAACACAAATATTATGGTGATCACGCTTACTTCTACTCTTAAATGTAGCATATTTGGTTTTGCTAACGCTTAATTGTAGCTCGTTTGAGCCCAACCAAGACGAAGCCAACCATTTGTTCCCTGCCTTTTCTAGATCCAATGGCAGCCGGAAAAAAACAGGCTAGTATCATCCGCATACAAGACCATAACGGGAGTTTGGAGCACGTGGACAACGTGATTTATGTAGATAACGAAAAACAGTGGGACGAGTATAGAACCTTGTGGCATTGCGTATTCCAAAAGCAGTCATCTGCATCTGTTTCTGTACAAGGTGGCAAAATAAACTTAGTTTACTTAAAATATAGCAAAGAAGAAGCGAAAAAAAATAAGGGTTGCATAACAAATGGGCAAATGTGACCAACGATATATATATATATATATATATATATATATATATATATATATGAGTGGGGAGAAAGGCTATAGCTGCAAAAGAGCGGCCGAAACAAGTTGCCTCAAGGCTACTATTTTATTTCGCCACTGTTTCACTTACTCTCTGCGATATACACAGCTCTCGTGTCCGCGCGAGAGTGCGACATTGACAATGCCCTCATCACGATCCGTTGTCTCCTCGAATATCAAGCCTACTTCAGCCATTCTGCGATCCCGTATACGTGCTAGAAGTTTAAAAACAAAACAATGAAAATAACCTGGCATTTTGGCCCGTTTAGAGGAAACACTGAAAGCGCCATGTTCGAAGGTCGATGCGTTTCGCACGCTGTTACTTACAACCGACTTGTCCGTTTTCGCTTGAGTGCATATATATATATATATATATATATATATATATATATATATATATATATATATATATATATATATATATATATATATGTTGTGCCCGTCACGTTTGAAGGACTATCCCAAATTTGAGGAAAGATGCAACAAATATTTTTGTTTTCCCTGCGCTGAACAAGGACGGAGCTGAAAGCCGAGTAACAGTGTAGTCTTCTTAATTTACTTGAGTCGTCGTCTACGTTTTGTTGTTGTTGTTGTTGTTGTAGTTGCAGTAGTAGTAGTAGTAGTAGTAGTAGTAGTAGTAGTAGTAGTAGTAGTAGTAGTAGCAGTAGTAGTAGTAGTAGTAGTAGTAGTAGTAGTAGTAGAAGTTGTTGTTGTTGTCGTATAGCAGTAGTAATTGTTGCAGTTGTAGTAGTAGCAGTAGTTCTTCTTAATCAAAGTGCAGTACCGTAGCGGCAACGTTCGTCGATGCGTGCGCAAGCACCAGCGCGAGCACGAGCTAGCAATGAAGAAAGCAAGACCCGCGCCACCGCTCGGGAAGCCACTCTCGCAGAAAAGGCGCAGTTTCGGTTCCCTCGCTTCGTGCCCGCACACTCCCCTTGCGGACACAAGCGCGCGCGCCATTGACTGCGTCCGCGGCCGGCCACTACGAACACAGTACGCATGCACGACGCATGCACACCGACCGACCCCAGCTGTCTCGGCAGGCAGGCCGCGCGAGACATCGGGTCGACGGAGGCGCGCATCTGTCTCGCCTTTACGACCGACATCGCCGTTATTAGCGGCCATAAAAGCGGTCGCAGAAGCGCGGGCATACCGAAAACCAATCATCACTCCTCCCGTGATGCCAGCGCGGAGCGCCATTTTCTTTCTCTTGCGAATGCCCAAAATCTGCAGCGCGCCCCTCCCCGCAGCCGACGGGCGCGCGCGCGCTTCGACGGTCGGCAGCAATAAAGGCGCTGCTCCGCCAGGTAGGCGCCGGCGGCAGACGCCATGACTTATGGCTCCTAATGACAGAGGCTAACGGCCGCGGCCACATGACGGCTTCCGGCCGCCCTCGCCGCCGCGCGGATGGTCAGCGACGACGGACGGCGACAGCGCGCCTCTTCGGCCTGCGTCACATGGTGGCAACGCGCGCATTCGGACCTTGCAACGTCGCAAGCAGTTGCAGAAAGAGCATCACGAATGTTGTGACCTCCGCTTTCGCTTCGGCGGCCGTAACTCATTTCATCAGTTGTGGAACAGCCATTAGGTCCTATTGAAGCTCGTGCGCTTTGGGTAAAGCGAAAGTGAACACGAATGCGGCGCTGGTACAAGGGTACCTAGCCACAGTCCATGTTTTCTTGAGCCCCATGATCAGAACCACTTCGAAAATGTGTTTTTCTGCGAATTGGCAGCCGCAATTACGCCAGTCGCATTACGTGAGTCGACTTCGGTGATAATTCGGTGACAGCGTGGCTAACGAACGGGACTCCACAACGATTCTCTTCCCTGGAATCGATCCTCTTTTCATCACCAGCCCCACCGAATGAACGATTCTGACAGCTACGGTTTCGTGATAACTGATGGAATCCGGAAATGCTACGAGAATCACACTGGAACAGTCTCGTTGCAAAGACGGGGTAATCGGACTCATTCGCAGGATAGAGTTGCATCGCAATCCTACCTCACTGTCGGCCACAGGCGGCCTTTAAGATGTGACTTCGCAATCCGAAATTCAGGTGGCAGCTTCAAGTAGATAAAATGGACGATGCGTATTCTGTCTGCCCCGACTGTCGAATATATAGACAGCAGAAGACCCTTGTCACGTACTTTGAGTAACATTCCAAGTTATATATAACATATATATTCTTCCTCTGCCATTATTGGTGCGAGCAAAGTGTTTTGTAATGTTTGAAAAAGCACGGAAGTGGCCACTGAGGCTAATAGACCTACTTCAACACTTTCACGCCCCTGATTTTAATAAGCACCGATACCTCCGATGAATACTGGAGCGCTGGATAGCACGCAAAGACGCGCGACTACCAATGAACGGCGCATTATATAGTATCAACCGCACTATATACGCGGCTCCGCTAGGGAATTGGCCTCGGTTCATTAAACAGTACCTTGGACGAAGGCCGGCTTGTTAACGCCACAGATGAGAATTTGCGCGCCGTCAACTCTCTTGCTTGTAGCTCGCACCACTTTCAGGAAACTCTCCATACGCTCGACCCTGGAAGGGCGGGACTTCTTTTTGTCCGGCCATAGCGTGCATGTACGATCCGACAGACGGAGTTCCATGTCGCCTTCCTTATTATTTTTTTGTAATTATTATTTCTTTTCTGTATACATGCGAGATGAAGGCCATGCATACGCAATACGCATATTATACACGTGCCCGTTGGGCTGCCGCGTCAGGACACGTCTATTATGACTCAAGCTACGTGTATGTAAGGCTATGGAAGGTTGGTGCCACGTTTTATGGCAGTAGCAATTACATACGGACGCTAGAGGCGCATTCGCGCCGTCGCCGTCGCCGTGCTATCACGGTATCGACGCGCATGTGCGTCCCGTGCGTGGAGGGTTAGAAGGTCTCCAGAGACGCACAGTGCGTTTGGCTTCAAAAACTAGGAATCCAAGGACGCACCCCCATTCTCCGCTCAGTGGACTCCGCAGCAGAGCAAGGGCAGCGTTCTGCCTCACGCTGCTGGTACAAGCGTATAGCGCGTACAAATACTAGCGTTCCTGCTGAGTGGGCTGTGTGCATATACCACACCGCGGTGCACACAGTGTTCCGAGTGGCACAGACAGTGCAGTTTCAGCTACAAACCTTAGTCTCATCTCGTGCACCATTGAGGCGCGACGCCTGCAACGCCGGTGGCAACGATCATCATCCCGCCAGCGTTCTGAGACGCAGCTACCAGGGCGCTGTTTCTGCCGCGCAGCAGCATTTGCATCATGCACGTGCTGTGTCGCCGCCAACATTTCGCCCCCGCGAATTCACAGAACACCGTCTATACGGAGCTTCAGCGCAGCGCTAAACCTTGCTATCGCTTCCAGTTAATGCTTCACCCTTCGCGTGAAACTGACTAGGTTTACTTTTTGTTTTGTTTCTTTTCCCCTTTTTCCCTCGTAATTTTTGTTCTCCCGTAGGTGCTATAAATGAAACTGATGATCGAGATAAATGAAAAACTGCGGAATTACTATCATTCGTATATTTTTGGACGCTTAAAACTCATTTCCACACCTGGACTCCTCAGCTGCCTAAGCGCGCTGATGTAGCCGCAACAGCCGACACGATCTTGTAACTGGTTCACTCGCTATCCAGAATATGCAGTATTCTCGTTATGGCCGTGTGTGCCAAACTAGCATATAGGCAAGGGCACTTTACCACACAGGCTCTTTAGTTTACGCGTTTTTCGGGCCCAAGGCTATGCGGAACAGTGTCTCTTTAGAGACGGTTCATAAGAAAACAAACAAAATCCAGGCCGCACGACGTTGTTCGCAGCAAGTAACGGAAAGTATGGCGCAGTTTTCATGAAACATCCACAGGCCCACGGATTCCTCCAGCTGTCTCCAGCACATTATATAGGAATCTCTAATTGGCACCCACTCGTAGAGGGTGTACGTATTCGAGTCGCGCCTCGTGGGGGAACTCTTGCGAGGCCAACAGTCGGGGCCTGTCGGGCGACCTTCTCGACTCTTCGGTGAACAAGACCTACGCGGCACAAAGCAGCACTCGCCTCCAGGGAGGGCGGAAGAGGCGCAATCGCGGCAGTCCATGGGAGATCTCCAAATGACGGACTCCCTCGCAGGAATTTTCGGCTCCCTGATTTATTGCGCGGGGAGGGGCAGCGGCGAAGGCGCTCCTCGGCCTCTTCACTGCTGCTGCAGCACAATAGCGGCAGCCCACGGGGCCCTCAGCGCCCGCTGCTGTGCGCAGTCCGCCGCGCGACTGCCATACCAGCCCCCAACTTTCTCGGAAGGCGACGGGAGCAGCCAAAAACAAGCAGCAAAGAGCCGTGAGTGAAAGTAGCCGGCGCCATCAGGAGGTACGTCCCACGGCGGCTGCGAGGATCTGTTGCAAACGGTGTGTCCGCCGTACCGAAAAGCGACAGCCATCAGTCGTAGGGCTGTCACTCGTTCGTCCTGACAGCGGCCAGGCCGTTCTGTTCGGGACGCAGTGATGGAGAGTCGGTGTTTGCGCCTTCTTGACAGGAGAAATCCTTTCAATGCGCTCTCTTATCAGACCTCTTGCTACAGGGCCAATACTTACGTTCTTACTCCAGCACGAAGCTCCAAAACCCATCTCACGCATTTTCTCTTTCGCCTCTCTTTTTGCGAAAGAACCGAGGGTCTACCCTGGTCAGGGCAGCTTGCGCGGCACCCAAGCGACAATACAAATGAGCGCCGGTAAAAAAGCGCATTTCTTCATTCAGGCCGACGGGAAAGGGTGGGGGGGGGGGGGGGCGCTCTGTTTTACTCGGTCCGCTTTGACGACGCGCGCATACCACGGCGGACGCCCTGATTTCGCTCGCTCCCGTGTCCAGCGCTGGCCGGTATCAACGCTCTCTTCCGCGCCTTCGCTTCCACGGCTCGCTAATCAAGGTCATTGGCGTGTGTGCCGCGAGGTGCCCGCACTCAGGCGCGATAGAGGGCTCCCGCGCAGCGTCCTCGGGGCCAGGCCTGCCTGCCTGCCTCCGCGCCAGCGCGACACCCATTCAAAAAGAAACAGGGCAACGTCAGTTTGTTCCCTGCTACCCACGCATACCACTTAATAATTTTCGTGAAGTGGCCCTGCCCGGACGCGTCACAAAATACGCGCGACGCTATCTCTGGACGGGACAGGCCGGATCGGGGCGTAGCGGCATTCGAAACGCCATCTTGAGTTTCCCCGGCCTGTTGTCTGTCCGGCGAAGATAAGGCCTCGCGCGCACGCACGCACGAACAGCGCTGGCAGCGTCGCGAACAGGGCGCGCGCGGGGGCCGCCGCACCCGCGCTGGCTCGCCTGCTGCTGCTGCTGCTGCTGTCGCCGCCCGGGCGAGCCGGAGGACGCAAGTGAGGAAGAACCCGAAACTGCTTTATCGCCAGTGACAAGTATATGCTTTTGTTTAAGCCAAGTATACACGCGGGGCACGATTTGCCTGCGCACGCTTTACAATGTACACGTACGCGCGTGTCATGTATACGCAACCCCGCCTCCGTGTTAACAGCGCGAAACGAAGTCTTTCCAAGTCGGAGTGGGCGACTTGGAAGTTCGTTCGCTTCCACTGCCGAACACTTGTCTTTATTTTGGCTTATCTTGATCAGGGCCCTTCTTCCAGCGTAGCAGCGAGAGTGACTGGCACGTGCGATCAAACGAAGCGATTCGAGACACACTAACAAGCCACCGCATAATTTAACGAACGTGCCAGGTAAAACATATATCACGAAATAAGCGAAGTCTTATTCACATGGAGTTGACTGAAAGCTGTCACTGTAATCAAGCCTAGTGGCATGCTGTTGTTCGCGTCATCAGGTCGTCATTATTAGAACGTATGAGCTCACCATCCCCCCCCCCCCTACTTTCTTGTTTCCTCCATCCCTGTACCGTGAAAAAGAAAACAAGGAAAACGCTGCGGATGCACGGTAAGTTCAGGAATAAGAAGCAAAATAAAAATTCTTAGTGCTGTCGCCAAGTTGGTCGTCAAAACAAGCGCGTGCCAAGGGACTGAAGCGACAGAAAGGTGCAATGAAAAGTGCACAGAGTATCCAGAGCAAACGGGGCAATAAACAAGCGCGTCACAGTACACACCTGCCTTTAACGCCGGGCTGATACGCACACTGCTCAGAAAGCCTGCACGGTGGCGCGCACGCTAAACATACAGATCGGGCAACTGAGGTGGTCACGAGGCTTTACACACAACTGTTTTACACTCTCGCTCACACAACTGCGTGCTTTATGGTCCCCAAAAACAAAAACACTATGGGAGTTTCTGAAGTAAGAAAATAATCCAGGCAGTTCAGCGCGTGCCGTCATAAGTGGACTTTAGGGACTGGATAAGCGACGTCTGCAGCATTGATATCACAAAGAGAGCGCGAGTGAAAAAAATAATAATAATAAAAGACAATAAAACAAACGCGCTTCGCGTTCACGTTGGCACCTGAAAACAGAAAAGGCGACAGTAAAAGAAATTGCTCTATCCACCAACTTTGCCCAACAGCCACGGAGTGTCGTAGCGCACCTCGTGCATACATGCTAAAAAATAGCTAAAAAGAAAAACTCAACGAAGCAAAAAAACAGCAAGACGAAGGAAGGCCCATCGCGACACCCGAGCGCAACTTTAAACTGCCGCATTGTAAGCTGGCGATAAAACGGTTATGCCGGCGGGACAAAATCAAATTCCCGGAAGCGAGCGCGAACTAGACGAAAGGGAGAGAAGCGGTAAAAGCACCCAGCAATGCAAGGTGAGCGGAGCAGGGGGGCGTGGGACGACGACGCAGCCCCAGACAAAAGAACCGAGCGACCAGCTTCGTTACGCACACTCGGCTAATCAGACTCCGGGGATGTGGCGTCCGCATCGCGAAGGGCTATGGGTCCAGCTGAAGTCCCTGCGCACGTATAAACTCCGGCGCGACGCGAGCCGATGCGGCCGACCCTCTGGGGGGAGCGGCGGTCGGCTTCAGTAGCATGGTGTCAAAGCGCGCACGCACGCACGCACTTCTCCCGCGTTGCCACCACGCGGCGCCCTACGGCAGATGGGCCGGCGAGGCCCAGAAATTTATGTCCTCGGGTTCGCGCCCAAACGAAAACGCGGTTCCCTCTCCACACTTTCTTTTTCTTTTTTTCCGAGTTTCAAAGCAACAGACATGCGTTCCCGGGGCTAGGGAATTTATTGAACGAATACGCGAGACGAACACGGCACATGCAACTCCAGCAGACTACTCTGAGCAGACCAGGCCTGCTATACTTCGCTGGCACGCCTCCACCAGCAGGGTATACAGCATGTTGTAGCCCCTGAAGGATTGGTATATGGTTTAGTTTATTCTATACTCAGATTTTACAATACTGAACAGCTTCCTGGAGGTTACGTTTCGTTACTTTTAGACGGCACCTGATTGTACCATGATTACTGCTTGTGCCACGATAACTGCTTGTCTGAGGTATTTAATCTCTCCCAGGTGAACGGAATATAAGGAAGAAGTAACTGGAGCCCCAGGAAAAGATACGTAGTGGGCGCGGCTCGGTTACTACCATATATAGCAAGAAACAACGATTAGTGGTTAGACGATTAGATTAGATAGGATTCGTGACACAAACTTCAGTACGACACAGCGCACCGTCGCTTAGAGCACTTTTGATGAGCGCAGATTAGTGGAAGGCAACCGGTCGTCGGAGCAAAAGGCGTGCGAGTTGGGTCGCTGCATTTCTTCAGTTATGCATGGCTTTCTCCTTTGATTCTGCAGAGCACACTATTCAGCACGTGTGCGCGTGTTCGGTAGTAAATTTATCTCTTGTGTCGAGAGGTGTTCTGGAGTGATTAATGAAGCTCTCGGAGAGTCACACAGCTCGCAGCGAGAGGTCACACAGCTCAGGCGATCTAGGCACACGGTTTGCTTGCTTGCTGGTTCCTCACTTGTGGCGCTTACCCACTATAGGGGATTGGCCAAGAAGGCGGCGGTTAGAGGTTAAACGTTATAGGGAAAGAGAAAAACTTAAACGGAAAATTAAATCGGGATGAAGTATAACGTTCACGTTAACTTAAAAAAGAAAAACATTTACGTGGCAGATATGGAAATAAAAAAAAATTGTAATTACATATAAGCAGCAAATTGTATTCTTTTTCGGGTGCTATTAGAATAATTTCGAAGACACAATCTGGGATTTAATAATCTATCCAATTATTGATTTCGAGAATTAACATCGTAGCCTTCTTGTGCCACAGAGATAGTTGTAAATGGCCACGCAGACGTTCCTGTGGCTTAAAGCCTAATGAAGAAGCCCCGAAGGAGAGGATATTTTGAGTAGTTAAAGAAATACCCAATTTCAGGAACAAAAATTCTAATTTCTTCCTCTGATTTCTAAATCGACGGCATGCTATTAGAAAGTGATCAGTTTTGGGTTCCTGGCAGGTTGGACACAGAGGGGACGGTGCCACACCAGACGTGTATAGGTAAAAATTTAATGGTGCGATGCGGCATCGTAATTTTGTTACGGAGATTTCTAATTTACGTGTGGGACACCATTTATTGTCCCATGAAAAGGACAAATGGTTAAATATGGATGTGAAATCCGGAAGACGTAATGCATATGGCCAGGATAGTGGCTCGGAGAAAATACCCACACCCGATTTCGCCTCATTCATTGACGCATCAGTCGCGATCACATGATCTATAGCCATTTGCGTTAAGTGATCTTGTAGCATGCCATTTAAACATGTGTTGGGCAGGAGTTTGGCATTCGATGGAACTATACCAACAAATTCAATCTTTATATTAGGCAAAGGACTTTTTGGGCAAATGATCTCGTGTACACTAATTTTTAGTGGATCAAGCTCCAGCTTGTACAAACAAAATCTAAGGTCTATACATAAGCGAGACCAATGCTAATCGAAAAATGCCCTCATTTCACTAATAAATACGGCTTCAACCAAACACGTCGTCGTCTTCCTCAAAGCTATGCCTACTGCTCGTTCTTCTCCAGTACCCTTGAAAAAAGCACTGCCATTGGTATCCGCAACAAATTGTCTTTTTGTTTCCAGCATGCTCACACGCTGCCCGGACGCAGCATAAATTACTGCTTACAGAACGATCCCACCTTGTTGGGGCCAGTGGCGTAGCCAGGAATTTTTTTCGAGGAAGAAGAGAGGGGTGGGGGGGGAGGGGGGGGCAAGTGCTCGGTGTTTGTCTGCCTCTCTACGCCACTGCTTGGGACCCAAGTGAATGCTTGGCGTAGGATTGTTATGCTGTAACATTTCCAATCCGCGGCACAGTGCAGCAAACATTCGATTATAGTTGCATCATTATTACAAGATTCTGCAACTTAACATATGCTGTCGAGTTGCGTGAGGTAGTTTGAGATCGGACAACACGCACGTTATCTAAAGAATGACGTGGTGAGGGCAGTGACATGGCGTATGAACACAGAATCCAATTCAATTACCGGCCGCTTTGCCGGGCAATGCGCTTTAACTGAGAACCATTTCCTGATTAGCTGTAAGCAGGCAGGCGTGATCTTGGACAAGTCAGCTGGCCACTGAGTTCTGAGCTATACGATCGTTATTCACTTAAGCGCATGACAACGCCCTGCATACAAACAAGTTGAAAAGCTGTCTGTATAGGCAAATCGATTGATTGTGGATAACTTCTTCCTTCCTGCCTCCATGAGGGCACCTCCTCATTAGCTGTAAGCACGCAGGCCTGATCTTCGACATGTCAGCTGGCCACTGAGTTCTGAGCTATAGGATCGTTATTCACTTAAGCACACCACACAAATAATTTGAAAGACTGTCTGCAGTGTAGGGAAATCGATGTATTGTGGATAACAACTTTTCATTCTTCCTGCCTCCATGAGGGTTCAGTTCGTTTCAACTGGCATGGAACACACGCAAGGAGACTCCGCTGAGGAACGCTTATACCGAGACTGTAGCCATGTATGCGGCGCAGCGTGTCCTCGCTCAGATGCACTGCTTTCACGCCCAGTCAGCTACGCGCATTCTTTGCAGTTGCTTTTGGTCCACAACGTATGTTTCAATCCAGCAAAAGCCTGACGAAAAGGAAGTAATTCCATATACACAATATAAGTGCGGACTCGTCCAGGCCGATCAACATGAGCTACGAGACGGTATTCAAAGCACCGTCAATAAGAGCGATAATTTTCAGGAATCTCGGAGTCGAATGAGATTATGAACAAAATCCGGCCACCCGTAGGTGGCGCCTGTTCCATCGGGACACCGGCAACAAGGGTTAAAAAAATTAAAACGTGATAATCGCTCTTTGCGGCCAAAGCTGGAAGGGGCACAGTATTAACTTATTTACTCCTTTTTTTCCTATCTAGCAACTCGACCAGCGTCAAATGAACTCTGAAGGCGTTTTCCTTTTCACTGTCTTTCGATGCAGATACGTGCCGTTTCTTTTCCGCCGCGTCGGCCTTTAATTGAGTGCTACTTATGCACCGAGGCGCCCTCAAGGCTCAGGTCTGAACTCAACGCACCCAGCAGCGTATAGCGTAACGAACGCGCCACTGATGCATAGCACGCGGGAGAGCGCGCACGAGAGAGAGAGAGAGAGAGAGAGAGAGAGAGAGAGAGAGAGAGAGACATGACTCTAGCGCGTTATACGAGACGATATCTCGCAGCGTCCATAGTTGACGCGACACGCGAACGTGTGACCGCAATTGGGGCGCAAGGACTCCATCAATGAGAAATTGATAGCGATCGCGCCGCGCGGTCTCTAGGCGCGCGCTTTCCCGCTCCTTCTTTTCGTACCGCACCGCGCCTTCATTCCTTCGAGCTCCTCTCCGTTCTTTGCTTTCCGTTTTCTCTCTCTGTTCGATGGCTTCGAGCCCGCTCGCCGCCGCAACGCCGAGCCACAGAGCGGTGAACCGCGGACCAGCTGCTTCCGCTGGGGTGTTCCGAACGCGGCTCTGGCTCAGAGAAAAACAACGCGCACATGCGCCTTTTACCACATAGGACAGCGTTTCTGGGTGGAGAATACGTGACCTTATGATAAGTGGTCCGCCTCGTCACTCAGGAGGACGCAATCTCCCCAACAGTTCGAAGCAATTAACGGTTTCCAGTGTATTCCCGAATGAACGCCGACCTTTACTTTCTTTTTTTTTTCTTTTTAAACTAGTCATCATGTCATTTTCACTAAGTATGGCCATTACACACACTGTAGGTGTTGGCAATGCAATAAGTCCGGAGAGTAGATCACGCGTTGATGACCGCGTCGGCAATATATTACAGCTATAGTCGACGTGAAAAAAGTTGAATATTCAAATTAAAGCCCACCTCGCCAGCAATGATGCCGACATATGTCCCACCTGCAACTTCAGGGAGCAGGACAGGTCCATTACGGTTTGCCGTAAAATGCAAGGGCTTAAAGTGAAGTGTCACCACCGGAGATGCCCCGAACAGCAAGAGACAGAAAGAGAGAAATGGCTGGTCTTATGGCGTAAACGTATACACCGTGGGCTCTCGGCGCGAATGTGGGAGAAAGGGAGAACGTTGGGGATGAATCTCCATCGCGGACAATGGGAGAGAGACGATGGGACAGAGCCGCAATGCGGGGAGGGTAGCTTGCCTCCTCGCTCAACCGCTTCGCAACATTTCATCTGCTCCTAGCTTTGCTATTACTAAGTTCTTTTGACGAATTCTTGCGGTAAAAACGCTGTCTGGACGGCGTTGTACAGCTTCCAGCGTATAACCAAAACTTCGGACGAGTCCTGGTGAGGAGCCCTTGAATAGTGCAGTCCAGCGTCGTGTAAGAAGTCGTAAACAACCCTTATTATCACTGTTGCACAAGGGCTCATCTGAGAGTCATTGCTGGACACCGGTTGTGGCGACGAAGGGAGCGAGAACGCTCGCAGCGATCGTGTGCCGCGGAGGCGCTCGCGCACCGTATAGCTTTTCCCACGGATGCTCGAAGGTGCGCTGCCGGCGAGGGAAACGCGAACAGCGCTCACACCGAGTCCCCCGGCAGAGAAGGACAGGCGGCAACAACATTCGAGATCGGTGGCTGCCCCGCTGCGGCGCCCAGCGCCGAAGAGTGATGGTGGCGAGCGAGCGCAACGGCATGTGCGTCCCTGGACGCGGTGGGAAGAGGTGGGGGTTTGGGGGGGGGGGGGGTTGTCCGCCGGCGCTGGCCAGAGAGGTGCGCCGCCGGCGCACGACGCAGCCCAATGGGCGACCTCGCGCTTTGACGGATGTCTGGCCAGGGAAAGCCGATCTGGCCTAATCGCGGCCCACAAATCACATCCGGGCACAGAGTCCGGCGTCCAGTGAAATGCGCCGCCGCTAAACAGGTTTGCTCGAAGGGGGCTGCGCGATCCCCCGCTCCCTCTTCCTCGCCCCGCCGCCGCCACGCAGGGGGGTCCTCGCGCCGGACAGCCGTCCATCCCTCGACGGTATTCGCCCCATCGGAGCCGCCGCCCCCGTTGTGTAACTGCGCGGCTTTGCTTACGCACAACCCGAAACAACGTCTCGCTTAGCTGCACTGAGCAGTTCCACTTCATACCAGGCGACAGAGGTGTCCGACCCAAAGGCGGATGTCGGTGGTTCCAGATTGCGCCTCAGTCAGACGAATGAGCAGCACACTTTCCACATTTCCCTGAACTAAGGACTACCTAAGTGCACAGAAAATAATGATAATAATAATAAATAAATGAAAATGGCGAAGTGCTTCAACATTCCTATGAACTTCAATTAAGGAAGGCATTCATGATGTGCGCGCGGATGTGTCACAGAACAGCTGCTTCATATCTGCATGGAAGATTTATACACGCCTAAAGATTTTTTTTCTGAAATCGACAGACCTCCTTGCGCATGACTCGTATGCCATGGTGAGGTTCCCGTAGTGCTCTCAGTACTTCAGAGATGTTGACATTAAGAGAAAGTGGCCGCCTGTCACTTTAAGGTTTAATTTGCAGCGTCGGAGGTAACTCCACGCTGCCTGGCAGCTCATCTGACCATGTCCTTAGGGGCCAGTGTATTTCTGACAAACAACGGAGTACTTATACATAGAAGCCAGCGATGGAATGGTCATAAAAGCAACTTCTTTTTTCTAATTATTTGGACGTAAATAACAATTATACTGTCTTAATTGTAAGCTTTTCTCGACAGATGGTGGTGGCCGGCCGCAATAGTTACAGTATTGTACAGTGCACAGATGTCCCACTATAGAGTGTGTACCCTAGCGGCTTTATTTGCAAAAACTCAGAAGCCATGATCAACAGCGCGCGGTATAGGCTTGAGGATATAGGGTTAAATGGGGAACCAAATGGAGAGGTTGAAAGCAGTAAGCTTCGAACATGCTTTATTTCACTCGCAGGACTGAATTCAAAGCGTCATACTCTTGCTTCTTCCTGTCTCTACAGACGTGCCTCGTTATTGTGGCCTTCGTTATTGTTGGCGACTATATAATTATATAGGCGAACTGATGCGAGGGACTAACTTGTCCAATGCTTTTACGCCTGGATATTGTGGAAACTCGCTTTTCACAGTAGATAGCACAATGATGCGCAAGAACTGTAATAGGAGCATATGTATTGTTTAACCATTAATATCGACAGCACCGGTATGTCTATGGGATTTCGGTTCAGAATAGAAAAACCATCCAGCTTCTTATGTCTGTAAGCTACCTCAAAATCTTTTCATATTACAAAGAGAATTCATGAGACCTTTGGCGTTACGACAAGCGTTGCTATTACTTCGACTTCGAATCACGAGGCAATCTTCTAACAAACAAGCGAGTATAGTTTTAGACACCAGCGCCATTTCTGCACCGTTTGTATTCTGCACAGCATCTGCTCCCCTTTTCGTGGAATAAAATGTTAGCACAACGACGGCCAGTGCCGGAGCACGCATGCCGTAATCCTTCGGTCTTCCAGGGCCTCATCCATGGCTAATACTTATGAAAATCGCGTTCACTCAGAGGCGCACATGCTGGAAATCGGGGAGGCGAAGCGACGACCGTAGTGCAGCAATTCGCGCCTCTGCCGGCTATACACAGCGGCTGCTGGTGCCGGATTCGTCGAGCGGCGCACGGTGGGGTACGACGTCGAAACGCCCGCGCGAAGGCCCTTTAAGCGCCTAAATGCCGACCGCAGGCTGATACGCCGAAAGGCAATGGACGCGTTGTTCCCGGGGAGTGGACAGAAACTGATGCGCGTTGGTCATTCGGGGGCTGCAGCCCGGCAGCCGATAAAGGCAGGCTCGCAATATACGCGGCGAAAAAAAAAGAATGAAATAAAATAAAATATAGGAGGGGGAACGGGTGAAAGGGAACGTAAACGCGCACAGTAAAAGATTCCGCTCTACGCGCCTCGTGCGTGGCGCAATTTGCATTTTAATGCCTCGGCGAAGGCTCCCGAGTGGAGATGTGAGAGCCCCACAAACACCGCTGAAACAATAAGGGGGCGGCAGAGGCGAGACTGATGAACTAACGTACAAAAGTGACAATCGCCCCTTACGCGCGCAGTGTGTGCGCTGCGGGCGTGTGTGAACGCGGGGGACGCTTTTAATGCGTTTGCCTTCCGTTTTACTTGCTTTATATCTGCGCGTGTCTCCTCCGCGCGCCGTCCTCCGTGTGATGGCTGGCGAGGCGGTTTTCTCGCTTAATTGCCAGTGCACGTTCCTCAAACGCCGAGCAGCAATCCGCGCGGCGCGCTCTGCGCTGGAAAAAATAAAAGAAATAAAAATAAAAGGGGCATAACCACAGAAAGGATGAAGAATGGCGGCAGATTGTAGAAACCGCGAGACACGAGCCTGCCGTTCAGAATGAAGAGAAAACAAGAAAAAAAAAAAGACAACTGCTGGGCGAAGGAATCGGGGAGGTCTCGAATGGAGAGAGAACAAGACGTGGGCTGGTCCTGCAGGGAGGCAGGGATGCACGCCTCGAGCAGCTGGACCTCGCCAGCTTCGGGCTTGACGCCCTTTTCGACCGGAGCAGTGGCGGCTTCAGATCGCCAGTGTATACAGTATACTGTATAAGCCGTTGCAACGTTGGCGGACTGTCGCCGTCAGGCAGGCACGAAAAAAAAAAAAAAGAGAAAGAAAACAGGTGCAGCGACATAGTTATCCACAAGCGGCGAAGAGCGTCAGATGGCACGTTTGTTGGGCCGGCTATATATAGTTGACGCATACTTTGGAAATAAAATGCGACACAGTGGAAACGGCAGAAATTAATGCCCCCTCTCGTGTGTGTCTTGCTGCGCCACGTCTTTCTGAAGGACATGCGCACGCGAGGGTCTGCCCTTATCCTGTGGGCCGCAGAAGACAGCAGGAGTTGAGCAGGCACTTATGTAGCAAAGCTCGCGCCGAGTTCTGCGCCGACGACTTAGATGAGCGGCCAATGACGCATTTATTGTATAATGCATCTACGCTCACAGACCGCGCGTGTTCGGTTCCCGTGAATGCCAAGTGAAGGAGAAGTTCCGATGCATTCGTTCCATAGGAGGAAGTGGTTACTCACGGAGAGGCCTAGTAAAAAGGAAGAGTGTGAGACGTTCTCGGAGCAACGGCCAAGGAGGCAGGCTCGCAGTAAGCAAAAGCGTGCGACATAGGCGAGATTATTAGTTATTGTTAACCGACAAAGAAGTTGCGAAAGAATCGGTGGAACTGTGCCGACTTCGTGATGTCGCAACGCATTTGGCGCTACTTACACAATACGCACTGCGAATAGCGCTCGATACTCTGATCACATTTACCGTTAACGTCCTGTCCTCGCCGAGCCATGCTAACATGCCTTGTCCCCTCTCTGCACTCGGAATAAGACTAAGGTACAAAATAAAAGCGTGGGCCGCCTGACGAACGAGCTTCTATAGGCAGAGATGTGTGCTTATATTCCTTTCTACCTCAACCGAGCACAAAGAGAGAGCAAATAAAAATAAGTCGTTAGATTATCGATGCACTCGACGTGGATGTTCTCTCGGCGTCCTCTCAAACTTGCTAATTGACGTATCGGTCGTTAGGCGACGAATTAAAATATTTCAAGAATCCAATAATTTTGTATTTGCTTTCTCGAATGAATAATTAGGCACACTTCGAACAACTGACAACAATAAAAGACAACATGTAGCAACCAACACTTTATTTAATCCCCGCAAAACCCTCTGTTACATTTTAAATCCTGCGAGCATTAAAGGGACACTAAAGTGAAAAATGATTTCTTCTGCATCAGTAAATTACCGTTCTACAACACCAAAAACACCACTCTTACAACGATAAGACGTTTGGTAAGCCAGAAAAAGCGCGAGAACGAAATACGGGTGGCGACGCCTACTTAAGTTGCCGCACCTGTGGGCTGTGACGTCTTGGATTTTGATGGCATCTTTTAGGGCCTACTAATTATATATAGCGGTACAGATTGACTACATTGTGTTCTAAAGGAACCAAATATTAAACATGGCAAGTTTCGGGAACTTGTATTCAGCCAACGCGGCCCAAATGCGAAAACATACTTTGGCATCCCTGACGTCACGCTGACGTACCGGCGCAGGGGTTTCGGCGCGAAATTCAAATATTGATACTTGGACCTTCATTTTCTCATCTAATAATCAAATTATTTTTTTTAAATAACTGCCTGCAGGGTTCTCAAACAGTGCTTCATTAGTCTAGACTGATTTACTCTTTCGCTTTAGCGTCCCTTTAAGTTGACTCAACCTCTGCATCAGATCGCATGCTGGGCCGGTTCTGTGCAGTTACATCGTTGTACGCCTCGGCTGCCAGCGGAACCTGATGATGACGTGTAAAATTGCCACTCTTTTCTACGACGAAAGGTGGTACGTGGTTTGAAACGGAGCTCGTCCAGTGGCCGGGTGTCAACGATTATATTTCTTTCTTACCGCCCTGGTTTGGCCAGTCCCGGTGTTAACTCCGGCGCGGCAGCGTGTGAGCCAATGAAGATGGACTAAAAATAATTTAGTTGTCCGGCGCTTGTAATCATTATATTACAGCAACAGTGCTACAAGGAAATAATGCAAATCTTTCTTTCGGCAAGCAACTCAACAGCAACGTGGCTCATCGTGCGAGAAGAACCCTTGAGGGCTTTTGAAATTTAAGTTTCAGTGCGCAATGTACTTACGAGCTTACATGTTGTCAAAGTCACGGTCAGTGTGTTAAGCAGCTACGACATAAATTGACCGTTGCAACTCATGGCCGCGTCGCGCAGGACATCCTGAATCACAAATTGACGATATGAACCACTAATGAAGTGCCTTTCAGTTAACCAACAACTGTTACGTTAAATTACTCTAATGAAGCTATTTGAGCCTCGCCATCTTTAGGAGTAGGATATGAGTGTTGTTCCGGAGATTCTGAGCTTGCTGATCTATTATGGAAATACAAGTGTTCATACGCTACGTAAGACAGCGTTTACGACTGTAGCGAGCAGCGGCAATTCGGAGAACTTGCACGACGCTGAAGTATATACAGAAGAACCGAGAGGTTATACGTCATACATTTATATTAGGGAGCAAAATCCGATACCCTCAAGAACATTTCACGTCCTATTTGAAATGCACCATTTATTACATGACCGTATTTCAACCCCACCAACTTATTTGTCGGACCTCGCAGCCTTCGGTGAGCGTGTTAGGTTGGCTACCTTGCGGAATTCAACGCAACTTCTGATGTTTAGTCTCATTTACGTGTTCATGTTGTATGTTTTGTACTTAAGCAAAGCACGGGAGGTACGCGTTCGTCGTTTAATAAATGACCTTGGCGACGATAAAGAAAGAAAAAAAAACCGCAGCACGCATCTCACGTAGCAAAATAATAAAAAAAAGAACAAGTCCCACTCGCGTCACTGCAGCACCGGCCTTCCGCCGGGAGAAACCCAGACGTGCACCGAGCACGACGCTCGAATCGAAGCCACACCACCCGAGCCACGCGAGCGGCGACCCCGCCGCGAAAGAAAAGCCGCAGCAGCCGCGACGCCAGCGCGGGGGCCTCTAAAATCGAAACCGCTCCTCAGCATTGAAAAAACACAGCAAGCGGGGACAAGGGAGCACACTTCAAACATCCCTTATCAAGCATTTCCCCCGTGCACACTCGAGCGTCGAGCACCAGCAGCCCCCGCCGTGTTGCAGCGCGTCGTCGCCGGCGAGCGCAGCAGCGCGCGCGGCGCCCTCTTCGCAGCGCGGCGCAACCCTCCTCTCCACCAGCGTCGCGCTCGCCCTCCCCTGACGCTTGACAACTGATGGATGGACGTCAAAGATTCGGAGAATCGGTAATGCCGCTCCCTCGCCCTCGGCCGTTTCGGCGCCCTCGCCGTCGGAGAGGAGGGGCGCCCTCGCGCTTCGTTAGATGGGCCTCCTCCTCTCACGCTGCGTTTATTTTGGCGGGCTTGATGCCGCGCGATCGATGCGAGCGGACTGGCAGCCGAGCAAACGAGCGTTTCCAGGAGAGGGGGCTCGTCAATGGCGGCTGCACTGCGGCAGAAAAGAAAGCCGCCGGCGAGAAGGGCTGCCACAGCACGTCCGAGTCGCCGCCGCCGCCGTCATGGCCGCCACGTCGTGAGAGACTGACGGCTGACGAGCGCGGCCGGCATTCCACGGCCAGTTAGCCGGCTGCCGCCGGTCGCCGCTGGCGGCTGCTGCAAACGTGACGGCGACAACATCGACACTTGGCTCAACGGACGCCACGCATCGGCTGCCTTTATCCACAGCCAGACGTGTGACTCTCGACATCACGTCACGTGTGATGTTTTGAAATTAGCTTAAAGGCACCTGTGCAACCATTTTTTAAACGCTGCCTTCGAGAAACCGGGATGCACGTGAAACGCTGCAGCGTAATGAGCGCGCAAATAGGTTTCCTTATCTTCGATCGTACAAAAGCCAATGGCAGGCGTTAATTGTCAAACAAGATCAACAGAGGTGCGTGTGCTTTATCTTTGTAGAACACAATTTCATGCTGTCTTGAATTCCTATTGCCTTGCGCAGCTCGGAGAGCTTATCTTATGAGAAAATGTCCTAGCATCAAGAATCATTAACGAACTCATGCAAAGTAATTCCTAAGTTTGATCGATACGTCACAAGCTACATGTTTATCAAGACCGCCCCCCGCTTATCTACACGCGGACCGAAATTCCAAACAACACTCACCACCCCACCCACCCTTTCGAGAAGCCCTTTCCCATCCAGCTATCAAAATTCACATGCCAAAGCAGCTCAGGTAGCGCAGTAGCGGCCGGTTTGAATAAAGCACGTGCACTCAAGCGCAAAAACCACCGGAAGAAGCCACAATAGCTCAAACAAACGTGGCCTGCTGCACCGTTAACATCGGACGCACCACAGCAAACGCTTGCCGCGCGCGCCTACGTCTACTAGCGCCATCTATGGCGAGTAGCTGAAAAGACTGGTCGGGCGTAGGAGCAGACGACGTGCGGCAGAGACGCGCGATGCCGTTAATGAAGAGATCTTTGGCCCAGCAGCATTCTGTTCGATCTGCAGTTATTGGGGATCAGGAGTGTCATGACTTAAACTCGACTTCACCTTTCGGTAAGAGTGGAGGAACTCATAAAGACGCTGACAAGAAAACACGTCGCTCAAGGCATACGGGCTGACGCGCGCGCCATCCATGTGTGGGCGAAGAAAGCGCGCGATGCGAGAGCGGCTGTCGTTAAAAATCCGGCGGGAAGGGAGCCAGGCCGGGCGCTTCGATTGTGTGACGGAGTCCTGTCATGGTGGAAGATTCGACCGGGCGCTGACTGACAAGCGCCGGAGAGACGGCGGCCTCGGCCGCCGCCATGACGCGCACTCCGCTCGTGTGCTTACGGGGGCCGCTCGCCTCCGCGCTTCGCTGAAGGCCGCGAAAAAAAAAAATGCGTCGCTTTATTTTTTTGCGCCGTGCGAGCTTCGTACGCTCGCCGTCTGCTGGGCGCTGTGAAGCTCATCACGTACGCGTTATCAGCCGAGTGTCGACTCAGCGCCGACCGATTAATTACGGCTCCCCCACGGCAACGACCACGCCCTCGCAACAGGGGCAACACGAGTGTTGGACTTGCACCGGCCTCCATTTCCGGCCTCTGTTTTCAAGCAAAACAGATGCCTTTGTGCAGGACTTGGTAGTTACAGGATTGATTCGGGCCATTGCAACGCTGGTCAAAACAATGAATAGAATGTGTTTTCTTGGTCACCTTTGGTTTGTAGCAGGCAGCTGAAACTTCAGGTTACTTGCAAGAATGCAGAAAGTTTTTAAGTCGCCAAATCGTTAATGTCTGATCTCGTCTACCACCCAGCAGCTAAATTTGGCAAAGTTTTGCTTTGATTTCTGGCTTACAAATTCTCTAGAATAGTGTCGCATAGCTGTCGCTGTTCCTTTCTTTTTTTTCTTTCTCTATTTCCCCCCCTTTTCTCTGGAGACGTCTTTCGTCGCACTAGGAAGTAGGGGTGGGTGAATTAGTGCAAATTCGTATAATCTGTGCGCGAGTGACCGCACGCATCTAGGTGCCATTGACTTTGAACTTTACAAAGCCCGTCTCCTGCTGTCCGGAGAATGCTCCACGGCGGCCTCGTGAATATCTTGCGTATGTTTGATCTATTTACACCCTTAATTCATCAACATAGTTAGTCAAAGCCTGACAGGGCACTCTTGGTAGCTGTGCGAAATTTGTTAATTTATTTTGGATTGTAAATCTGGGCAGACGCCTGTCGACGGTTCTGGTCAAAGAGGATTGCGACTGGCCTCCTTGGTTGCGCTCTAACGGGGTTTAGGGACCCTTCCCGGGGGTTCAAAGAGAGCGTTCGCTTCGAAAGCACGAGGAGACAAGGTCGCAGTAAGAGCTGCTCTTAAATGAGTAATTCAGTAATGTGAAAGTTATTATTAATGTGACTAAACGCCTAATAAATCAAATACGGAGAATATCTGGGAATTTCCTGCGTGTTCGCATAATCTCTACGTCGTGTAAGAAGTAGCGACTACATCTATGCGACAAAAGAATGCGGAATGTGATATTCAGGGAGCCAACCGTGCAAGATGAAGATTGTCCTGTGTAGCTTGGATCGAGAACAGGCGTTATAAGCATGCCAGTGACACGGAATGTGGGCAGGCAAACACGACATCACAAAGAAAAAACAATAATAAAGGCGCTGTAGATTGTGGGATGACTGCCACTGCACATACTAGACCACGCAGATCAGTCGTGGACAAATGATCGCTCCCCCACCCCACTGCCCCCTCTAGCCACCAAGGATTTGCGGCACTCCCGCAGCCCGGTGTTGTAATTAAGAACTAATTTCTCATCATTATTCGGAAATCCCTTTGTTGCGACAATTCAGACACTCTGACATTCTTTCGTATGTTAAAACATCCTTGCACAATAACTGTATTTTTTTTTACTTCCACATGAAACGCGCGCAACCTTTACAATGTATAGTTACGTTGCTTAACGCACTTATTGCAATGTTACCATTCCATGCACAAGTGCGCGAACGTTGGAGACCTACAACAGAACAAATAGCTCTTCTTATAACATTTATTTACTTATTTATTTATTTGTTTGTTTCTGTTTGTTATATTTTTTCAACAGGTATATAGTCGAAGGTATATGGTTGCTTAGGCAATGTCGGGCTCATGAAAACAATAAAACAATAGCGGCCTGAGTGATGAGCTTTAATATATATATATATATATATATATATATATATATATATATATATATATATATATATATATATATATATATATATATATGAGATGCGAAAGGCAGGGAGTTTAACCGGTAGATATCCAGTTTGCTATCCTGCACTGGGGAAGGGGTGAGGGGAGACAGAAAGAAGGAAAGTACACACAGAAAAAGAGAGCGAAATGAACAAAAAAAAAAGAAGAAGAAAAACTTGAACGTCCCGAAAGCAGCACTGAGAGACTCCGTGGTGAAGGGCTCTAGAAGAAATTTGACCCCCTGTGGTTCTTCAGACGTGCACCAGAAAATCCAAGTACATAGGTATTCTCGCATTCCAGTAACATGGAAAAACCGGCGGCCGCTTCCATTGGAGTGGGACTACTATGACCGGGAGTCGGAGCCGCGACCTCCTGCTCGGCAACAGAATGCCATATGAACTGAGCCGCCGCACGCGGGTAAATGGTCGCCGCGGCGAGACAGGCAGATAAAGAGTGTAGTCAAACAGGAGGGCACCGGGTGATCATGTAATCTCAGCAAGCCTTCATGTTCTCGCATACATTTGTCATCGTGAAAATCCTCGGCCATCGCAACGATGCATGGCTCCAATACTACGATCGTAGGTAAGCAGACTCCGCCTCCCCTACAATGAACGACCGAGCGGTGAGGAGGTGGATACAGTTCGGGGCAAGTGTCAGAATGCTCGACAACGACGTTGCCCGGGAACCTGATGCAATGCACTGTAAACTCCAGAGCCAGATGCGCCACCTATTCCTTCGTCACAAAGGTCGCTTGTGGAAACACGCTTTAGAGTAAACCGCAAATTTTTGTTACGATAGCTGAGCGAAGGTAGTTTGCATTCGTTACCAAAACGAAGAGAATCATATGGCCGTGGTCGACCGCTCGGAATACTCAATTTGACCGCGCGCAACGCGCAGCAGCTATTCACGAAGTTGTCGTTCAAGGAGCGTGAAGGTAGTACGTCAGGCTCGAGTTGCAGAGTTCCGCATTCACTCCTCCCAGGTGGCAGCGTCACGAGCCCCGGCGGCATGGTGACGCGGTGCCCCAGTCAAAGGTCCGCTGCCCCCGAGCGGCGCGCGCACTGCACGAGTGCCTGGCGGTCACGTGACGGTGCCGCCGAAGAATAAGGCCCGGAGCGCACACGGAAAATAAGCAAAGACGCCCGCGGGACGAGGAAGACGGGCGGCCGTATTCGCTCAAAAAGCCGGATCGATATGATTGATAGGAAGAGGGACGGACGCGGATCAGAGAAAGACAGACTCGACGGCGCACGCAGCGGCGGCTCCGAGGAAGCTTCCATTGTTTCTGCGTCGCGCGCGTGCTGCTTGAAGGCGCGTCGTTGTCCCCCCCCCCCTCTCCCTTCGCGCAGTGCTCAGCCGGTCAGGCGTCGCAGCCACGCAGGAGCGTCGTCGCTCTCGGTGCGCTCGTTAGACGATGCCTCGCGGCTTGCGTCACCGTGTAATCACACAGCTGCCGCTGAAGTTGTGGCGGTGGTCGTCCGCAACGCGAAGCTACTACACTGCTCCCGATCCTCGGACATTGAAAGCAAGTGCTTCGAAGAGGTCGTGGTCTCTTCGGCGGGCGCTTGGCATGCTGCGGCCGCAGAGCATTTTCGAACCCTTCCTTCGAGCCAAGCGTTGCCCGCGACAGACGACACTTCTTTCGTTAACTTTCACCTACTGCCAACGATAGCAGAAGTCATGTTTGACCCTTTGTGCTAACGCATTTCTTGTATAAGTGTACATAGGCGTATACAAGAAATGTGCAACAAAGGTGAGCGACGCAGACTTTGATCGTGTCGAAGCGTTGGCACCGGATATGACGGGTCCTCAACCCTTGTTATCACTCAATTTCTGTGCACTGTATGTTTTTCAAGTCTCGCTCGCGCCTATATAGTGTCAAGACGAGATTTCCCTGTTTTTTATATCACTCGTCGATTCTGACGCTCGTTGACAAGGTTTCACGGTTGTCGAATAAACGGAAACGAGTCTGCATTTGAAAACAAAAATTTGAATCAGTTGATATCTCCCCCTCTCCCCCCGCCCTATCTTTCTTTCTATTCCGTAGAACTATTTTTTTAACAGCGCTTCATTCCCTGCAGCTATTTTTCATTTTGTGGAAGTTTCACCTGCGCAAGCAAGAGACGCAAGAAATCGCCGTATAGGCCGAAAGATCTTGTTCTGGAATTTATAAAACTCCACCTTTCTGCGTACCCCAATTGCGGAGTGCGGAAAGCTCACCGGGACCCCAAACTTGGGGGATCTATTCTAAACTCTCTGTAACTCGTCTGTTATATTTCATTTATATATATATATATTTCTTTAAATACAGGAGTCCTCTTAGACTATGAATGCATCTGACGGAGGATGGCCGACGCTGTAGCCGAGTTTGGACGCGCGCATCCCCTTTGAGGTCACTCGATCAAACCGCCGGGCGATGGCACCGCCAGGCTAGGCCGCCGGGTTTTATTAGTTCCGTGCAGCGTCAAGGAACTACGCAGAATGAGCGGCCACGCCATTCTCTTCATCCAGGCCTCCAAATATCCGAAAGAATCAGAATGGCCGAAAGGCGGTGGCTGGTCCTGTGGGGGCGGAAACGTAGTCTTTACAAAAAACCCTACAAGCACCTCGGAGAGGAGAAGCTTGCGCATGGCTGAAAGGCATGTCGTACAATGCAGCCAACTTATGCGCTGCGGGTTAGACGTTAAACGCGTTGCCTTTCCCCCCGCAGCTCGAGCGCACGCATCCGATGTAGCTTCCGCCACGGTGCACGGAACTGATCATGGGGAGCGTTCGCGGCTATATACAAGAATGAGGAAAAACCGTGTTTCCTTAGCGTTCTGCTGTCTGTCGCTTCATAATGGCGACGTTAACGACACCTTCGACTGGTCGTTTCAGAGCACTCGCGCAGCGTTATACAAATGTCGTGTATTACAGCATTGAAGCTGTACATACTGCAAGATTAAGCCGGTTCCAGTAGCGATAAGGAAGTCTGATTATCGCTGTTTTTGCAATAAACCTTGAATTCCGTCTCATATTACATTTGTATCATTGCAATACCGCTGTATAACACCGTATAAGTGCGATCATAACGCAGTTTTTGCTTTTCTTATTGTACAGACAGCTGGTTTGTTAACTATACAGCGCTTATTTGTTAACTTGTCAGTGTTCATCCTTCGCGCGCACTATAATTTAACCGTGAAAAGTTTCCAACTCGCCCAACTTTCAATTCTTTTACCGACACCAACAGGGGACGAAGAACAGCTGTTTATTATTATTATTATTTCTTTTTTTACGCGCACATGTGCGCATATGCCTCGGGGCTTGTGAGGGATTTATCTGGATGAAATGGGAAATGTGGGCTGCTGTTGTGTCGGGGGCCGGCCTTCTTCACAAATGAAACAAATCTTGCAGCCACCATTTAAGGACGACTGTCGACGTCAATGCGATTAACATTGAAGCAATGAGCGACATACCGTATTGCCACCTCCGGGACGTGCTGTATGAGGCGCGTACTAAAGCCGGGCTCCTCTCTCCCGCTTCGACGACGATTATGATGATAATGATGATGATGATGATGATGATGATGATTTATTGACATCCACTTAGAAACGGGGCGGTGACAAATAGTCCCCTAGCCTGCTTCATTTAATGAGGTATGCTATACGTGCTTTTTCATTCTAGCATTTTCGTATACATTTCCCACTTGACACATTGCGCGCCATTTAGGGGCGACGCCGCGAGGTCCGCGCGTGGTCCGTGTTTGAATATATATTCACATAAAAGTGTATGTGTGTATATATGACGGGAGTTCGATTCCTCCGAGCACCAGAGAAATTTTAATGGATTTTTTTTTTGTCCTTGAAAAGCGGCACATATCCAGTTACCCAAGTTGGCGTGAAAGGAAAACGGTTAGACACTGGCACAGATACCGGAAGTGCGTGAAGTATGCTAATTAAGAATGCTAATCGCATTAATAAATTGTTCAATGATCAAAGGTAACATGGGGTGACACACAGGTGCAAAGCAGTCTAAACTTTGCATTGAGTGCTATGAGTTCAGAAAACACGTCAAAAGCTAATAAATCTCAGCTACACTGTAAGGGAAGAAGCACAACACCACACGAGGTACAGCGCACAGTGCGTCATAAGACGAGCTCACTGCTATTGCGCGGCCAGAGTATTCCGACTACAGAGTGAAAGACGCTTAAGGATGCACTTCACTGAAATTCCTTTGTACTACAAGGCGAAGCAGCATTTGCGGTGTGAGTATTCGATTTTCAATACCGAGGTCACGATTTGCTAACCCGTTTGTGTCCGCCGACATGCGCACGCCTCCTGTGAAAATGACTAGCTTTTTTTCCATCGCAGTGTCAGCGCTATCTATACTGTCTGCAAAATACCGCCTAAAAATTCTCTCTTATAAACGCGCCGATTTACTTTCTTCCTTTCAGAGCTGTCATTGCGAGATTCATGCTTAAGAAAGTCAACCTCTGCTTTAACGAATTCGCCATCGTATTTCTTTAAATACTTTAGTTCTCAAAATGTGGTTGCTTTAAACATGCATATTTACTTTTTCTTCGCAACTGGAAAGCATTAGTTTTGGGTGTTGGTACATGGGGGCTGACCAACTAGTCTAAAATATCGGTTATCAAGCTTAATCAACACATCTGTGTGATCTCTTCCCGAGCATTGAGCATACGCATCGGGGCTGCATGGAAGCAGCAACAAGAGTGAGAAGAATGGATCATTCTAACGCAGAGCACTGTAAATAGCGCCTTTTATAAACAGGATTCAGCGTCTAGCCACGTGGATACTCAACACGTGGACGGTAAAATAAAAAGATTAAATTAAGTCAAGGAGTTTTACGTGCCAAAACCACGATCTGATTAGGAGGCACGCCGTAGTGGGGGACTCCGGATTAATTTTGACCACCCGGGGTTCTTTAACGTGTAACTAAATCCAAGCACACGGGTGTTTTCGCCCCCATCTAAATGCGGCCGCCGTGGCCGGGATTTGATCCCGCGACCTCCTGCTTAGCAGCGCAATACCAAAGACACTAAGCAACCACAGCGGGTCGGAGACTAACTGGATATTTTTAGCGTGAGAAAGCAAGCTGATGGCACTTGAGAAACCACTAGTCACTTTTTTTTTTTTTTTTTGCTTATACATGGGGGTTTGGCGAACTTCACTTTATCCACTTCTGTGAGCTTCACAGCCGTGCATATAGGGACGAAAACAAAGCAAAATAATAAAGGAAGTGTGCATTGCCACGGCCGTTTTGACATGGGCCTCACGAAATGCTAACCAGCGTGCTCGGCGTGACATGAAAACTGCGGCGATCTGCACGTATTTTGGAATGTTAAACCAGCGTTCTCCCCAGAACGTTAGAAGACATTGTTATCCACACATATGTACATTCTCAAGAACGCCCGGCCATGATCAACCATGGCACTTCTTATAGTACGTCAGCAGTGTGCGGGACTTTAGACGCACAACGATGTCGTACACCTGCTTAGTCATTGTACTCATGCCGGGAGAAAAAAAAATCTTACTTACAAACTCCACTGGCAGTGAATTTCCTCGACAGGGCAAGCTTTAAAAAAGTTAATTTGCAAAGGTTACTGTTCGAAGCGGTGAGCACAGAAGATATGTAAACGCAATCATTGGCTCCTTTTTGCCTGCATCCTGCGTGTTTGCGTACAGACAATTGTTGCTGCCGACGCTTTTCCATCAGCAGGTACAAGTGGAATCTGGTTGCTGCTCTTTACAGCATTTTGTGCTCTTAGTAGAGCTCAAAGTGACAATATAGTTGTCTTGATCGCACGTCAGTCAAAGATCCACACAACAGCAGCGTTCAATGTAAACCAGGAGTTGCAAAGGGTTGCATGCCTCTGTCGAAATTCTCATCGAAGACAGCGTACCCCGCTTCGCTTTCGTCGGGTGGGCGCTCGGTCCGCCGGACAACCTGCGGCGACTCGGCAGGCCTTTGGCTGCCTCGCAGACCTGCCATTAGCCATTTCCTGGCGTCTGCTGTTCCTAGATAGCCCCGTACAGAATGCGCTTCGTTTGAACATGCGCTCGGCGATTACACAGGTGCATTTGTATGCGCATAACGTAGGCGACATCCGATTCGTTCCGTGAAACCGAACGAGACAAAAGTGCCGCCCCCGCGAAGCTGCAAAATAAATATAACTTATTACAGCAGTCGACGCGTTTCGTGCAAAGTGTGAACCACATGTCGTGGTCATTCGCTTGGTCTCCCGTTGAAGCATGTAGCAAGCCAGAAATGTTCTCGCCCGGCAACCGCTGCACTTGAAGCTGCAAGTGAGTTACGTACGCCATATGTCCACTGCAACGTTTTGAAAAGTGATTTCGCAATCGTGTAGCTCAGTGGAAAAGAGATTTGAAGACACACTGATGAGGATGTCTATTAGCGCCCTGAAGAAGGAAACTATAGCGTATACCGTATGTATGTATACTGTTACGTTTCGCCTACGACGCGCGGTTTAGCCGGCGCGACTGCAACAAAGCGGCAGACATTTTGGCCCGTTCGGCGTCGCCGCTACGCTCCCCGCCAAGCGCGTCCAGGCATGTTCCGATGCCACGTGTCTTCATGTGCGTGTGTGAGTGTATGTGCCATTGTGCCCGACCAGAGGCGCTACGAGAGTAGAAGTCACCTTCTCCTCCCAGTCATTGTGCCCGACCAGAGGCGCTACGAGAGCAGAAGTCACCTTCTCCTTCCAGCCATTGTGCCCGACCAGAGGCGCTACGAGAGTAGAAGTTACCTTCTCCTCCCAGTCTTTGTGCCCGACCAGCGGCGCTACGACAGTATGCGTCACCTTATCCCATTGTACAATCACGTGCTCGTCTATTGAGGGGTTCCTTCTTGCCCTCAACTGCGAGAGTATAAAAACAGCTGCCCCCGGACGCCGAAAGGAAGGCTCCGATTTCTTCTGTTGAGTAAAGTGCTCTCCCGTCTCTCTACTTCGGTCAACCTGACCGCCAACTCTTTGCGATGTTAAAATAAACAAGTTGTTTTGTTGTTACCAGTCGACTCATGCTTTGCCGGGACCTTCGGATGCTTCCAGTTGTACCCCAGGCCGCCAGGCCAACGCTACCCTTGGGGCTTGCGACCCAGGTGCAACCACGGGCGTCAGCGCCGAGTTCCCAATAACCGTTGCCATCGGTGGGATTCAAACAATACATACATACATACATACATACATACATACATACATACATACATACATACATACATACATACATACATACATACATACATACATACATACATACATACATACATACATACATAACGCGTCAAAGGCAGAGGGTGCAGCTAATATTTTTTACTGTGTACACACATCTAGAATAAAGGGTGGTGTTTAGCCTCCAAAGACGCCTGCGAGCAAGCTTGAATTATTTCGGTTGCGTCCAGTTACCAAGTCCGTTCAGCTGCAACATCAACGAGAATACACGTGCCATTAGTTACCACCTTGCGTTAGTTAATGGCAGACTGTGCAAAACAAATGACCCTTTATTGTTCTCTCTTTATTTTTTTTCTCTTACTTCACGAGGCAGGCGAGGGAGCTCTGTTGGGCTGAAGGACAACCTATGTTGTCCTTCAGACTAACAAAACTAACAGAACCATCGGCAAGGGATGTTTAGCCGATGGAAGTAGCGCCGACCTGCAACTTTAATTCACGTAGTATTTTCTGTTGTCATCATTCTGTCGGACGTTCCCGCTCAGCACGGCTGCGGATGCTTTGGAAGACATCGCGCTTTGCCGCTGTCTGTCAGCTGCGCAGTCACCAGTGCAAGGATGTATCGATGGCGCTTCTGCACAATACGCCTCCGACGGTTTACTATACCTCGAGTTCGTACAGCACAACGCCATTCCACGAGAGGAACAACCGAGCAAAATAGAGAAGTAAACGAGGGGAGTAAAAGGCGCTCTCTCGGCGGCAGAGAATGGATCATGCAGAGCCGGTGGGGAGGAGGGTCGAAGCAATATCAGCAGCCTTCTGAACTCGGCGCGAAACAAAAGAAGGGCACCGCTTCAGGCCCCGAAAGGAGGCAGGCAAGGGCGGCGCTGCAGGCGCGAAACAAAGTGCACGTCGTCGGCCGTAATAGGCGGCCATTGCGGGGCCCCGGAATGGATGGACGCCATCAGGGGCCGCTAGGCGCCGCTCGCCGACACCCACGCGGCCCCGGCCGGCAGACTCGTTACGCGCTCGTCATTACGACACACGGCCATGCAACCTTCGCGCCCGGCATCCGTTCGTCGGCGGCTGACCGCCCGCGGGCCGCCATTCGGGACGCGCCACCGCCGACATGCGGCACGTGCTGCGCGCCCGACAGGGGCGGCTGCGCACGACGCCATCAGCGTGGCTAGACGCGCGGGTCGTGTGGACTGCCCGACCCAACGAGCCGTCCCCTCACCCCTCTCCTTTTTTTTCTTTTTAATACCGAGGCCACCGATGGTCAGCGAATTTGACTCGGCGCTTGCGGCGAGATTTAAGAGCCTCGGTTTCCTCGAGGAATTGATCACCCCTTTTCAATAGCAACAGAGAGCGAGAGGCACAGCCGGAACTGTGAGTTTGCTTCCGGAAACTGCGGCAGGAAATTCACTCACTTTCGGTCGACCCTGCGCATTCAAGCTTTACTCCCTGCTCTCTTTGCCTCAAATGGGAAGGCATATTGCTTAATTAAAGCTGCATGCGCAGCCACGCCCCAATTACATCTCTAGCATTTGAGGCTATTGTTTGGATCGCGACACTGGAGCGATCTGTTGGGAACTCGGCGCTGACGCCCGTGGTTGTACCTGGGTCGCAAGCCCCAAGGGTAGCGTTGGCCTGGCGGCCTGGGGTACCACTGGAAGCATCCGAAGGTCCCGGCAAAGCATGAGTCGACTGGTAACAACGAAACAACTTGTTTATTTTAACATCGCAAAGAGTTGGTGGTCAGGTTTGACCGAAGTAGAGAGACGGGAGAGCACTTCACTCAACAGAAGAAATCGGAGCCCTCTTTTTGGCGTCCGGGGGCAGCTGTTTTTATACTCTCGCAGTTGAGGGCAAGAAGGAACCCCTCAAAAGACGAGCACGTGAATGTACAATGGGCTAATGGTGACGCACACTGTCGTAGCGATGCCGTAGCACCATGTCGAGCACGATCTCGTAGCACCCTGTCGTGGCGCTGCGCACGATCTCGTAGCACCCTGTCGTGGCGCTGCGCACGATCTCGTAGCACCCTGTCGTGGCGCTGCCGGTCGGACACAATGACTGTAATGAGAGGATGGTCCCTGCTTTGGCATCGCCTGTTTCGGGCACAATGACTGGAACGAGATCCCTGCTTTGGCATCGCCTGTTTCGGGCCCAATAACTGGAATGAGATCCCTGCTTTGGCATCGCCTGTTTCGGGCACAATAACTGGAATGAGATCCCTGCTTTGGCATCGCCTGTTTCGGGCACAATGACTGGAATGCGAGGAGGATCCCTAGGCGGTCGCATCGCCGCAGACGCGCCTGGAAACACCTGGCGATGAGTGTTGCGGCGACGACGATCGGGCCAAAATGTCTGCCGCCCCGCCGCAGTCGCGCCGGCAAAACCACGTGTCGCAGGCGAAACGCAACAGACCGCCCCGCCGGGGGAAGGAGATCCCGATGGACAGGGGACTGCATCCGCTGTCCGGAGGGATGTCGCTCGATGATGCTCATAACCGAAGTCGGGCGTCCCTTGACGTTTCTTGAGCGCCGCGCACAGAGAAGGCCTCGTTCTCTCGTTCAGGTTCGCACGGGACACTGCAAAGTGACTTCGGGAGAGTTCACATTTTTGTTCTCGTTCCCGGCAAGCGTTAGAACTACGCTGAAAACTCAACCGCTCAGTCAGCAAGCACGGCACAACCCTCACTAAGCCCTGCCAGGCTCTTTCCCCTTTTTATACCACTGCCTAGTTCCTTACAGTAGTCTAGCATCACTCAGAACGCGTCCACAAATTGAAAAATTGCACTAGAAAGCATATCATCACTTTGAAACACTAAACAAAAGCAATATGTTAAAAAAAATCCTGCCTCAGGAAGAAAAACATCAGTAACAAACAATTTTGAGGCTGATTCCTACGTTAGGGGCTTCGACTTAAGCCATCGGCGTTACCGTTGAGACTCCCCTTTTTGTAACGCACCTCAAAGGAATATTGTTGTAAAGCGAGGCTCCAGCGCAGGAGGCGGCCATTTTTGGGAGAGATGGTCTGCAGCCATTGGAGAGGGCAGTGATCCGTCTCAATGATAAACCTCGAGCCGGCTAGATAGCATGACAATTTCTGAACGGCCCACACGAGACACGCACACTCTTTCTCGGTGGCGCTATACGCCTGCTCACGACTGGTCAGCTTACGACTAGCATACAGGACGGGGTGTTCTACTTCTCCATTTTCCCGTTGGCACAGTACAATGCCCATGCCTCGCTCACTAGCATCGCACTGAACAATGAACCCTTTTGTATAGTCTGGCGATCGTAGCACAGGCTGGCTTGTTAGGGCACTCTTTAGGGCGCTAAAAGCTCTTTCCTTTGTCTCGTCCCAGACGACTGTTTGAGGCTCTGTCTTTCTTAGAGCATCCGTCAGGGGAGCCGCGATATCAGAGTACCTAGGGATGTACCTCTGATAGTAGCCGGCGACACCCAAGAACGACCGAATATCGGTCTTGGTGCGCGGTTGCGGAAAGTCTCGCACAGCGGCCACTTTTATTTCAGAGGGGCGGCGACGACCCTGACCAATCACGTGACCGAGGTAGACAACCTCGGCCTGTGCTAACTGGCACTTAGGAGCCTTTACTGTCAAGCCTGCTTCGCGCAGGCGGGTTAGCACTGCCCGCAAGTGTGTCATATGCTCAGACCAGGATGCGGAGAATATCGCTACGTCGTCTAGATACGGTAAAGCGAATTCTTGCTGTCCCCGCAACACTTTATCCATGAGACTTGAAAAACAGTATGGCGCGTTCTTCAAACCAAAACTCAACACTTTAGGACGGAATGTTCCCATTGGTGAAATGAACGCCGCATACCTACTAGCCTCTTCTGTAAGTGGAACCTGCCAATAACCCCTGACAAGATCTAGGGTGGAAATAAACTGAGCGCTACTAACTTTCTCAAGGCACTCCTCGATGTTAGGGATCGGATAAATTTGATCCTTAGTGATGGAATTAAGCCTGCGGTAGTCGACGCAAGGACGAGGTTCCTTGCCCGGTACCTCAACTAAAATCAAAGGGGAGGTATAATCACTCTCACCTGCCTCAATAACACCGAGCTGTAGCATTTTCTTTACCTCAGCCTCCATAATATCGCTCTGGCGGGGTGACACCCGATACGCCTTGGATCGTACTGGCTCTGGGGAGGTAAGTTCTATATCATGAGTAAGTACCGAAGTCCTACCAGGCCTCTCAGAGAACAGACCTTGAAACTCTTGTAATAGCTGGTGTAGTTCGGTTTTATGCTCAGGCGACAGCGGTGCTTTACTGATAAGGTCACTAATGACTTGACCGGTGTCTTCCCTGTTCGTCACTGAGCCTAGTCCCGGAAGCTCGACTGGAAGCTCTTCAGGAACGTTTATCATCATGCACACCACTGCTTCCCGTTGTCTATAAGGTTTGAGCAGATTACAGTGGTAAACTTGCTGTGCTTTCCGCTTTCCTGGCAGACTTACCACGTAGTTAACGTCCGACAGTTTCTGAACAATTCGTGCTGGGCCCTCCCACTGCACGTCTAGTTTGTTGTTTAGCGATGTGCGCAATATCATGACCTCATCGCCAACCTCAAAACGACGGGCCCTGGCTGTCCGATCATAATAAACCTTGGCCCTCTGCTGGGCCTTTGCCATTGCTTCACCTGACAACTCCTGTGCCCTTCTTAAGCGTTCGAGGAGCTTAAGTACGTACTCCACCACGACTGGGTCGTCGCCCCTACCTTCCCATGATTCTCGAAGCATGCGAAGCGGAGATCGAAGCGAGCGACCGTACACCAGTTCAGCTGGCGAAAACCCCGTAGCCGCATGCGGCGCGGTCCATAAAGCAAACATCACCCCAGGCAGACACAGCTCCCAGTCAGTTCGATGTTCAAAACACAACGCTCTCAACACGCGCTTCATGACGGAGTGGAGCTTCTCAACGGAATTCGACTGTGGGTGGTACACTGAGCTGTGTAACAGCTTTACCCCACACCTTTCGAGAAAAGTTGTCGTCAAAGCGCTAGTAAACACTGTGCCCTGATCTGATTGAATTTCTGCAGGAAAACCAACTCGCGCAAATATGGACAGTAGTGCATTAACTATCTCAACTGAGCTGAGTTCTTTAAGCGGCACTGCTTCAGGGAACTTTGTCGCTGGGCAGATCACAGTCAAAATGTGTCTGTACCCCGTGGCTGTTACCGGCAGAGGTCCCACAGTATCAATAACGAGCCGTCTAAAAGGCTCCGTAATGATAGGTACCAATTTCAACGGCGCCCTCGATTTGTCCCCTGGTTTGCCCACCCGCTGACAAGTGTCACATGTCCTCACGAAATGGTCTGCGTCCCGAAAACACCCTGGCCAATAGTACTCTTGCAAGAGACGGTCCTTAGTTTTCTTAACTCCTAGGTGTCCGGACCACGAACCCCCATGTGACAAGCGCAACAGATCCTGACGATAGCATTGAGGCACGATCAGCTGATCGAACTCCACTCCTCTGCGGTCTAGATACTTCCGGTACAGGACTCCACCTCTTTCCACAAAACGCGCAGTTTTCCTGGCGATACCTTCTTTGACATTGCAGCGCACGTTTTCCAGGCTGCCATCCTTTTTTTGCTCGGCTATCAAAGCCGACCGGCTGACTTTTAGCAACCTATCAAGTCCGTCTGACGTAGGCGCGATGAGCAAATCAGTAGATAGCTCTTCTAACTTTCCCGAATCGGGATTTTCCTCTCCAGTATCTGGCGCCTTCAACGCTACAGACTCAATTTTATTCAGTTCGGGCGTGCTCTGAATATCAGCTTGCTGCGCCTCTGACCCTTTTTCGTTGTTTGATAACGTCGGCCCCGCAACTACCGCCTTTGCAGCGAGCTCCCGAACCTTCGATCTGGTTAAGGCCTGAACACTAGCTTCACCAAACAAAAGCCCCTTCTCGCGCAGGAGGTGATCGGACCTGTTTGAAAATAGGTACGGGTACTGGGGTGGCAGCATAGATGACACTGCCGCCTCTGTCTCAAGCGCTCCGAAAGGTCCTTCAATAAGCACCTTTGCTACTGGCAGACACACGCTATGAGCTTCCACGGCTTGCTTGATCCATGCGCACTCGCCCGTGAACATATGGGGTTCTACGTAAGACGGGTGAACTACATCCATCGTAGCTGCGGAATCGCGAAGCACTCGGCACTCTTTCCCGTTCACGAGGAGGTCTCGCATGTAAGGCTCGAGAAGCTTCATGTTCTCGTCCGTGCTGCCTATTGAAAAAAACACAACTTTTGGTGTTGTTTCCGGACACTGCGCCGAAAAGTGACCCGGCTTCTGGCACGTATAACACAAGCGCGCTCGCCTCATCTCGAACCGCTTTCTGCGTTTGGCTGCCGCCGTCTCTTTACGTTTGGTCGGACTGCTTTCGCTCGCATCCGCACTACGCGTGTCCCCCTTTAATCTCATGGGTGTGAACTTCGGCCTCTCAAACTTCGAGCCAAATTCACCCTTTTGACCGTCCTTAGCTCCGCGAGCCCGACGCGTCACAAACTCCTCGGCTAGCTCAGCGGCTTTAGCCACCGTACTCACGTCTGGCCTATCCAAGACCCAGTATCGCACGTTCTCCGGTAACCGACTATAAAACTGTTCTAGCCCGAAACACTGCAGAACTTTATCGTGGTCACCAAACGCTTTCTCTTCTTTGAGCCACTCCTGCATGTTCGACATAAGCCTATACGCAAACTCTGTATATGACTCACTTCTGCCTTTCTCATTTTCCCGAAACTTCCGACGGAACGCCTCCGCAGACAGCCGGTACTTTTTTAGCAGACTCGATTTTACTTTGTCGAAATCCTCTGCTTCCTCTCTATCCAAGCGAGCGACTACGTCGGCCGCCTCGCCGGGTAACAAAGTGAGCAAGCGCTGTGGCCACGTTTCCCGAGAGAACCCCTGCTTCTCGCACGTTCGCTCAAAGTTAACCAGGAACAAACCAATGTCCTCTCCAAGCTTAAACGGCCGCATCAGGTCAGTCATTTTGAACAATACGCGTTCTCCTGCACCGTGTCCCTGACTTCCATTACGAGCGCGTTCCATTTCTACCTCAAGACGCTTCATTTCCAAAGCGTGTTGACGGTCACGCTCTTGTTGCTCTCGCTCTTTCTGTTCTTTACGTTCACGCTCTTCTTTTTCTTTTGCAGTCTCCCTCTCTTCAATAGTCTCAAGGCATTCCGACAGCTCGTCATCCTCAGCCTCTAACTCAAGAATAGCCTTTAGCAGTTCTGGTTTTCTGAGTTTGTCCGAGACATCCAGACCCAACTCTCTTGCAAGCTCCAACAATTTCGGTTTGCGCAACGACTTCAAATCCATGGCTGCTCTGAATGCTGCTTTCTCTACTGCTTACTATTGTCTTGCCGCAAACTAACCCGGCAGCAACGACAACCACAATTACCAGCTCTGTTTCTGACACTAACAAAAAGCCTGGCAAAGCTCAGAAGAAGAAAGTCCCGCACTCACCAAACCTCGCAGGCAGGAATTCCGCGCAGTCGTTCCGCTGCAGGCAACCAGTCGTCACACAGGGCTCGTTGCACTGCTCCCGGATCGTCGTTGAGCTGCTCAGCATACTGTCAACTGCATCTCTTTGCTGCTGGCCTCCGTTGTCGCGATCTCGCCGCTGGCAGACCGTTGTTTGAAGTCGTAGGCGATCTCACCGCTGCCAACCAGATGTTTGGATCGCGACACTGGAGCGATCTGTTGGGAACTCGGCGCTGACGCCCGTGGTTGTACCTGGGTCGCAAGCCCCAAGGGTAGCGTTGGCCTGGCGGCCTGGGGTACCACTGGAAGCATCCGAAGGTCCCGGCAAAGCATGAGTCGACTGGTAACAACGAAACAACTTGTTTATTTTAACATCGCAAAGAGTTGGTGGTCAGGTTTGACCGAAGTAGAGAGACGGGAGAGCACTTCACTCAACAGAAGAAATCGGAGCCCTCTTTTTGGCGTCCGGGGGCAGCTGTTTTTATACTCTCGCAGTTGAGGGCAAGAAGGAACCCCTCAAAAGACGAGCACGTGAATGTACAATGGGCTAATGGTGACGCACACTGTCGTAGCGATGCCGTAGCACCATGTCGAGCACGATCTCGTAGCACCCTGTCGTGGCGCTGCGCACGATCTCGTAGCACCCTGTCGTGGCGCTGCGCACGATCTCGTAGCACCCTGTCGTGGCGCTGCCGGTCGGACACAATGACTGTAATGAGAGGATGGTCCCTGCTTTGGCATCGCCTGTTTCGGGCACAATGACTGGAACGAGATCCCTGCTTTGGCATCGCCTGTTTCGGGCCCAATAACTGGAATGAGATCCCTGCTTTGGCATCGCCTGTTTCGGGCACAATAACTGGAATGAGATCCCTGCTTTGGCATCGCCTGTTTCGGGCACAATGACTGGAATGCGAGGAGGATCCCTAGGCGGTCGCATCGCCGCAGACGCGCCTGGAAACACCTGGCGATGAGTGTTGCGGCGACGACGATCGGGCCAAAATGTCTGCCGCCCCGCCGCAGTCGCGCCGGCAAAACCACGTGTCGCAGGCGAAACGCAACACTATGCAGGCGCTATTGGTTTGCTTACAGGACACTTAATTCGTGAGTCTTGCTGCGGATGGTCAGGTAAACAGGGGATTTTGGCAATGACTCGCTCAAATTTTTACTGTTGTTCTTGACCTTATGTGGTTGGTGGATTAGGTCAAGTAGAAAGCATGGTTGCGGGATCGTTCACAAAGGCATGGCTGGAAAGTTTAAGACAGGGGAGTGAAGGCGCAGAAATGGCAAAAAGAAAAAAAATGTAAACAGCCGTCACTCCTGGCTCAAGGTTTTTATTTTATTTATTACATACTGCAGACCCTTGGGGACAAGCAGGTGGGCAGTTTGGAGATTACAGACAGAATACAAAAGTGACAACGGAAAGTGCTTAGAGATTAATGTAATAACAGAGATAATAAACACAAAATAACAAGAATGGAGCGTGTTTTAAGATTAGTGTAATAATATATAGTACAAATGAATACAAAACAACCGCGGTATCTGTTTCTAGATTAGTGCAATGATAGCGCTACAATATACAGAGGTATCAAATGGTGCAACAGTGCTCCTTCGGTGTGGTAAGAGAGACTAAGAAGATGATTGAATTAATTCGTTTTGCATCAGCTGCAGGGGTGGCTTGCCTATAATAAATTTTGTTGCAGTGACTCCATGTGAACAAAAGTTCGCAGAAACTAGACATTTTGTTGTTTTGGACGGATATCATCTCATGTAGGCACTGCCGGCAATTAGGGTTCTGGTTACCGCAGTTGTAAGAGCGTGAACGCTTTCAGATATAAGCCATGGAACGAGTTTTGCCCCACTTAGCATCACCAGACTCGGCGCAGTCTTGACTTACACCGTTGCTTTGACTGGGCGAGTCAGAAACATTACTTTATTCCGCGTATACCCGTGACAGTGTAGAGGAAAAGCTTCGCTATTCATCCCGAAGTCTCTGCAAAGCCCTGAACAGCAGCACTAAACAGCACTGGACATCTCCCATCCAACGAAGTTCTTGACTAAAGCTTTCGTCAGCTTAGTGCGGCGACAGTGATGCGCTTCCTGCATCTAAGCAAGGCCGTCGCCTTGTGCAAGGAACTTGAACTGACAATCCTAGCCAAGGCAATCACTGATCGTGTGATAAAAAGAAGTAGCGTCCGTCGTGCGCAGTCTTCCGTTCACCGTGTTTTAATTCTGACTATCTGTTGGTCAGTGCCGTGTGTGGCTTCCCCAAGTATCAACCAACTTGCCCAAGAACAGGTTATTTTGAATTACACCTCGCATTTGCGTCATAATGAAGCACTCCTGGTGCAGGTGCTTGCATGCATGTCAGCGTCCAAAGAGTTCTTAAATAATGAACGCAAGCTACCTAACTGAATCATAGCGCGGCCCTCTCCTTCCAGACAACGACAATAAAAGTCATATACAGGTTGCGCAGAAGAAAAAAAATGTTTCTGCTCGCTTTTTTATTTTATCGTACGGTGGAGGCATGGCTGATTCTACTTCCAAATAAGTGAACAAATACGTACCAACACCTAACTTGCCACTCAAAACACGATGATTTATTGGCATCCCCTTTGAAACGGGGCGGTTATAAATAGTCACGTAGTCTGTTTGAGTTACATAGGTATGGTATATAGATGCTTTTAATAGTCTAGCAGTCTTGTATACATTTCTTTAATCTTTTTTCTCTTCCTCAAAACTTCTCTATCTACTTTGTGCCGCTACCTATGCCTGTAACGGATCCAGTCGTATCAACCTTTTCCCCGCTTTTTTTTCCCACCAATACTCTAAACGTCGCTTGCTTATCTCGACTGCTGGCCGGTTGATGCTTCCGTCCACTTGAAATCCAAGCGCTTCTGAGGTGTACGTTACCTATGGGTCCTCACGGATGTGCTGAGTGGTCTCCAGATTTTTTCTGCAGCATACACATGCCTCACGGAGCTCAACGTCCTGCGGCTCGTGGTGGCAGCATTGGGAACTAGAAGCGCACATGCCTGATCCGCACAAAGTTGAATTTCTATGTCCATTCTTTTTCTTTTTACCGGTCACACTGAGTGGCCTATCCCAGGGAAAACTACGCCGTCGGAACCAGTGAAAGACGAAGGGCTAAAAGGATGGAAAATAAAACAGACTTACAAAATACGAGCCTTGGGCTGGGCGCTGCATTGCTCCATATCCAATACTTTGTTTACGAAGACTATGATATACTTATTGGCACTGCTTGTACGCTTTTCACGAATCGGTAGCTTACAGATATACTTGAATCAATATGATTTTGCCCGTATTTAACCGATGGGGTGGAAGGTATAGGAAAACAATGAAACTTGAGAAGAAGCTGAGGACCACGTAACGAGCGATGGGACATAAATGATAGACAAAATCACAAGGAAGAAAGCAGTATGTATTATAAATCAAAAGTGCGTAATTGATGTTCTCGTGAAGATTAAGAGAAAGAAATGGAGCTGGGAAGGTCAGGTAATGGGAAGAGAAGAAACCGCTGGTATATTGCGCTAACATAATGGGGTACGTACCAGGGGTCAGGAAATGTAGTTGAAAATGGCGTACGATTAGGTGGTGCTGTGAGATTAGGAAATCTCTAGGCATAGGATAGAGTCGGCTGACAGAAGACAGAGTTAACTGGAAATCGATAGGAATAACTTTCGTCCTGCAGCAGAGAGAAGATAGGTTGGTTATGATGATGAAATAAGTCACACGGACACGACACGCAAGACTATGATGATCGTTCAGGGGAAAATAAAGAAAAAGAAATTAACACGTGAATAGTAATAGCTATTGCGTTGCAGGGAATATCTGAACGAAAATTCAAACGACTCTAGATGAGATTAAATATTGCGAAATGAGCAATTGGTAAAGATCATCCATGGTCAATGCTGCCGCTCAGTTAACTTACAGTTACTTTGTTAAAAGCACATAATCTGCCTCCAGTGCTCTTTCCCTTATGTGATGAAGCATGCTGACCAGCTAGAATCCCTGAGCAAGATACTTTAAAATTGTAACTTGCATTTTATAAGTACAAGATACCCGCTAAAGATGGGTTTCATGCAGATTCATATACAGAATACGTACTCATTATTTGTATGCATTGCTGGCTATTTTTTACGAGATACTTAATTGATAGACTTCTCCAACCCTTATAACAGGTATATTTTCAGGCCTACTGGAATTTACCATTGCCACTAGATTGTAAATTTATATAACGGTTATCACACGAGGCTGCTTTTTGTATCGCAAGAAAAACAAGAACTCTGCTTTCGTTGGTTAACCTTGGTTAACCGAATTGACGTTGTTATAGTGTGTAACTCCTACTGGCTTTCATAACACAAAGTTTGGTGTGGTAACGAAAAAGTAGAACACTACACGAGGGCAAGGCAGCACCTGTCAAATCAGCACGGCTACAGGGCGCACGAAAAAAAAAGAGAAAGAAAAAAACAACACCGCGGCAGAAAAGCACGCAGATGCTACAGCAATGCAGATGATGCGATGGGGCAGCATTCGTCGCGTGCGGGAAACCAACGCTGGCCATGTGGCGCGTGGTAGTTTGAGTGTGCAACCAAAATGTGCTGCTGCCATCCGCTAGAGAGGCCTGGACCCGCACACTCTCAAGTTCCAGCGATCACCGCGGAGGGCGAAAAATCAACCGCGGCGCGTTGTATAGCATGAAACGCGTAAGTGGAGCTACTGTAATTTGGCCGGATGCGTTAATTTGAATTGTTTTTTTCTGCTAGGGGCGCTCAACGGGGTTATTTATTTTATCTGTAAATGTACACTTAATAATCGACAAATATAGTTAACATGTCATTTAAGTAAGCCATTAGTTTCAATGGACCGTTGTTGTTAAAATCAGTGCTCTATTACTTGAATAAAGGTTTTGTGACCAAAGTGACGTGCGATAAGCAACAGTCCCTTGGTATCGATTGCAGTTCGGTCGTTGATCGATTCACAGTGGTAATACTTGCGAACGGAGGCGGGGAAGGGGGGGGAGGGGGAGGGGTCCTTTACTTTGAGCAGCATCACGCAGGTTCATATTAAAACAGCTGTCTTTTGATAACAATAATATCTCAGCCAGTTCATGCATCCGAAATTCGACAGCCGCCACCAAGTGAACGTGTTTAAAGACGGTGAATTTTATCAGCTGGTGGCATTTCACTGGCATAACGGCTGTCTGGCGTCCATCGTTAGCGATCTGCCGCGTTTTGGCCGCGCAAGGACGTGTTGCATGAAAAAAAAAAAAAAAGAAGTGCTACGTAGCACTGCTGGAACCGAGCACAGTCTGTTGGGAGACTATATCCACGAAAGAGGATCAACCTTGCAGCCCCTGGGCGTGCGCACCGGTGAGAAAAGAAGCACTGCTTCGCATTTCCATCTTTGAATTTCTTTGCATGCGAGGCGGATAAAACAGATTCCTGTAGTCATTTCTTAGAAGTGTAAAACAATAATTACATAGTTATTGCTGTTCGAGGGTAATTGCAACGGGGCTCTTGTTATTTTGCCACGCTGCTAGAATTCCTAACACGGAGTACAGCATAAATAACAAAAAAGTTTTGGCTGTTTCTGCATAAATGATACACTGCGATAAATTCAGTGCACATTAGTGGCAAATGTACTTCCGGTGATATATTTTGATTAATTGCATTTGTACATAATAAAAAGATGACTGTGTTTATTACTGGTATCTATCAGAAACAACTCAACTAATCTAGGCTTTACTAAGCACGGCCCACACAAGGACACAATTTAAAGAAATGCACACGTAAAACAGTGTTGTGTGTGCGTAGTTTTTGATGAGCGTTTTGATGTACGTTTTGTGCACTGTTTTCAGACATGACGTGAATCGCAAACTCAGCCACGCTTCCGCAATAGTAATTTTGCGCTCTTTTTTTCTTTCGACTCCAGCCTCCAAGACGCTGCTCATATTTGTTCACCTCTTCGGACTTTATTGTCCCTAGACGCACAAGTCAACAGTGAATGTGTCCCCACTGGAAGTAACAAGAATGGCCAGAATCCTCATAAGTTATGTTTCTGAACAGTTCACATTGAACCGTGATTTGTTCATTTATCGGCCTAACTTTTGTTTCACCATTTCCTTGCTTGTATATGCTTCTCATGGTTTTATTTTTTACCTTTTCAGGAAGACGAACAAAAGAGAAATCGTTAGTCTCCAAGCTGCCCACGCCAAGCCATAAGAAGCTCAACGGTCCCCTTAATGACAACTGGTCCTCTCGAACTCCGTGTCTGACCATGAAATACTTGCAAGTTTACCAGATAGAAAGATGTGAGCCCTATCAGGAAAGCAGCAGTCTACAGTTTGGTCCGTTTATTTTTTTATTATTTCTCTCTCTCTCACCTATTGTATCATTTTGCCCCTCCCCGGTACAGGGTAGCCAACCGGAGATAATCTCTGGTTCACTTCCCTGTCTTTGCTTTTCTCTCTCTTTCTCTCTCTACAGTTTTGTCAACAGTCTTACCGAGCAGGAATGCTAAAATTTAACATAAAACCTTACGTGTTTTTAAGACCGTTTTATGACAAACGGAGAAGTAACATACTGAGTCCCAACTTTTCTTTCTAGTCATTACAACCATGACGACGAGAACAGAAACAAGGCAGCAAGCTCCTACTTCCTAATGCACAAACTCTGTCATCTCCTCTTTGCAAATCAGCTTGACAGGCAATGCCACTAAGTATCACAAGCTTCCTCGCATCGATAATTTGTTACATGAAAATTCAAAGAAATTTAAAAAGATCAAAAGCGCTCAATGCAATTTTGAGGAACTGACACTTCATGATGACAATCTCTGGCAGTCACTCATACATGGTTCATGAACAGTTAGCATGAAATCAATAACTAGGCTAGCCCTGCGCAGTAAGATAAGAGATGATCTAAAATGCAAGCTCACACAACCGGCCTACTCCACATTTCACAAGCATGACAAATCACTAAAACATTTTTTTTTCTTTCCCTTCAAACAGCAGATGATAAACCTGAGAACAGGGTGCTCCCAAAGTGTTTTTGAAATATAGTCGGAGAATATGAAGTTCGGCTTAACATTCAGCCAACCAACAGTGGACGAGCAAGGGAAGCCTCAGCGTGAGAACATGTCTTCGTCACGGCCCTGACAAATGCGTTCGCATGTTCAAACGTAGGCTCCAGGCTGATGCTTCCCTTGCTCACATCTGTTATCTCCTTGTAATCTCCTTGCCTTGTTTCAATACATAAGCCGAGATATTTTTTCAAAATGAAACCGTAAATTGCGTTTTCCAAGGATCTGCAAGCATTGATTGGGCTTTCCTATACGTTTATTTAGTGTATTTACTTATTCACACAATCTTTGCCGAAGTCATTGTAAGCACTGTTGTCTCGATAACGTTCCTTGCTTTCTTATGAGCACTTCCCTTGTGTCAAAGTCTTTACTGCCGCACCTGAACACTAAATGTGCAGCAGAAATATCAAGAGCAGACAATACGTGCTGTAAAATTTAGCATAACGTTTTTTTGTGTTGTTTTTCCTACACTACGTCTCTCTCGCCAATGTGTTATGAAAAGAATAGGGCATTGCAGCTCGAGTTTATCTTTCGGACACTACATCTTTGTCGATCACTTGTTATGTTTCTTATTTCAATCTAGCTGGAAATCCTGAACGCAGATAATACTAGCAACTAGCACTGTACGCAACTACAGTACGAGGGTAGCCCAGCATAAATATCGTTATCTGAAGCTTCGTTCTTCTGTATTAAGCGGCACGCCGAACATGACGAAAGAACTTCAGTAAAACGAGTTCTTGGACGAGTTGGTCACTTATTGCAGGCATAACACCAGCGCCAAAAACACACCCAAAATATCGCAGCGTTTGTCCGTGCCTGTCAGTGTTCCTTTCTTTTGTGTGTGTGTGTGTGTGTGTGTCTTTTTGGGCGCTGCTGTTATGCCTGCAACGATGAAAGGAATTCGCTCGATTTCAACTTTCACTTTTATTAAATAGATGGTTATCTGTGTTTCTGTATGTTGCAAACTCAGTGACTGACAGCATTAAGTCCGCCTGACCTGTGCGAAAATTTTGGGCATGTACTGCTTCATTCGCCATTGACAACAAACAAGTTTGCTTATTTGAAATCTATTTTTGCCAGCTGAGGTCTCTCGGTCCCCTGGCAACATAATAAATGTGGCTGTATATTTAATAAATATACCTGTTGTTGCGTTTCGCCTGCGACACGCGGTTTTGCCGGCGCGACTGCGGCGGGGCGGCAGACATTTTGGCCCGTTCGTCGTCGCCGCAACGCTCCCCGCCAGGTGTTTCCAGGCGTTTCCAGGCATGTTCCGATGCCACGTGTCTTCATGTGCGTGTGTGAGTGTATGTGCCATTGTGCCCAAACCGGGCGATGCGAAAGCAGGGGTCACCCTCTCCTTCCAGTCATTGTGCCCGAACCAGGCGATGCGAAAGCAGGGATCACCCTCTCATTCCAGTCATTGTGCCTGAACCAGGCGATGCGAAAGCAGGGATCACCCTCTCATTCCAGTCATTGTGCCCGACCGGCAGCGCTACGACAGTGTGCGTCACCATTAGCCCATTGTACGTTCACGTGCTCGTCTATTGAGGGGTTCCTTCTTGCCCTCAACTGCGAGAGTATAAAAACAGCTGCCCCCGGACGCCAAAAAGAGGGCTCCGATTTCTTCTGTTGAGTAAAGTGCTCTCCCGTCTCTACTTCGGTCAACCTGACCGCCAACTCTTTGCGATGTTAAAATAAACAAGTTGTTTTGTTGTTACCAGTCGACTCATGCTTTGCCGGGACCTTCGGATGCTTCCAGTTGTACCCCAGGCCGCCAGGCCAACGCTACCCTTGGGGCTTGCGACCCAGGTACAACCACGGGCGTCAGCGCCGAGTTCCCAACAACCGATGCCATCGGTGGGATTCCAAACATCTGGTTGGCAGCGGTGAGATCGCCTCCGACTCCAAATAACTGTCTGCCAGCGGTGAGATCGCGACAACGGAGGCCAGCAGCGAAGAGATGCAGTTGACTGTATGCTAAGCAGCTCAACGACGATCCGGGAGCAGTGCAACGAGCCCTGTGTGATGACTGGTTGCCTGCAGCGGAACGACTGCGCTGGACTCTTGGCTGCGAGGTTTGGTGAGTGCGGGACTTTCTTCTTCTGAGCTTTGCCAGGCTTTTGTTAGTGTCAGAAACAGAGCTGGTAATTGTGGTTGTCGTTGCTGCCGGGTTAGTTTGCGGCAAGACAATAGTAAGCAGTAGAGAAAGCAGCATTCAGAGCAGCCATGGATTTGAAGTCGTTGCGCAAACCGAAATTGTTGGAGCTTGCAAGAGAGTTGGGTCTGGATGTCTCGGACAAACTCAGAAAACCAGAACTGCTAAAGGCTATTCTTGAGTTAGAGGCTGAGGATGACGAGCTGTCGGAATGCCTTGAGACTATTGAGGAGAGGTCAAAAAGACAGGAGCGCGAACTTAAAGAGCAAAAAGAGAAACAGGAGCGCGAACTTAAAGAGCAAAAAGAGAAACAGGAGCGCGAACTTAAAGAGCAAAAAGAGAAACAGGAGCGCGAACTTAAAGAGCAGAAAGAAAAAGAAGAGCGTGACCGTCAACACGCTTTGGAAATGAAGCGTCTTGAGGTAGAGATGGAACGCGCTCGTAATGGAAGTCAGGCACACGGTGCAGGAGAACGCGTATTGTTCAAAATGACTGACCTGATGCGGCCGTTTAAGCTTGGAGAGGACATTGGTTTGTTCCTGGTTAACTTTGAGCGAACGTGCGAGAAGCAGGGGTTCTCTCGGGAAACGTGGCCACAGCGCTTGCTCACTTTGTTACCCGGCGAGGCGGCCGACGTAGTCGCTCGCTTGGATAGAGAGGAGGCAGAGGATTTCGACACAGTGAAATCGAGTCTTCTAAAAAAGTACCGGCTGTCTGCGGAGGCGTTCCGTCGGAAGTTTCGGGAAAATGAGAAAGGCAGAAGTGAGTCATATACAGAGTTTGCGTATAGGCTTATGTCAAACATGCAGGAGTGGCTCAAAGAAGAGAAAGCGTTCGGTGACCACGATAAAGTTCTGCAGTGCTTCGGGCTAGAACAGTTTTATAGTCGGTTGCCGGAGAACGTGCGATACTGGGTCTTGGATAGGCCAGACGTTTGTACGGTGGCTAAAGCCGCTGAGCTAGCCGAGGAGTTTGTGACGCGTCGGGCTCGCGGAGCTAAGGACGGTCAAAAGGGTTAATTTGGCTCGAAGTTCGAGAGGCCGAAGTTCACACCCATGAGAGCAAAGGGGAACACGCGTAGTGCGGATGCGAGTGGAAGCAGTGCGACCGAACCGAAGGAGACGGCGGCAGCCGAAGCCGAACGCAGAAAGCGGTTCGAGATGAGGCAAGCGCGCGTTTGTTATACGTGCCAGAAGCCGGGTCACTTTTCGGCGCAGTGTCCGGAAACAACACCAAAAGTTGTGTTTTTTTCAATAGGCAGCACTGACGAGAACATGAAGCTTCTCGAGCCTTACATGCGAGACCTCCTCGTGAACGGGAAAGAGTGCCGAGTGCTTCGCGATTCCGCAGCTACGATGGATGTAGTTCACCCGTCTTACGTAGAACCCCATATGTTCACGGGCGAGTGCGCATGGATCAAGCAAGCCGTGGAAGCTCATAGCGTGTGTCTGCCGGTAGCAAAAGTGCTTATTGAAGGACTTTTCGGAGCGCTTGAGACGGAGGCGGCAGTGTCATCTATGCTGCCACCCCAGTACCCGTACCTATTTTCAAACAGGTCCGATCACCTCCTGCGCGAGAAGGGGCTTTTGTTTGGTGAAGCTAGTGTTCAGGCCTTAACCAGATCGAAGGTTCGGGAGCTCGCTGCAAAGGCGGTAGTTGCGGGGCCGACGTTATCAAACAACGAAAAAGGGTCAGAGGCGCAGCAAGCTGATATTCAGAGCACGCCCGAACTGAATAAACTTGAGTCTGTAACGTTAAAGGCGCCAGATACTGGAGAGGAAACGCCCGACACGGGAAAGTTAGAAGAGCTATCTACTGATTTGCTCATCGCGCCTACGTCAGACGGACTTGATAGGTTGCTAAAAGTCAGCCGGTCGGCTTTGATAGCCGAGCAAAAGAAGGATGGTAGCCTAGAAAACATACGCTGCAATGTCAAAGAAGGTATCGCCAGGAAAACTGCGCGTTTTGTGGAAAGAGGTGGAGTCCTGTACCGGAAGTATCTAGACCGCCGAGGAGTGGAGTTCGATCAGCTGATCGTGCCTCAATGCTATCGTCAGGATCTGTTGCGCTTGTCACACGGGGGTTCGTGGTCCGGACACCTAGGAGTTAAGAAAACTAAGGACCGTCTCTTGCAAGAGTACTATTGGCCAGGGTGTTTTCGGGACGCAGACCATTTCGTGAGGACATGTGACACTTGTCAGCGGGTGGGCAAACCAGGGGACAAATCAAGGGCGCCGTTGAAATTGGTACCTATCATAACGGAGCCTTTTAGACGGCTCGTTATTGATACAGTGGGACCTCTGCCGGTAACAGCCACGGGGTACAGACACATTTTGACTGTGATCTGCCCAGCGACAAAGTTCCCTGAAGCAGTGCCGCTTAAAGAACTCAGCTCAGTTGAGATAGTTAATGCACTACTGTCCATATTTGCGCGAGTTGGTTTCCCTGCGGAAATCCAATCAGATCAGGGCACAGTGTTTACTAGCGCTTTGACGACAACTTTTCTCGAAAGGTGTGGGGTAAAGCTGTTACACAGCTCAGTGTACCACCCACAGTCGAATTCCGTTGAGAAGCTCCACTCCGTCATGAAGCGCGTGTTGAGAGCGTTGTGTTTTGAACATCGAACTGACTGGGAGCTGTGTCTGCCTGGGGTGATGTTTGCTTTAAGGACCGCGCCGCATGCGGCTACGGGGTTTTCGCCAGCTGAACTGGTGTACGGTCGCTCGCTTCGATCTCCGCTTCGCATGCTTCGAGAATCGTGGGAAGGTAGGGGCGACGACCCAGTCGTGGTGGAGTACGTACTTAAGCTCCTCGAACGCTTAAGAAGGGCACAGGAGTTGTCAGGTGAAGCAATGACAAAGGCCCAGCAGAGGGCCAAGGTTTATTATGATCGGACAGCCAGGGCCCGTCGTTTTGAGGTGGGCGATGAGGTCATGATATTGCGCACATCGCTAAACAACAAACTAGACGTGCAGTGGGAGGGCCCAGCACGAATTGTTCAGAAACTGTCGGACGTTAACTACGTGGTAAGTCTGCCAGGAAAGCGGAAAGCACAGCAAGTTTACCACTGTAATCTGCTCAAACCCTATAAACAACGGGAAGCAGTGGTGTGCATGATGGTAAACGTTCCCGTAGAGCTTCCGGTCGAGCTTCCGGGACTAGGCTCAGTGACGAACAGGGAAGACACCGGTCAAGTCATTAGTGACCTTATCAGTAAAGCACCGCTGTCGCCTGAGCAGAAAACCGAACTACACCAGCTATTACAAGAGTTTCAAGGTCTGTTCTCTGAGAGGCCTGGTAGGACTTCTGTCCTTACTCATGACATAGAACTTACCTCCCCAGGGCCAGTACGATCCAAGGCGTACCGCGTGTCACCCCGCCAGAGCGATATTATGGAGGCTGAGGTAAAGAAAATGCTACAGCTCGGTGTTATTGAGGCAGGTGAGAGTGATTATACCTCCCCTTTGATTTTAGTTGAGGTACCGGGCAAGGAACCTCGTCCTTGCGTCGACTACCGCAGGCTTAATTCCATCACTAAGGATCAAATTTATCCGATCCCTAACATCGAGGAGCGCCTTGAGAAAGTTAGTAGCGCTCAGTTTATTTCCACCCTAGATCTTGTCAGGGGTTATTGGCAGGTTCCACTTACAGAAGAGGCTAGTAGGTATGCGGCGTTCATTTCACCAATGGGAACATTCCGTCCTAAAGTGTTGAGTTTTGGTTTGAAGAACGCGCCATACTGTTTTTCAAGCCTCATGGATAAAGTGTTGCGGGGACAGCAAGAATTCGCTTTACCGTATCTAGACGACGTAGCGATATTCTCCGCATCCTGGTCTGAGCATATGACACACTTGCGGGCAGTGCTAACCCGCCTGCGCGAAGCGGGCTTGACAGTCAAGGCTCCTAAGTGCCAGTTAGCACAGGCCGAGGTTGTCTACCTCGGTCACGTGATTGGTCAGGGTCGTCGCCGCCCCTCTGAAATAAAAGTGGCCGCTGTGCGAGACTTTCCGCAACCGCGCACCAAGACCGATATTCGGTCGTTCTTGGGTGTCGCCGGCTACTATCAGAGGTACATCCCTAGGTACTCTGATATCGCGGCTCCCCTGACGGATGCTCTAAGAAAGACAGAGCCTCCAACAGTCGTCTGGGACGAGACAAAGGAAAGAGCTTTTAGCGCCCTAAAGAGTGCCCTAACAAACCAGCCTGTGCTACGATCGCCAGACTATACAAAAGGGTTCGTTGTTCAGTGCGATGCTAGTGAGCGAGGCATGGGCGTTGTACTGTGCCAACGGGAAAATGGAGAAGTAGAACACCTCGTCCTGTATGCTAGTCGTAAGCTGACCAGTCGTGAGCAGGCGTATAGCGCCACCGAGAAAGAGTGTGCGTGTCTCGTGTGGGCCGTTCAGAAATTGTCATGCTATCTAGCCGGCTCGAGGTTTATCATTGAGACGGATCACTGCCCTCTCCAATGGCTGCAGACCATCTCTCCCAAAAATGGCCGCCTCCTGCGCTGGAGCCTCGCTTTACAACAATATTCCTTTGAGGTGCGTTACAAAAAGGGGAGTCTCAACGGTAACGCCGATGGCTTAAGTCGAAGCCCCTAACGTAGGAATCAGCCTCAAAATTGTTTGTTACTGATGTTTTTCTTCCTGAGGCAGGATTTTTTTTTAACATATTGCTTTTGTTTAGTGTTTCAAAGTGATGCTAGACTACTGTAAGGAACTATGCAGTGGTATAAAAAGGGGAAAGAGCCTGGCAGGGCTTAGTGAGGGTTGTGCCGTGCTTGCTGACTGAGCGGTTGAGTTTCAGCGTAGTTCTAACGCTTGCCGGGAACGAGAACAAAAATGTGAACTCTCCCGAAGTCACTTTGCAGTGTCCCGTGCGAACCTGAACGAGAGAACGAGGCCTTCTCTGTGCGCTGCGCTCAAGAAACGTCGAGGGACGCCCGACTTCGGTTATGAGCATCATCGAGCGACATCCCTCCGGACAGCGGATGCAGTCCCCTGTCCATCGGGATCTCCTTCCCCCGGCGGGGCGGTCTGTTGCGTTTCGCCTGCGACACGCGGTTTTGCCGGCGCGACTGCGGCGGGGCGGCAGACATTTTGGCCCGTTCGTCGTCGCCGCAACGCTCCCCGCCAGGTGTTTCCAGGCGTTTCCAGGCATGTTCCGATGCCACGTGTCTTCATGTGCGTGTGTGAGTGTATGTGCCATTGTGCCCAAACCGGGCGATGCGAAAGCAGGGGTCACCCTCTCCTTCCAGTCATTGTGCCCGAACCAGGCGATGCGAAAGCAGGGATCACCCTCTCATTCCAGTCATTGTGCCTGAACCAGGCGATGCGAAAGCAGGGATCACCCTCTCATTCCAGTCATTGTGCCCAACCGGCAGCGCTACGACAGTGTGCGTCACCATTAGCCCATTGTACGTTCACGTGCTCGTCTATTGAGGGGTTCCTTCTTGCCCTCAACTGCGAGAGTATAAAAACAGCTGCCCCCGGACGCCAAAAAGAGGGCTCCGATTTCTTCTGTTGAGTAAAGTGCTCTCCCGTATCTACTTCGGTCAACCTGACCGCCAACTCTTTGCGATGTTAAAATAAACAAGTTGTTTTGTTGTTACCAGTCGACTCATGCTTTGCCGGGACCTTCGGATGCTTCCAGTTGTACCCCAGGCCGCCAGGCCAACGCTACCCTTGGGGCTTGCGACCCAGGTACAACCACGGGCGTCAGCGCCGAGTTCCCAACAACCGATGCCATCGGTGGGATTCCAAACACTGTACATATGTTAGAGTACCATACACACGAATAGTGTCCCGACAGCGGTAACAAAACGCCCAAAACCAGTGAGCGGGCAAAGCGATCAGCCCCACCATCCGCTACCGCGGCGGCCATAATGCTCATGGCGTAATGATGATGATGATGATGATGATGATAATATTAGTTTTGATTTTTACAGCACCATCTCTCGGTCGCATACGTTAGTTCGCGGCGCCATCGGTACTCTTATTTCCGTTGCACTGTGGAAAGTGCAGCTTCCCTTATCTAAGTACTATAGGTGTTCTGTGGAGAGGCCACAAAAAAAAAGACAAAAAAATCGGGCCTAGCTCATCTGCGATGGCTATCCAAGTATGCGAACAGTCGAAACACGTCACGTATGGGGCACGTGCTGCAGCCGGGCTGCTCTCTCGCGCTTCCCTCTGGACATGCTGCGCCATCTAGCGACGCGCCCGCGAAGTCCGGGCGTGGCCTCTGACATGTGTGGCGCGCCGGTGCGTGCGAACAATAAGAATGAATTCCCCCTGCTCCGCAGGCATACGTGGCGTAGCGCGCTAAATCATCGGACTGCTGTGCTTGCGAAACCTGTGTGACGCAGGCTCGATCCCGCCCAGCACCGGATAAATTCTCAGATTTTATACTGGTACTATGTAACTTCGGGATCGGCCCACATTTCTATGGCGCATTCAATTGGACGAAGAGGGGCACCCAAAAGCGTTCCCAAATTGCCCCAAACGTCCTCAAGGTAAGAAGCTTCACTCGTGTTCCTCAAGATGAGCGATTAATTTGGTGACGCAAGATCGCCGCATGTATTAGGCTCGCTAGACTGACTTTCGGCGCCGCTGTTAGCACGTAACATTTCAGCTCTCGTTGCCCCGGATTTCGTCTTTTCCCCGAAAAGAAAAACAACCGTTATGCGTTGCCCATTCACGCATAACGAGCATATAGGAAACACGATCGAATCCCACACTACGCAGAATTAAAGGTATGATACGTGTCAAGGAGGCAAAACAGCCCACAGGGCGTGCTGCAACGCGAAGACCGTGTCGATGAACTGAATAAAAGGCTTCCTCGACTCACTGTCTCATCGTGCGTGAATACAATTGCCCAACGTATCCTACGAGCGATAGGGATCCGCAGTCATTTGCAGCGAGTCACTATGAAATCTGCACATTAACGTACTTGATTAGCATGTGTCAGAATGCTTCACTCTTGTGCTTGTAATGCAAGGTTTATATTTACCGAAGAGGAAAGCGCGAGCGACCGGTGCAGAACAACATTGAGGAAGGTCTTCCAAAAACGGGGTGGTAAAAGATCAGGAAAACATGTGTTGGGCAGCAGGAAAGGCGGGCAGAAATTTCTGACATAGAGTGTGATAGAACTCCCAACTTTTCCTCTCGGGGTGGCCTAAAATGCACACGTTTTTACTGGCTTACCCTATAGATGCAGCGGGTTTTAAGACGCCAGATAACGTAAAAAAATTATCTTACGACACAGATACATGATGCCATCATCTGTCTGTATATCGATAGAGATACAGTATACTCACATGGTATCTTAAGGTAGTATCTTAACACAGTATCTCAGATTACGTATCATAGATACTGCTGAGCCCGGTCAAAATATATAGACCTCCTCCAGGCCATGACGTCGTACAGATAGATAGGTGCCCACCGTTGTCTACCAGCGGCCTGCTCGTTCTGGCCGGCACGCGGGATTCTATTGGTCCCGAGCTTTTTATCGTCGTATATAGGAAAACAACATAGCTAAGCCGCAGAATATTGAGGGCCTGGAGTGAAGTGAGTCAAACAAACAAACAAACAAACAAACAAACAAACAAACAAACAAACAAACAAACAAACAAAAATTATTTCTCTATTTCTGGTTATCTACAGCTTATATCCGGTGGAACTGTGGAAGCAGGGCAACAGCTTGGCGTCCGTGGCGTCATGTAAATAGTCACTATTGTCAGCTTTCGCTTCAGTTCTCTTCCTTAAAAGTTTCATTCGAGGTGTGCCTGACAGACGCGCCGATCTTGATGTTATGACGACAGCACCGTACGATCTGCTCGCAGTAGCGCAATCATCTGTGTATAATGACTGTGGTATAAGTCAGCTATATTTAGAATGCCAGGAAAGTCAAAATTCATGGAGAGTTTAAATAAAAATTAAATTATGGGGTTTTACGTGCCAAAACCACTTTCTGATTATAAGGCACGCCGTAGCGGAAGACTCCGGAAATGTTGACCACCTGGGGTTCTTTAACGTTAACGTACACCTAAATCTAAGTACACGCATGTTATCGCATTTCGCCCCCATCGAAATGCGGCAGCCGTGGCCGGGGCCTACAGTTTTCTTATCGGCGTGATGGACAGTGCCTCGCGAAAAAATTCATTTTCCGACGAGACGACCGACATGCATATATCGTCTGCCACTGCCATTTTAGTTACCAAGGGCATACTCTGCGTCCAAAGTCGAATGGACGACAGGCCGATCAAAGAAAAGTTATTACAATCCATCGCGTTGCTTGGCTACCCTCTAAATGCGGAGGGACGACAAGGAAACACAAGACAGGCGAAGTTCTGTATACAGACAATTCAACTTAAGGCGCATCGGAGTCATTCAAACGAATTGACTTCAGATGATATGTAACATTTAAGGCCATATTATAGGTCAAACTTTATGAAAGCTCGTCTATATTTCTTGGCCAACGAAGGCCATGGAAACAATAGCGGAATAGGTTGCAAGCTTCAATAGGCTCAGACTTCCTTCTGAAGCTCCACTGGTGAAGGTGCATGAACGCTAATCGTTGGCAGAATGAAAGTTTACTATATACATCTCTGGTGCTCTTAGCTGAACGCTTTCACAGTTCCACCAAGTTAGCTAATTATGGCACCGAGTAGAGCTTTTCCAACTTCTGACGCACTATCTTTTGCCAAACTGAGAAGATCGACTACACGAAGAGAAAACGAAGTGTGCGCGCACTTGGAACGGAACTGCTCTAGCCAGCAGCACGACGTATCTTCTGGCGTCATTCCGTAGCACACTAAAACTGAAACGCCGCGCTATTCAAGAGTTCTCTGCTCAGCAGGGCTCCAGAGAACCCGAAGCCAATGGCGGCTCGCGTGAAGGCCCCCGCGTACACACGTGTCGAGAAAGAGCAGGAAAGGAATGACCATCGGCGTGTGTGTGCGCACCGACGAGCGATACAGGAAGTTGCTCGGGATTCTTGGCCAAAAGAGCGGGGCGACACGTCATCGCCGACCGCGACCCGGCCGGCTAAGCGCAGTTTACGCGGCGGCCTCCCCAGGGCCCGCGCGCCACATCGGCCGCAGCGGCGACCATAAATACGAGTTGCCAGACGCGAAAGCCGCTGCAAAGCGGCGCCCCTTTGCGCCGAGTGACAAGCGTTTGACGGAGGCGACGCAGAGACGCGCCGTATATCAGGGCTAAATGCCCGTCGGCCACCTCGGCCCCATTGAGCCGCCGGACGGCCGCCGCAGCTGAGTCCGCCCGCGCGCTAAGCTCAATTGTAGCTAAGGGGATTTCCAAGTAGCAACGCACAGCCACGGCAACCTGCGATTTGGCAGAACGACGCAGGAGGCGCCATCTTTTTACCGCCCCCGTTCCTAGGGGCTACCGGCGAGCCTAACGATCCGCCATCTTGCCGTCAGTGGATATTCCTATTTACGACGCGCTTCCCCTTCTCCTCGGCGGCCCGTTTCGAAACAGAAACTTTGGCCATCCAAAACTTGTCCCCGAGGAGGGACTCGTCTATGTGTGCGTTTGTGGTGTTTTTTTTTTTTTTTTGCATGTCTGTCTTTGAGCGCAGCGAGTGATATATACGTCCGTATAATGGCAGGCGCAGTTTAGACGAGCAGCTTCGCCTTCGCATCACACATGCGGCGGCAGAGAAGCCGGGCCTCAAAAAACGGCTGCTCGCGGGATTTGGGCGCCGAGACGGAGCGCCGTAAAAGGGCGACCGCACGGACAATGCGCCGTTTATCGGACAGCTCCGTAAACACAATATTTCGTTCCTGGCGCACGTCCGTCACCCGCCACTTGGCTCGGCGGGCGCAAAATGGCGCGCCCCTCCAGGCTCAAGTGGCGCATCAGTATGGACAACGCGCACGCGCGCACGGCGGGCCACGTGGGCCTGTCCTCCTGCAGCGCGCAAATAATCGCCGCCTAACGGCCATAAAAGCAGCGCGAGAGCGCGAGCGCTTGTTATTAAACCCGCGCAGACCTAACAAACGAGCCGAACAATGGGAGGAGGAAAAAAAATAAAGAACAAGTAGCAGCCCGTGGAAAACGACGGGTCTATGAAGTATTACTGCTGCAGGCTGAAGGAGCGAAGGTTTTAACGACAGATTTATAAGTAGCGTGTTCCAGGTTCCTCTTGGATGATCGCCCCCTCCTCTCGCCAGCTTCCGCCACGACACAGCGCCACCGCCGCAGTCCCCCGCGTGATTTTTATGGAGCGGCGAGGAGGGCCGCCCATAAAGGCGACGCCGAAATCCCGGGACCTCGCCGCCGGGCTCACGGCGCGCGCAGAACCCGAACCGAAACCGGCCCGAGGCTTCCGTGCACGCTCCGCTGAAAGCAACACGGACGTGACCCCAGACCTGAATGGCTCTCTTGGCCTGCCGCTCACCGTTCGAGAAGGAGGAAAATAAAGGGCAAGGCGACGGCGCAGGGCTGCACACCGCGACTCGGCAAGGCACCGCGCGCATGCCGAGAGCATGCTGCGAGGTCGCTTAGCATGGGCCCCCCCATGCTAAGCGGGGGCGGGGGAGAATTTCACATAAACGCGCGCATCATAACACAATAAGAAATCGTTTGCTTCGAATGCGTCATCAACGGTGCGACTTTTTTTCTTCTCTTTAAAAATCTTCTGCGACTGAGCAACCCTCTTTCTCTTAAAAAAAATACGATAAAGGAAGAAATATAGAAGAAAAGACGCGCTGCAGCGTAAGCGAAGTAAGCTGCCCTTACACCAAACACCGCACGGGAGAGAACCGTATTTTTGTACGGAACTAAATAATCTGTATATGGACGATCGTATCGTGTCAATCAATATTTAGGGTACTTTATGCATTGTCTTTATTAATGTCAGTGCTCATCTTAGCAATTCGATACTAACCTTATCGGGCAAAAAAATATATAATGAAAGAAAGAAGGACTATATCGCCCGCGTCTGTCCCATCTTCACCCGCTTAGAGCAGAAAAAAAATCTTATAAAGCGCATCTGTGCATTTAATAATTGCTTTTAGGGCCACAGCAATCATCGAGGCGAATGTATTCTCCGTGTAATACGTCATTCATTGTCGAAGAAGCAGTGATGTAAAACAAGCAACTCTGAAGCAGTCCTACTCTCAAAAGGGCAGAGCATCCTACGCATGTTGGAAGGCATTATTCATGCACTGAACATTAAGCAACTCGACGCTGCCTTAGTTACTTCCCTTACACAATTTTCCTGCCTCCTCGAGTCGCACGTAAAAAAGCAATTTACGTGATGAGCTATTTGGAGCGGGTAACGGGTGCCTACTTCAATTAATTAAACGCCCACAGACACACTTGGACGGAAATATATTGGAAACGGACTCAGCTTTCGCAAATTTCGCCAACAGCCTAGAGTTAGAAAAAAGAAATTATTGCTGGCTGTCCCGTAATCGAGAGCAGATGTCAGCATCAAATGGCAACCGGCCAAGCCGATTGATTGGAGATGACACTAGCCGCAATCTCAAGATATGTGCAGTGCATGTTCGCAACGGCACACCCCGCCACACCGCACCACATCATATACTGCGTCCTGGTCCATTTGGACGCTGCCCAGCTAGAAGAAGAAAACCGGCTTAAAGAGGGAAAAAAAAATGCTTCTATAATTGGCGAGCGCAAGTTTCCCGTGCTGTCGCCCGCTATTGCAGACTACAGACTTACCACCTCGCAATATTAACGGCCGTGAGTTATTCCGAAATGTCAACGATAAATTAATATCGCGAAAATAAAAAATTGCAATAAGAAAGAAAGAAAGAAAGAAAAGAAAAGATGTGTACATTACACGCTTAAAAGTACGTTAAACTGAACTAGTGTGGTACAGTGACTCATTCTCGACCACAGCGCAAAGCAAACAACGAGAAGCTCTTCGCATGCGCTCTCTGTGTGGTTGTTTGATTTGCGCAGTGATAGTGAATGACAGTGTGCACACTTTCGTTATTCCTGCTTCACTATCACCTGATGTGTTATTAATTTTATTACTTTCCCCGATGGCCTGAGCATGCGCGCCACAGAACGCGCGGAGAGAAGTTGCATATATTTTTGCACGCCAAAACCACAGCGCCGATACCCAAACCTGAGGTCATGGATTTCAAATTATTTCCTCGTAGTGAGGCCTTTGCGGCACACTAAAAGTTATCGAAAATTGCTAAGCTCTGTTTCTGGCTCCTTTAAAAGACAATTTAGTCCATATGTAGCGACACACACACACACACACACACACACACACACACACACACACACACACACACACACACACACACATATATATATATATATATATATATATATATATGCCCGAGCAGACGTCGTCAAAATCCATGACGTCACGGCGCGAGATAGTGCGGGAACTTGAAGGCGGTGTCGCCACCCGTATTTCGTTCTTGCGGCTTTGCTGGCTTTCCGGTGGTAAAAGCGTTTACTTTTTCTTTTCTTTCTTTTTTGGGGGGGGGGGGTCGTAGAAGCGTACATTACTAATAGAGCTGAAATTAAATTTCTCTTTGGTGTTCCTTTAATTCTGTTATCGGTAATCCTTAACCATGCTCATAGAATTAAATAGTCGTTCCGTAACGTTGACAAAGAAGGGTCGGGGGGGGGGGGGCGGATTAAAGTGGTTAACCGTCGAAATGAAGTCAGCGCTTCATTTAAAATGAGCAACCAAATTACAGACGCATTTCGAAACGCGGACAAGGCGAAAAAGAAGGAATAATTGATGGCATAATCATGCAGCCTGCCCTTGACCGCTGAGCCTACGCTGTGCACTTTCTATACTCCAAGCACCATTCATCGACCGCGAAGCCCTTTCAACTTCTCACAGTTTCAGTATTCAATTTCAAGGAATTGATTAGGGAAGTGTACGTATGTCATACGGTATTTGTGCCTTTACACAACCGTGCCAAAGGCAAATCTTCATTTTGGTCACTTTACGCAGAAAAAATTGTGGAGCCCGCAACACTTCCGGGGGCTGCTGCGAAAGCACTAAAGGGAACACCGTTGGGGACTACACGGGGAAATTATTACGATCCACTTTTGTTTCCTAATGTAGTTTCCCAAAGTAGACCCCATGTAGTCCCCCAATGTGTTCCCTTTAGTGTTTTCGCAGCAGCCCCCAGAAGTGTTGCGGGTTCCACAATTTTTTGCAACACGCAATGGAGACAAGACAACGCGCGAGTCCTTTAAATACAAGTAGCGAGCCCTCTCCCGTGACGTCACTAACCGATTGGCGCGCCGCGCGACATAGGCGCCCCTTCGACTTGTCGATAACACCTGCTGGTGTGGAGTACAGAGGTAACGCCTCTGGTTCTCACTGCAAAGCTTCCTCGAGATGGCCTGGGCTCGAATCTGCCTACAAGCAAACGCATTCCGAATTTTCTTCTCCAATCTCTTAGTTATACTATAGCTGGATATGTATACATAACTACTTTCCATACCTTCTGACCTTTTTCTATATTCTACGTCGATCTCATAGATACTGTACTTGCATTTTAGCGTTGCTACCATTAAACGTACCACCACCGCCGGACACAGGCAACACGCCCTGTGAGCCGGTGTCCCAGCGCTTTCGCACTAAAGAAAAAGGCAAGGCCTGTAAAGAAGCAGAATGTGACACAAAGACACGTGCACTTATGTGCGGCGATGAATCACTCTTTGCCAGAACCAGGAAGAAAAAAAAAAACTCGCCGACGATTACGGTACTCCTTAATGCGAAATTTGAGCGCAGCTGCATGCTTGTTTTCATTTCGCGTTGTATTGGCTGGCACGGACTATCTGTCTCGTGCGGCATGTTGCAAACAGAGCGATGTGCATGTGGTGCGACTGCCTCGCTAATCGGGAGATCGCGAGAGGCGGCACGTGGGTGACGCGTGGGCGAGATTCAGAGCAGCCTTCGCAGGCAGACCTCCCCTCACGCAGCGCTTTGTTTCCATACAGACGGCGCGCGCTACTCTGGCGCCATCTCGCCGCCATGAAGTCCGTCTTGCGCGGCACAGGAGCGGCACTGCGTTTTCTCACGCTTTCACCATACCCTCCTCCTTCGCCTTCCGCCTCATAGTTCCGCTGCACCCTATTCCTCCACGCCATCACCGTCTTTAATCTGCCGCTGCGTTCGCTTTCATCCTTCCCTGTGCTCGTTCGTTCGGTTACGGGGGACAACGCCGACACTCGGCGCAGGAACGAGCGCCTAACGCAAACACCCTAATTTTTTTCAATATTTATCCTGTCCCTTCCCGGATGAAATTAGTTTCCGGTATACGCGCGCCGTGAGATGACGCACGTCAGAGAAAAGTGCTTTGCTGTGTTTATATTTTCGGCTTAATTTTCAATTATGACAGAGGCTATTTGATGTCACTTTGAATATGATTTATGAAATTACGAATCACATTTTTCTGTCTTGCGGCTTTTCGCTGAGTAAATTTCGTCACGTTATAATATGGAACAGTTCTTTTCTTTTTGGATTCTATTTCACGGCGCGGCCGAGAAGTCATGTACGTATGCCTCTACTTTGCAGTCTTGAGCAGAGCTTATCTGGTTAACATGCTCGTGTGGAAAAGTTTGGGCACGCGCACGCTTACAGAACTAGTATTACCTCTATCGACACCGTCGTGGTGGACGAGACATCCGGAAAGAAATCTAAACGGTACTGGTTTAACGATCCCGCGTCCTCTATGCCATCAAGAAATAGGTGGCTAATAGCTTAATTCGACCCAGGTATACCTCGAAGCACGGGCTTTACATTGTAGCACAGGATATAAAAGTAAAGTTATGTTCGTTTCTATGTTTATATCTACCCGACAGCCGAAGGCAACTCAGGGACATATACATGTATATGGCTGTTCGAGTCGGTTTATATTAGACTGGTAAGTTACGGAAGTGAGAACATAATTTTTTTTTGTTATTTAAATGGCTGAACGCAACGTTTCCACGTACAGTCGCATGCAATATGATCTGCAACACCGGTGCCCGTGGTCGAAGGGGCTCCAACATTGTACGGCTACACAGACACAGGGTAAGTTCGAGACCTAAACACAGCTTCAATTCGTGGTATTTATTAAATTTCTATTTCGCATGTCAGAGCTGCCGCGTAGCCCTGGAGGCCCATCGACCACGAACAAGGGTGTTGCAAGTCATATTGCGCGTGACTGTACATGTAGAACCTAACAGTCTTCTCAAATTTGTTGTCATGACACCCAATTTCCTATGCTTAAACACAGAAATGAATGCGCAACATGGTGCGGGGCGTTGCGTGGCATGTTGATGCTGCACCCTTGATTTCCATGTCAGCTAGGGGAAACGCATTTCACGGTTGCTTTTTGTCGCCTGTCACGAGACAACGACCTATATGAAATTAGCGCCAAATTTCTCGAAAGCCGACAGCAAGAATATGTTTTAAACCACTTTCAATCAATTCCACACGCATGGGACTTCATATCCGGGGTGAATATTTTTCCCTCCCGAATTAATTTTGAAAAAGGTTTGAAATGAATGTGCAATATAATGGACAAGCTGTCTCAGGTGGACGCCTGATAGTTTGGCAGGGCAGGCTAAAGGCATCGGGTGAAGCTACGAGGTCTCAGTGGGGCTTGCGGCGCCTGCAGAGCGCATACAGCACGCGCTGAAAAGAGGGCGCGCTGAGGGAGCGAACAAGCACAACATTCTCGGCATTCCCTCCCGACGCCAAAGAGAGCGCGGACTGTGAAACGCTCCCCAAGACCGCGCAGCAAAGTGGGATTCTATATTTAATTGAAGGGTGTTGCACAATCCGAACCCCCCTCGACATTCTCACCACGCCTTTCCAAGCGAGGTTTCTGGCCACCCACCCAGAGCAAGTCTCGTACCCAAGCTACGTTCCCATTAAAATGAGCTCATTTTTATTTCTGTTGGAGAGGAGCCGCAGTCTCAACGTGGATCGACGACATGCACGTAATTTTCGGGTACCCAGCGCACGTACCTCAAAACAAAGCTCAGCTGTAAGATGCACCAGTCGTCCATCAGCATCACTGCGTAATGCATGCGCGACTCCTGCATCAAGCCGGATTTTTGCAGCGAGAACATATCCTCGCATTAGCACGCAACCATCTCGTTTTGAGGACTCTCTTTATATTGTACCGCGTGGTGCGGGTTGACAAATTGACCAGGTGGGTTCTTCATCCCGGTGGCACCGCGAGGCATCCCAAAGATCACAATGGCGTGGACACTGCCATCGTAGGGTGCAAAGGCGGCGTCATTTGACTGCCAAAAACGTACTATCGGTCCTTGTGTTCCTGAACTGTGCACCCTTGAGCTTGAAAAAGATATCGGGATCTGGAAGTTCCGAAAGCCGGCGCATGCAGTCTTCGTCGCTTAGTAGAGGCTTTTTCAAGCACTTGTTACTTTGTTTCTAGTATGTTTCTTTGTCCCCCTTCTATATTATGACGTAGCTGTTAATGCAAGTTGGCGCATTTTATGTCATTTTAACCTTTAACCTCTAACCACTATCACTTCAATCTATGTCACGGTGTTTAGCTGCGTGAGTGAACTGTGAACATGTAAATTGGTGTAGCCGCTCCCTCTCTGTGGGCCCTCAAGCACTTTCAAGTTATGACTCCTTTTCGACTGCGGGACTCCGAACATTTGTAGCTTGATAATAAAGACTTGACTTCAAAGCCGGCTTCATTTGTGTGTGACGTGATGCAGAAAAATACTGCGTACGTCATTCGTTATTACTTTTTCTGGTAGGTGCAAACATGTGAGCGGATACTGACCAGCTCGTATGGCTCTTTGTACACTGCTAGCTCTCGTCAGGGATAAATTGGGACCGCCAACTTTGCCAGAAATCTGCGCTGTAACATGCTGTGGCGACGAGCGAAGCATTCTTCTGGTGCCCTCCACGCCACATACTTCTTCCCCCATCAAAAATCTCGATAAAGAATTTGTTCAAACAGAACTTAAGTGCATGCATTTCTTTATTCCCGTTATTTCGGTGGATAAAGCATAAAAACAGCCGTGAGCTTGTAGCAAGCCGATGGTTGAGCACTCATTGAATTGCCTTCCTAGTGGCCCGTAAAAAAAAATACGTAGGATAGATCGATTATTAGTCCGACGAAACATTCCGTTCCTCTTTTTGATGCTTGCCAGCGTTAGGTTGATGGGGAGATCGGGAAACTACCTGCACTAATATGAGCCTTGCAGTAGCTAACGTTCGCCTCAAAGGGACGCTAAAGAATAACTATCAGTAGACTCGCAAAGTGTTCTTTCAAAGCTATTTTGGTTAATTTCGTGCTAAGAAATTGATCGCTGGAGCAGGAAATGAACGACAAACTTCCATATATTTTTGCGATACGTCAACGTGACATCATGGATTTCAAATTATTTCCTCGCATTGGGGCAGTTGTGGCACAGTAAATGTTATCGAAAACTGCTAAGTTCTGTTTCTGGCTTCTTTAGAAAACAATATAGTCCGTCTTTACAGATAAAAAAAGAACTGTGCCCGATCAGACATCGTCAAAATCAATGACGTCACGGCGAGCAGGTGCGGGAACTTGAAGGCGGCGTCGCCACCCGTACTTCGTTCTTGTGGCTTTGTTGTTGGTGGCGAGTTGTAGCAACAGGCGGGTTTAGCCTGGTGATCAAGGCCGGCAATTGCTCTGCCAAAGCGCCTTTTATAGAATCACTTTCTTTCCGACGGTAAGAGCGCTTTTTGGGTGAGGGGGGTTTGTAGGAGCGTAATTTACTAATGGAGCCGAAATTTTCTCTTTGGTGTTCCTTTAATTGTGTTGTGGTTAATTATTATTCATGCTCATATATTTAAAGAGTCGTTCTGTAACGATGACAAAGAAGGGAGGGGGGAGGATCTGACGTGCTTTTTCGCATTTTAATCCCTACACTCATTGTCGTCTAGGATGAGCTAACCGGAATTTTCGCCTTGATGCCATTGTGACTCTTCGCTCTGCTCGTTCTCTCTAAAGGCCTTGGTAAGCTGACTAAGAGTGCCGACAGCGCAGGGGTGTCGGACGACCCACCTCCGAGCCCCGTGTTCGTGCACCAATAGCGACGGGTGCCGTTTGTGTCACCGACCTAAATAACTGCATCGAGACTAGATTATGCGATTTCCAGTGGCGGCATCAGACTGTTTGTGAAAAAGCTCCCTGTTAAAAAGTAAGAAAGGATCGCATCGTTGGCAAAAGTCAGATCACCAGCAAAGCGCAACCACTGCGACTTTCTCTCCTCGCTCTTCTTGTTTTTTCAGTACGTCCTTCCCTATTCCTGCACCTATACACCACAGAAAACTGCGAGTAATTCAATGGTAGCACGCCGTGGCACATAAAGCGAAATTATCTAAATTGTGAATGAAACATAATATAGCTAGAGGCTACGTGGTGCTCTTGCAGGTCAGTTTGTGTTCTGCGGTCGAGAATATGAAACCGGCTTCAAAGACAAGCAAAACAGCACTTATCTGCTCCATTTCTGTTGGTCTTTCGCTGCGTATACGCCATCCGTCCGCTAAGTAGGTAGCGATCGTACAATAAACCGACAAGCGCTGCCATTCTGATGCCACGAACGAAACGCGCGCGAAATTCTATCCGGATTATTAATAAACTAATTCGATTGTTCCCGCACTTAGCTTAGGAACCTAGCATAGTTTTCAACGTAAAACTAACGAGGTTACAACACACGCCCACAGTCCTCCCCTCCCCTATCCCTTTGCCACCCTACACACCCGTACTCCCCCCCCCCCCCCCCCCCACACACACTTTCGCAGAAAAGCCGTAACTGCCGGAAAACCGACATAGAGATGATGACTGTATGAATTAAATATCTGCCGGTTCACAAGGCATGTTTCCCACTGGGTTCCAAACCACACGCGAAAAATGACAAGTATACGGTTTTTGCCTTTTCGTCAATACGCGCGCCAAAAGCGTTGCCCGCCTAATGTTTTGCTCGCCGACAAGGAAGGAAAAAAGAACAGAGAGAAAGAGAGAGAGAGAGACGCGAAGCGCAGCAAGCACCGCAGCAGCAGGGCAGTAACAAGCCACAGAGATAGTTTCTCCCATTCAGTGTGAAACTCAATTATTACCAACCAATTAGGCCTCATTAAAAGCCCTGCACACTCGAGCAGAGGCTGAAGTTTCGCCACAAAAGCAGCGCCAGATAAGGCGCCTTTGGGTGCAACACCTAATGTCCAATTAAAAGAAACCATGGCAGGCTTGCCTATTTTCTCTCAGCCAGACCGCAGCACCCCGCCCCGTTTTCCATCCGTCCTTTTATTTCGTTCCCTTCATGCAGAGCGACACAGCACCGAGAGCTTTCTTTATTCCCGTTACGTTTTTATCGTTCTCTCATCCCTCCACAAATGGGTTTTCCGGTTTCTCGCAGTTTTCGTTCGGTGTTGGAGCCAGGAAGGGGCCCAGTGGCCAGCGTTCCTCGTGCGCGGGTATAGGAAAACCCACAGTGTCAGGTCGGGTGCGCTCGCTCGGCGTACTGCGGACGTCGTGTGTGTATATATATATATATATATATATATATATATATATATATATATATATATATATATATATATATATATATATATATAGTCAAAGCGTTCCGCACAGTCATTCAGGTCACCTTACTGTCTCCTCCGGAGGCATTGCAGAACGCCCCATAGTTCCGAAAAGGCGTGGAACACGTGTGCTTTTACAAGATGCCAACAACGTCTCCGCGAAACTAAATTGAGCTCAATTAAAATCAATTTTCCAAACATAAATTGAAAATACAGCGCACGTGCATGCGTTCTAACATGCCATCCTATTTTTAAGAGAGGTCATCTATTGAGTCCCTACGAATAAGTGCCGCTATTCTCAAATAAAGATAAAAGAACAAAGTCCTAGCTCTCTATCTCTGCTGCCTTTTCTTTAGCTTTTAGTGGTCAATATGTACCTAAAAAAGAAGCACTAAGAAAGCCTGCTTACCGATCCCGCATTAATATACAGACATAACCCGAAAAGTCATACATGTACGGAATCTGCTGATAAGTGACGACACTGGCCAGTCATGCTATACACGCGACAAGTACTATCAGCGACAAGTACGACTGAGCACGATTAGGAGGCCGGAATTGTTTCTAGGCAAACAAACAAACAGCAGCGCTCATCCAAGAATCTGGACTCCTTCCTCCCCAGGCCTTAAGAACTTCCCCTCTTCCAGGGTCGGCTCGATAGGAACAGGCGACAGAGCACATGAGAATGGGGGCGAATGTACTTGGCATCGTAAACATCGTAACCAGCAGCTGATCCGTGTAGTGAGGTCCGAAATAGGCCGACGTCATTTTCCAATCATAACCTCCCCCTACTTCTCTTCGCATATACCACAGCGGCGTGTTACGTGTCGGTACTCGGGCCACTACGAGGACAGCCGAGGAGCGCTAAGTGACACTGACGAGAGGAGATTCTTGCCGCACATACATAAACGGAACACGTCAATCAGCTCCCCTAGTGGCTTTTCTCCAGTCCGAACTGTCACCGCAGCCACCGGACATGTCAAGGCTGAGCGACCGTGAGAAGGAGCAGTTGCAGGCGGCTGCATCGGCGGCACATCGACAACGGGACGCCATGAAAACAGACGCGCCCCGCGTGCAACCTGCGGCGACGAGCCCGCGGTGAGCGTGGGCCAGCGAAGCGAGCCGCGGCATCGGCTGCAGGAGAAAGGACAATCAGGAGAGGAGCTCGCGCACTGCTCGCATAAAAAATGGGGCGACCGGGGGATCCGGCGGCGTGAAGGGTTGGCAAGAAAGATGGCCGGCCATGTTGGTGCGCTAATTCGCGGCGCCGGAGGACGAGCGGCGGCTCCCAAGAGGTGCATTAGTGGGGCGCGGGCAACAACGGCGGCCCGGGGTCCGAACCCCCGGGTGTAACGAGCCCGGGCCATCTCTCCGGTCCCGACAAGCGGGGCCCCAGCTGCCCCGCGCCTCCCGGCAGCGTCCACAATTAGTTCGGCCTGTCTTTGCTGCTGCCGCCGCCGCGGCCTGGACGGGCCGCGTGCGCGCCACTAATGACGTCATCAGGCGCCTTGGCCGGAATCTGCCGCGAAAAAGGAGAGCTCTGGCGACTCTTGAGCGCGCGCACCATCAACGCCGAGTGTGCGGCCGCGGACCCCAGCCTCGCCAGCGGCCAAGACTTGTCCAGTGGCTCACTGCCGGCAAGAGAACAAAGAGGGCCCGCATCGCGCGCACGGCCTCGCATGAACCCGATTTGACAGCAACAATAACACAATTTGAAGCAGCAAGGGACGTTCCTCAATAATGTTATGCTTCCTGTATTTAGTGCGATTCTTACCGCGCATGCAAATCGATCTTCTTTCTTTCTTATTAATGCGATTAGCATTCTTTGGGAACTTCACTCAGTTTGCGGTATGTATCTAACCTCTTTCGCATACCTATAGTGGCCCAAGTTGTTTACTAGCTTGGGCCATTAGATATATGTACTGTGTTGCCAAGCTGACAACATGCACCACTGGTTATGTGCCTGAATAGACAACCTGCTGCTGGCTGCTGTATGGCCTGGTAGACAACGTGGGTCACTGGGTTTGTGCCCGAACAAACAACTTCAGAACTGCGTATGTGACATTGGTATGTGACAGTGGTATGTGATATTGGTATGTAATCGATCCCCCAGAATGGATGTGCCAATGTGACACCAAGAGTATGTGGCCTTAAATATATTACAGCGCCCCATCCCAAACAAGACATCTCCGCGTCGAGCGCGGCCGCTTGATGGTTAGCCACTGCAACGAAGTTGCAGCGAGGATACTAGGGACAGTTACGGAGTTTCAAGTTCGGTGAAGTGATTACAGCAAGATATACTTTGTCACGGTGTCATTCAGCATTTTGGTTGGTAGTGAGACTGCCACATCCTGTCTGCTGATGCGCCCATAAGGTTTCGTGATTCATGGATGGGGTACAATAATCATAATAATCATCATAGCACATAAAACATATCATCACCAGTTCCACACCTATCAAAAGAAAGAGTGCTAATCGCATTAATGTCGCCGATCATCTCCAAAATATGGTTGAATTTTCTTGCCTCCTTTTGCTGAGGAATTGGCAACTCCAGAATCCGTTACTTGTACAGCCGGCAACACTGTCCAAATAAACAACGATGGCTACGACATCCAGGTTCATGGCGGCCCTGTCGATCGCTTGGTGCTGTTCTCAAGTTTCTCGTTTGTGGCGTAGAGTCCCGCTGTTTCGCCGACGCCGAAAGGGTCCTTGCTGCCAATTACGGTTATCTTGTTCAGTCTCACGGATTTCAGCGACGAAACCGAGGAAGTCGTTGCGCGTAGCGCACAAACGTCCGGCCTGCCTAGCGAACCACATCAGTCTTTTTCGAAGATAAAGAGCCTTTCAAGCGAGCCGGAGGTTAAGCAAATGAAGTGTTTGTGGGTATATAGCGGGCCCCCGAAAGGTGCAAGTTCGTGGCGTTACTCCGCCGCCACAGCTACGATACTTGACTGTTTTCGACCTTCATAGGCAACTCCACACTGTGACTCGCGTTGCAGTATATATCACATTGCATCCCGCAATATAGAGGCAGTAACGTTTGTCGTGCTTTCAGAGAGTAACTACGGACATTGTCCACTGATAGAACGAGACTAAAAGCTTTTAAGTTATCTGGCCAGTGTGTCTTGGGATAAAAACAAATGATAGTTCCGTCTATGAGTCGGCGTGCACCTATCTCTTTACAGTTAGTTAGCTGATCTGTGTGACAAAGTAGTCCCCGTCTGATGACTGGCACTTGTTCCTGCTCGCAGTACGCAGTGTTCGAGGTAGGCTTCAGGCTTGGGAACAAGGCAAAACACCCGCCGTCCCCAGGAATTCTAAAATCCGGGTGAAACGTGCGAAGTAAATAACAACCAATCGGACCAAGTTGCGTTTTTTTTTTAAATTTAAAAGGCTTCGGAAATGTATCGAGGCTTTTATTTTGACCAATGTCATTTGCATTAGTGTAAGTGAATGACGTGGAAACGAATCGAACCCGTTGTTATGGAATTTGGCTGTGTGCACAGCGTCGGAAAGCAAACTAGCGGCGCTGTGGCCAGGCTGAATGCTCCAAATCTGGAACGAGCGCTGTTTGCAGTTGCTTCCAAATTTCTTGTGAGCAAAATAAACTGCCAACTCACCCCGCTGAATGAAAAGACAGCATCTTCTGCTTACACCGCTAAACTAAAGCTTGCTATCAAAACGATATGTCGCCTCGCGGCATAGCATGGGTCATGATCAACTTCAGACCTTCTGAGCTAGTTATATCGTTCCTGCTACCAGTGCCTGCCAACAAAAGTACATTAGGGAGAATATTCCTGCTACTTAAGAAGTTAGTAGCACTAATGCTGGAGTATAAAGCTAATGTAACCAAATCAAATGAAGCTGAAGCGTACATCACTAAGTTATTAAAGCGCCTGCCTAGGCAAAGTATACTCCACGACTTGAAACGCCAGCAGCATATTTAAAAATATATAAAAAGAAAGCAAAAGTCTACTCTCCTGGAATGAAGAAATCGTCCCGAGTGAAGTGTTTCAAACAAAGCATATCATAGCGTACGTCACCTTTATCCCAATGCACAAGTTTTTTATCCATGTCGCTCGCCGTTTCACGTCGTCTGCTGCCTTCGGGAAACGATGAACTGAATTGCCGTCTTTGCACTGCGACGACAAGCCATAATGGTTTACAGGAAAATTCATTTAACGTCACTTTTCTTTTACTTTTTTCTTTTTCGGGCTTGTGCACGGCGGCACCAAGACGATTTGAGAACCACGAGGCAACGTTGCAGCGCACGCTGTAATGTGAGACCCTGCGGCTGAACCTAGATCAGCTGGTTCTCAGCGCGGCCGCTAGGGGGCGAGCATTTAGTTGGAGTCACGAATAGTTCAAGTAACTAAGTGCCTCTCCTTGAGCGAGGCAGTTGTAGTGACCAAAACAGGGGGGTCTAACCATTTCCTCCTTTTCCGCGATGGAACGAACACGCCCACGCGTCTATGATGACTTCGCTTACCGTGAGCATCCCGTATAAACGCCATGTTTTGTGACGTTTCTCCCTTCACTTTTTGTGTCTTTCTCGAACTTACAGGCACCAATACTCCAGGGCCACAGTCCTGGAAACGCGTCTGTACAGTACGTCCCACGCGCCCTCTGCTCACGCGCAGCGGCTGGCGGCGCCCCATGCACGAAACGGCTTCCCATTCGCCTTGCGCGCTTCCCTTTGCTTTTTCCGTCAAACCGAGGAGCCACTGCCGCGATCGCTTCGCTACCACCGGTCGCCGCACGATCCAACACCGGGCAAACACCGGGGGCTCGCAGCACCACACTCCTCGCATAGAGGCGCTCTTGTGAGGAAGCTACACGAAACGCAGGTATTTCCGTCCGTTCGGATAGCCAGCGATTATTGACTTATTTCCACGTTTCGAAGAGGCGCTCGCAAAGCGCACGCAGTAGGTAAAAAGAAAAGTGCGTGAGCGCAAGAGGAGGGATAACACCAGAGGGAACACGGTACCCCCGGATAATTCGGCTGCGCAAAGTGAGACCGGAGCCGTTGAACAGCAGTGCCTCGAGGCGTATACGCATGGGCCGACGCGAAGCGGCCCGTCGCCGTACGTATAGCTTCCGCGGCGGCCGGCCACTGCGGCCGCCGCGGAGGGGGGCGCACACGCCGAAGCGTCCCGGATGGTGGCCAGCTCACGCGCCCAGGCACGAGAAGCGGCTACGGGACTTGCTTGATTTATAGAGCAACTCCCTCGCCCTCGGTGCACAAAGCATTCCGCTCGCCACGACCGCGCGCGCACGCCGCCCGGTCGCAGGAGCGGCGGCAGCGCGCGCCAGCCATCGTAGTTGGACGCTGGCGAGGGGCCAGTGCCTGCGGGACACTTTTTCTCGCTGTCCGAGCGTCCTTCGCTTGCTCAGTTACGACCACCTTGTCGAGAGGTTCAACCCTATTATATAGGTTATAAGCGAATCACTTCACTGGAAGGAACGATGCGCGTGAACGAAAACTCGGTGGGACTAAGCGTGTTTACGCGCATAGCCGCCGACGGGCCCTGCCGAAAAGCTCGAATATTAATATGGTTATAAGATCAAAGTGATTTGCCGCGCGATATTCCAGGATATCGAGAGACGTATGTATTAATGTGCGTGAGCATAATGCGGCCTCTAATTAACACTATAGGTTGCGCGTAAAGGCATTGAGATAACGGCATTAATTGTGTTGTGAGGTCGTACTTTGAAATTATCCATTTAATTTTGCATTATATTTCGCATTTTGTCATTGGTTGGGACGCCGCCATACCGCCATTACGGGTCAGTTACTTCATCTCGTCTCCCCTATCAGCTTTCCTTCCCTTACCGCAGTGCAGGATTGCCAGCCGGTCTTTGCGTGGCTATAACCGCCCTGTCGTAACCCCTTTCATTTTCTCCTCGCTCTGTTTGCCGCGACGTGTGCAGCCCTCGGTGCACCACGACGGTGCGCTATACGGCGCGCAACACCCGCAACGTCTTGTTTTCTTATAGGCGCGGCACGAGTCAAGAGAACAGTGATGGGCAATTTGATGCGGCGCGTTTGAGGCGCGCCGCTCGTGCAGCCGGCGTAGCTCTGCACTCGACTGACACAGAGTAAGCATGCAGATCCGCGGTGCAATCCAGAAGTGACGGCGTATTGGCTCTCTTTTCAGCCTGCCGCGGTTATCGGTTACGCTCCTGACGCTGTATAATATTTCGAGCCTGAGAAGCGCCCGAAGAAAAACGAAAAAAAGAAAAAAGAAAGTTTGCGCACAAATCCTAGTTTGATAGAGATTCATGGTGTTTAACGCCCTACAGCAACATTAGTGGAGGGATACGGATTAACTTTGACCACCTGGGCTTCTTTAACGTGCACTCATATATGGCGGTACATGAGCGTTTTTACATTTCATCCCCAACAAGATACGACCGCCAAGGCTGGGTATATCGAGCCACCGCGACGGAGGAGTCCTAACAAATTGTGATTTCATTCCATGCCTTGCGGAGGAGGATGATTATGATGATGGTGACGTGCGATTTCGCCCATAGGAACTAAAATAAAAATAAAAAGTAAATAAAAAATATATTAATACTAATAAATTAATTAAAATAAAAAGATAGATATATAAATGCCAGAAAAATTTAAGAAAGCCATCAAACGAATAGAGAAAAGAGAAATAAAAGGTCGCGCTGTCACGGCGCCTTGTCAAGTTCACAAATGCCGTTCCGCATTTTTCTATATCAAGTATCCCTTTATCCGGATGAAACTATGCCTGTGGAACTCGTATAGTAATGCTTCACTGGCGGAGGTCTTGTCCGCGCTTGGTTGACTGTATCCAAGACCACGCGCAAAGCGGTCTTGGCTATTTGCGCCGAAAAAGCGACCTTTAAATGGTTGGGGACCCTTGCCAACTCGTTTCCATTGGGCCTTCACTGATGTTCTGTCTCGGCTCGCTTCGCATTCGCCACCTTGCGTTAGTTGCGCCGTCGCTGTGTCCCAGCGACGGCTCAAACAAGGCAACCGCAGAGCGACTGATCAACAGCCGACAGTGGATGATGATGGTGATGATGATAGCATCCCTTTTGAAACGAAGTGGTGGCACATGAACAAAAGTTGCCCTTTATTGCTTTCTTTCTTAACATGTATATATTTTTATGCACCAATCTAAACTACTAAATGTGTTCGCTTCATTGCGTGTTCTCCATTCCTTTGTCCCGCCAATATTCCAGCCGGTTCTTACTAGTCTTCACCGCCAGATCTGTCTGCTGTCCTCGAAACCCAAGGCCTCGGGGAGGCTAATTACATCCACATTTACCACTGAATGGACACTGTCCAAACGCTGCACAACAGAACATGTTCCATGGTTTCGCTGCCGTTTGTACGCGCTATGGACGAATCGTTACCACTTGAAAACTGTCTCCGATAACTTTGCGTTTTTCGATATTCTGATCTAGCTTTGAAGACAATATACTTTTCAATTATCTTAAAATATACTGTGATTTCATTCCATGCCTTTCGGAGGAGGATGATTATGATGATGGTGACGTGCGATTTCGCCCATAGGAACGGGAGGGCTCTGGTACAGTAAATAAAAAAACATATATTAATACTAATAAATTAATTAAAATAAAAAGATAGATATATAAACGCAAGAAAAATTTAAGAAAGCCATCAAACGAATAGAGAAAAGAGAAATAAAAGGTCGAGTTGTCACGGCTCCTTGTCAAGTTCACAGATGCCGTTCCGCACAAGCGCACCGCCCTTAACCGTTCACCTGGATGGATGCGTGGATGGATTCACGCTATGAACGTCCCCTTTGAAAGGGAGCGGTGGATGGTGTTAGCAAGTTTGTTTTCCTGTTTTCTTATTTTGCCTAATATCTTACCTACCATTTTTTTAGAGACAATAAATTCCCTGCATCAAACTTTCTGAACCATTATTGGGAACTTTGTTTTTGTACGCCTCCATTGTTTGTGGCCTCCCTACTTTTCTGTCGCAAAACCTCCAATCGCCTTTTACTAATCTCTATTACGGACATGTTTATACTTTCCCTCTGCTATCCCTGAACCTAAGAGCTTCAAGGAGGCCAGTGGAGCCTAAACCGACAGCGGGATAGACATCTTCACATCCTAATAAACAATGTTCCACCGTTTCCCTATAGCTTTACCGCGGCAAGCACATACGTCTTCTTCCTTGGTGTACCTCGCTTTAAGACTACGCGTTCTAAGGCCTACTGATCTCGCTTCGAAAAGTAAAGAGCTTCCATTTGAGTTATCATAAATTGTTTCTTTCCTGAGTCGTTTTTATCTCTTAGGTAGTTACTCATAGCTAATTTCATTTCCATTGCCGCCACCCAGGAGATTGCCTCACCCTCTCTGACTTTGCGTTTAACGTTCTTTGTTGACATGTTTTACTATAGGCGTCGCATACTTGCTAACAAGCTCCCTAGTTCTTCTCCTCCACTGTGAATCATCATTTTCCCTGTACAAATGCTTGAACACTCTCGCAACCTATTTACTTTATTTATATAGATATTCCTCAGTCATTCTTCGAAATCAATTTTACTCTGAGCTTCCCTCACTGCAGAACTTGTCATTACCCCTTACGGCTTCGTTTGCAAATGTACTCTTCCCGTGAGCGCCCAATGCGAGGCGTCCCACTGACCTTTGGTTGCCATCGAGTCCTGATTGTACCTCTGACTTCAAGCAAACAACCGCATTTCCAAATGTAAATCCTGGAACCGTTACACCTTTCCACGTACCCCTGAGCACTTTGCACCTATTGTATCCCCATATCACTCTGTTTCATTATGGTCGTACTTCTCTTCCTCTTTGCCATTATTATTTTCTCGTGTGTTTCCATATATCTATTGCCCCCGTTTATCCACACACCGAGGTATTTGTATTATTTAATATCAGGTATCTCCTGGCTCTGTATTGACACTGTATGTTCACTGTTTTCATTGAATACCATAAGACCGGATTTTGAACGCTAAGTTGTAGTCCTAAATTATCTCCTTCCTGAGTGTTAGCCGACACAAGCACATCTAGGGACTATGAGGAGAATCACGCAGGCGTTGAGAAATCCTGGCGCGGAGGAAGGGGAAGGCTTAGAAGCATTAGAAGGCTGGCAAGAGCGGGCAGCGGCGGCGGGGAAAGGCACGGCTGCCGGATGGCGAAGGGCTTTTTCAGGCCACGCCGCCACGGATCAAGCAAAACAGCTGAGGAGTACTGGCATGAAATTTCCAACTTGTCATTTCTTACCATATGTAGAGATCGAAACCTTCAAAACCTTAGAAGGAATGTCGGCAAGTGGCAGTGCGCCCTAAATTATGTATTTTGATAGTATAGTATCTACGAACCAGGTTCGGTTTGGGTACTTAGGAAGTGGATGCGTCATGATAAAAAAGAAAAATTAAGAAGCAGAGCATCAACTTGGAATCCGTAGTGCACATGCAGAGCAAAGCGCACACCTGGCAATGCATAGCTAGTGGGCTGAAAAATAAATGGGGAAGCCTCGACGAGGTCAAGTTGATTCGCTAACCACGTCTCCTGAATGCTTCCGAACGACGTTTTCAGAGACAAACGTTACAAAGACGGGGAGAGCGCAAATCACAATCGCCTACTAACTTCAAAAATTATTGGAACAGCTTGAGAGCACTGAACTGAATGTAGTTTATTTCTCATTCTCACTTGGGAAGCGCCGAGGTAAAAAGATGCATGGGCAAGTTGACGAGCCTGTCGACCTCTACAGCAGTTCCCACAATTCGACGACCAATCCAGCTTTCTAGAAAATCGAGCACCATAGATATGATACGGAATAAGGTAAATAAGAGCCCACACAGGAGCAGCGTCGCGGACAGCGGGTTGTCATGAAATTCTCTGGCAAAAACACAAAACCACTCTTCCAGATGCCTATAGGAAACCGCGGTGCATTATATTGACAGCGTCGAGACTGTATGCTCAAAGCAAGCCCATCGACGGGCAAATGATTCGCGTTCGTTCCTCCCTGGTTCGGCAGCTTTGTACCGCTCGCATGCGTGGAGAGAGAGAGAGATGCAAATGAGAGGAAGGCAGGGAGGTTAACCAGACTTAAAACGTCCGGTTTGCTACCCTGCACTAGGGGAAGGGAAAGGGGAAGTAAAGACGGAAAGAAGAGCGTGACAAAAATAAAAGCGAAAAAGCATGTCTGGCTTATTCCGTTGTACTTTTAGTTCTTCGTCCCCGAACACCTTTTACATAGAGCTTACATAGAATTTCTCTCTTCTCTGTTTCCTCTTGAGAAAGTGCACGGCCACTTGTGTGCTCAACCATGGAACGGCAGAAGATGAATGCACCATTCCAGGCCGGCTGAGCTTTAACCAGCGAAACGCAACCACAAATCCTCAAACAGCAAAAACACCAACGATAACACGGGGAGAGACAACTATATACGAACGAGCAATATACTAGATAAAAATATATGCAGTTATATAACCGTAGCGCGACAGCCTTACGGTAAGTTTATTTTTCCTTTACGCGAAGGCGATGATAGTGGCATAGCATGGGCCGTACGACACGCATTCTTTGCAGCGCCTATTACGCCGACTGACCGACAACTCTACGGTAGAAGTACAGCGGCTCACCAAAGCGTATCCTAAATACACACAAAGTGCCGGATACGCAAGAGTGGAAGATAGACCGATTGTCCCGAACCTATATAATTACACAGTGATCGCTTCGTGAAGATGTCAGGCTTTGTCGGTCTCCTTGACATGTTCTTCCTTCCTAGACTGTCGTTTGGACAACGCTTGTCGGCCTTTGAGTGACATCCGCGATTTCGTAGAGGAGCAAAATGGAATGTCGGATGGAATGGAGTTTTTGTCGCCCGCAGAAATTGTTCTTATTTCGTGCATTCGGGCGGCCCCGGGAGCTAATGAGCATCTCGTGATTTTCTTTCTAACAGCTTGAAAAAAGAAACCCTAGCATCAAATTTATGCATCCGATCCATCCAAGAAATCAATTACGCAGACATCTAGGCGCGTGTAGTTTATTTTAGGACAAACAGTTCTGATAAAAACAGGAACAAAACAAAAACAAAACAAAACGAAACGAGAACTGTGTACTTGCACGTAGAAAGACAAGGAAAAAGAAAAGATGGATGAGCTGTCTTAAATCAAAAGCGCAGCCATGGCCGTTTCAACAGAAAGCAAAAGAGAAAATCAGTCTCTCAATCATTTCGAATGCAAGTGAATAGTTAACCTCTCATTTTGGTCCTTAATTAGCCTAATGTGTTCTTTCAGTGGTCATCCGAGTATGTGAAAAGCAAAGAGTACACACAAACAAAAATTTAGTTCTTTGTCAAATTATTCTCTTTCTCTGCCGACTAATTTTTTTCTCTTATTTTTCTTTTTTCAAGGGCGCGGACACGCCTTTCCATCGCTATGCACTTCAACGTGCACAGTTTTGATCACATTTATACTTTTTATGTCATACCGACTGCGTTTTGCGCTCCAACGAAAGTGCTTCCAGTTTTTGTGAGAGCTACAGGTCTTAACGAGCGTTTGTGAATAGCTTTAGTGTGTATGTGCTTGCCAGCATTATGTAAGCCCCTCTCTGTCTGTCTCTATTCCTATTAAGGACAACTTAGAGCTTCTGATCGCACTTATTCCAGACGCACTGAGGGGAAAGAGAGAAAACGATATATACTGTGTCAGCTGAACCAACACCCGTGGGCGGACGGACGGATGCTCTGCAGCAGCGTCGCCACGGTTATAACCTTGCCAGTAGGCATTACACATCTCAAACTCACTCGTTGCCGCACGATTTCGCGACTTCTTTCTTTTACGCCGCCGCTATCGTCGCGTTCTCACCTCCAATCTACAACTTTTTTTCTTGGAGCGTTAAATAGGCGACCCCACGGCGGGGTTCCCTTGAACCGATTCGAACAACATTTTCGAGGACTGTGTTCGCACCCACTCAGAAGCGACCTCTTACCTGACACAGCGAAGAGGCTGGCCGGACGAGCCCCGGAGTAATATGTGTTTTTATTAAGGCGGGCCGCCGGACCTGTCGAACGCACGACGACGGCGACATCGCCGCGCACTCGCAGGGGCCGCATCGCGCGTGGGCCAGCCCGCGGCGGCGGCAGCACAACGGGACCGGACGGGCGCCGCCGATTGAGCGCCCGTCCAAGACGGATGCCCGGCACGCGTGCCCCGTCAGGGGACACGGCTTTGCTCTTCTTGGCCGCATCCGTTACCAGCCCCGGTCGGACGCACCTGGGCGCCCGGCGGCGCGCACCTGAGACGCGCCGCGAGCTAAGTGCGTGCGCGCCCCCGTCATCAAGCTGGCCTCCCAGTTCGCTCGTTATTCGAAGGCTGACTGAGTGAGCTGAGACGTCGTTTGGCGGTCAGCGCTTCGTCACGGGTCTACATGCCCAGCGCTCTTATTTATTATTCGCTGACTTGTTTCGGAAACGTGCCTTTCGCGCGGAGAACCTTTGGAACGTATAGTTTCCCCAGCGACCGCGAAGGAGCGCGATGCCTAATAATGCCACCGGCGCGTGCGAAGCTAACAGGCCGCTATACACGGTCCACATAAGCATCCATATCCACGAGGTATCGCCGCATGAATTCCCTTTGTTTTCCGCACTGCCTATGCCCACACGCAAAAAAGGAAAAGAAAAGAAAATGAAACAAGGAAAAGAAAAATGCGCGACGCACAGCAAAACTTTGAAGGCAGGTGGAAAGGAATGGATGGCGACTTGGTAATATTGAAGCGGAGGTAGGAAAAACGAAAATAAGAAAACTAGATACATAGGCTTATGCGCCTGCGGAAAGTCAGCATGTCGCAACATCTTAGTTCGAACACAGATGCCTTTGGGTTCGAGTGCCGAGCAGCCGCACTATACCAAACTGCGAGTCCAAAAATGAAGCAACAGAAAGCCGACACATTCAAATCGAGAAGGCCGTATGCGATTATCCGCGGTTTCCCCGCACTTGGCTCCGCGAGCCTTCAATCGGAAGTTGCTGGCGACGTATACACACGCACCGCTTGTAACAACATTGACCTCTTCAAACAATTCAGTGAGCCAGTGGCTACGAAAGGAGAGAGAGAGAGAGATAGAGAGAGAGAGAGAGAAAATTGATTAGGAGAGAGATCACGGGAAAGCTACGTCGTTTCTTTTTGCGCCACAGTGACAGTGGTACACGTATACTTGTTTTCTTTCTTTCTTTTTTTTCTCTTGTTTGTTGTTCGTTCCTCCGCGCTCATATTTCTCCTTTCAGCAGCAACGAAGTTATGCGAAGACTACAAGCTCGTGAAGCAGCACCGCAGTGCATAATACAACCCCAAGCGGCGAATCTAGTGTTGCGCAAAAAATAGAGAAAGAAAAAAAATAAAAGAAGAGAAAATGTCCCTCGCAATACCCATACCAGCCGCCTCCGAACGACCCCTCTTTATGCCCCGATCGCACCTGCTGCGGACGAAGCGCGAAACAAAGGCAACGCGAGAAGCTACGCATCCAGCCGTGTAAAGTGTCGAGTGAAATCACTACACGCCGCATACCGGAACAGAAACCATAGGGAGCCACGGGCCGCAGCAACGAGCCTATCGATCCCGCGCCGTGCGACAGGAGAGAGAAAAGCAGCCGAGCAACGCGTCGCGAGTTTGAGGTTTACCGATTTCGCCCGCGCATAAAGAGGAGGATCTCGCCGAGTGAGTAAATCTCGTTACCGATAATGACGCAAGAGTCCGATAGAAAAAACAGCCCGCGTTAGCGCTGCTACTGCTGCTGCTGCTACCGGGAGGCGCGGGGCGCAAAGCAGAGTGCCTAGCTGGCCCAGAGAGTAATGGATAAAGAAAATAAAGAGAAAAAAGGGGGGGAGGAGGTTATAGAAGCGGGAGGGGACGCTGCGCAGCAGTAGCGACTCGCGGCCCGTTTCAAAAGGCGCAACTTATCGCAACCTGAATTATTTAGGCAGGCGCGCTCGAAGTCGTCACCGCGCGCTTTCGCTCCCTCTCTCGCACACATTTTTAAGGAATAGAAAGAGCAGTGTCTCGAGCTCACGCGTTTGGCTCATCTGAGGATGCAAAGCGACTCGATCTGCCGGCAACAGCCTTCGTGCCGGCGAACAAGAGATGAAATCACCGATGAAAGTGAAGGAGAGAACGCGAGCTGGCGCGGTCGGCTGGGGCGAAAGTCGCATTGCGGATGGGCGGGTGTCACTTTATCGGCACTGCCCGAATATTGGTCATGCGAGGGCAGGTCAGAACGCTTCCGCTGCTGCGCACGAACGTTGCGCTCAACTTAGCTTCAGCGTGGGGAGCTAATTTTTCTTTCCACACCTATAAAGAAAGCCTACCAGCGCAACAAGAAAAAAAAAAAGAAAACTGCTGTACGGGAGAATGCAAGCTGGACGCGCGCAGCTTTGAGAAAGTGGAACACGTGGGTACACACAATGAAATGGGCATCGTGCACGCTACAGCATGCAAAGTAATAATGAGTTCGCGCGCGTATACCAATAGATGGGTGCGCCTGTAACGTGAACAAGTCAACAAGGGCCGCATCTTTCCCTGCTACAGTGCGACGTCTATCCATTATGTGCAGTCAGCACCCTCTACCCTTTCACTGCCCATCTATCTAAGGGAAAATGGCGATATTGTTAGCTCATTCCGTTCTACACTTCCAGAGCACGCCGAATATCACATCAATACAGGCAACAAACTTGTAGGCTACCGAAAAGAACGGCGTCACGTCCGTATACGTACATACGCATGCAGCCACTGGCTGCAGTCGGACAGCCGACTCCCGCGGCAGCGTCCTAAGCACCACCTCGCCAGAGCCCCGATGGACCACACGCTAAAGCTCACGTCGCACACATCCCACAAAACGCGAAACAGAAAGGAAAATAAAAGTAAAAGCGGCCACCTCGCGGGAGACTTCGCACTGTGTTCGTCAATCGGGCTATCTTTACAAGAGCGTACAAAACGATCGCCAGGCAGCGGCCCTCGTCTGCTGGGCGAACCAAATGGCCGCCCCTGGCAAAAAAGAAAGCCGGCTTTCTTTTCGCACCGTTTCTTTCTCCAGGTATGGGTGTTAGTTTACTTATTTCGCCAAGTGAGCCCGGCTGGCGCTCTCACCTGGCCCCGACTGCGCGCTGGACGGACAGGGTCGGCCTCGCTACCACCAGCACCGCAGCGGCATGGTAAATAAAGCTTCCCTCGCCCCCCAGAAAGGCGGCCCAATAAAACGGTCTACCGGCGTCATCACCTGCGCACTTTTGGCGGCCACGATACCATCGTATGAGCTGGGCCCCGCCGGCGAGCGGGGGCGCCACACGCCGCCGCCTCTCAATGGTCCCCTCCCCACTGCCGCGTATACGAGCTGGCCGATATCGCCCGAATCAGAAAAAGCCGAACAGAATTGCAACCCGGGGTTAGAGCATTCAACGCCGCAGGTTACAGGGGAATCTCTTGTCACCCTCCCCGCCGCCCTGTTCTTTCGTTTTCTTTCCTTTTTTTTTTCTTCTTTTCACTAACCGCTCAACGACTTTCTTCTTTCTTGTGGACGACCCCCTACTGGCTTGCACCGGCCGCATCACTTTCGTTGCAACACCCTCTCTTGCTCCCGTCCCGGTCAGAAGATCAAAGTACGCGTCTCCGCAGTGGCACAGGTTTGTGGTTAGCCGGGCGGCCATGTACACGGGTGCGCACAGCCTGCTTGGCTGCTGTAGACATTTTTTTCCCCCTTCTCCTTCAGAAGGCGATTATTCGCACGCTACGCAGAAAACAAACCACGCAGACTAAACTTCGTGGATGAGAAAGAAAGCTGCTTGGGAGCAAACTAAAGGAAGAGTTCATTTGACCCAGAATCCAGGTCAAAGAGCGGCTTTATTGAGCTCCCTCCTCGAGGCGCCTCCTCGACAAGGAAACCGTATAGTGGTGCAAAGCAGTGAGGCGCGTTGACGCGTCGTCGACCACTTTCCGAGTGTTCGGATGTCTATACACTATACGGGCTATACTACTTACTATCTCACTGGCTTTAATTGCACTTGTGCAAGTACTGCGCCATATCACTCACAGTGATACTACGTATGTAGGTGCGTTGCTGTATCGCTAATAGCATCATGACTTGCGGAAAATGAATTTCTGCGTTGGCTGTCTTTCGAGAAGAACTAAACACAAACAACGATGCAGTTATCGCTGGCATGTGAAGTACAATGACCACCGCTGCAATTCAAAGTAACCTTTATTATTTTCAAAACTAAAGCAGTAATAACATACTGCAGTGCCGACGTACGCGCAATTAACATATAATCGTCCGAGGGTCATTAACATCTATGTTTAGAGGTCGTGCGCTACACGTATTCTTTCGTCAACGCACGTGATGTACGACGCATACGCACCGTAGCAGCTAAATGTTGATAATAGCCGGAGGCCCGCCGGCCGTGCACTCCATTTCGTAAAACGCTGCAACTCCGCATGACGCCTGTTCCGCGGGTGCTGAAGGACGCTCAGCATCAATTAATTAATTAATTAATTAATTAACGTTCGTTTAACTTGGATGGCGCTTCGTCCTAACTATTGAGAAGCAGGTTATTGGGAAAACGGTATCCACGAATGAAGAGCCTTCGAGTTATCGGAGGTGCGCACATGACTTCAGGGATTTCTTGTATGCACTCGATGGTAAAGGTCAGTATGCAAAATTTTAACGGTTCAAGTTATCCGAAAAGTTGTGCAAAAAGAAAAGGTTCTAGAGGATGTTTAGAAACACCCAACACACATATTTTCACGATGTTTTTTACAACGCTCTTTTTGTAAAGCGATCAAAAAAAAGTCCGCGAAACAACGCCTGTGAAAGTTACCTATAGTTTAATATTTCCATAACTGATCTCAACAATAAATTCTGGGCTTTAACGTGAAAAAACCACGACGTGATGTTTAGGCACGCCGTAGTGGAGGACTCCGGATTAATCTAGACCCCTTGGGGTTCTTCAACGTATACCCAATGCATGGTACACGGGCGTTTTTGCATTTCACCCCCATCGAAATGCGGCCGCCGCGGCCTGCATTTGATCCCGCCACCTCATGCGTGCTTAGCAGCGCAACGCCAAAGCCACTAAGCAACCACGGCGGGTCTTCATTAACTGAACTAAATTAATTAACTAGCTAAACGCTCCACACAAAAAAAATTTTGAGCAACTCAAAACGACTGCGAACAATATGCCACCTAGACAATACGCAGTATGAACAATAAGCATAACAGCGAATGGCAGATAGCGTTCGGTCATTCTTGCAACAAGGAATGCCAGGCGAGGGGCATTCCATAAGCCTGTGGCATAAGAAAACTGAACTGTATCGTTGGCAACGAACCACACTTGCAAAAGCAACATGGCTAGTATAAACTTTAAAGAGCAAGGATCGAACTATAGATAAAATTGATCGAGTACCCTCCGCGGTGGCTGATCAGTGGCTTGGACTGTTTGCGGCGTTTCTCATGGCACCTGTGTCACTTGGAGATGCTAAATCCAATTCATAAATAAATAAATAAATAAATAAATAAATCACGTGAGTCCGTGAAATTGTATTAAGTAAGCGCTCGATATGAACACACTTTTAATGTCTGTGTACGCGTGTTTTCAGTCAGTCTACGTCACGTAGTCCAGTGCCGCGCTTTAAAGTTGAATGCTCCGCACAGTGGTACATTTTGACAACATTTTCAAAGTAAGCAAGAAGCTTCGAGGAAGGAGAGAGCGAACGGCTTGTCGAAGAGCACGCGCGTCTCGCGTCAGCCATAGCCGAAGCCGGCCCCACGAGTACAGAGAACGGCCGGGCAGGAGGCAAGCAGGCCCGTCCGTCGGCGGGCTCCGCCGCATACGCAACCGCGTCGCGGCAGCGAGGCGACAGTTTAAACGTTGCGCGCATGCGTGATTGGTCGTCACGCACGCCGAACGGCAGGCGCATAATCCCGCGCGCCCCGGCGCGCCTTTATGGACGAGCTCTTGAACTCACGGCGTTTTATCACCTTTCAAGGCGAAAACCGAGGCCAACAAAAGGAACCCCCTGCGCCCAGGAATGGAGTCAGGCCCCTAATCCTCGGTCCAGCTATGACGCCGGATTACCGCCGCCACGCGAGATGGACGGGAAGACGACGATGCGACCGGCCAGGGGAGCTCAAAATTATATTTGATAATTTACGGCGGCGCCCGAGTTTGATATCGCGCCGCCGAGACGCGAGCCGGCGCGCGTCCGTAAATCAGGGGATGCGAAATTTCTCAACCTCCACAAGGGGATCGCCTTCTTCGGTCGCCTCCGCATCTTCCAGCTGCCTCGGCCGCTCGCTTTTCTGGCGCTTTTCTTCTCGAAATCTTGGCCACGCGGAGTTATTATTTTATTGCACCTGCCTTCGGGGACCCAGCGATCTGGCCGTTTTATGGCGGGTCAGCTCGTAAATGGGGACCAGGCGCGCGGTTACAGATGCGGCCAAATGCCGAAGACGAGGGGGTCCGCGGATTGCTTATCATTTCCTCGAATATACGCTCCTCGGCGGTGCGGGCACGTCCCCAACGCAGGAGCCACGCGGCGAGAAAAATGTCCACGGGCCTCTTCGAGAACCGGGCCGGTCATTCATCGCGTGTATGCACTTGACCGTCGGACCACTGCTGTGCGCACGCGCGCTGCTTCCGCGGTGGCCTGTGCGCGACGCGAGACTCTTGCCGGCGTCAGCAGCGGCGTGCGCACATGTTTCCCGGCAGGCGGCAATACGAACGTGAGTGCTGAACTCCTCGTTGAAATTATAACACTATACGGAAAGGCAGATATACGCGGCACTCGACCTTTCCGTCGCGGACAGAGAGCACCTTCTCTCTGGACTGTTGCGCGTGAGTACAAGGCGCACTGCTGTTGCTTCTGCAGTGCTTTTGAGAGAGGCTCGTGCGGGTACGCAATAGGCCAGAGGGCATAACAGGCGACGCCCATGGGAGCTCTTTTAGCAAGGTCTTCGTGGTTGTTTTTTCGTCTTTTCTCTCTCTCTCTCTCTCTCTCTTTGTTTTGCCAGCATATATGCGTTATAGTATATGCGCGCGTGCTAAAGCGTCATTTTTGATTTTCTTACAGTTATTATAATCACAATGATATTTCTATTCTTCCGGTAAGCGAAATCAAACAAATGGAAGCTTGCCGCTTGGATCCAACTTCCTGAGTTGTATACAGTTAGCTCTGCCCTACGCACCTATATTTATTTATTTACATTACCCCGACTCCAAAAGGGCAATAGTCAACTTTTCGAGAGGCAGCATAGGCGTCTGCGCAGCGCGAGTCCTACGGGATTTTACAAATGAAAACAATGTTGAACTCGTATGGGTCCCTGCCCATTCGGGGAATCAAGGGAATGAGGAGGCGCACTGGGTAGCCCGAGGTCTAATCAACCGGGAGGTGTGCCCCTCAGACTCGGATACTATGGATGAGGCACCGACGACATACCACGAAATAACAAACTACTACAAGCAAAAAAGGCGAATCTACCCGCCTCCAAACGCAAGCCTCACGCGAGCGCGAGCCTCGATCCTGCGTCGAATCCAAACTAAATCGTTCCCCAGCCCACATTGGCTAGCCATAATTAACAACGGGCAATGGAACCCCCCCAATATGCCAAAACTGCACAAATAAAACATTGGCTACCCAAAATCACATTCTTTGGGGGTGCGAGGGCTTACCCCCTCCCAGGTGGCTCCTGCCAGCTCCCTCACAACAGACGTGGGAGGAGCTGCTCAGAACGCCGGATGAAAAACTACAAAAAGCCCTCGTTGCCTGGGCCGAAAGGGTCGCTCCTCGTGAGGGGCCATTCTAGGACTCGGGCCTGCCAGATCATAACTGAGCAGAGTCTCAATAAAGTTGTTACCACCCACCACCTACCCCTAAGGGCCCTCATGCGAGGGTATTACACAAACATGAAATATACACAAGAAATAAAACTACATGAAATATGCCCCCCCCCCCCCACACACACACAAGGAACATAAAATAAATAGATATGAACAGGGGCTATATGCACTAATTCATGAAATCACAAGAGCTTTTTTACATAATATGTTAATATGTACATATAACAATAAGCAATGACTAATCTGCTACCACTCACCATTTTCTTGCAACAAGGTTTGGAAAGATGGTAAGTTAACTTCAGTAGCTATGCGTGATGGTAGGTCATTCCATTCTATTATTGTGCGAGGAATAAATGATCGTGCGTAGAGCGATGAGCGGCACGTTATGCATTTAATTTGTTAGCGTGGTCACGGCGCGGGAAGTCTGAATACCTTTCTCCTCTAGAACAAATATAGATTACAAATTAGTTAGTTGACGGAGGCCCTCTGGTAAAACGAATTTCAAAAACAACAAAGAAAAGAAAGAAGAGGACACTGAGCATGATGGCTATACAAGTGGCTATAAATAAATTATATATATATATATATATATATATATATATATATATATATATATATATATATATATATATATATATATATATATAAACGAGTCCAAGAGGTGCGTATTGAGGAAAATTTGTAGTGTGCACGACTACTTCCATCAATTTCATCTTCTCGTGACGCAAATATCAGTCAATTTTAGAATAACGTTCGGCACATTTACATATACGTTAAACGCAAAAGCTTTGCAGAACGCTGCGGTGCGCGTCCCATGGATATGTGAACAGAAACGCAAAGAAATTTTTAATGGACAAGGCGTCATCTGAGGCCACGTGTCAGATTCGCTCAACCTAAAACAGTCCGCTAGCATACTATATTCTACCGTCCTTACGCCTACACGTCTACATATACCTACCTACGGAAGTCAGAATTGCCGGAATATTTCATAAATTGGGTCCGCTAGCCGCTCATAACTTGCGGTGGGTTATAAGAGAAAGCGAGAGCATAATTCACAATTCATTAGAGGTGAGCGATAGCGAGAGCACCGTCATCGAGAATAGTGGCACTGAAGAGGGAGCTGGGGATGGTATGTTCGCCAACGCATTTCTTAGCGTACATTTAACTACGTTTACATATATAGTCTATGCAATCCACAGAAACCAACTAGCCCACACAGCATGCACCTATAGTGAGGACAACGCCATTCTTTACGGATACGCCAATCGTTTACGTTTCCGTCAGAACTCTATTCTAAAGCCGTCTATAATAAAGCACCATTTAGTCGTGCTAGCTCGTACTACACGCCATCAGGCAAGTCATTTGCACCACTCCCAAAAGTACGAGGCATACACAGGCACACAGAGGCAATAGCCTTGCGTATTGGAATAGAGTTCCGGATGTAATTGTGTGATTAATAGCACGATCCTATTGACTAAGGAGTCCTGCAGCTTTCACAGTGCTGCAAACGAAAAATAACGCAGAAACTCCTCTGGGAGTTGTTCAAGTATGCGTAAGCATTGTGACACTTGCTCATCTCCACGCAGCCCGGTGTCATTATCAATGTTATGCAACTTCATCCGACCAACTAAAGCCTTATCAAATCTTATCGGTCGTTGTCAACCTTATCGGTCTAGATCCGACCTTAATGAATCCTTATCGGTTGTTATCAACCTTATCGGACTCGAGCTGAGCCTTATCAACGCGTATCGGTCGGTATCGACCTTATAGCAATGGATCCGATCCTTATCAACCCTTACCTATCCTTATCAACCTACAATACATGATCCGACCCTTACCAACTCTTGTCGATCCTTATCCATCTTATCGGACTTAATCCAACCCTTGTGAACACTTATCGATGCTTATTAACCTTATCAGAATTGCTCCGGCCAATATAAGCCCTTACCGCTTTTTAGCACCTTATCGATTCGCGTCGAACCATTATCAACTGTGGTGAGAGCCATATAATACCTCATCACTCATCATCTTTATCAACTCAATGACTGCTTGCGCGACGTGAAGCGCATCAGCCCTCACAGATCAGTGGAGTTTCGCTCGGTGAAGGAACGCCTCAACGGACGGCACATACAGCGACCACCGAAATGCATCGGGGGTGTGGCGTGTTTGGCATTAAATTTTCGCAAAATCGGAATTTTCCTCATGTCTACAATTCTCCAAGTCGGCTCTACATGGGGTTCGAGAGATGGCTTTTATTCCGCTATCACCAAATATTTCAGCAAAGCCTTCAAAGAAACACTTCACCTTTGACATTTGTTTCGTACCACTGGTACAACACATTCATATTGTTACGGAAGGATAAAAGAAGAGGAAGGAAGAAGATCGCGAGACGCTGGCTGCTGCGTGTTATTGCTGGTCAGCCATTTTTAACTCCGCTGACTCTGCTTGTTTATATACACCGTTTTTTCATGGACGCCACCATATTGCTACGCAGTGGCGCCATCTATGGGCAGTCGGCATATTGGCTTGGGCGAGTGCTTCGTTTTACATGGCAGGTATACGCTCGGCGGTAGTTTCTGGCGTTTGTTTTCGCGCTCTTGCGATCTTCTACGCGCTAAACAGTCATGTGAGACGTACTGAAGTGGTTTAAGTCGGTATGGCCGGACTTTCTGCTGGCATTGAGGCGGACGGAGCACGCAGCGCGATGTGTGCGCGCATATATTTGAGCCAACAATCAGCCCCGGAAATCAATTGTGAATTTCTGATAGTTCCCTTCACTAATGTGACCTCATTGCAGTATTATGCTCTAGTTCTATGCTGCGTTTGAGGAGCAATGAACCATATTCGACGATCGTAACAGCGTAGGAACCGTTCTGCTACGATAGTCCTGAGCTGTGCTGTTATACTTTGACAAGTTCAAACTGCTAGCTACAGATTACATTGCGTGAGTACTTGGTTCTGTGTATGAAGTTTCCACCCAAGAATAAAATAGTTTTGGTTAGTAATAACAGCACACCTTACAGTGTGAACTATACTTGTCCAGCAAAGAGATCGCTTACGAACTGTGCGAGCATCCTAAGCAGTGGTCAGTGCTGGATTACAGATATATTTGTTCTATATAGCGTATGTTCCAAGCATGCGGCATCAATGTTTATAGACCTATAAACGTTGTGCGGCGTGACTATGCGAGCTCGTACTGTGGCGTTAACCCGTTTTTCTTTCTTTTTCGAGAAAGATGATGATGACTGAATTCTATTTTTCGGTTGTGTTCGTTCCGTTCTCTACGACGCACTCACACGTATTACGGAAATTTTGTCCTCAAAAATAGGCATCGCATTCTTTTTATGCGATCCCTCTCATATATTATGGCTGTATGCAGGCCAAAAAGGCAATGCCGAAGCGCACAGCTTACATATGTATCGTGCCGGCTCACCAACCGCAGTCATCGGTGTGTTGAGCAGCGCCATAGGCCTCATGCAGGAAGGCTAGCGTAGACAGATAGCGATTTTAAGCCTACTAGACTTGAAATGCGTGGTAACAATGCCGGTGTATAAGCGGTAGCGCCTGCCGCTTATATGTTTCGTGGTTGCCTTACGTTGGCCGTACACGAGCATGCGCTCTTATATTTTATGTTTTAGTCTACTACGCCAAGCGATCAGATAGTGAGCAGATTTACTATTTCATGCTAGTAATACAGAAACACCGGTTCTGTTTGTTGAATTAAAACCGATATACGCAAAATAGTTTACAACACATACACACACCGCGGCTGATAATGCGCGTAGCATGTTTGCGCCCCCAAGAGATATTTCCGCGTACTGTAGTTACCGATGAACCGAAAATCTTCCGTGACGATCTTATATGAACGGACATTGCGTAAATTTCACAACGTAAGATCTAAATCATCTCGAAATCGTTCCGCAGCACGCGACAGCAATACTTTCAAGCAGCGCCGCGCCGGATTGCACAAGTCAGAGAGGAGGAAAGGCTCGCCGCGCGCCCTATCCTCCTCGCCCGATGAAAAGGTCTATATTGTAAATACAGTCTTTCTATACTCCCCACATCCCCGTAACATATTGGTGGAGGTGCTCCGTACCACGGCTGGAAAGGGAGCTCTGCAGTGGACGTCGTATCACCGTCCCCACCATGAATGACGGTGAGCACGCAGGATCAACGTCGTTGCCGCCTCCAACGTCACCGTCGCCAGCTAAGACGCTGTCCCCTTCGGTTGTAGTTGTGCAACTCAAGGATCCTGGAACTTTCTGCGGGACGTATGGCGCCGACGTTGAGGAGTGGTTGCGATGTACGAACGCATGAGTGGAATCGACAGATGGGTCCCTACGTTTATGCTAGCTAACCTGTTGTTGTACCTAAGAGGCATGGCAAATGTGTTGTATGAAAATCACGAACAGGAGCTAACCAGCTGGGACCAATGCAAAGAGATGTTGACAGAGTTGTTTGGCGAACCAGCTGGCCGTAAAATTGCCGCAAACCAGAACAAGCCTCCCATGCACAATACCCCACGGAGTCATATGTCTCATACACCCAGGACGTGCTGGCGCTTTGTCGTAAAGCCGATCACGACATGACAGAAGCTGAGAAGGTCGAGCACGTTCTGAAGGGCATTGCTGACGACGCCTTTAATCTGCTCATGTGCAAAAGCTGCTCGACAGTTGATGCTATCATAAAAGAGTGCCGACAATTCGAGCAGGCCAAAAGCCAACGCGCCTTGCAACCATTCGCCATATATACTTCCCAATACTGCCGCAGCGTCGACGTGCGAAGATCAACCCGCACAGCAGCATGCGTCGCCATCAAAGGACGTGGTGCGAATCGCTCAACGTGAACTGGATGCGATGGCGTCCGTAGTTTTCTGTTCGTGTGGCCCTGATGCTACCCACTTTTCAGTTCCCCTCGTACAAGCCACCGTTCGCCAGGAACTAGAAAAACTTTGGCTTACATTCTGTCTGTGCTGTTGCCAACCCCAGAGCCAACGAACGCCCTTCTACTGTTTTCGCTCCACCCCGACGCTTCTCTCAGCGTTATCGCAACCCGACTGAGTGGGTAGCTGCGGACGACCAGTCAATATGTTTCACCTGTCGCTGCATTGGTCATATCGTCCGATACTGTCGCAACTCATGGCCCTCAACACCTCGCACGCCGACCAACCTGAGCCTTTCTGATCGAAATGCCCGCAATGTTTCGCCCACCGCCGAGTCTAACAGCGCCGACAACTCTACTAGGAACACGTGGTACAGTCGCTCACCATCGCCGCGCGGACACCAGCCTCGTTCACCGGAAACCCGTCGCCCATATTCCCGTTCGCCGAAGCCACGTCGCCTTTCGTTCCCCGTGGCTTTCGGCCGCACCCTTTCGGAAAACTAAAAAATGCATCCCTCGGAGGTGATGCTGCATTACCTACTACTGCAGCAAATCCTCTGTCTGTGCCCACAAAAAGAAGTGTAATTGAGGTTAAAATAGACGGTGTACCTGTCCAAGCACTCGTGAACACTGGAGCCTACGTACTGTGATGGGTGCTGGACTACGCAGGCGTTTAAAGAAGGTCCTCAACCCAGCAGATGCCCGAGTGGTTCGTGTGGCCGACGGCGGCGTGCAGGTTGTTCTTGGAATGTGTACTGTGCGTTTAAGTATAGCCGGCCACCTTACTTCTGTTCTCTTTGCTGTAATCGACAACTGCCCTCACGATGTTATCCTTGGATTGGACTTTTTATCCAATGATTCTGCTCTCATCGACTGCGCAACCGGCGTTCTTCAGTTAGAACTGTCGATGCTCCGAGCGCCGCTCCACCGCACTTGTGCTCGCCTCACGATGTGCGTTTGTCACCCGAGGCAGTTGCTTACGTCACTTTGACCGCCCATGCACAGGTTCCTGACGGTGAATATGTGCTTCGCCCCATCGTCGACATGCTTTTCAACCGGAACGTTGCTGTTCCGCATACGCTGGTCACGGTTACTAATAACGACATCGTTCTACCGCTTCTGAACTTCAGCCTGTGCCCTCAAGTGCTTCCGGCCGGCATGTTCTTGGCCAGCGTTTCTCGTAGTTCCGAATTTGACATTGAGAGTCTGAATGCCGAGAGTGGTTTATTTGCGCCAATTGCAGCTCACAGCTCTGGTTCCTTAAGGGATGACTTCGCGAAAATTATTGCACCGGACCTCACCTCTGCACAGGCCACGGACATACGTCTCCTGCTCGAATCGTACAGTGACATCTTTGATTTCGGCGACAGGCCTTTAGGCCAAACATCTGTTTTTCCCCACCGTATAAGCACTGGAGACACGAATCTTATTCGTCGGCGTCCCTATCGTGTTTCACATGCTGAACGTCGAGTCATCCAATCAGAAGCGGACAAAATGCTCCGCAACGGGGTCATCGAACCATCAGCCAGCCATTGGGTTTCGCCGGTCTCACAAAAAAAAAAAAAAAAAAAAAAAAAGATGGTACCTAGCGCTTTTGCGTCGATTATCGACACTGAAACACGATCACGCGAAAAGAGGTCTACCCTATATACCACGCGTCGATGATGCCTTTGGACTGCTTGCACAGAGCTAAATACTTCTCTTCCATCGATCTTCGATCCGGCCACTGGCAGATTTCAGTTGATGAAGCGGACCGCGAGAAGACGGCCTTCATCACGCCGGATGGTTTATATCAGTTCAAAGTCATGCCCTTTGGCCGATGCAATGCTCCTGCGACATGTGAACGTATGATGGACTCTCTTCTACGAGGTATAACAGATGGACCACCTGTCTTTGTTACCTTGACGATGTTATTGTTTTTTCTCCCACGTTCGGCAGCCACCTTAACCGACTCGCTGTCATTCTTGCTGTCTTCCGAAAAGCCGGCCTCCAATTGAACTCCACGAAATGTCAATTCGGGCGCCGTCAGATTAGCGTGTTGGGACACCTCGTTGACGCATCCGGTGTACAACCAGATCCGGGAAAGGTTCGCGCCGTTCGCAGTTTCCCTGTGCCACGTTCTGCTTCTGACGTGTGCTGCTTCGTCGGCCTGTGTTCTTACTTTCGCCGTTTCGTCAAAAATTTCGCCGACGTTGCTCGGCCTTTGACAGATCTTCTAAAGACGAACACGCCATTCTCATGGGGCCCGGAGCAGGGTCACGCGTTCGCCGCTCTCATCGTGTTTCTGACCACCTCTCCCATACTTGCCCACTTTGAACCATCTGCACCGACTGAAGTCTACACTGACGCAAGCGGCCATGGAATCGGCGCTGTTCTCGCCCAACAACAGAATGGTACCGAGTGCGTGATAGCTTACGCCAGCCGCCTGCTGTCTCCTACCGAGAGAAATTACTCCATTACCGAGCGGGAGTGCTTGGCTGTAGTTTGGGCTGTCGCCAAGTTCAGGCCATATTTGTACGGCAGCACGTTTTCGGTCGTTACAGACCACCACGCACTCTGCTGGCTGTATTCCCTCCAGGACCCGACGGGACGGCTTGGTCGCTGGGCTTTGCGGCTCCAGGAATTTTCATTTATTGTCAATTACAAGTCTGGACGCCTCCACAAGGACGCTGACTGTATCTCTCGTGGATCCCCCTGATCCTGCTGCGCATGATCCGGTGACCTGCGTGATGGCTTTGACTGACATGACCGACATGCACGCTGCACAACAACGCGACGAATCCTTACAGTCCATCATCGCTGGAGTGAAATCTGGCAGCACCGACGGCCCGTGCCCCATGTTCGTGCTGCACGACGGCATCCTCTACCGCCGCAATATCAACCCTGACGGCCCTGAGTTGCTCCTTGTCCTTCCTCGTCATCTGCGACCCGTCGCTCTCGAACAACTTCCCGATGCTCCGACGGCGGGACACCTTGGAGTTTTGCGTACATACGACCGCGTACGACGTCGGTTCTTCTATAGCCGGGTCTCTACCGCTCTGTGCGTCGTTACGTCGCAACTTGCGCATTGGGTCAGGGCCGGAAGAAACCTACCCTGCCACCTGTCGGACGACTCCATCCAATTGAAGTTCCATCTGAACCTTTCTTTCGCGTAGGCCTTGACCTGCTTGGCCCTTTTCCGACGACGACTAGGCGGAATAAGTGGATCGCATCGCTACCGATTACGCGACATGCTACTCGATCACAAAGGCGTTTCCAACTATAGTTACGCAACAGACATCGCCGATTTTCTCCTCCGCGACGTCATTCTCCACCGCGGTGCACCTCGATAGTTTTACACACCGCAGCCGCTCGTTCTTGTCTCGAATTGTCGACGACCTCCTCCGCTTTCGTGCCACTAAGCACAAGCTCTCCACCGCCTACCACCCACAAACGAACGGTCTTACGGACCGTCTCGACCGAACACTCGCAGAGATCCTGTCGATGTACGTCTTCAACGATCACCGCGACTGGGACGTCACGCTGGCTAACGTAACATTCCCGTATAACTCGTCCGGACATGATACCGCAGCATATTCACCGTTTTATCTTTCGTATGGTCGCGACCCCACGTTGTCGTTTGACACCATCCTACCTTCTGTGCCATGTATTGCAAATGAGTACGCTCGTGAAGTCATCGATCGCGTTCACATGGCGCATCAAGTCGCCCGATCTCGTTTGTTAGCCTCGCAGCATGTACAAAAAGAGCGTTATGACCGGTGCCATCGCGATGTTAAGTTCGCCCCAAGTGCTTGGGAGCTCCTTTGGTCACCATGTCGTCGGGTCGGCCTCTCCAAGAAGCTTCTCTCTCGCTACACAGGGCCTTATGAAGTCCAACGTCAAGTCAACGACGTCAATTGCGAGATTTCGCTGTTGCAGTTTAATCCATCCGCAAGTCCGACGCCTTTTGACGTTGTGCACGTTTCGCGGCTGAAGCCATACTTCGCTCGCAATTCTTCGCTTACCATGTGCCGAGACAGCGCTTCAGCACCCGGGGGTCCTGTTACGGAAGGATAAAAGAAGAGGAAGGAAGAAGATCGCGAGACGCTGGCTGCTGCGTGTTGTTGCTGGTCGGCCATTTTTAACTAAGCTGACTCTGCTTCTGTATATATTGTAAATACAGTCTTTCTATACTCCCAACATCCCCGTAACAATATGGGTCACATATACTCGCCTTCTGTGAGTGTGGGTCTTTAGCGTAGTCGGTAAGACACTGCTTCTGCGCGTGTGGTCGTATTGAAACTCACCACCACCAACGTTTTTCTCTTCTAATTTGTTTCGTTTATACATTATTTTCGTTATGGCGATTCGTCTTATACGTGACAGAGGGACGGACGAGCTTCCTCGTTTCGAATTACTTGTGCGCTGCGTACTGGAGTTTAGGATAAAGATTTATCTTAAAGCTTATATTCATGCCTGCACATCAGATTGCCCACAGTGAAAAGCTTCGCGCCTTCTGGGGCAATAGTAGCCTATAAACGTGCATTGCACATTCAGCAACGCCAAAAAGGTTTTCATTTGGCGCAGGAACTCCCCGCCTGCCAACCATAAACGCACAAAACAAACTGATAACCAAACAAAGCCTGGCGGTAAACTGCGCCTCGCCACAGCGTCACAGAACTGCAACGAACGGGCCACGCACACAGCGGCCAGTAGCCATCAAGTCCAAGCGCTGCGGCTACGTATACGCGCCGGCTAACGCCGGTCCTCCATCACCGATCTGGGCTAATAATAATAAATAAAATTAAATTCTGAGTTCTCACGTGCCAAAATCAGGATCTGATTTATGATGCACGCTGTAGTGGGGGACTCCGGATAAATTTTGACCACATAGAGTTATTTGACGCGCACCCAGTGCAGGGTACACGATCATTTTTCCATTTCGCCCCCATCCAAATGGGGCCGCTCCAGGCGGGAGTCGAACCGGCCACGTTGCGAGTAGTAGTGCAACGCCACAGCCACTTGGTCAGTTGTGACAGGCGGAAAAACCGTATTTTTTTAATCAATTGCACCGAACTGGATTAGGTTTGTTACAATCAAAAGAGAAAAAGAAAATATATTCAGGGAAAACAGGGAGAAGGCGGGAGATGCGAATTCAAGACGATGAGCAAAACGAGAACAAGGTGAGAATAAGGCTCCTGCTTTCACCTTATTCTCGTTTTGCTCAAAAAAAGATGTTAAGAAACACAAGTCTACCGACTGCAGGGACTAGATGCTTGATATAGGTTATAAATTTTACCAACATTTTTTGAAAATCGCCCCAGCTATTTGTCCACTTTCGATACTGCAACAATAGTTTACAATACTGCAACATGTTTTTTTCTTCTTCGTTTCCCTTTTGTTTTTTAAGGCCTGTCGATTGGGAGAATATATGTAAAATCTACGAGACATTACATGAAAATTTTGCTCGCTACAGTCGGTACAATTCCCTCCTTCTTCCTTAAATGCAACACATTTCATGGAATTGGCCCAGCGGTTGCTTAAGAAGAGACATTGTGCGTTTCACTTGTACGAGTATTTAAAGTGGAATTGACCCCAAGGCAAAGCTTCCCCTTAACGTAAAACCTACAGCTCCGCTCTCATTAGGCCAGGCGAAAGCAGAGGGACTGCTCAGCTGCACGGGCGTAGATGGTGGGGGAGTCTGATCGAAACATAGAACAGGGAAGAGGCGTGTTGATGCGCTCTCAAATGTGTTTGCCTACGAAATTTTCTGCGCAACCTAAGTGTACCAAGCCATATGTCAGAACAAGTTCCGGCAGGATAAGTGCAAGGTATGTGTGTGTGGGGGGGGGGGGGGGTGGAGGAGGGGACGACGATTACTACATAGCTGTGGACAGTCATACCGACCGGACAGAAAAGTAACACATCTAGTGGCACTACAGCGGTAGACCAAGAACCCATTCAGCCTTGACGCCCGCCTTCGTTCGGTGGTGTGCCGGCCCCAGGTGCTACATATGATGGCGCGTGTTGCGTTAAATGCATTCCACGCCGGCGGCGCGCCCCGACACGAAATTGGCGCGAGCTGTCGGCGCTCCGGTCGCGCGCGCCGAGACACTTCTACGCGACGGCACCAGCGGGCGCCGCGGGCAGCAAGCTGGAGAGCGAGGGGGGCGGGATGAGCGACGCCCCCGGCGCACGTGACTGGGCGGGACTGGCGACCGGCCGGCAACGCCGCGCTCTCGGCGCGCACGTGGGCGCAGCGAAAGCGCGCCAGGATTCAACTCGAGCGCGGCGCCCGGGTTCAGCGCCCACGTGTGGCGCGGACTGCGAGCCTCGCCGCGCTGGGCTCCCCTCGGGCCACGAGCGCTGCAGGTTCGGAAGGATGCCGCGGTGGAAGTGGCGCGTACGGTTCGGTGAACCCCAACAATGGCTGCACACAGGCAATCGAGACGCAAAAGCAAGGACGAGCGGTTCCTACACAAGATTTGGAAGCCAAGCGCTGACAATGCAGGCCTCCTCAGAACGTTTAAGATTTTCCTCTTTCATATCTAGCGCTACCATTTGGCGGATTCTTCAGTTGAATTTTGAATCGCATTTACACGGTGTGTCAATGAAAAGCGCCCGCTCCTGGCCACAATTTTATTTTCTTTACGTCTTTCTTTTTTTTTTCTACCTTCTGAGTGAGTTTTGAACAGTACAGAGGTTTAAAATATCTCCAACCATGGATATGGAACCGTAACCGGCGTTTCCATGAAAATTGCTCCTCCGCTCGTCCGTCCCTTCGCGCCCGGAAAACTTAGCACTTTATCACGCAACCCAGGCACCCGCCAGACTCGGGTGGCAGCGAGTGTGCTTATGAACACGCCCAAAACAAGCAGGCACCTCACTGCAGACAACTCGGTATAGAAATACAACGGTGCTCCAGATGTATGGAGATAGAAGCCGCTGGCTTGATACGGGTACCACACAGTGCAAGGGCCTCCGGCAGGCCTCGGCTCTACACTGTCACTATTACAGTGCGGAATTTTTCACAAAGAGAACTATCAAAGTTCAGGAGGTTTAATTTTTCACTCCCCCCCCTTTTCCACAGACAGCAGAGGCCCTTGAGAGTAATCGGCCCATCCTTCTTGCGCACGCACATCGCGAATATATGGCTGTCGCCAAGAGCTGCGTGAAGCTGCTGCCGCACAAATACCAAACAAGTTCGTTTTGCCTACATACCATATCCGTGAACAAAAACGCTAACAATCCAAAATGTCGCAACCATGCATGACCCGAATCGCTGCATCGTGCATATCTCCGCTCGCTCGTGTGTATACACATTGGGCGTTGCAACATTCATTCCGCACAATTCAAAGTACACAGCTCGCCGATTCATGCACCGGCTGCAAATTATCCAGGCGATGGAGCGGGAGATATACCGCATGTGTGAGACAGCACTAATTTTTCACCTACCTGCTCTTTTCTCTCTCTCTCTCTCTCTCTCTTGTGCTGATAGTGGTTTAATGACAAAACTTCAATTCTAATCTCCAATTCAAATTACATCTTTCCCTTCGAGGCTATAGTATTATTGCTTTCGCGACGGGATAGGAGCGGAACCTGTTTTCTTCCGGTGTATCACATACAGGAGCGTGTACGGAGACTTGCTCGCCAATCTCTCTAGACAACATTAATCAACGGGGACAACGAATAACGCAAGGAAAAAAAACAAATAAAGCGGGCTAAGAGCGCTGTGACACGCGAGCTTCTTCTGCAGCAGCCTGCAGTACGCAGGGACGTTCATGCACAACGTAACGCATCGAACAGGTTGTGCGCGAAACGCACCATGGCGTGCATACATCCGCATGCTCGACCTGCTTTGCCGTTCGCGAAAGTGAGCATGGGCGTGCTCGGTGCCACATCACCGAAGAAGTTGCCTTGAATGCCCCGTTAGACACCTGTTATGCACAGCCGCATTGCGGTGATTAATAGACTGCGAAAACGCCTATGCGAAATCGACATTCAGAGTTCTGCGCAGGCTCTCCAGTCTTCCTATATCAGCAGTGAGTGAATGGTGAAGCAGAGAGAGAGAAAGAGAGGTTCCCGTGTCGGTTCCATATCAGTTACGCTTTTCCATTGTATACCCACGATTCAGTCGTGCGCCCTGATCGACAATACATACATTTTGAAAGGGAAAAATTGTCAAGCAGACGGTATGACGCAACAAAGGAAACCCGAATGGGTTTCTCAGAAGGCTTTGTATACGTGAAGAAAAAAAAATGGTCCCGGGTTCGCTCCCCGTACCAGGATGAATTTTCTTCAACTACGACATTTACAGATAAGTTCAGATGGGCTTACTTCAGTAGCTTCGTGCGCCTCACATGTGGCTGACAATTTTTAATGCATTCTCCGAGTGCAACCCCTACTCGAATGGGCGGGCGGTGTATCTCGCCATTGAAGTGGGCAGATTCCGGTGATAGTGCAGTCTAAAATTATGTGTCACAAGCGCTACTGAGTATGTGTCATTGGGGCGACTGCATGGGTATCTGCACAGCGGGCAGCACACTGTAGCATGTAATCTTTACATACTCGTTCGCTATACATCATTTACATTATTCATACAACCGTTGTCTACATATCACGAATGTTTCGAATTACGCAGGCGTCAACTACAGTTGACGTCACCAAAATTTTCCCTCTCATGAAAATTTCTCCGCCTTGCGAATTTACCGCAGAACTGATTTGCCAAAACATGTATATTTTGACTGAATTACCCGCTGAATCACACGCGTAACGCATCGACTGTGACGCGACGTGAGCGCTCATTTATGTTCACGGCCGGAGCGAGTTTCAATGGTATCGGAACTGCGGACTTAACTATACATAGAATGACCACAAAGAGCACCCCATCACTCCCCCTCACTTTTGGCTACGCTCATTTTACATTTGAAGGACCATTCTCAGATGCTCCAACAAGGAGCCTTACACCTCTACAGCGAAGACAGAGCGCGGTGTAGCTTGCGCTTATAAGTTTCTTAATTCCACTGGTAGAACGGGATACAATTACCAGTAGCTTATCAACTTATAACTAGAGGGGTTTCCTTGCTCTTACATCAAGTTAAACATCATTACACCGCTTCTAACCAACTTTGTCCCCATAGACACGGAATAGAAACTGAAACCAGAGCACCAGCAGCACCCACGTGTGCGCAAAGCACTGGCAGTTTCCGCTGCTTTTCTTCGTTTCCTCCTCCCCCCTCCCCTCCTTTCTTTCAAAGTGCTTCGCACATTGGCGCGGCACATTCTCCACTGCGAGCCTTGTAGCTAAGTCGTCGAGTCGACTAAACTCAAGGACGCAAACTCAATCCTTGTATAGATCGGCTCTGACGGCGGCGTTTTTGATGGAGGGCAATACGCAGACACGGCCTTATATATAAGTTGTGATTTCGGTGCTCGGTAAGGAGCCTCGGGCAAGCTAAGCGCAGCATCACTCACAGCCATAGTGTTGCTTAGGCGCGTTAAACGCTCTATAACCGCGAGAAAGCAATAAAAATCTCGAGGTCACTTCCTGCGATCTCTCGAACGCATTAACGAGAAGCTTTTCTAGTCCCTTTGGACAGTAAAGCAGTAAGATAATAGTGATAATGGCGCACTGCACGGTTGCGAAAACATACTTGGCGATTTTCCTATTTTATCCGGCGCCTCTTGCGCGCTATTATTCATACAGCGCATTGCTCACCCGCAGCGCCGGCACATGTGAATGGTCACGTCACAGGAGCTCTGATACAGGTAACTGTACTAGGGTGCCCGTATTTTTGAATGTCTTGTTACCTATCGCCACGCTATCATGGTCCTAAAGAACTACTACTCGGCTCTCTTATCGCGTATACAGCTGCAGCTCTAATTGTCGGCAGTAAAAGAATAAATGCAGTTCATATTACCCCATCGCCAAACTTTCATCATTCGCAAAGGATCTAAGGTCCCTGCTTGCTTGTGTAACGGCTCCTTGTCTTATTTAATGCGAAATCACCAGTTGAGGAATTTGGAGATCACCTATGTACTCATTCTGCATGCGTAAGCAAAATGGAAGTCGCGGTGATGCTATTTCTGTGGAGCTATAGTCACCTGGGGACCGAATCTCGGTACTGTCGCCTCCAATTTGCTTGATTATGTCGTCGAGAGGTGTGACGGATTTTGAAACGGTTTCAAAGGTAGCCCCTTGACGAGTGGGCGGGGATTAGAAAAGAATTTGGATGCGCTAGCGCTGCTATGATGATGCGCACTGCTATGATGACGGCTACTATTATGATAAGCGCAGAGCCTACTACATAGATATACAACAATCCCAACATCGGAGGCAACACGTTCTGTAGTGCGTTAAAAACCAGGACGGGCGATATGCACATTCACAACGTGCATAAAACCGCGCAAGAAAACTATATTCTGGACAGTTCTTCCTTTAAAAGACAGAAAGTCAGACTCGACTCTCGCCACCAAAGAGAGAGAGAGTGAGAGAGCGCAATAGAGAGACGGATATTAAGAAGGCGAGTCTCACAACCTGAGCGCGCGCGTATTTTCATTCTGATAGTCAGGTAAACTCGCTCGATCTGCTTGTCTTGCCGTTATGAACTGAGTAGAGGCGCCAAGCTCCTCACTTCCTAGTTTTTCTTTTTTTTGTTAAAAAGAGAAAACGAAAAAGAGGGGTCCTTCTCACGTTCTCATATGTTAATTATGCGCACTGCGGTCAGAAGGCCCGACATCTTCTGCCGGGAATGTGTAACGCGAACCTACTCAGGTCAAACGAAAAAAAAAAGAAAGGAGAAGGCACAGCCCGTGCAGCCTCGCACGACAGAGCAAATAAAGAGAACATGGGGCGCTGAATGCGGCGACAGTTGTTCCTCGTGCGTCAAATCGCAGGGCTCGCGCTGTTCGAGGTACGACCGAGCCTCGCTCGGAGTCCAGTGCTCACGGCGACGCTTCCTCGCGCAGCCACGGCGGGGGCGCGGACGTGAGGCGCATCACAGAGAGGGCCACCGCGCTCACAGGAAGCAAAAGCGCGCACGACGCCAGGTGGCACGTCTCCATGGCGTTATGGACCGACTGCGTCGCGGGGACGGGGGTCGTTTACGGACAGATAGGCAGCCACAACAGCTGCCCGCTGCCACCACCGCGAAGACCAGCGCGCGCGTCTTCATTTATCCTCTTCGCGCAGAGCGAAACGCGACAGAAGAACCGCCAGCGCCGAAGCTTCCTGTATATGCGCGCGACGCAAAACGCGCTCCAGAAGATACGCCGGCCAGTTGTTTCCCAGCGAGCCGCGTCCGCTTTAATCAGCAGTCATTCCTCGTTCGGCGATTTCGTCCAACGTATACACGCGCGGCGAGCGAATGAATACGCACGAGGAGTATAACGAGCGGCAAAAAGAAGCAAAGAAAAAAGCACGGAGGGAACATGAATATGGTCGAAGCCCGGTTGAGTGCCGGTTTAACGAAATACAGCGTCGGCTGCGGGAGCAAGTGGAAACACGACAGTTTCCCTTCGGACAAGCCTTCTCCCGCTGCAGCTTAGGTCGATGCCGCCATACCACTGATAAGACGACCTCGCAATAGGAAGCGCCCCACCGACCGGTTAACTAGACAGGCAGAGCGTCTTGTAGGCGTTCTTCATTTTCTTTTCTTTTATCCGCTCCTGTGGGAATCAAGATGGCAGTATCGGCGAAAGGCTATGAGTATAAGTATATATATTCTACAGGCACGCTGCTTCGCAAGTATATCAGACGCAGGACGTTTTCGTTGTTTCGAACGTTCGGTTTAGGCTCACCGGAAACTAACGTAGTAGGATCTCAATGATGGAGGCTTCTTGAGACCCACTAAAATAATCGTACTATCCATATAAATCACACAGCCACAACGCCAAAGCGAATGTAAGACATTCTTGTTTGTTTATGGCGATTCCTTTCGGATGAAGAAATCATTCTTGGCTTTCCGGATCACTCTTCCTTCAACATAGCCAAGGAAACCATCTTGAAATGCGTAACACTTCACTCTCTTTGCCTATAACCTTCGTTTCCAGTGCTCACGTGCGACGCGCAGTGAACACTCTTCAAGTGCGCAGGTATGTGCTAAGATCACGGAAGACGAATAATTCAAACTCTTGTTTAGAACTGAGGTTGAACAGCGCGAAAAAAACAAGAACACGAGCAAGCAAATACCACAGACAAGCGCTGACTGCCAATTGGAAGTTTATTTGAAATTCTCCAGCCAGATTATACCTTTTTGCAGCATAGGCATGCGTACACTGCAGTCGCAAAAACATCTGCAAATCAGCAATATCATAATCTTTCATCCGCAGACAAGTCAGCGCTTGTTTGTGGTATTTGTTTCCTCGTGTTCTTGTTCTTTCGCGCTGTTCAACCTCAGTTCTAAATATGAACCGAATAGCCCTCATCAAGATCTTACTACTCAAACTCCTGCTTCGTATCACTCTGTACACCGCAGCTGGGCACCCATGACCGTGAGAGGTCTTGCGCGGCGGCTCGGAAATTCGTATCACACATCACGGCCCGGAAGAGCCCCGTTCGAGTCATCCTGAAACAGCACATTGTACTTAGTGAATTCTGGCTGGGACTTTCGAGAATTCGAATGACGCCGAAATTCGGAGCAACCGTGGCCGTGTCACCGATATTTGAGTGTAATACAGTTACTTCTGTACTTGGTTGCGTGTGGAAGACCGCGAACCAAACGACCAGGTGGCGTGTCTTCAAGCGGCGCAGTACACAGTATTTAGTCGAACCAGCTGCCGCCCTAGCTGCCCCTTTCTCGAAGCCACTATGCTATTTTTTTTTTCAGTATATGTAGAGCTGCCGGTTGAGACTTAAACTTTCCATCTCTCTCAGACATCCACATGCAGTGACTCACTCCCTCTTCGAGAGAGTCACGCGAGGAAAGTACCGTTTCGCAACTGCGTGTCATATTTCAAGTGGCAACTTAGAATATTCACACAAACAAGGGGACCAGATCAACTTCTGCTTCGTCTGATACCGGCGAAAAGGTGAAAAACATTCCTCGGAAGTTTTTTTCAGTTACACCTCTTCGTTCGTCACCTGCGTCTACCTGGCCAGTATTCTAGTAGAATACTACTCCCCAGCTCACAGCGCCGAAAGGATTCGCGTGGTTTCTCCCTTCTGGCGCTTAAATATCACAGGACAAGGAGCCCTCTAGGATCTCATGTTCCCTTCGGGCCCACGGGCACCACGCACTAGAGCATAAGAGGCGCTCCTCGACTCCGCCGAGGACGCCCATGTTTCCGTCTAAGTCTAGGACCACACGAAGCCTATACCCACATTAAAGGACAGCGCTGGATAAACGTTCACTCATCCTGTCCTCCTGTCCGTGGTTTACTCACGCCATCGAGCCCCACATCCAACTCATTCCCCCGGGAGCGCGGTTGAGCTGTCCGCCATTGTACGAGACAGTTACTGCGGTTTTCCTCTAACGACAGCCGCTTTTTTTTCTTCTTCCACCCCTTTTCATACGGGCCGCTGTTTTTTTATGAGATTTCCCGTCACCCATTCTATAGCTCGTCTTGGTGTTAAAATTTCCCATAATACCGTGTTGCCCACTCCTCTTGGGCACAGCTCGTATGCTCCTTCCACCAGAAAAATCCTACTGCACCATCGACACTAAAAGTTCGGAGTCATCAGGCGCATATCGTTGCATGTTGAAAGCTACGCCTCCGCCTACCCCCTTCACACACGCACCATGTATATAGCACGTAAAAACTGTAATGTACCCTGACCGTATAGAAGCGTGCCTAACCGGCCAAAATTAATCCGGAGCCCTCCACTACGGCGCCTCTCATAGCACTGATGTTGCTTTCGGACACGCAATAACAGGTGGCGGTATTGCGTGTGTAACAAGATATATATTCAGCTGTTGTCAAATAAAGATGCTAAACTAAAAATGCTAGTTGTTCTCAACTATAGACATGCGTGATAATGTGTTCTGGCCGAAAATGTTAGAAACAAGATAACATTGCAACCTTCTTTGTCCAAGATGACAGAGACTCCAACTCTCTCATATATACACACTTCATTTTTCTGTGTATTTTTTTAGCGTGCTATACGGTGTGCTGCACAGGAGTTGGTCACGCTGAAAGCGACGCGTATACAGCCCCGGCCATTAGCGCGCCTTCACTTAACAGACGGTAGTGGCAGCGAATACACACAATGCCGCCAATGTATATTGCTTAGCTTCACATTCTTTGTTAGTCTCACTCACCGTAAGAAACAAAATTTGTCAGCAAATTTGTCTCAGTTGCTCATAGCTCTCTCTATCTGTTCCGAACTTTATGCGTGGAGAGTAGCTTGAAGGACCCATAATTGATGATGTGGATATTCAGTTAGTAAACACAATTACACGGTTCGTCCTGTGGCCTGCTTACGTGTGATGGCAGTCTTAATGAGCTAATATTAGACCTACAATTTCCGTCAAGATGCTGAGTTCATAGTGCTGAGCTTTCTTTTTCTTGGATATACTGCCTTTGTATCCAGAGCTTGTTTTCCTGCATATACTGACTCTGTAGCCAGCGGGTCGGGCAAATACCATATAGGGAACACTCTGTTCAGTGCTCTGAACACTCTGAACACTCTGTGCGAAACAAATATGTGCTCACCGTGTCGATTGACGTCCTTGAGTTGACGGCGATAAAAAGCGACCCGTGAATCACGCAGAATAAGTTCTTGAAGGCACTTTCTTCACGAAGAAGGCCTAAGCGCATTTAACTATCTATGTTATGACGTGCAGCAACTCTTGCTATAATGAGAGAGAGAGAGAGAGAGAGAGAGAGAGAGAGAGAGAGAGATCCTCCCGTCGTTGAACGTTGCAGCGATCTCGCTGTGTGTATGTCGCTGTGTGGCTCGACGATTATGTTATGAAAAATTACGCAGTGTACAAGCTCTTAGTACATGCGCTACTTGTTTTTGCGCAGTATATCTCCTCGTTTTTGCAACAAGTCTACCGGCCTAGTTACTGCAACGACCGTTACTGTAGCTGGATGCAGGTTTCTGACAACCTACAGGAACATATGTGAAGGTAGATTTAAAGCTTCTATTAATAAATACTTTGGCGTTTGCTTTTAGGAGTGTTCTCCTCGTACAGGTTAGCCAACAGGAACAATATCTGAAGAAATAAAACGAAGGACACCGACCAACATAGAAGTGCTAAAAAATGAAAGAAAGCTAAAAGACGTTTCGGCTTCGCTACGGAAGCCTTGTTCACAATGGGATGACGGAAGGTTCATGGAAGCTTATGTATGCTTTAGAACGTGACGTAAGCAGCGCATGTATGACGGGGGGAGGGTTCCCTCATTTCGATTAAGCGTGTGACGTGTTTTTTGTATCTCCAGTGATTCCAGATACAGACGCGATTTTTGGTTTCTTTCTTGGCCGATGATTCTCGAGCGATCCCAGTCGATATTGTGGCCCGTTGCATCCGTGTGCTCGGCAAGGGCATTCGACACTGTACGCTTCTTTTCGACATCTTTCTGATGCTGCCTCAGTCTCTGTTTGAAGTTGCTCGATTCACCGATGTATGCGTAGTCGCAATCTGCGCAGGGTATCTTATAGACCACGCCGGGAAACGATTCTCTCGGAAGCCTGTCCTTACCGCCGACGAGCGCTTGCCTCAGCTTACATACGGGCACGTGCGCCACCTCAACGTCATAACTGCGTAGAACGCGAGACAAGGTTTCGCTTATCCCTGGAACGTAAGGTATGGCAGCACGCTTTCTTGGTCGGGGATTGGTCGGACGAGCAGGATTGGACAGACGGTGCTCCACAGCAGTCAAAAAGGATGTGGGGTAGCCGCTTGCCGAGAGATCACCTCGCACGTGGTCCAAGTCAGTGGAACGGCTTTCTGCTGTGGTGCAAATGCGGTTCGTACGGTTGAGCAGTGAGGCAGCAACCGACCTTTCGACATCTTTCTGATGCTGCCTCAGTCTCTGTTTGAAGTTACTTCAAACAGAGACTGAGGCAGCATCAGAAAGATGTCGAAAAGAAGCGTACAGTGTCGAATGCCCTTGCCGAGCACACGGATGCAACGGGCCACAATATCGACTGGGATCGCTCGAGAATCATCGGCCAAGAAAGAAACCAAAAATCGCGTCTGTATCTGGAATCACTGGAGATACAAAAAACACGTCACACGCTTAATCGAAATGAGGGAACCCTCCCCCCGTCATACATGCGCTGCTTACGTCACGTTCTAAAGCATACATAAGCTTCCATGAACCTTCCGTCATCCCATTGTGAACAAGGCTTCCGTAGCGAAGCCGAAACGTCTTTTAGCTTTCTTTCATTTTTTAGCACTTCTATGTTGGTCGGTGTCCTTCGTTTTATTTCTTCAATGCTTCATCCCGACCAGACGGGCTTCCGTCGAACCCTCGATTTCAGGAACAATATCTGGTTGACTTCTACGCCTTTCTCCAACTTTTTTATTTCTCGATTTCGCTATTGAGGAGCAGACGTATAAGTATAAAACAAACAACGGCACAAAACAGCCTTCTACAGGCACTGGAACTTATGTATGTGCCGGCGTCAAAAGCGCTCTTTATAGTGGTCCGTATACATTCAGTGCTTCCACGACGCCACCCATGACACATTTTCTTATAAACATCACATTCATGTTACTTCCGCGAAAAACGGATTTAGTTTTGACCTTGCGGCTGACTAAAACTCTCCCTATGAAAACAATGGGCACGCAAGTTGCAAAATGCACGCTGCAGTGCACCACTATTTCCTGCCAACATTGCATTCATGGAAAAGCCACCCCACGGTTGTCCGCGTTACGTTACAGTAGAGTACCTCGTGTACCTTCCCGCACATAAGAGGCAAGCGTTTTGCGGTCGTAATGCCTATGCTGTTGGTTTTTGGCCAGCGTTCCTTTTCTTACTGGCGCTGCCCACCGGTTTGCCATATGCCCCGACGAGTACATACATAAAAAAGAGGCGCGGATATTTGCCCAAGTAAGGTATATTTATGGGCCCGCCGGAAGGTGCTTGCCGGCATGCACCAATCGGAAGGTCGCGACTCCGGAGGCTTCACCGATGCCAGCGATGCAGACGCGAACGACCGGCCAAATATTGTGGCGAAGCGCGACAGTGTCGCTGCGTGTCACTCACAGACAATTTTGTCGTACTAGACCGCGAGTTGTAGAAGCGTGACGGAATTTAGTGCCGACCACGCCGACGAAACGAGTCGGCCGAGCGTCGCTCGACCGGTCTTCGTGCATGCGATCTGACTGCCGCTCAACCAAAACATAGCACCGATAACGCGATTGCCGCAACGTTGGGTTTCTCTTACTTCTATGCACGCGATATTTGGCACTGCTCAAAAGAAACGGAAACGTGCTTTCAAAGTTCAAATGCACGAACTTCAACAATCGCCAGCCGCCACATCAATTTTGAGCCGTTGTTTCCGTTCAGCGGAGGGTATGTCACCACAGCCGCCGATTTGGTAACCACGCTACTGGCGTATCTGAGCTAAAGGTTAAGCGATTTGAAATCAACTATACCCTTCCCTTTGCACGCTGTCCACATGAAGCGGGAAGCGCCGACACAGTGTTGAGCCAACATCTGAATGCATCACCGTTCTCGAAGGCTGCCTGCCACACTCTCCGGCGCTCGTCCGAGTGACATGTGAATGTAATTATTTATTTATGTATTTATTTATTTATTTGCTCATATATTTATTCAAAATACCCTTAAAGGCCCTCCAGAAGAGAGTAGTACATGGGGGGGGGGGGCACACAAGCATATTACTGTCATAACGATTTGTGAGAAAAACGCAACAAACGCGACAAAATACGCACACACAACAATCTGCAGTAAAATCAACATTAAGATAAAACCAAATTAGCACGAAATTATAAGAAATTTGAAAATTGAAACACCTACAATTCAGAATAAATAAAAGTCCCTCGAAAGAGGATAACTGGAGAACAAAATCGGACGGATAGCAAAGGTAACACAGGAACCCAATATACAGTATGACTAATAAAAAAAGGTAGCGTTTCATATTGCACAGAGACGCCACATTCTGACATAGGAAAGCAGCATTTGTTGAAATTCCTCGGGGGGTACCTCAGTAGCAATGTCTGATGGTAGGTTATTCCAATAAAGTATGGTTCTGGGTATAAATGATTGCGCGTAAATATCTGAGTGACGCATTGGTCGTTTGATTTTGAAAGGGTGATCTTGACGAGGCAAAATGACAGAGGGTGACTGAAACAAGTCATCATGCAAACGCTCGTGATGATAAAGTTTATGACAGAGTGATAGGCGCGCGTGTTTCCGTGGTAGTGATAGGGGATCCAATCCGGCACGATTTTTTAAAGCTGTAACACTGCAGTACAGGGAATAGTTCGAAAAGATAAGACGAGCAGCACGGCTTTGCAAGAATTCAAGGTTACGTACGATGTAGTCCTGGTTCGGATCCCAGATGGCACATGCATGCTCAATTTTAGTTATGATTAATATGTTGTGGTAATAATAAATAATGTGGTAATGTGGCACAGATGAGCATTTGTGCCCTCTGTCATACTTACACGGCATTTAATTCCCGAGACCCATTGTTTGCGTCTGGCGCCAAGCGGGCAACAAATGGCGAACCCATCGATACAGCTGCGTAAACAAGCGCCGTGCTCACCTATGAGAAGCGTCAGTACTGACATCTGAGTTTACGAGAGAAAACTACAAGCTTTATAAATTAGAGATCAAGCGTGCGTAGTTTTGTCCAGTAATACTGCATCGAACGTGTAAATTGCAAGATGGTGAAGATTGAACCAGGCAGTAATAGCGCGCACTCCCGGTCGCCATTTTCGAAATGTTCGCGGTCATTAATACTGGCAGGTCTGTGAGTGCATGATGAGACGGTACTGATATGCGCAGATCGGAGTGTTTTGATATGTTTTGACAATTTATGTCCGTACTGAGCGGGTTCCGCTTCAGTCGAGCGCACCCCCCCCCCCCCCCCCCCCCCCATATCCCGATTACATCTACAGCGAACTTTCGGCTCTCCGACGAACAGTTTCTCTATATATATATACACCCAAAATATTTCGCAAGGCGTCTATATGAGACAACTGTCCACTTATAACGACCTGGCGCTCTGCTCGGTTCGCTTACAAGGAACGGAATAAACCATGGCGCGACAGCGTCTACACGAGTCGGGGAAGGGGAGAAGGCTGCATGGCGCCTCACTTCGTGGCTCGCGAATGCGCTGCCGCATTCGTGGCGTCACACAGGCAATCACGGCCGTGCGGCCTCGTTCAAGCATTTTGTTCAAGCATCTTGCATACGCAAAGGGCTTTGCCTAATGCCACGTCCGCAGCTCGTCAAACTTGGAGAGTGTCATTATTGGAACGCCATTACTGAACCAAACATCGGTCACCAATTTCTGCGAGTGTAGCGCAGTGCGCGTCAATTATTACAGCGGCACTCCTGCGCATTCTGCTGTTCTTTATCGGTAGTTTGGAGGGAACGCCCACTTATAACGAACTCCTGATATAGCGAACACATGATATCCAGGCTCGAATGTATCATGAAGCGGACGATGAGCGGTCGCATTGTGTGCCGATGTAAACAAATGCGCCGCTATAATGCTCGGGCTGGCAGCGGCGCTCCTCCGGGGAAACTGCGCACTCCATAACTCGGTATTAAAAAAATGTAGAAAGCTCCGCTCTCAGATATCTTATAGCGAGTATGAAAAATGCATTTTTGAGAAAAAGTAAAACATAACCTAGCGAGCGCCACGTATGAAAATTGTAGCGAGAGTAAGTTTCACAGCAGCCGTGTCGGCACGGGGATACGCCCGTATTTGTAGCGTGACAACGAAATCGTCCGACTGCCAAAATCGTCTGCATACCATGGAGTCGGCGCAGTGTGACAGGAACGACATGACAACGCAGGTCGCGGTTGCTAACAGCAGGCGTGACAAAATTCGATGGTGTATATACGCACGCCAGCGCCGGCAAACGCGTGCGCTGGCGCCTGCTGACGCGCGCCACTCGTTCGGGCTTCACATTGGACGCAGATTTACCCACAAAAATTGGAGGGAACTCTGGCGACAGCGTCTGCGGGGGCTGCAAGTATACGACGGTACTGCAAGCATGGGAACGACGAGCAGTACGTGTGCCCGGACTATAGTAGTGCTATCGGCAAAGAGAGGCAACTTCTCAATGAATTCTCGCTGCCACCAGCAGAGAGCTGAAGCGCTCGTGACCAAGCAATAAAGTTTGCTTTCCGCGAATGATTTTGACAGACATTCGCCGACAAAGAAGTTGCCGTAAACATAACAGCCGTTCTTATACTATCGATACCTGAGCGAGAGTGCAAAAGGAAGACAATATCGAGAAGGCGCTATGGCAGCCAATGCGAATCCTGTATGACGAAAACTTAGATAGCAGAATTAAGCAGCGAAGGCAACAAAGCCCAATACTGGGAAAAAGCAAACTGTAATATCGGTAAATAGATCGAGCGTGCCGCTTGTCCATTTTTCTGGCACTTTTCTGGAACCCAAAGCGGCCCTTATTCGTGTGACAAGCGAGCTGTAACGCAAACGTCATTAAGTGAACAAAGCATAGGAGACCAGGGTCGAATGCACAAAGCTTTTCGTTCGTGAGTATTGTTCCCCACCTACCGACGTGTTCAGTAATAACACGTGCAACGTTCCGATTGGCTGGCGTCTGCTCTTGCAAACAGTTAAAGCGTACGAACGTTTATGTGAATACAGGCACCGACGCTTTATTTATTATTGGTCTTATTGGTGTCCTTAATACACCCAAAACCCTGTGAGTGCGTTTCTTTAATTTGTTGCGCTTTTTCACCATTACGGGCTTTCATCATATTCGTAATTCATTACTGCAATTCCCGTATTCCATTCGTCTGAATATACACTCTAAGAAGAATTCCGGGGAAAACGGGAGTAACTGCGCAGTTAGTCCCAAAAAGGGCGCTTTCGTCCCTCAAGGGAGTAACTGCATGGATGTGCGTGCCGTGTGCAAATTTTGGAGAGTAAGTGTTTAGTCCCTGGTCGGAAAGAGAGCAACGGGAGGACGAACGGCAACAGTTACTCCCCATGCGCTCCGCTGTTTTCGTCCGTGTCGTGCAGAGATGCGGCAAAAACTGTATTGTCTACAAATCGTGAATAGTTCGAAGTTCGTGCACTGTCTATTGAACTACATGCAAAGCAGCACTTTGCCTCTTTGTGAGAAAATTGCGTGAAATATAAAGTTGGAATGTGAAGAGCCATGCCCTTTGCGCGCACACCATAAGTGAGCGATACACATTAAACGCGCAAGTCATTGATACATACTGCCAGATTTTGCTGGTCAATGGTACCGAGGTTTCTTCCGTTCCAAGGAGATTACGAACTTAACTGAAGCGATGTGTAGCTCAAACGGGACACACTAAGCGATAGAGCAATTGTCCGTCTCTGTCGTCTTAGGTGCCCCGTTTGAGCTCGCATATACACGTTTACATCGTGTAGTGCCTCAGTTTAAAGCACCCTAAAAATACCCGGGCAGATTTCTTTTCGCACTCGCTTATAGTTGCAAGTACACTCAACGTTACACTCTCCCCGCACAGCATACACAAAATGCCGAATCGCTTTTACATTGCCGCACCTGCGTGCCAATGCTTAACTTGTCTCAATTTCCTGCCCCGTCAACCAATGTGCCGTGGTGCAGTGGTTAGAGTAGCTGACTTGTGAGCGTGAGAACGTGAGTTCGAATCCTCCTTTCGGGCGCCTTTTTTTCAGCTCAGTAATCTTTTTTATTAGTGTATAAATGCCTAATTTTATTAATTCCACCTTTGCGGAGCATCGGAAATAATGACCGTTACTCCCTTGAGGAGCATCAGAAAAGAGCAACTGTTAGTCCTCGGAGGAGTAACGGCATGGGGAGTAACAGTTCATCGCTTCGCACTTACCCCCTAAAGGGAGGAATGGTTGTGGCAGATCAGTTGCTCCCCTAAAGGAGTAATCTCAATACCCCATTTCCTCCTTTTCTTCTTAGAGTGTAGTATCCCATTATGTTATATTGAGGCTGACGATCTTATGCGATAGATGTTGAGTCATTTTCACCTTTCCTTTGGTCTAATGAGAAAAGCTAGTCAGTGTTCGAAACAACCATATGCATAATATTACACAGCAAATATGTGGCTCACACAGCCCACAGTGTCTCTATTTTCGTGAATTCGCAAATAAATATCGCGCAGCCAGCCTCCTTCTTTTCATGCTCTTGTTTTCATTTTACTGGGAGCAAAAATGTTATCGGGATTTTTTTTACTTCTTTCGCTCCATTAATACGGCATTTTAGGCAGTTTTATAAACATTGCCAGAACACGAGCTATTAATTTGACTCATATGCACTGAAAACAAGAACGATGCATTTGTATGCCAACCGCTGTTGTGCCTTTCCTGAGAAACATTTCCCCTGATCATTCAAAACTGGCAAGGCTATAGTGCAAAATGATTTCAGAATTTATTTAGTCAAAAAGCAATTAACTCGGGCAGAAAAAAAATGTTTTGAGAATCTTTTCACACTGCCTTCGACACGAAGAATTCTTCTTTTCCTTATGTAGCGATGTCATCTGCACTACTTTCATGAGCGGATGGATAATTAAGAAAGAAAAGGTATCCAGAAGACATTCTTTGAGCTGACCTAAACAGCAACTAGCTTGCCCGCCTCTGTTAATAAAGCGAATAACTTTCTTCGGCTCATAAGACCATTTTTCTTTCCTTGTATCTAACCGTTTTCATGAGGCGATCTCGAAGGCAGTGCCATCTAACACGGCGTCTCAAAGTGCTAACTATCACGAGGGAAGAACGCGAGAAAGTGGCCAGACCTTTCGAGGAGCTACTTTGACACGACAGAAGCATGCGTGAGGTCGTGGCCTAATGGTTAGAACATTGGGCTCCTCTGCTGGAAGACAGAGGTTCGATCCCACCATCGGGCAGGCATTTCTTTATAACATTGTACGCGTATTTCGCCCACTTTGGAGGTAACCAACAGAAAACTCAAGCTATGTATCGCGTCGCAGTGTGCACGAAATCGCGAGTTTGTAAGAGATTCGAGGTATGTCACTATAATAAGGCGAATCGATCGTTGGAAGCGTTCGGCTATCCGCTTACGTTGACAATCATCGTCAATGGCTTCTGTACACTTTCTTTTTCCGCAAAGATTTGATACGCATGCGCTGGCATATATAAAGAGCAATGTTTCTCTGGAATGGTGTTCGGGGTCCGTATAATTACGTAGTAGGAAGAAATTTTAACTAGATGCATACATATTGAACATTCTTTCGGAGACCCCTCCTACGGTGTGCGTCGTTGTGGTTTTGGCACGTAAAACCCCCAGCATCTAATTCTAAATACGTATTTAAACACTTCGGACGAACGGCAATGCGATTCGGCGTGTTTATAGACGCGGGGAAATCAAAGCTGCGCATGCGTTCTCCATTTCACGGTGTGCGGCGGTAAAAGCTGAATGGAAGAAACATACGGGACGGGTTCTCGCGTAAAACAGCGCGTTTTACGCGAGAACTGTTCGTAAGAGATGCCAGCCACTCTTTATTTTGGCAAGCGGCCGGCCAATAGCAAACAGCCCTTACAAACAAAGTGCTTTGGAAATACGGCTCCATAATTTTATTAGAAATTCGCCTTGAGATGTCAGTGTACAAGCAGGCACTAATTCAGGATTTCGTAGAAAAATTCGTGCTTCATGGACACCCTTTTACCAAGGGCAGAACCAATTTCACTAGCACTCATTTCTCGCTGCACTATTGATGAATGCTGTCCAAGTGCAGTGCGTCAATCCACTTCTTATCCTACTTAAACATGAGAATAGCTGAAAAAAAAAAGACGTCGTGGAACACTTTGCAGTCGGTGTGTACGCAGATGCAATCGCTCAGCCAACTCGGTTACTGAATCCCGAAGCGAATACCGACAGTATCTTCTGCATGGCTACCCCAACACCTAATTGTCTCTCTCTATATATATATAGTCATATCATAAGAAGCCAACAAACACTGACACCAAGGACAACATAGGGGAAATTACTTGTGCTTAATTAATGAAATGAAGAAACGATAAACTATTGGAAATTAAAGTGGATGAAAGAACGACTTGCCGCAGGTGGGAACCGAACCCACAACCTTCGCATTTCGTGTGCGATGCTCTACCAATTGAGCTAACGTGGCGCTGTTTCCCCATCCACTTTAATTTCAATTAATTTATCGTTTCTTCATTTCATTTATTAAGCACAAGTAATTTCCCCTATGTTGTCCTTGGTGTCAGTGTTTGTTGGCTTCTTATGATCTAATAAAAATCGGGCCACTCGGTTAACCCCCTTTCTTCTCATTTATATATATATATATATATATATATATATATATATATATATATATATATATATATATATATATATATATATATATATATATATATATATATATATATATATATAAGTTTGAGAATTAATATCTCGGAACTGGCATCGTCCTGAGAACTCGTTCCAAGTGGATCCGTCTTGCGAATTCCACGGATATTATTTGTGAATTGCAATGTTAGTCATAAGGTAATTAGTTAAAAAAGATAATTATTGAATGTTTGTTAATTAGTCGGTTTTGCATTTCAATTTTTTTTAGTGCCCGCCGCTTCGAGTAGACCCCCTCATGAACTAGAATTGAGCTATCTGCCACATGCAACCTTTAAAAAGTTTTGAAAGTGTTCGCTGAAACACCCTGTATATGTATTACACAGGCCTCTACGTTTTAGAGGGGAACTAAAGAGAAACACTTAACACATTCAGACTGAGAAAGTACCACATCACAACTATTTTCGTTATTTTCTCGGTGAGAGGTTGATTATTACAGGAGAAAATTAAAGTCAAAGTTTCATTTCTTTTTAAATTTCTCGCCAAAACTCTCGCACCAAGATTTCAGTGTGACGTCACGGATTTCAAACTAATTTCTCGCCACTGGGCCATTGTGGCTCAATGAAAGTCATTGGACCTTGCTAAGTTCAGTTCTTGGCTCTCTTAGAATACAATGCAGTACATCTTTAGCGACAACAAGTTAACTGGGCCCGAGTAGACGTTGTCAAAATCCATGACGTCACGGGGAGCTGGCGTTTCCTCTCGCAATTTAGAGTTATCTTTTTTTTTTTTGGTACCGCAGAAAGTAAACGTATTAATACAGCTCGACTTATTTTTTTCTGTTCAGTGTGCCTCTAAGGCACGTAAAAGGCGGGGAATGCGGGAGATGGGAATCAAAGACGATGGAGCAAATCTAGAACAAGGTAAAAGCAGGGGCTAACGTTTCGACAAGTGGACTTGTCTTTTTCAATAACAATATAAGGAAAAGCTCGAATTTTTTGTGATACTAAATGCCAACCAATACTGATGCTGGGCATATTAGCGAAGGCGGCTGGCCAAGGGAAAAGAGCACGTACGAACGAAAAGCTTTGCGAACTCGATCCCTGGGGCCGAATTCACAGAGCTTTTCGCCTCTGCCACTGGCTGACCGCCTTCGCTAAGAGTATGTCTAGCATCAGGAGTGGCTGCCATTTTCTCTTTCGAACAATTTTATTGCAAGAACTTTTTTCGTGAACACGTTCACGGGGCCCTGGGCCCGTATTCAACGAGCAGTTCTTGCGGAGCGGTTCGTAAGAATAGGCGCATGACCAATCGTGAATGCGAAGGCGGCCGGCCAATGAAAAACCTTTCTAATATACAACGAACGAAAAGGTTTGCTAATTCGACCTTCGAGGTAGCGTTGCATCTGCGTTTTCGACCTTTGGGGCCGAATTAACGAAGCCTTTCGTTCGCAAGAACTATTTGTCACTGATCGGCCGCTCTTTGACAACACGTTCGCCGTCGTTGAGTGACCGATGCTTGTTCTTACGAACTGTATAATACGGACTGATTTTGTGAATACGAGCTGTCTTGAGCGTCGCTCGTCCGGGGGACTCTCCAAGTGCCTCTTCGTTTCGCCGTCGTTTAGACGCGTGCCAACATCGCGCTCTCTCCGTCGCCCCATTCTGCCGGCCGCCCCGGCTATGCGAAAAAATCGGAACGATTTCCGAGCGATTCCCGCTCGGAAGCCGCGACTCGGAATCCCTGGCAGGCAAGGGCATAAACAGTGCGCCCGCGTGCTACCCTGGGCGCCTTTCGCCACGCTGTAGCACTCGCCGCCAGACAGTCGCCAACGGACTGGCGGCACGGAGAACAGGTTTCCTCGCGCGTATCGCCGCTTGACCAAACTTCCGGTAGCATGCTGTGATATACGGCGGATCACACTACGCACGCTAAACACACGCCGCCGCACGAGGACGCACTGGAAGGGACACCATAAACACGGAGAGGGAAACCCTTTGCGTACGCGCAGAAGCCGAAAAGAATAGGAAAAAACAGAAGAAAGTAACAAGGAACGGCCATCCCTACCCTACAGCTCTTGGCGCATTCTTTTGTAGGTATAGACAGAGAACACGAGTGTGTGCACCGATGGTGGAGGTGGAAGAGAAAGAGAAACACACGCACACGAAAAAAAAGAAGAAGAAGAAGAAGGGAGAAAAGAGGCAAAGAATGGCGGCAAAGGTCGTGCGAAGAGTACGGTCAGCATAACCATAACGACAGAACAACAACAACTATATGGACAAACGTAACACATGTGCGTTGACCAATGCATGCTCAGACAGAAGCGTAAACATCTAGCTGGACGGCGAACAGATGTTCTCTCTTAAATGCGGCATCAGCCAGCATTCAGACGTCAAAAATGACTTGACACTGCGTACGCCGAATTGACGGCTGAAAAAAGTGGGGGAGCAATATGTGCGGCTTCGGGAAAATATTTCAGGCGAGGCAGAATAGAGTACGCTGCGCATGGTATTGCTTGGATTTAAGAAAGCAGAGAAATACGTTGCATGGCATGCAGATGACGAAGGCGTGTACAGGTCATCTCACGGCTCCAGCAGTTCGTTATTCACGGACGCGCGAATATGAGGATGGATTGACGAAATGTTGCCCCTTTCACGGCCCGACGCTTCAGCAACTAAGTTTACTGTGAAATATAGACTAGAATAGCTTGTCATGACGCGGTAATACTGGGTCACTCATGGCGTTACTATGCACACTTGAGGAGAGTCGCCAGGCGCTTAGCATGCACCATTTGCGAAAACGTGCGCCACGCAGTTTCTCGAACCTTCTCTTCCACTTCAGAATAAACATATTGCCCCATCTCGCTGTTTAATTTTTTCGTGTCTTGGCTCACAAGGACGTGCAAAACCGTGTACTGAGCTTCTACGACTACATGCTATATATGCTCCTTAGCGCAAAGCTGTGCTCAAGTGCAATAGCAAACGTTTGTGCCGTAACACCGATTGTTCGGACAACATCCTTTAAACTAATCTACATGCGCTACCGTCTTCACAAATGACAGAAACGTAGAGAGATGCGAGCTCATCAATATTGTTATCTATATGGAGGCATGTTCACAACGCCTAACAGCCGACGTCCGGGGCACGCGTGTTGAACGCTCTTCGCATTCTCGATTTGATTATGAGTAGGGGTGTTCGAATAGCACAATTGTCGAATTGATTACGAATATTTGAGAAAAACGACCTTCGAGTATCGAATCAAATATCGAACATACCCAATTCATAAAAAAAGTGAAATAAAGGTTTCGTAGAGTCTGCTCTGCAACAAAAGGCGTGTTTGCATTATTTTAATGCATATGTAATGCTATAGAAAACTGGATATCGGGTCAACTGAGAAGCTTGTAAATGGTAAACAAAGTGCGATCGTATATCTGGTGCATGACTACAGTGACACTAATGAAGAAAAAAAAAACGGAAGAGCACCTACTAGAAGCATGTAGGATTGTAGTGTTTGTTTAAGGAGCTAAGCGCAATACTACAACGCCGCGCATCGTTTTGAAAGAATCCAAACATGGTGATTTTGGCCAAATAATAAATTGCTTTGTTTAAATAGAGACAAATAATTTGTAGGCTGCCCCAAGACGAGACATCCTTACTCAGCGGCTGGTAACTATTATGTATAAGTGGCCTCCTCATGTACTTGTGTATTTTCAGGCACTGGGTCGTCTGCGCGACAACCGCTGTTCTCTTGCACCGGAATCATTCAGAGGAGTCAATTTTCATCAGTGTTTCCCTCTCAATTGCAAGGCTGTTGATGTTTCATATAGCGTCCAAACGAAACAAATATTCGACCCCTTCGAACAGTGAATTATTCAGTCGAATGCGAATCGAATAGGAAAGACTACTTGATTCGCATTAGAAATTTCAAATATTCGCGCACCCCTACTTGTAAGTAAACGGATCGTTGCAACATTTTCGAAACAGTGTAACGGTCTCCACAAAAAGTGGCAACCTCCTCTAATCGTTTACCAACCTCCTGAATTCGGCGTTTTCCATGCCAGTACTGATGTGAGCCATCCGACACGCAAAACTCAAAATTGCATTTAAGTAGCCACAGCAACTCGCAACCTATGCCGAACGTAAAAGCGATTCTCAAGGCGAAATATTCAACGGGAAAGTTACTTAGTGCATACTCACCCGCCACGTTTGAATCCACAAGTCACGAGTAATAACCACTTGTAAACGAATTCGGTGTGCCCTTTCATATTGCTGGCTGGTGCGCGCTTCGTTTCTAACATTTCGCCCGACAGAACAGCGCTGAGTCAGCGATTCGACGAATACGGAAAGTGCTCGCGTCGCCTACATTTCAGGTCATCGGGATAGCAGATATTACTGTAGCACCACTACGCCCAAGAAGTCAGTTTCTCTCTTCAGAACGCTTCAAGATCTCCGCGCAAGCAAGTGTTACTTCATTTTTAGTCAAGCAAACCTGCGCTCGAGAAGGAATGCGGAGCTCGAGTTACTCTACAAGCGTGAGTTTTATATATACGCAGAAGTGTTGCCGCACCTCCTGGGACGTTGCGTCGGTATCGAATAAAGCGGACCCAGTCCTGCACATCGCTCACTTGTACCGGCGGGGTCGGCACGGCGCAGAGGCACTCGCTCGGTTGTGAAATACGCCGAGTTCGATATGCTCGCGGGTTCAAGATCGCGGTGAAATACTTCGTAGTTGGGCGGATGATTTCGGCCGCAGTCGTTAGGGCGTAGCCGGCACATGCACGGCATAGTTACGAAGGTGTGTCATGCGAAGAGTCTACATCCCCTACTGCCACAGGAAGGCTACGTGATACGATGCTAACAGTGAAGTTTAGAACTTTGAAGACGGCGTCAGTGGCAAAGGCAAAGGCGCCTAAGCAAGATCGTGCACGCGGTAGGATAAAGCTGTCTTGTAATCTGCTCTAAGAGGTGTCTCGTGACGTGGATGATTTGAAGTGATGTGGAGCAAGATAAAAAGCCCCGTAAGGTTCGCACTAAACCGAGAATAAGATTTATTCCGCTCTAAAACTAAGGTGTTGGTATAGACGGTAAGTGTCCAAGGCGCTGTGCAACAGGCGTCCACCATTGATATCTGCATGGGCTAATTCATTACGGGTATGTTCCTGAAGAAAACTAATACCGTCGGCAGGACAGAAGAGCAACTGCACCAGCGGCATTTATGTCGTCACCATTAAATGGTAGATCAACTGCAGACATGTGTGCGCGCTGCAGTATCATAATTAATAAACGGCAGATATTGTCACGGTTGTTCGCAATAAGAGGGAAAAAAAAAAAACATTAGAAATACGATATCATAGTAAACCACTGAATATTGCACGTGCGAATAAAGAACTGTAGCACACTCTGATCAGAAACAACGTTGCCGAAACTACTAACGAGTGTCAACATATTCCGCTCGTTTCTTATGGAGCACCGGCAACACAACCAGCAAATGAGTAAGCGAACGGACGCAGAACATAGAATAAAAAAAAAAAGAAGAACAGACCAGAGCGCACTCACAGCGGGGAGTGAGAGCAAAGCTAAGCGCTCAACGAACGAGCTCAACGGAGGAGACAGGTTGTAAACATACGCGACAGTTCTGCTACCACGACTGAACACATGCCGTCTGGTCGGAGAAGTCGCCGAACCGCAGCGGCGGCCGCAGAGCCGTGGAAACGTGCGTACAGCGGCGACACATTGACAGTGCGTGGAACCCCCGAGCGTGTTGTCAACGTGCACGACGCGTCGTTCGGGCCCCCGGTGTGTGTCACGCTCATTGAGGCGCGCGCGCGCGCTCCGAGCACGCGGGAGCGCGCGCGGCCCGGCGGCCGGAGCCGGAGCGCGGCCAGGGCAGACGCCGCGCGAGGCTCGGACCGCGGGGACGCGCACGCTAGTCGCTCTCGGATTCAAGACCGTAGGCTTAGGGGTAGCCGCTGTCGGAGGCATGCACTCACATTGCATCCGCTGAGGCCGGTGCTGCTTCCGGCGAGGCATGCCTGGGGCGTCGCCAGGGCGGCCGCCGTGCTGCTGTGGGGGGGCGAGCGTGCTCAGGGCCCGCGCCGGCCGAGCCTCGCCGGAGGGGTTCTGCCGGCCGCCCAGCGCGCCATGCCTCTCGCGGCCGCTGCCGCTCGACCGCCGAGCATCACGGGAAAGTCATTCGGCTCCCGGCTCGTGCCGCCGCCGCTGCGGCATCTCTTGGCCGCCGCCGAAGGCGCGCCCCGCCGGGGAGCCGCTGGCGCGGGCTGGCGCGATTCGAGCGGCTACCGCGGGGAAGCGCCACGCACGCCGCCGTCGTTCCGCCGTCGGCGCGAACCGCGGGCGATTTGCGTCGGAGCTGCTGGCCGTTTAGCAGCGCGGTACGGTGGTACTCCAGTGGCGCGGAGACTTCGAAATACCCCTGGCAGTGAGATACTTGAGAGCGCGACTTATCCGTGATAACCTCGAGAAAAATGCGGAAAATCGCCTAGTGGGACGACCCGTTACGGCTGCGCTGTGGTCATCATTGCGGGCTATTGTGCATTTTCGCAACTACACTGCATTTATATAACTTTAGTTACTCATATTCACCTCTTGAGCGGCTGAGGAAGGCCAGAAACCTATTATTTTTTCTCATTAACGTCATTTTATCGTCTTCTATTGTGCCTTTGCTCTCCATCCTTCCCGTCTGTTTATCCAAACGGTTTGCTTGTAATGCTTTAATTCTTATTCACCCCCGCTGAAATATGATCGTACAGAAATGGAAACATTCCATTTGGTTGTATTAAGGACAATTACATATGCACGAGGAAAGGAGCGGGCAGACCGCACAGGTGTCTCCTCCTCCGCAGACACACGGTTAAAAGCAAAGGACAGCGCAGAGTCTAATGCGGTAATATTGCTTTCTTTATAATTACTTCCGCAAGTTGCAACAGCTCACGCTGTGTTTTTAGCAGACACCACAAAGAGACGAGCCAATTAGGCCGACTCTTCGTTTTCTTCACAAAACGTGGGCTTCTCTTGTTGGTTCAGGTGTGCTGCGGGAAAGCCAAGATGTTGTTTGGAAGATGAAGGCGCGGAAGTACTGCGAGGCAAGAAAGGCAGACATACGTTGCCAACCAGTGGCAGTCGTAAAAGCGAGGAGAGAGGGACTTGCGATGAGGACTGACATCTATACTGTTTCGTAACTTTTTCACTTGCTTATCTTTTTTTGTTGCTCATTTCAGCAGACCCATGACAGCGAGAGAACTCTCGACCCTGTTCGAAAACCAACGAACAGGGAGAACGACAATCTTTCGTAGGTGTGGTGGCGCGAAGCGATATATTTGAGCATTACTAAGCCAACTTCTTTGCATACCCAAAATTCACGAACAGCGGTGTAGCAGCGCAATTTCCGCGAGCAGGTTCCCTGCAGATATTGTGTGTGATACATACCCGTAGAAGACATTCGCATGTACACGCTGCCAATGGTCTTGTATAAACATCCAGACCCATGAAAGCAACGAAGTGAAGACACTAATAAACGAAAACGAATTAATGTGAAGCGAAGCTTCTGTGAAGTGGTTAATTAAGTGCTATACAACTAACAGCGATGCACACAATTAATCTTGTGCAGCGTGTAATCTCATGCAATGTTTATGTTTATCCACAGCAAAGGCCACAACTTTGATGCAATGGCACTTTTATGTTTATGCACTACACCGCTAATAAGGATTCACGAAACGTAAGGAGCCGTCGCAGATGACGACTTGAGAAGAAATTTCTACGATAGGCGGGTAGCAGCCTTACGAACCAAATTATGTATATCTGTGCCGCTCTAGCTGACGTGGGCAAGCGTTGGAACACGCTGTAGCGGTCGATTGGCCAGAACACAACTGATAGCCGACGATGGCGCGTGCTTATATTTTTGAGGCGCGCTCTGATTTGTGATCTGATTGATCTCGAAATGCTTGAACAGTTTTGGTGCACAATTGTATTTAGCGGGCGCTGCTGTGGAAGGCAGTAACATTAATACTGTGCAGCGAACTTCTGTTTAATGTCTGATAGGCTGTGTTTCTTCATGTACCCAAATAGCCTGACTTTTCATACTCGTCATGGCATTCCATCGAGTGGCAGAAGTGTGGTTTCTGTCCCTGACAACCGTCATGTTTGTTTACTGGTGTCTTTTGAGCCTTTTCTTTTCTTTTTCTAGTTTGAGCTTTTTCTCACTCATAGGCCTGCAAATGATTATATTTCCCGATGCTTTTGAGGCTATAATCCTCCATGTGTGATGAAACAACGAAAACAAAAAAATAAATACAAAGGAGAAAAACGCCTAACCGCTTCTACTTATCAAAACTTGTTGGTGTCGTACAATTCGCTGCCGTCTTCCGAGCTGTTACCCTCAGCCTGCTATTATATTGCTCATAGTTTCAATTCCGCACCCTATAAGTCGAAACCACGTAGTGTCTGCGCCCACACTTATGTTCATTTTGTGGCCTACGGCGTGAGCGAACGTATGTGTGCGACGGATCGCAATCCTGTCTATGATTTGAAGCGAGACGTCAAAGGTGAAGACATATAAAGAAAGTGCGATTAAAATCACGTAGCACCATTCATATGAAAATCATGCATGTGGACTGCTCGAACAAGATTGATACTGTGAAATAAAATGCACCTCACGGACGGAGCGAATAATTGCCGCATGAATCCACGCACACACGCACACGCGCACACACGCGCACGCGCACTTACACAGGGTGTCCAAGCTAAGCTTAGCCAGTGTTTAAAAATATCCAAATGCCACATAGCTGGACAGAACAAAGGTAATGTTGTTTGCTGTCGCATGGAGATACTCAAACAATTTTTTTTTCATTCCGCCTAATTGGATCCTAATCCTAAGAGCCAACAGGCCATGGGAAGTTCAGACGACAAAGACAAGCAGCTGCAGACGACATCCATCGTTGTCTTATGATTGGCTGAAGACGCTTATTCTAAACCCCAGATCAACAGGAAGCTTTAGCTGGGGCCCAACTCGCGGCATATTCAAAGACACGTAAAACGCAAGAAGACTTTTCTGAGATAACTCCTGCACCGATTTCAATGAAATGTGTTGCATTTGAGAGCGAAGGTTAAATTATAGTGACTGTTCGAAGCGACTTTTCGATTTCGGGACTGCATTCCATTGAAAAAAATTTCAAAAATTTGAAAGTTCGAAAATGTATAGAAGCTCGAAGTTTACAAATTAGTAGCTCTCCATCAAGAACAGACGTCGCGATTCTGTAAGCAGCGTTCATTAGATCATTCAAAGCGGAGAAGTTCAATATGTCAATTTATATATTACGTGAATTTTTTTTACGTTGCCTACAAGGCTTCTGCAAAAGCAGTATTTCCATATTACTTAATTTTTTTAGCTTCATTTGTAACAGATCAATTTTGTCCTCTTTAGAGGTACTATCAGATGCAATTCACAGAATTGTGATATCATTTTTGCTTGC